>NC_134357.1:312410630-313033130 GCF_048569485.1 Anomaloglossus baeobatrachus | reverse complement strand
AGTGCAAGTGGCGCGCACCGAGCATACCCGAGTACAGCGATGCTTGTGCGAGTGATTTGCATACGTAACGCACCCAAACTCCGAACCCGAACTTTGTTTTCCGTAAAGTCTGTGTTTGGTACAATCACCAAACCTCGGGTTTGCTCATCTCTACCAGTGAAGCACTGACATAATGAATCCACTACTACAAAAGAACATACCGCATTCAGTAAGTTATGGATAAGGTACAGTTAAAAGATCATTACAGCTTTGTTATATTTTTTATTAAATGTAGCACAGTTTATTTTACTATCTTTTATTAAGATAATAAATACACAAAGTCAAGTATACGTACAAACATATGATGGCACAATACACAAGGGATACGCTGCAGAAATCCATGTAAAACAGGTGGAAACGCCAGGACAGAGAGAAAAATAATCTTAGTAAACAGCATAATAGCAAATCCATTAAAATTCTGAAACAAAATGTGCACTATTAGTCTTTTATTGGATTGGTTACCAGGACAATGTGGAAGTCTTCAATAGATGAGTGTATAATAGAAATATCAGCAGGAGGGTTACATAAGACATGTAAACATACTGTGTGTTTGTTATTCAGTGGATTACCTTTATACAAGTTCACATCACTAGGTATTGTTATAAGAAGCAGTTTACTCTTATCTCTATGATTGATGTGTTTTTTTTTATAAATTACTGGAAACATATTTGCTTGGTTTTTAACCCCTCAATGAATGAACCAATTTTGACCTTAATGACCAGACCAAAATTTAGCAATCTGACCAGTGTCAATTTATGATGTAATAACTCTGGAATGTTTCAACAGATCTCGGTGATTCTGACATTGTTTTCTCATTACATATTTTACTTCATGATAGTTGTATATTTAGGATGATATTTTTTGCATTTATTTGCCCCAAAAAATGGAAATTTGGTGAAAATTTAGATATTTTCAATTTTTTTTATTTTATGCCCTTAAACCAGAAAGTTATGCCACAGAAAATAGCTAACATTTCCCACATGTCTACTTTATATCAGCACCATATTTTTTTTCTTTTGTTGGGAAGTTAGAAAAACTTAAAGTTTATCAGCAATTTCTCATATTTCCAACAAAATTTAGAAAACCATTTTTTTTAGGGACCCCATCACATTTGAAGTGACTTTGAGAGGCCCAGGTTACAGAAAATGCCCAAATGTGACAACATTCTAAAAACTGAACCCCTGCAAGAAGTTTATTAACCCTTCAGGTGCTTCGTAGGAATGTATGCAAAGTGAACGAAAAAAAATTACATTTTACATAAAAATGTTATTTTAGCCAAAAATTTATTCACTTTTACAAGAAATATCATGTCAAAATGGACCCTAAAATGTGTTACTTAGTTTCTCCTGAGTGCACTGATACCCCACATGTAGTTAGAAACCTCTGTTTGGACACACGGGAGAGCCTGGAAGGGAATGAGTGCCATTTGAATTGTGGAACACAAATATGGCTGAAATAGATTGTGGGCACTATCTCGCATTTGCAGTGCCCCTAAGGTACCTAAACAGCAAAATCAAAACCCACAAATGACCCCATTTTGGAAACAAGATACATCAAGAACTTTATCCCCGTAAATTGTTAAGAATGCTCTCCCCACTACAATAATACCACACATGTGGCCACTTACTGCAATTTAGGCACAGGGGGCTTAGAAGGGGGCATTTAGATTCGGGAGCGCAGACATCACTGGAATTTATTTGGGGGCTGGGGGCCATACTGCTTTTCCGGAGTCTTTGTTCTACCAGTAACGTGAGAACCCCCGATATTTCAAGTGACAGATGACAGACCTGAGTGAGGGCTGAGTTTGTGAGTGATAAGTGCGATTTTGAGAGCAGATGTGTAAGCTCTCCTTCATGATTGATTGCTGTCAGTGAGAGAAACAAAATTATAATTTTGTAGTTGTGATACCTTTTAATGGCTAACTAAAATAAAACAAAAAGATGTTACAAAGCAAGCTTTCAAGACTTCTCAGGTCCCTTCATCAGGCATGGTATGACAAAATATCTGAAGAAACACAAACAGCTCTCCTTCAGTGATGGTGGGGAGAAAGTTCATGAGGGATGGTGATGGTCTGTTATATGAAGAGGTTGTGGTGATTGAGTTGCCTAGATTGGTTGATCTTTTCTTTGAAATATGCGGCAAAGTCTTCAGCAGAGATGAAGGAGGATGGGGGGGGGGCAGTGGTGGGCTGAGGTGGAAGTTAAAGGTATTGAATAGTTATTTGGGGTTATGGGATAAAGAAGATATGAGGGTCTTAAAGTAATCCTGTTTAGCAGATGTGAAGGCTAAACTAAATGCATGAATTATTAAAATAATACCACTACTTTTGTCTTCGTCAATGCTGCAGTTATTCACTATATTACTGTCTGAAGTATTAGTGCAGTGTTTTATGACATTCTTTTCAAATATCTGTTGCTGAAATGTGAGCTTTGATGTTACTTTATCTGATGTTACAATATCTGTTGCTGAAATGTGAGCAACTAATTGCCCGTGACGCAAAAACGACGGGGGCGGGTTCAAGCGATCGTGCTATCACACAATCGGTCATCTTGTGTAAAGCAGGCTTAAGAGTAACTTCTCCAAAGGACCCTGGAGTACTATGTTGAATTGCAAAAATGACTCGGTGAACTAAACATTGAAATTTTGGGCCCATGGCCAAGAAACGCTTCAGATCTTAATCCCATTGGAAACCTGTAGTCTATGTGTAAAAATGAGGTAGACAAATGACAAATGAGATAAACGTCAAGCACAGATTAAGAATGAATGGCTTTCCAATAGACAGGAATTGGCCTAGAAGCTGACATCCAGAATGGCAGGGTGAACTGCAGAAGTCTTGACTATAAGGGTCAACAATGCAAATGTCAAGATTTTGCATAAAAACAGTTAAGCTTCAAACATATGAAAACCAAAATTTGTGTCAGTCTCAAAATGTTTGGCCAAGACTGAATATATTTGTATATATACAAATACAAAACGAGATGGAAAGAGAAAGAGAGAAGCCTTGTAAATCTTTTGCATACAGGTTTATTTGATTATTTAGTAACCTTAGGGAATGTGAGTCATTAGGTATGCTCTTATTTCCTTCTCAAGGTCACATTGTAGGTCACTGGAGTTAACATAAAAGTATCATGCTTCATTGCAAGTAGCAATGAGGCATCTTCTGACTATAATTTGTTCTACTGTAACAATAACTTCATCAGGGCTTTCTTTTGTACGACAGAAGGTGAAACCATGATGCTAATTTAAGGTCATTGAGGACTACATTTACATACTGATGTGCATTTTCTAATTTATCTTAGAAAGAACATGCTACAAAAAATAGTAAATAAGAATATAGTTATAATATATGTGGCTGCTCCAGTACAGTCATCAATTACATCAATATCTAATGGGTGAATATCAAACCCGATGATCAGTAAAATGTAGTAGCAATGGCTTATTGAATATGCCATAACATTTGTTATTCACCGGTTGAAATCTCTAACAGGAGCCATAAGATTGGCCAATTATGGTCAAAGTTATGGAGTCTTTGCCAAGCACAACTGAGGTTCAAACAAATTTGTACAGTTCAGTCCCAGCACAGATACAATTTCATAAGAGTAGTTGGTCAGGACCAAAGTGGTCGGATTCTCATCCATTGAACATCTATAGCATATCCAAAACAAGTACTGTTTGGAGACAATTCATCAAGTGCAATTCATTGCACAATGCAAGTCTTGCTGAGATTGTAGGCGCCAAATTAATTGAACAGTGCATACTGCCTACCATACTACCAAATCTGTGCCCGCAGGTGATTTATGATCAGGTCTATTGTGTCCTGATTGTTCATCCTGACATGCACATACAGCAGGGATCAGGTCCATTGTGCCTTTTCTAAGCTGCGTATACCTCAATGTGCTGCGCCAAAAAGGCTGCTTGAGTCAAAGAATGGAGTAGTATTTCTGGCACCCAAAATATAAGACTTTTTAACCCCCAGCTCCGCCTATTTTGGCAGAGTTGAGTAAATATTGCCAACAATTGCAATTTCCATGTGCAGCTCCCTGTTGCGCAAGCATTTTGCTGCTTTTCAAAGCTTTTTCAATGGTTTTCTGGTGTAAAAGCTTTCATGAATCAGCCCACTTATGTTTGCTTTGGATATACAGAATACAGGTAAGAAATATGATCTTTAATTTATAGAAAAATATATTTCTTCTTTTTTTTGTTATGTATACAAGAATTTCTGTTGGTGATACTGCCATAAAATATTGAATTTAATAATCTTTTCCCACTTCATGGACAAGGAAAAAAACATTACTTTCCTTGCTTGCTAGAAAAGGACAGATGGTAGCAGGGAATAGGGCTAAATAATTAATATGTCATAAATAAACTGGATCGTAATCAGAGAACCTACTGAGCGGAGTGTGGTGTCAACACCGCATAGCATTTGCTTGGCAGACTAGTTTAATTGCTTGTCTCAGCCTACAGTATGTTTTTCACGGGGAATGAGGCAAGATTACTTAAAAAGCATCGCATGGCTTACTAGAAGGAGAGATTAATGCGTGTGGTTAAACCACCTTTCATATCTTTAAATGAAACATTATTTATATCAATCAATTAGTCCTATGTTTCTATTATTTTATTAGGAATCACAGCTCAATTCCTTGGCATGCAGCGTGACGGATGATTAATGGCTCTTTTCCAAAGTCTGCATTTTTAAAGGATTTATGCATGTTACAAATGCTAATAACAAAGCATTCTGTAACTAAATTATTTTATTTTTTACAATTGTTAATTATAGCAGTCAAATCCGGTAGTCTTTCACAGAATATTTGGACCCAGGTAACAATGACATTTTTTAGATACATTTTCTCATCCTTTCAGAATCAGAACATGTAAAATAATGCTATGCTGATATATAGTGCACAATTTCATCATAGTGCCCAAATAATATGCAGTATTCAAATATTAGTCCTTTTAAAAGCCAATTAGTTCCTAATAGAGGTGAGTGTTTAAATAAGTTGAGAATCAAATTTGAGTCAAATTTCCTCAAGGTCCCCATGTATTCAAAAGCTTTGTGATTCAATTAGCGAGGATGGCAAAAAAAACAAGTGCCTGATGCCATTCTACACATTGCTCAAGAAAACGTCTGCCGCAAGCTTCCCCATAATGGCCGGCAGCTATCACATGGGCTATCTAGCACATATAGAATAATAGAATCATGGAATGATAGAGTTGGAAGGGACCTCAAGGGTCAATGGGTCCAACCCCCTGCGAGTGCAGGTTTTCTTAAATTATCCCAGCTATATGTTTTTCCAATTTCCGCTTGAAGATTTCCATTGATGGAGAGCTCACTACAGCTATATAAAAGAAAAGGGCCAGCAAAGTAGCACCATTTTAAGTTTTTCAATGTAGTGTTAGGAGGTCAGAGCGCACAGCTCACGCCAAAGATAGAAAAGGTCTAATGTTATAGTGGTATACTACTGCAATGCTGAAGCACATTAAACAATGGAGTGGTAATGAGTTTGTGAATATTAATCAATAGATTGAAGTGATATAGTACAAGCTGTACTAAGGTTTGTGTGTCACAGACCATATTGTGCCTGCATAGTCACTTAGTGTGACTGTGAATTGATTGAACTGTGACGTACTGCAGTAATAGCAGCCTTTTTTTTATCATTCACACCCTGCAAACAAGAAAGGTATTTTAATACTCCTCTGTGCAAATTTGTGTTACTAGTACAATTTAAGAAGAGAGCACTCCTCAAAAAGGTTCCTTGCAGGCAACTGCCAATCAACATAGAATTATGGGTTACATTTTTTTGTAGGGGATGATAGTGTTTTAAAACATTATACACTTTTTATTTTATGCATACCTGTTGCAATATTCCTTTTTGGCAACTGTACACCACACTACTATATTGTAAGCTGTTGAAGCATTTTTTAATATTTTTTCTACCTTTTCGCATTGTTAAAATGTTGTGCATTTTGTGCAGTGGTACATAATCTCATTTAAGTAAAAGCTACAAACAGATTATGACAGTAAAACGACTGTGAAGATATGAAGGTCATGGAGTGCCATCGTCCACTGGCCTGGCTGTCTTTAGAAAAACCGCATTGGCCGCTGCACATCCTACTGAATGCCCATACTCCTTCCCTGTGTTATCACTACTTAGACAACAAAGGCTGAAAGTACTACACTCCGGTATGATTTTATTGGTTTACCAACATACAATAGCATATAACATATTCCCAGCAAGAACATGAGGTGGTGAAAGTGAAAAAATCTCACCTTACTACTAACTTGTCAGGGTTTATAACCTCTGAGACTTTAGGGCATCTAAATACACCCTCTACACCAACCCTCTCCATAATAACTCTTCCACAATGCAACTCTGTATAATAGCCTCCTTCCCACACTGTCCCTCTGTATAATATCGCCTACACATACTGTCCCTCTGTATAATATCCCCCCACACACACTGCCACTCTGTATAATATACCCCACACACTACCTCTCTGTTTAATATCCCTCACACACTACCCCTCTGTATAATATCCCCACACTGCCCATCTGTATAATACACCCCCATACCACCACTCTGTGTAATATCCCCCCACACACTGCACTTCTGTAAAATATCCACACACTGCCCATCTGTATAATATCCCATACACACTGCTTCTCTGTATAATATCTCCTACACACTGCCTATCTCTGTATACTATCCTCACACACATTACCCCTCGGTATAAAATACCCTCACACACTGCCCCTCTGTATAATATCCCCATACACATTTCCATTTTGTATAATATCTGCTGCACTGTCACTTCACATCTCTCTCTAGTTAGTGTAATTTTTTTTTATTCCTTCTATAGTACAGAGAAGCTCAATTGATGTTATATTTGCTAGAGAACTCTTAGATAACTCTTAGGCGGACTTTACACGTTGCGACATCGGTAATGATATATCGTCGGGGTCACGTCGTTAGTGATGGATATCCGGCGCCGTTACCGACATCGCAGCGTGTAAACCCTAGGAGCAACGATCACCGATCGCAGAAACATCAAAAATCGTTGATCAGTGACACGTCGCTCCTTTTCATAATATCGTTACTGCTGCCGGTACGAGGTTGTTTGTCGTTCCTGCAGCACCACACATCGCTGTGTGTGACACCGCAGGAACGACAAACATCTCCTTACCTGCCTCCACCGACAATGTGGAAGGAAGAAGGTGGGCGGGATGTTATGTCCCACTCATCTCCGCCCCTCCGCTTCTATTGGCCGGCCACTTAGTGACGTCGCGGTGACGTCGCTGTGATGCCGAACGCACCTCTTCCTTGAAGGATATATTATTTGGCGGTCACAGCGACGTCGCCGACCAGGTATGTGGGTGTGAAGCTGCCATAGCGATAATGTTCGCTACAGCAGCAATCAGCACATATCACATGTCCGACGGGGGCGGGAGCTATCGCGCTCGACATCGCTAGCAATTGCTAGTGATGTCGCAGCGTATAAAGCCCGCCTTAGAGATCACAGATGCAAAATAGGTATTTAAAAGTTTGGCCTATTAAACATCATTTTGACCATTTCAACTGTACCTAGTAAACCTATAGCATCTTTGACTTTTCCTTTGCTTTTGACATACCCATTCAAAAAAACAAACAAAAAATCAAAACCTTTTTTTTTTGTTGCTTTTAGTATCTCTTTCAAGCCTTGCTTCATTACTTGTTTTAGCTCTTGTAACACTTCCCCTGCAGTCCCTGTAGACAGCATTATGTTCCTGTAGACAGTATTATTCTTTAGATATGCCTCCTCGTTCCATTTAATATACTGTATATTTACGTTTTCCTTTTTTTGCATGTTTTTAAGTTCTGTGTTCGTCCATCCTGGTCTTCTTTAAATACTTCCAGTCATTCCTTCTTTTAGGGATTGTTACTTATATGCAGGTAGAATTTCATTTACAGTAGCAAAATCTCCCATCCTTCTTTAACATTTCAGTCCTTTTGAAAACCCTACCCTCTTTCTGAGTCCATTAAAGTCTGCCTTTCTGAAGTCCAACCTTAAAGTCTGAATCCTCTCAGGTCTTCCTTTTCTTGTAATTTAAAATTTGAGAATCGGATGATCACTGCCTCCTAAATTCCCAGCCACCTCTACTTCCTCAACTATTTCTTGAAAGGTTCTCCTTGAAATATGGACAGGACATGCACACAGCCCAACATTAATTCAGTTGAGATTATATGTTTCCTATACGAATGAAAGTCAAAAAGAATAAATGCAACAATGTCATAAGATTTATAAAACTTATCATTTACAGTTTATGTTGTACTAGCTGTAGTACCTGGGCGTTTTCTGGGATAGTAACTGTCTCTTTGTCTCTCTCCCAGTTTGTCTGTCTGTGTCTGTCTGTCTGTCTGTCTATCTCTTTCTGTCTTTGTGTCTGTCTCCATGTATGTCTGTGTGTGGCTCTGTTTGTGTGTCTGTTTCTTCCCCAGTCTGCCTGTGTGACAGTCTGTAGCCATGTCTGTCTGTGTCTATCTCTCTGTCTGTCTCTATATCAGTCTTTATGTCTGCCTCTCTATTTCTGTGTCTGTCTGTCTCATTCCAAGGCTATCTCTTTCCCCCTCTGTCTCTGTTCCCCCTCTGTCTCTGTTCCCCCTCTGTCTCTGTTCCCCCTCTGTCTCTGTTCCCCCTCTGTCTCTGTTCCCCCTCTGTCTCTGTTCCCCCTCTGTCTCTGTTCCCCCTCTGTCTCTGTTCCCCCTCTGTCTCTGTTCCCCCTCTGTTTCTCTTCCCCTCTGTGTCTCTTTCCCCTCTGTGTCTCTTTCCCCTCTGTCTCTGTTCCCCCTCTGTCTCTGTTCCCCCTCTGTCTCTGTTCCCCCTCTGTCTCTGTTCCCCCTCTGTCTCTGTTCCCCCTCTGTCTCTGTTCCCCCTCTGTCTCTGTTCCCCCTCTGTCTCTGTTCCCCCTCTGTCTCTGTTCCCCCTCTGTCTCTTTCCCCTCTGTCTCTCTTCCCCCTGTAGCTTTCCTCCTATGTCTTTCCCCCTCTGTCTCTTTTCCCCCTCTGTCTCTTTTCCCCCTCTGTCTCTTTTCCCCATCTGTCTATCTCTTTCCCTGTCTGCCTTCCTCTGTCTCTGTCTCTTTCCCTGACTGTCAGTCTCTGTTTGTGGTTATGGAACACCTATGGTGTGAACAAGGTGCAAGACTCAAAAATATACAACTAAACATTAGGATAAAGAGTTGCACATCAGTCACAATGTATAGGGGAATAATGAAAAGCAGAACTGCTATGGGAATGCTAGACTGAAAAATACAATGGACTATCTGAAAAAAGTGAAAAACATGAAAATGATATGTGCATAACTGCTATGAATAATAGGAATGAGAGATGTTTAGCCATTGTATTGATCAATGCACAGGAGCCCCAAAACCAAACGCCAACGTAATCTCTATTTTTGGGGTCCCTAACCTATGTGTAACCTCACCTGCAGTTAAAAGCTTGCTCTGTATGGGAAGCAAGCGACCAAGCTATATAGGTGAAAAAAGACAAATGGCTATGGGTGGGGCAGGGTTCTCAGACATAAAATGCATACTAATTAAAGAATGTACGTCTGGAACACCTATGGTGTGAACTAAGTGCAAGACTCAAAAATATACAACTAAACATTAGGATAAAGAGTTGCACACCAGTCACAATGTATAGGGGAATAATGAAAAGCAGAACTGCTATGGGAATGCTAGACTGAAAAATACAATGGACTATCTGAAAAAATGAAAAACATGAAAATGATATGTGCATAACTGCTATGAATAATAGGAATAAGAGATGTTTAGCCATTGTATTGATCAATGCAAAGGATCACCTAAACCAAACGCCAAGGTAATCTCTATTTTTGGTGTCCCTAACATATGTGTAACCTCACCTGCAGTTAAAAACTTGCTCTGTATGGGAAGCAATGGTCCTTTACTTCCCATACAGAGCAAGTTTTTAACTGCAGGCGAGGTTACACATAGGATGAGTGGTAGAGATGAGTGAGTACTACCATGCTTGAGTGCTCATTATTCAATACGAGCAGGTTAGATGCTCGGACAGGTTTGACTCAAGTACTGAGCATAATGGAAGTCAAATGGGAAACCTGAGCATTTTTCTGGAAGATCTTCCTGAAACATGCTTGAGTTTCCCATTTGACTTCCATTATGCTCAGTACTCGTCTTGAGCCTGATTGTCTGGCCTGCTCAGTTCGAGTCCCAAGCACCTTAAGGTCCCGTCACACACAGCGACGTATCTAACGATATATCGCCGGGGTCATGGATTCCGTGACGCACATCCGGCATCGTTAGCGACGTCGCTGCGTGTGACACGCATGAACGACCGTTAACGATGGAAAATACTCACCAAATCGTCCATCGTTGACACGTCGTTCCTTTTTAAAAAAATCGTTGATTGTTGAGCACGCAGGTTGTACGTCGTTCTCGAGGCAGCACACATCGCTACGTGTGACACATCGGCAATGACGAACGGCAGCTTACCTGCAGCCGCCGGCAATGCGGAAGGAAGGAGGTGGGTTGGGATGTTACGTTCCGCTCATCTCCGGCCCTCTGCTTCTATTGGGCGCCACTTAGTGACGCCGCTGTGACGCTGCACGAACTGCTCCCTTAGAAAGTAGGCCGTTCGCCGGCAACAGCGACGTCACTAGGCAGGTAAGTCCGTGTGATGGCTCCTAGCGATATTGTGCGCCACGGGCAGCGATTTACCCGTGACGCACAAACTATGGGGACGGGTGCTTTCACCTGCGATATCGCTGCGTGTAACACCCCCTTTAGTATATATAAAAAGCTGTGTGAAAAAAGCGCAAGGGAAGGGAAAGAGTAATAAATAAAATCAAACTCACGTATAGAAGTTGTGCAAGTCCCAACTCCTATAAACGAATGAACAGTCCAGGTTAACAGCTGTAGCCCCGGGTTTGGCAGATAACAGAAAACAGTAGAAGACGGGTTTTCAAAGCCGCGCTATTAACCAATCCAGGTCTATGAAAGAGCTCATCTTTCTTTATTTTCATGCACAGGTCTTGATAAAGAAACATTAATTCTTTCATCGATCCGGATTGGTTAATAGCGCGACTTTGAAAACCCGTCTTCTACTGTTTTCTGTTAAGCACCTATTAAGCAAGTATGGAAGTGGTATACTGAGTATGAGTATTTTTTATTTTTTCATATTATGTTTATTGTCCTGACGAGTGGTCTGAGGAGAGAACCCAGAGAATAATAAAGGACATTAAATGTGTGGAGAGACAACAACTTCTTTAAAGGGAATAGCCTCGAGAACAGGTGGATTGGGGTCTTCTCGCCCTCTATACAACATTTTTTTGTAAGTTCAGATTAAATTAATACTCTATGTTTCTCTTTGCTTTAACTGAAGTAATTTATGAGACAAGGTGATATTAAATGTTCCTTTAACAAGGAAAAGTTTAGTCCCTGTTCTGTGTATAAATGAAGATTTCTGGAGACTCACATTTGTACCCAAAATAAACAATTAAATGTTTATGGTGAGATTCTCTTCAGTCTAAACTTTTCCTAACAATCATACTATACATAGAAGCAGGGATAATTAACTAATTGCTGACATGTAGACAGTACGATAAATATGGGCACTGTGCACCAGCATATTGACTTACTGTGCGCCAATGCCAAACATTTTGTGTCTCCTGGCTGGGATTCAAATGCATACAAAGATCTAAATATGGGAAGCCGATTGTGCCCATTACTGTAAATGCAGCATAAAATACATGCCGTATACTGTATGTGACTAGATTTAAAATCATAGGGTTTTTCTACAAAACTAAATGTAATCACTTGGTTTAACATTATTGTATATATTGTAAAAGAGATGCATGTTTTTTATGTAGCAGAAAATAATAAAAAATAATGTTATATTAAAATGAAAACACACAAATACAAGTGCATCTCAATAAATTAGAGTATCCTCAAAAAGTTAATATATTTCAGTAATTCAATACAAAAAGGGAAACATATATTATATAGAGTCATTACACACAGAGTGATCTATGTTAATTGTTTATTTCTGTTAATGTTGATGATTATGGCTTACAGCCAATGAAAACCCAAAAGAAAATTAGAATATTATATCCGACTAACTGAAAAAAATGATTTTAAATAGGGATGATCGAATACCTCAAATATTCGGCTTCGCGAATATCCAATGAATAGGTCGCCACTAAGCGAATATTCGATGGGCAATGTAAGTCTATGGAAAGCTCGAATAGTTCCGAATAGTTGTTATTCAGGTTTCTCATAGACTTAAGGCTACTTTACACGCAGCGACATCGACTTGTGGGGCTTTTGTCTTATTATATGAAAGCCCCTGTATGTGTTGAACACTTTTGTGTATTTTAAATGCTTTTAACTCCCTGTTGGTGTTTTTTGGCTAATAAAAATTGATTGAATATTTTCCATTTTGGTGATCCCAATTATTACACACCCTCTTGCTTCTTCTATATGTCGCTAGCGATAGCACGCACCCCCGTAGTTTGTGCGCCCCCATAGTTTGTGCGGCACGGACAAATCGCTGCCCGTGGCGAACAATATCACATGAACTTACCTTCCTAACGACGTTGCTGTGGCCGGCGAACAACCTCTCTTTTAAGGGGGCGGTTCGTGCGGCATCACAGCGACGTCACATAGAAGGCCACCAATAGAAGCGGAGGGGCGGAGAGCATCCGAATGAACGTCACTCCCACCTCGTTGCCGGAGGATGCAGGAACGCTGTTGTTCGTCGTTCCCGGGGTGTCACATGTAGCGATGTGTGCTGCCTCAGGAGCGACGAATAACCTGCGTACCAAATGAGCAACGATATTTTGAAAATGAACGACGTGTCAGCAATCAACGATTTGGCGAGTATTTGGTATCGTTAGCGGTCGCTTGTGTCACACACAACGATGTCACTAACAAGGCTGGATGTGCGTCACGAATTCCATGACCCCAGCGATATCTCGTTAGCAATGTTGTTGCGTGTAATGGGGCCTTTACATTGCGCATCCTATATTCGCGAATAGTCAAATAGCAGCAACCTATTCAGAAAATATTCGCGAAGCCGAATATTTGAGGTATTTGATCATCCCTAATTTTAAACTCAGAAATGTTGGCCTACTGAACAGTCTGTACAGTAAATGCACTCAATACTTGGTCGGGGCTCCATTTGCATGAATTACTGCATCAATGCGGCGTGGCATGGAGGCGATCAGCCTGTGGCACTGCTGAGGTGTTATGGAAGCCCTTCCAGGTCATTCAGACTTCAGTGATTTTATTATGATAATATGATAATATTGGTCAGAGTTTCATCAGTGTGTTTGATATGTCATCAGAATTTGGTCAGTGTGACAGTTTTTACCATTAGGTTCTGTTCACATGTTGCGTTTTTGTAGCATATTGTTATGCAAATTAAAAGCTACTTTAGGCCTGAAACACACATCCGTGAAAAAACACACACGTGTTACGTCCGTTTTTCGGGTCCGTGTCCCGTTTTTGTGTCCGTTTTTATGGTCCGTGTGGCATCTGTGTGAACTGCGTATGCTAGCGTGTGAAACGTGTGGAATGTCCGTGTGTGTGTGAAACTTAACTGACGTGTGTGATGTAAAATGTAGTTGCTACATGTCGGTTGACAGCAGACAGCTATGCGCGCTGAGAATGAACTCGGGTGAACTTCACCCGACTTCATTGTCATACCGCGGCTCTGTCTGGGTGTCGCATCCTGATTAGCGGTCACCCGTGAATGACTCACCGGTGACCGCTAATCCCCTGAGTTACTGAAGCGAGCAGCGCGATTAGCGCTGCCGTCACTCAGGTTACCCACGGCCAGCTGGATCCTCCACCCATGACTGCAACTCACCTGTGACTCCATCACTGTCACTCGGGCGACTTGCTGTCACAGTTGGAGGATCCAGCGGTGGCCGCGAGTAACCTCAGTGACAGCTCAGCTGATCGCGCGGCTCACCTTAGTTGCTGCATGGAGCTGAGAGGAGCAGCGGTGTTCTTCTGCAGCTCCTGTCACCTTCATGTAGCAGAGCTGGAAGTGACGCGGGACCTCCGTGGATTACGCCTGACATGGATGGGTATTTGGGGCATAATAAATTGGTGAACGCGGGTTTTTTGTAGTGTTTATTATTTCAAACAAAGGATTTTTTCGTTGTATGTGTTTATTTACTGTAACTTACAGATTAATCATTGGGGGTGTCTCATAGACGCCTGCAATGATTATTCTAGGACTTATTGGTAGCTATGGGCTGCCAATAACTCCTTATTACCCCGATTGCCAATGCACCAGGGCAAATCGGGAAGAGCCGGGTAGAAACCCAGAACTGTCGCATCTATTGTATGCGGCAATTCCGGGTGGCAGCTGGCTGATATTGTTAGGCTGGGGGGCTCCCCATAACGTGGAGCTCCCCATCCTGAGAATACCAGCCTTCCGCCGTGTGACTTTACCTTGGCTGGTATCGAAATAGGGGGGGACCGCACGTCGTTTTTTTTTAATTATTTATTTTTTTTACTGCACAGTATAGACCCGCCCACCGGTGGCTGTGATTGGTTGCAGTGAGACAGCTGTCATTCAGCATGGGGGCGTGTCTCACTGCAACCAATCATAGGCGCCGGTGGGTGGGGAAAGCAGGAAATACAAGATTGAATAATGAACGACCGGCTTTTTCAAAACAGTAAAAGCCGCTGGAGTTTATTTAACAGCCGTGCAGCGCCCCGCTGGGGATCGGGGAACGGTGAGTATGAGAGAGGGGGGAGACTGACTGACAGACTGTGAGAGAGGGACAGAAAGACAGAGAGACCAACCAACAGACAGAGAGACCGACACAGAAAAAAAGAAAGAATGACCGACATCGCTAGAAAAAAGCACGGATGCAACGAGTCTGTTATTTCACAGGAATCTGTTAGCTGATTCCTGTGAAATAACGGACCTGTTGCATCCGTTCGGCTCCGTTTTTGTTTTTTTTTTTCATTTTTTTTCATTCTGGGCATGCTCAGTAGAAATTAGCAGAATCCAGCGGCGGATTCCATTGTAAAGCACTTTGCAATGGAATCTGCCACCATAGGGATTCATTATAACTATTGACGGATGTAACGGAATCCACCACTCGGCGTCATTTTAACACAAGCAATTAATGTTACATGCTGTGTTCCTTTCGCCTGGCGGAAGCAACGCAGCGTTGGCCAGCGGCAGCAACGCAGGTACTTTTGGCACAATCCGTCATTCATACAAGTCTATGGTAAACAGCGGAATCCGTTAACGGATTGCGCTGTTTTCCAAAACGGTGGATTGCAACTGAAGGAAAACAACGCAAGTGTGAAAGTACCCTAAAGATGGAGGTCAGAAGAACCAGGTAATGCATGCGTGCAGACATGTAGCGACTGGATACACCTATTAGGGGAATGCATGTATATTCTTCAGCGCATATATAACTGCCCACAAAGGACCTTTAACCCTAGAACGCATACCTGGGGCCTTGCAGGCCTGCTAGGTCTCTTGTTTTCTATGGTATATTTCTATGGTTGCGCGTTGTAGGGTTAAGTAGTACTCGTATCGTAACAGCCAGGTGTTTTATCACTACAGTTGATATTGTTCAGATGCTGCACCAATGCTTCATTTAGATCAGATGAAAATGCCAAATACAATGTAATCAGACTGAAAAAATAAGTATAATGGTCCCTAAAATGGCAGCGCAGATATATTCAGTGAACTAGATATCATATATAACTATTTCAGCAGAAAAACATCTGCGCTTTTTCCTGCAGCCATTTATGTTCCTGGAACCTACCGGGTCGATGTATTTTTTGGAATTTTAACATAAATATTTCAGCATATGTATTGCTGATCCAAAAAAAATACACATGTAAATATACCTATAACAATATAATGCTGGCCTATAATCAGGGACCATCATATTTGTACAAACATAATAAACATGTCATATACAGTGACAAAAAAAAGCAAAAAATAGTAAATTACAGTATGATTGCGTAGTATCCAGTACCAAATAGAGAATATAATGAATTTAGGATAGAGCCTTTAGACGTCACTCATAACATATATTGATCTCATATTTTGAGGTGTATTTTCAATGTTGAAAAGGTCATGTCTATCTGATGATCATACTCATATTAGCAAAAGATCCCTGAATGTGAATCTAAAACCGATGCGCTAAAATCAAAGTTGCCTCTGCCTGTGATAATGGGTCTGCCTGGGGAATACTTATATTTTTCTGTAATTTTGGAAGGAGATATAGGGTCGAAATCATTGGTTCTGTAACCTGTATTGGTGATGCCAGATCTGTGGTGACAACATTGTCACCCCCATGATGTCACCAAGCTGTTTTTTTAAAGGGACTGTATCGTGTTTTTTTATTTTTGTATTTTTTAATATTTTTATAGTGATTCTGAAATCAAGTATTTTTAATACAAAATGAAAATTGTAGCTTAATTACTTTTTCTGTTATTCTAATTTTACTGTATGCACTGAGGGCCATGTTGGATTTGCTGTGTGTGTAACGACAGTTACACACTCCTTTATGGCAGCCCCTGTGCATAGAGAATAGTGGTCGCTATCCGACCCTATGTGTAACGTTACAGTGGGCGTATGCTGTGACCTGGAGGCGCCCCCTGGCATGTCCAGATCACAGTAGACGGATGAAAGCAAGCCCCATATTTGTGGAGATTCAAGCCATGCTTTTTTCTCCACTTTAGACCTGTCAACCACCGGGATGTGAGTTCTGGTCACCTCCCCTCCCCCCGTTATCGATGACACCCCCTCCCTCCCTCCATCTGTTCTCACCAGCCCCCTGCCGTTACCGTCTGTAATGAAAGGCCCTCCCTCTGCTGTCCCCAGCCCCGTTCTGGCGGTCGCCGGTGTGTGTGTGTCCTCCCTCTGCTCTCACTAGCCCCCTGCCGTTACCGTCTGTAATGAAAGCCCCTCCCTCCGCTATCCCCATCCATGTTCGTGTGTGTGTGTGTGTGTGTGTGTTACAGTGCCAACTACAGAGCCACCATACAGTGATAACTACTGAGCAACCATACAGAGCCACCATACAGAGCCACCGTACAGTGCCAACTACTGAGCCACCGTACAGTGCCAACTACTGAGCCACCATACAGAGCTACCATACAGTGCCAACTACTGAGCCACCGTACAGTGCTAACTACTGAGCCACCATACAGAGCCACCGTACAGTGCTAACTACTGAGCCACCGTACAGTGCCAACTACTGAGCCACCATACAGAGCCACCATACAGTGCCAACTACTGAGCCACCGTACAGTGCTAACTACTGAGCCACCATACAGAGCCACCGTACAGTGCTAACTACTGAGCCACCATACAGAGCCACCATACAGTGCTAACTACTGAGCCACCATACAGTGCCATACAGCGTATACTGTATGTGTAACAGTCAGTGTATATATGTGGGTGCGATGACTGCAGTCTGTATATATATGTGTAACAGTCACTGTATATATGTGTAAGGCTCTGTGCGCACTTGCCGGTTTTTGCCGCGGATTTACTGCGGATTTGCTGCATGTTTCGCTGCAGAAAACGTTCATAACATCTCTGCAGTGATTCACCAGCAAAACCTATGGGAAAAAAAATGCTGTGCGCACTATGCGGATTTTGACAGCTGCAGAACTACAAGGCTCAGCATGCTTCATCCAATAGTGTATGCAGTAGAGCAGACAGCAGCTGCATAACTACAAGGCTCAGCATCCTCTATCCAGGACTGTATGCAGGAGTTTTTTGCGCCCCAAAAAAATGACATGGGCTTTGCCATATTTCTGTATGCTAGCCAGGTACAGCAGGCAGATACGGGCTGCCCCCAACCCCCAGCTGCCAATTTGTACCCGGTTGTGAACCAAAAATATAGCGAAGCCCTTTTTTTTAATTATTTCATGACTTTCATGAAATAATTAAAATAAAAAAAAGACGTGGGCTTCTCCAAATTTTTGAGTCCAGCCAGGTACAACTAGGCAGCTGGGGATTAAAATATGCAGTGCAGAGTGCCCAAGCTTTCTGGGCAACCCCGCTGCATATTGCAGTCCACAGCCTCCCCAGAAAATGGCGCTTTCATAGAAGTGCCATCTTCTGGCGCTGTATCCAACTCTTCCAACAGCCCTGGTGACGGTGGCTTGCTGGGTAATAATGGGGTTAGGGCTAGCTTTATATTATCAGCTGGCCCTAAGCCTGAAATTCATGGTGTCACGCCAATATTAGACATGGCCACCATGAATTTCTACTAAAGATAAAATAAAAAAAACACAACACACAGAAAAATATTTTTATTAGAAATAAAACACAACACAATTAGTGACTCCATCTTTATTGAAATAAAGAACCCCCCTCTGCAGTAATCCTCGGCCAAGGGTTCCGCGCCGTCCAATATCATCTGATCGGTTTGCTGGAAGGCCTACCGATCAGATGTTGTGTCAGGTTCACGGGCCGTAATCACATGACACAGCAGCTGATTGTATAAACGGCTTTTATACAATCAGCTGATGTATCAGTGAAAAAAAAAAACCCTACACACTTACATGCTGGCTCCTGTCCGATCGCTGCAGGAGCTGCCGGTGATCACCTGATAGTCTCCTGACAGCAGGATCAGCTGATAGCCGGGCGGTAAAAAGCCAGCATCACCGCGCGACTTGCGATCAGCTGATGCATCAGGTGACTGCATCAGGTGATCCTCCGCCAGGTTCTGCATCCATCGGCGAGCCTTGGAGCCGACACACAGCCTGAGCAGCGGTACCGGAAGAGGAGCTGGGGGCGGGCATGGCACCGGGAGTCTGCAGACAGGTGAGTATGTCTTTTTTTTTCTACTGTTCACTTTTGATTTCACAGCTGCTTCATCTCCCTCACGGGAGCGGGCCTGCGGCCGCACGGGTGATTGAAGCAGCGGTGGCGGTACCGGGAGGATCCGATGACCGCAGTCTGTATATATATGTATGAATGTGTTTCCATTTTACTTCCAGGTGGAGCTGTACAATTCATATAGAGTCACCCAGAAAATGGCGAAACATTACTATGAAATACACCTCCTCCCCTTTTGGGTGCAGTGTAACACCCAAAAGGGGAGGAGAATAGGCATGTCATCTAGTGACTGCCCAAATTTGCAGCTATCGTAATTCTACTAAGGATTACTATAGCTTTTTGATGTGTACACAGGAAGATGCTCCCCCTCCTGGCAATTATAAGTATTTTTTATATAAAAGTTTTATTTTACATATTTAAAAGTTGAATTACATTAAGAAAATAGTTGTTACACGATTAGAATAATATTGTTAGCTGATTTGGCGTACAAAAAAAAAAAAAATTTAGACGATACAGTCCCTTTAAGTTAATTAAGGGATTGAATGTGTCATGGTTCGCCTCCCTGTCCACATGGCTAGGGGGCGGAGCCTTCTCTCGAGCCTCACTTCCAGACCCTGGATGCCTTAAAAGCTGGCATTTCCAGTGAACCAGTGCCGGCTATAAGCTTAGCACTGCTTTGCCTGTGATTGCTGGTCCTGTGAGTGATATCCTGATCTGTCTGTTCCTGTGCCCCCGTGCCCTTGTCTGTGTTCCATCCCCTGGTCGAACCTCCTGTCCTCTGTCCCCTCTCCTATTTCCCCACTCGGTTGCTTCCTCCGGTACTGACCTTGGCCTGACTTTGACTCCGCTTTTGCTCGTTCCTCCGGTCCTGCTTCTGCCCGTACGGTGTTTGACCCAGCCTGTCTGACTATTCCTTGCATGCTCTGCAGCTCTGCTTCTCAGCTGTGCTTTGAGGTAATGCATGAGAACGCTGTGAATTCACTTCCTGGTTCTCATTGCTCTGTGTAGTGTATTATGCTATAGAGCTCTGGCTCCCCCTGGTGGCAGCATTACAGAATGTTAATGTTTCCACTTTTGTCAGTTGACTTCTGCCCTACATCCGATCATTTTTCAATCTGATGCAATAAATTATTGCCTTTTATCTTATTAGGAATTTTATGGCATTAGACACAACTTGTACAAATAAGTCTACATTTGTGCAGGCAAGTAAAGGACATTTTTTTGACTGTGGTTTGATAGAGGGATGAACCTTACCTCCTTTATCCACAGAAAGTTCAACATAGAGGTCTTGCAGGGTTCTAAAGGCTGCTTGTTCTTCTTCCAATGAAAATAAAGAATAGAGAGTTTCATAAAAAAAATATTTCTTGAAAACCAAGGACTGTGCAGGTCCTTGATAGTGGTAAAAAAGGTCAAACCTGGCTGTCGGAGACAATGACAGACCCTTTCAATAAGGCTATATCTGTAGACAATAGCTGGTGTTTACTAAGACTAATTACATTATTATTTGTCCTTGTATGAACAAGTAATCTATTGTATATGGTAGTTGTTTATATGGTTGAAAGCAGGTCTCACACATGTGAAATATTTTTGGGGTATATCTGGTATCTACTGTACTGTATTTGACAGTCCTCATCAGTATATCGGAATTGTGCAATAATATATTTATTCTTTAATGTACTTTTTGTCCATTAATGGATTATTTATGTAATAAGGGCACGTGATCTTTGTAAACTTTCATCCACCCTGTTTTAATTGTGCCGATTCTTGCACTTGATTATCAATACCTTTTGTATCTATATATTTGCACTCTCTCATTTTTTTCTTCTTCCGTATTCACCATTGTATAAGATATAGGCATCCCTATTATCAAATAGCAATGCCTTTCTCCATCTATGGCTATTCTACTTCCATCTTGTGTTTGATGATGGTCTAATGCTTTGTACTCTCTTCTGTGGAGTGATGTATGTGAAGGGGCTCACTTTTATTAAGTCAGGCTCCAAATTTCTGAATTACTGCAGGAGCTGCTCATTTAATAAAATAATGTATATGATAATAAAAATATATGTTTCTTCCTAATATTGTATGTTTTATTTTATATTAACATTGTATATACTGTAACAGCTGCCAGATCAATAGTTGATATTGGCCTTCATTATGCATCAGGTTCTTTCCAAAAACCTCCGATGCTGGAATGTACTGGCGTAGGATTCGCATATAACCGAGGAAAGCTGCTTTCTACAGTTGACTGATGTTTTTTTGGCAACATTGAGTTGTAGGGGCTTCCTCAGGTTTTTGGGGATAGCACCTAGTGTGCCAATGATGACTGGTACCACAGCTAATGGTTTATGTCTATTACTATTAGATACCTTTCCATGCTAATAATCTTTATACTATTTTCTTACTACCTCTTCTTGAAATAACTTATTACATACATCTCACAATATATGGAGATACCGTCTGTCTGTTTGTTGCTTCAAATTATGAAAAGTCTTCTTTGGTCAAGTACCTATGTGTTTTCATAGTGGTGCCTGTTAAGCCAAATTAAAGGTCCCATTTTTATTCCTCATTACTTATATTGAAATTTCTAAGTGACTTAGAGTGCGTAAAATCACACTGGATAATTAGAAATCATATTTGGTTCCTTAGACCCATAATACACTTTTAAGATGACTTTCAATCTTGGTTTTCTTGGTGATGTTCCTTACTTTACAAGAGGAATTCTAGACAGATAGTTCCTTTGCTGTCTAAGATTGATAAAGGGAAGCAAAAACTGACTAGTATCTTCAGTGTGCCCTTTTGATATCCTAGCATTTCACTCTGCTTTTATCTCTACTTTATTTGTAACTCTTTCAGTTATAAATATAGTGTCATTGACATATCAAAGTTGACTTATACTGTATTCTTCAAGTTCCTGTTATTCTTAATATAATCTGCCAGAAGGAAACAGAGATTGCTAATATTATACTGCTTTCTGCTTTTTTAAACCAACACGTCAGCCTTTTTTTGTTTTATAGGAGAGGTGCTTCTAATCTAAGATCCCTGCACTTAGTCTCATACTCCCCTTCTGGCATCTTCATCTTCTATCACCACCGCTCTAGTCGGTTTCCAACAATCCAACAGTTTATGACCTGCCAGATCGCTCCAGTGTTTCATGGAGCAAACCGGAGACCCAACTCAAGACAAGTCTATGAGAGTCTCCTCCAGGATCTCATAGACTTCTAAGTATTCAGAGGTTATGAAGGTCACCTCTGATTTTGAAGTAGCCAAAAGTTGCAGTTGTAAGATAGTACCACAGAACTGGAACGGCACCAATAAAACTTGAAAATGCTGAAAGCTTAGTATAAAATCGGGGCAGGGGACTTAGATTATAAGCACCGCTAAAGCCATGAACCCCCCCCCCCCATATGCTGGAATGGGGCTTTAAGAACAACTGTCATAATTGGTTGATATAGAATATCGGGTGCTCTGTAGTACCAAATTTCTGGTGGAGTTTAGAATAAGGTCAGTTAGTCAGAGTGCTAAGTACAGTAAATATAGTTGAAGTGTTGAAGTTACAATCAGCTGCTGGGGTAGATTATTTTACAACTTTAGAGTTTTTGTTATAAGGAACTTTTTTGCAACTGGAGACTGATTTAAAGAAGATGGCTTTATGTCTTTTTTTTATATGGGCCTTTGTTAGTTACATAGTTCTATAGGTTGAAAAAAAGATATTAACTTCAACCTTTCCCCAAAACAGTTTTTCAATCCCTTCTCCTAATACTAAATATAGTAATCTACCCTTATTCCTCAGTTTTTTTCATATCCAATATGGTCCTATTATTTAAAAAGAAAATTAAATAGTTCATAGTTAATATAGTTAAAAATAAATCACATTCATATACATTATATACCGTGCCTCGCGAAAGTATTCGTCCCCTTTGAATTTTTCAACCTTATCCCACATTTCAGGCTTCAAACATAAAGATAAAAAAAAAAAATTATGGTGAAGAATCAACAAGTGTGACACAATTTTGAAGTTGAACGACATTTATTGCTTATTTTAATCTTTTGTAACAAATAATAAACTGAAAATAGGGGTGTGCAATATTATTCAGCCCCTTTACTTTCAGTGCAGCAAACTCACTCCAGAAGTTCTTTGAGGATCTTTGAATGATCCAATGTTGTCCTAAATGACTGATGATAAATATAAGCTTCCTGTGTGTAATGAAGTCTCCGTATAAATGCACCTGCTCTGTGATAGTCTCAGTGTTCTGTTTAAAGCGCAGATAGCATCATGAAGACAAAGCAACACAACAGGCAGGTCCGAGATACTGTTTTGGAGTAGTTTAATGCCGGATTTGCTTACAAAAAGATTCCACAACTTTAAACATCCCAAGGAGCGCTGTGCAAGCGATCATATTGAAATGGAAAGAGTATCATACCACTGCAAATCTACCAAGACCCGGCTGTCCCTCAAAAATTTCATCTCAAACAAGGAGAAGACTGATCAGAGATGCAGCCAAAAAGCCCATAATCACTCTGGATGAAATGGAGAAATCTACAGCTAAGGTGGGAGAGTCTGTCCATAGGACAACAATCACTTGTACACTGCATAAATCTGGCCTTTATGGAAGAGTGGCAAGAAGAAAGCCATTTCTGAAAGATATCCATAAAATGTGTTGGTTAAAATTTGCCATAAGCCCCCTGGGAGACACAGCAAACATGTGGAAGAAGGTGCTCTGGTCAGATGAAACCAAAATTGAACTTTTGGGACATAATGCCAAATGATATGTTTGGCGTAAAAGCAACACATTACCCTGAACATACCAACCTCACTGTGAAACATGGTGGTGGCAGCATCATGGTTTGGGCCTGCCCATCTTCAGCAGGGACAGGGAAGATCATTAAAATTCATGGGAAGATGGATGGAGCCAAATAGAGGACTATTCTTGAAGAAAACCTGTTGGAGTCTGCAAAAGAAATGAGACTGGGACGGAGATGTGTCTTGCAACAAGACAATGATCCCAAACATAAAGCAAAATCTACAATGGAATGGTTCACAAATAAACGTATCCAGGTGTTAGAATGGCCAAGTCAAAGTCCAGACCTGAATCCAATCGGAAATCTGTGGAAAGAGATGAAAACTGCTGTTCCCAAACACTCTCCATCAAACCTCAGCTCGAGCTATTTGCAAAGGAAGAATGGGCAAGAATTTCAGTCTCTCGATGTGCAAAACTGATAGAGACATACCCCAAGTGACTTGCAGCTGTAATCACAACAAAAGGTGGCACTACAAAGTATTAACTTTAATGGGCTGAATAATATTGCACGCCCCGATTTTCAGTTTATTATTTTTTATAAAAGTTTAACATAAGCAATAAATTTCATTCAACTTCACAATTGTGTCCCACTTGTTGTTGATTCTTCACCATAAAATTTACATTTTTTAACTTTATGTTTGAAGCCTGAAATATGGGAAAAGGTTATATATATATAATGTCCAAATCCTACTAGTTGATCCAAAGAAAAGCAAAATGCCACAAGAGGTAGATATTATCGTACAAAAAAAAATCCATTGCAATTTCATATGTGGCAATTAGAATAAATTCATGGATTATAGACCCATCTTTAGAATCTTTTTTTTATATTTATTGGAGAAAGTCGTATATGCATTTTTTAAATTCAATTAGTGAATCAACCATCACAACATTACGTGGGAAAAAGTTTCATAGTTTCACGTTTCTTTAAGTGAAGAATCACTATTTATGGTTATAATTCATTAGAAAGATCCCTGTAGTATCAATTTGCAAATTTGAATCTCAAAATTAGATCAGCCCTAATCTATTTATTTTACAAGATGAAAAACTCTAAATTTGATGACATTTCTTGGAACTGCAATCTGCCCAACCTCTGGTGGCAGAGTCATTCCAGTACATTTACCACTTGCTCTTTTAGGGCTTATGTGAAGTTGTTGTGCCCAATGAGCGCTGGCTTCCCTCTCCACGTCTTTGGGTGAATCGAACATCAAGAGGAATTCAGAGCTGCAGCTGGCCGCTCGCTTCCTATTGATGTTTGATAAAAGCACCTTCTTGTAGGTGACACAACTAGCATGTGGAGGAAGGTGCTCTGATCAGATGAGACAAAAGTACAAATTTGGGTTAAATGCAAAACGCTATGTGTGGTGGAAAACTAACTACACATCACCCTAAAAAAATACCATCCCCACCTTCAAACATTGTGGTGGCAGCATCATGCTGTGGGCAATCCTGGAGAAAAACCTGTAAAAAGCTACAAAAGACTTGAGACTGGGGCCTAGGTTCCGCTTTCAGCAGGACAACAACTCTAAACATACTGCCAGACATACAATTAAATAGTTTAGATCAAAGAATATTCATGTATTTTAATTGCTCAATTAATGTTCAGACCAAAATCTCATTGAAAGTCTATAGCAAAATATGAAAATTGCTGTTCACAGACGCCTCCATCCAATCTCCCTGAGCTAGAGCTATCTTACAAAGAAGATTAGGCAAAAATGTTAACCTTTAAATGTGCAAAGCTAGTAGAGACATGCCCTGAAGGCATTACAGCAGTAATTGCAGCAAAAGATGATCCTATAAAGTATTGACTCAGTGAGGCTGATTACCAATGCATGTCACACTTTTTAGATTTAGATTTTTTTAACCCCTTCATGATTTTGGATGTCCTATACGTCCTAAATTTGAAGTACTTACCAACCTAGGATGTATAGGTATGTCCTGGAGATCGCGGGGGTGCAGGTGCCATACCCAGCGCGATCGACACTTGGGACTTGGCTTTCCCAACAGCCAAGCCCTGGCTCTCACAGCCAGGGATGGTCCATGCATTGTCCCTTGCTGTTTAACCCCCTAAATGCTAGGATCAATATTGATAGCGGCACTTTGGGAATTGGGAAAGGGATTGCACTCCCTCTCACCTCCGACTGGTGCCCATGCAATGTAATTGCAAGGATTTAATCATTGCCTTGGTGACACAAGGTTGTCATGATGACCTCCAGAACACCAGACTATGTGAAGCCTTAGGCGTCATGCTTCCAGCATGATCACTGAAGCTTCTAAATGCAGCTCTGACAGCTGCATTGTACGGCAAATTACATAAATTTACAGTATAGACCAAAAGTTTGGACACACCTTCTCATTCAAAGAGTTTTCTTTATTTTCAACACTCTGAAAATTGTAGATTCACATTGAAGGTATCAAAACTAGGAATTAACACATGTGGAATGAAATACTTAACAAAAAAGTGTGAAACAACTGAAAATATGTCTTATATTCTATGTTCATCAAAGTAGTCACCATTTGCTTTGATTACTACTTTGCACACTCTTGGCATTCTCTTGATGAGCTTCACCAGGTAGTCACCGGGAATGGTCTTCACTTCACAGATGTGCCCTGTCGGGTTTAATAAGTGGGATTTCTTGCCTTATAAACGGGTTTGGGACCATCAGTTGTATTGTGCAGAAGTCTGGTGAATACACAGCTGATAGTCCTACTGACTAGACTGTTAGAATTTGTATTTTGGCAAGAAAAAAGCAGCTAAGTAGAGAAAAATGAGTGGCCATCATTACTAGAAATGAGCGAACCTCTGAAGGCTCGAGTTCGGTTCATTGAACGGAGGTCCCGTTCGACGAACGTTCAACGAACCGTTCGACGAACCACTCGAACCCCATTGAAAACAATGGGAGGCAAACACAAACACATAAAAACACATTATACATGTACACATACAGTTAATAAACATTGCCATAACACTTACAGGTCCCTGCGACGCGTCCTGCACTCTGTCTCCCGCCGCTTTTCCTTCTGATAATCGCTGCGTCCTCCCGGTAACCAGCACTGATGATAGGACCTATCGTGACATCAAAATAGCATGTGACCAGTCACGTGTCTATTATTTCATTGGCTACAGACTGGTCACATGGCTAGACATCATTGCTAGGTCCTGTCAGTGCATCTCTCTGGTAAGCGGTGCTCGTTTGAGCATGTCCTTTTACTGGCAAGATGCTCTGGCATATGATCGGCTTCCCCGTCCATGCATATCGGTGCTCTTTACAGAGTCAGCCCACATGCAGGGACTAGATGCCACAGCCGGTAAATAGTGGCACCGGGAATCACGTGATCAGAGCACCGTTGCTATGGTAACTCGTCTTTCAGCAGTGACGTCACCGCTTAAAGCACGCAGCTGCTGCTCACTCACTGAGTGAATAGACTGCACGGGAAGCAGCAGCGTCTTCCTCCCATGCAGTGCTGTCTGATGTAGCAGAGCTGCATGGATTGATGGAGAAAAAAGACAGAAGAGCAGGATCGTGGAGGGCTGACAGGGAGTAATAAACATGGAGTCTCTAATGTGTCTGTGTATTTATTTCTATTAAAGTATTTTTTCTCTGTGTGGTGTCTTTTTTAACCCTTTATTGGAGATTCTTAATGGCCGGGACAAACTTGCCTGACATTAAGAATCTCTGGCTTAATACTAGCTAGTAAAACAAAGCTAGTATTAACTCATAATTACCCAGCAAGCCACCCGGCTTCAGGGCTGCTGGAAGAATTGGATACAGCGCCAGATGATGGCCCTTTTATGAAAGCGCCATTTTCTGGGGCGGCTGTGGACTGCAATTCACAGCAGAGGGGCCCAGAAACCTCGGGCCAAGCTGTGCTTCAAATTCCAATCCCCAGCTGCCTAGTTGTACCTGGCTGGACACAAAAATGGGGCAAAGCTTATGTCGATTTTTTTTAAATTATTTCATGAAATTCATAGGAATTTCATAGGAATAGAAATAGGGCTTCCCTATATTTTTAGTTCCCAGCCAGATACAAATAGGCAGCTGGGGGTTGGGGGCAGCCGTACCTGCCTGCTGTACCTGGCTAGCATACAAAAATATGACAAAGCCCACGTCGTTTTTTTGGGGGTCAAAAAATTCCTGCATACAGTCCTGGATGGAGTATGCTGAGCCTTGTAGTTTTGCAGCTGCTGTCTGCTCTCCTGCATACACTAGTGAATGGAGCATGCTCAGTCTTGTCGTTCTGCAGCTGTTGTCTGCTCTCTTCCATACAGACAGACAGCAGACAGCAGCTGCAGAACAACAAGGCTCAGCATACGCCATCCAGGACTGTATGCAGGAGTTTTTTGCCCCCCCAAAATATTACGTGGGCTTCACCATGTTTTTGTATGCTAGCCAGGTACAGCAGGCAGCTACGGGCTGCCCACAACCTCCAGCTGCCTATTTGTACCCGGCTGGGAACCAAAAATATAGGGAAGCCCTTTTTCCCTTTTTTTTTTTAATTATTTCATGAATTTCATGAAATAATTAAAAAAAAAAAAACGTGGGCTTCGCCCAATTTTTGTGTCCAGCCAGGTACAACTAGGCAGCTGGGGAATGGAATCCGCAGCTCAGGGTGCCCAAGCTTTCTGGGCACCCTTGCTACGAATTGCAGTCCGCAGCTGCCCCAGAAAAGAGTGCTTTCATAGAAGCGCCATCTTCTGGTGCTCTATTCAACTCTTCCAGCTGCCCTGGTGACAGGTGGCTCGCTGGGTAATAATGGGGTTAGGGCTAGCTGTATATTATCAACTGACCCTAAGCCCAAAATTCATGGTGTCACACCAATATTAGACGTGGTCACCATGAATTTCTAGTACAGATATTAAAAACACAACACACAGAAAAATATTTTTATTATAAATAAAACACAACACAATTAGTGACTCCATCTTTATTAAAATAAAGAACCCCCCTCTGCAGTAATCCTGGGTCAAGGGTCCCGCGTTGTCCAATCCGGATCCAATATCATCTGATCGGTTTGCTGGAAGGCAAAGCAATCAGATGATGTGTCAGGTTCAAGGCCCTGAATCACATGACACAGCAGCTGATTGTATAAACGGCTTTTATACAATCAGCTGATGCATCAGTGCAAAAAACCCCCAAAAAACTACACACTTCTGTGAAGACTCCTGTCCGACAGCATCAGCTGATAGTTTAGCCCGCCGGGAGATAAAAAGCCGGTCTCACCACTCGACATAGTGTCAGCTGATTCCGTCAAATGACCGCATCAGCTGATCATCGCCAGGTCAGAGAGAAAGAGAGAAAGAGAGAGAGAGAAAGAGAGAGAGAGAGAAAGAGAGAGAGAGAGAAAGCAATGCAGCCTTATTCCGTGAACTGCTCCGATTTTAGAGCTGATGTCCAGCTCCTCCTCTCAGTGCATAATTAAATTAAATTATAATTAGAAATAAATAATAATTATAATTTAAAATTAAATTTTTTACCGGGACAGCCGGATTTTAATCTCATGACAAAATGCTTCTTAGATGGGAGCTCTATCCATTGAGCTACTGGCTCTATTGAGAAACATAGGCAGATTTGGTCATCTTGATGTCTACATTGCAGAGTGAAGTCTGGTGACAGCGCGGCTTACTTCAGCTGCTGTGTGGAGAGGACACAGATCGCTCCCTGTCATCTTCATGTAGCAGAGCTGACAGTGTCGTGTGGATTACTTCGGACCTGGATTGTTGTTTGGGGATTTTAATAAAAAGGTAAATGAGGTGT
The DNA here is from genome assembly GCF_048569485.1 of Anomaloglossus baeobatrachus. Lineage (NCBI taxonomy): Eukaryota > Metazoa > Chordata > Amphibia > Anura > Aromobatidae > Anomaloglossus > Anomaloglossus baeobatrachus. Next base: position 313,003,688 of record NC_134357.1, on the reverse strand, counting down.
TTTTTTGTCTTTTATTCCAAATAAAGGATTTTTCGCTGTGTGTGTTTCTTTACTTTCACTTACAATTTAATCATGGAAGGTGTCTCGGTGAGACGCCTATCATGATTAACTCCTTATTACCCCGATTGCCAGCGCACCAGGGCAATTTGGGATGAGCTGGGTAGAGTCCCGGGACCGCCGCATCTAATGGATGCAGCAATTCTGGGTGGCTGCTGGCTGATATTGTTAGGGTGGTGGGCTCCCCATAATGTGGCGGTATGCAATACCAGCCTCCAGCTGTGTGGCTTTATCCTGGCTGGTATCAAATATGGGGGGAACCGCATTTTTTTTTTTTATTTATTTTACTGCACGATATAGAGCCGCTGTGATTGCTTGCAGTAAGACAACTGTCACTCATCGTGGGGGCGTGTCTGACTGCAACCAATCATTGGCGCTGGTGGGCGGGGAAAGCACAGAATAACTAATTGAATAATGAAGCGGCAGCCATTTTCAAAAGAGGAAATGCCACTTTAGATTTGTGACAGCCGTGCAGCGAGACGCCCGTGATCAGTTAGTAGTAGAGTTGAGCGCGGTTCGCGGTTCGAGGTTCTCCAGTTCTAGGCTCGAGTGATTTTGGGGCCTGTTCTAGATCGAACTAGAACTCGAGCTTTTTGCAAAAGCTCGATAGTTCTAGAAACGTTCGAGAACGGTTCTAGCAGCAAAAAAACAGCTAATTCCTAGCTATCTTTCCGCTGTAATAGTGTAAGTCACTCTGTGACTCACACTATTATGAAATTTCAGTGTATAGTATGCGGGAACAGCGCAATCAGATCACTGCTGTTTGTATAATGGCGATCGCCATTTTTTTTTTTTTTCCTTGTCTTCCTTCCCTAAGCGCGCGCGTGTAGTGGGGAGGGCCATTATGGCAGCCAATCCCAGACACACACACAGCTAAGTGGACTTTTAGCCAGAGAAGCAACGGCATGTGTGATAGGATGTCCATGTCACATGTCCCTGCATTATAAAACCGGACATTTTCCTCCAGGACGCCATTATCTGCCTTCTGCGTCCTTGGTGTCAGACATCACTGGCGCAGCTCCATCCTGAGTCCTATCGCCGATACAGCTGTATGCGCTCCATACACAGCGCTGGACAGCTTAGGGAGAGCACTTTCTATCAGTCCTTTTAAGGGCTCGTACCGGCAGGGTCAGAGCCATAGGTGACAGGTCCTGAAAACAGAGACAGCATCTGTGTAGCTAAGGTCAGGGATTTCCTCGCTGCATTTCCCCATTAGGAGGGAATAGAAAGGCAGGCTTCCATTCCTCTACCCAGAGCCCCACAATCCTGGCACTGTACCCTCCTGTCCTCTGCACACTCCAACTCATTATAACTAAGCCATTATACTAGCATACTAGCAAACACTGAGTGTACCTAGTGGTATCCTAAACATTGCTATTGGACTTCTGTATAGTCCCAGTAGTGCACAGATATTTGCAGCACGTCTGCCTGCATTGCACACTCAAACTCATTGTTACTAAGCAATTATACTAGCAAACACTGAGTGAACCTAGTGGCATCCTAAACGTGGCTATTGGACCTTTGTATAGTCCCACTAGTGCAAAGATATTTGCAGCACGTCTGCCTGCATTGCACACTCCAACTCATTATAACTAAGCCATTATACTAGCAAACACTGAGTGTACCTAGGGGCATCCTAAACGTGGCTATTGGACTTTTGTATAGTCCCACTAGTGCAAAGATATTTGCAGCACGTCTGCCTGCATTGCACACTCCAACTCATTATAACTAAGCCATTATACTAGCAAACACTGAGTGTACCTAGTGGCATCCTAAACGTGGCTACTGGACTTTTGTATAGTCCCACTAGTGCAAAGATATTTGCAGCACGTTTGCCTGCATTGCACACTCCAACTCATTATAACTAAGCCATTATACTAGCAAACACTGAGTGTACCTAGTGGCATCCTAAACGTGGCTATTGGACTTTTGTATATTCCCACTAGTTCAAAGATATTTGCAGCACGTCTGCCTGCATTGCACACTCAAACTGATAGTTACTAAGCCATTATACTAGCAATTTATGCTGCCAGTTTAAGGGCCATAGTTGCATTGTCAGGGATATTTATTCTTTATTATTCTGCTGTTAATAAAGCTAGACCACCGCTGCAATCTACACCACCTCTCAATTTTTACTACCACATTTTCAGTGCACAATCTTGTCGCAATCAACATGAGTGGCAAAATGACAGATGCTGGTGGAAAGGGGAAGAGGCGTGGTGGAAAAGGCAAAAAAGGTTTTGTCCGTGGGGAAGGTGGCAAAGCTCCATTATCATCTGCTGAAGATAGACCATCTACCAGCAAAAGTAAGATGTCTACTACTTACCGTGGACAATCCGATGTGCTCCCTTTTTTACGGACACGAACAACAGGAACAAAGGTAGATGATGGCCAAAAAAGGAAAATGCTTGAATGGATCTCAAGTGGTCCAACAAGTGCCCTCTCAGCCACTTCAAGTACCGCATCCAAAAAACACCAGTCCTCTGAGTTGTCATCCCAATCAAACTTGCTTTCTCCCAGCTCTGAAGTCTCCATCAGCCCTGCACAGTATGGTGGAACTGAGATGGCTGAGTCTGCAGAGCTGTTCAGTCACACTATAGCCTGGGAATCAGAGGTCTGCTCCCAAGCTACAGTGAGTACAGACCAGGAAAGGGTCTGCAGTGATGCCCAGAACCTTTGTGACTCTGATTCAGGCCGTGAGGACCAAGTTTCTGAGCATAATGTTGACCCTTTGTCACAAACTGTAACACCGGTGGTTATAGACAATGAGGAACATACTGATGAAGATGAGACGCAGATACCCGATTGGGATGACAACTTAAATATTCGGTCAGGGCAAGAAGAGGCTCGGTCTGAGGGTGAGGGGAGTGCAAACACAACAATTGATGATGAAGTTCTAGATCCCACCTACTGTCAACCCACAGTCAGGCACTCGAGGAGGTCAACAGAGGTGGTGGAGGAGGATGCAACTGATGACGAAGTTACCTTGTGCCTTCCTGGACAGAGTCGGAGTACTGGTAGCACGTCTACAACTGCATCCTCAGCCACCACTCTGCCTCTGAGCACTAGTCGGGTGGATCAACAGGTCGCATGCCCTCTAAGCCTTGCCTAGTCTGGTCCTTTTTTGACATAGCAAAAGATCGCCCAAATTATGTGATCTGTAAAATTTGTCATGGTTCTATTAGTAGAGGTCAAAACCTCAGCAGTTTGACAACTTTTTCCATGAATCGTCACATGAATAAATATCATATGTCCCGGTGGGAAGCTCACCGTGCTGCAATGCTGCCTAGCGGAGCGAACCATCCACCGCCTGCCCCTTCCAGTGCATCCGCGCGCTCTTCATCTTCTAGGACTGTGGGGACAGCTGTCACACCTGTTTTTCCACGCACAACTTCCACCACTGTAACCGCAACAGGCAGTTTGCTTGGTAGGTCGTCAGTTGGTTTGGAAGGGGAAACAAGTGAGTGTGTACAGCTCTCACAGACATCGATAGCACCAACGTTGGATGAAGGCAATATCATGTCTCCGCCTGCACTTTCCTCACAAACCTGCATTTTTCCAGGGACACCCTACTCAACACCGTCTACACACAGCAGCCAGATCTCTGTCCCTCAGATGTGGTCAAATAAAAGGCCACTTCCTGCGACCCATGACAAAGCTAAGAGGTTGACTCTATTCCTCTGTAAGCTCTTGGCTACCGAAATGCTGCCTTTCCGCCTAGTGGACACACAGGATTTTAGAGACTTTATGTCTGTCGCTGTGCCCCAGTACCAGATGCCTAGTCGCCACTAGTTCTCTAAGAAAGGTGTGCCCGCGCTACACCAGCATGTCGCACACAACATCACTGCTTCCTTGAAAAACTCTGTGTGTGAACGGGTGCATTTCACCACCGATACTTGGACCAGTAAGCATGGACAGGGACTTACATGTCGCTGACTGGGCACTGGGTAACTATGGTGATAGATGGTGAAGGGTCTGCTGCACAAGTCTTGCCGTCCCCACGACTTGTGTGTCAATCCTCTGTCTGTCCAAGTTCCGCCACTGCTTCTGCCTCCTCCACCTCATCTGTGTCCTCCACCGCCGCCCCAAGCCTGCCTGGTCAGGCCACCAGCGTTCTCACTGCGCAAAAGGAATCACGCACCCCTCATTACTATGCTGGCAGCAGAGCGCAATGGCATCAGGCGGTCTTTAGCTTGACATGTCTTGGGAATAAGAGTCACACAGCTGAGGAGTTGTGGTCAGCTCTGCGGTCCGAGTTTAATAAATGGTTGTCTCCACTCAACCTGCAGCCTGGTAAGGCCGTGTGCGACAATGCTGCAAACCTGGGTGTGGCCCTTCGCCTGGGCAAGGTGACACATGTACCTTGTATGGCTCACGTGTTGAACCTTGTCGTACAGCAATTTTTAACACACTATCCCGGCCTAGATGGCCTTCTGAACAGGGCACAAAAACTGTCTGCTCACTTCCGCCGTTCAAGCGCCGCAGCTGAGCGACTTGCATCGCTACAGAAGTCTTTCGGCCTGCCGATTCATCGCCTGAAATGCGATGTGGCGACACGCTGGAATTCAACTCTCCACATGTTACAGTGACTGTGGCAGCACCGCCGAGCCCTGGTGCAATACGTCATGACGTATAGCCTGGGCCAACGAGATGCAGAGGTGGGGCAGATCACCCTGATGGAGTGGTCTCAGATCAAGGACCTATGCACCCTTCTGCACAGTTTCGACATGGCGACGAATATGTTTAGCGCTGACAATGCCATTATCAGCATGACAATTCCAGTCATTTACATGCTGGAGCACACGCTAAACACTATTCGGAGTCAGGGGGTGGGACAACAGGAAGGGGAGGAACTACAGGAGGATTCATATGCGCAAGACACAACAACATCAACAAGGTCCAGACGTTCATCATCACCAAGGCGCCAGGCATGGGACCATGGGGGACAGGGATCAACAAGGGCGCATGGTAGCAGGCGAAATGTTGAGGAAGGTGCAGGAGAACATGAAGAAATGGAGGACGAACTGTCCATGGACATGGAAGACTCAGCAGATGAGGGAGACCTTGGTCAAATTTCTGTTGAAAGAGGTTGGTGGGAGATGTCAGAGGAAGAAAGAACGGTTAGCACTTCTATGCCACAAACACAGCGTGGACTTGGTCCGCATGGCTGCGCAAGACACATGAGTGCCTTCTTGTTGCACTACCTCCAACATGACCCTCGTATTGTCAAAATTAGAAGTGATGATGGTGTCGTGGAAACCTTGCTATACAAAAAAAGCTATAGGAGAAAGACAAATGGTCTCACACGTTTGCCAGTGTTAACTAAAACAAGTTGGTCGATCGATCGGAGAACAAGGACACACACACAGCCAATTGTGTCAGTGTGCTAGGCTTGTCTGAAATCTCAGATGCCCAAGACACTAGTTTTATTACTGTCACAAAGAAAGGGGCATGACCTAATAGATTACCTTAAATGGGTATATAGGTTGACAAAAACAAGATCGTAAATGATGGATCCTTCTGCATTCCTAAGTCTAGTTCTGTCCAGTTTTCTGGACATTCATTAACAAAGACCTTTGAGACTAAAAGCATCTTTATAACAAAGAGTACACCCTGTGTTATTGCTTTTATGAATAACACTTATGAAGCTAATATAAAAGTACAAAATTATCAAAGATATATAGATATATAAATTGCTTAAATGATAATCTAACTTAATATAAAATATTAACCATAACAATTTCTCCCTTTTTATTATTTACAGACAATTTATCCACCAGCTATATCCCCATGCTGTGACAGCATGAAGGGGCCAAACCCGTTCACTGATAGATATCTTGTTTGTAATCTTCATCATATATGTTTACCAAGGGAGCACTTTGATGTTTTGCAGATGTGTTAACTGACGGCCTGTGATGTTTGATCTTACGAGTCTCTTTACATAATGTTGTCACAACAAATATACCAATTCTTGCAGCTACATACACTAATAGTACCAACATTCCCATCTGTAGGATGCCTTGCAGAATGCCCATCAGCCACCCACCTATACCCTTAAACCAATTAGCGGGATTAAGAAATGAAAAAGTATTGTTCCACCAAGAGTCCTTGTTTTCATGGTGCTCCTGTAACCATTTATCCGTAACCATGGGCTCTCCACCCACCCCGCAATTTGGATCGGAACCACATGGCTGCTGGTGAGGTTTCCTCCATTATAGTGGACGGAATCAAAAGTCTCTTCGTGGAAACAGCTATAGTTGAAAACCTCATATGGAGTCAGAGGCACAGCGAGATATGGCATAGAATTAGAGGCTATAGGGCTATGAGTGCATATCCAGCAGTTCTTAGGGCGGTCTCCAGAGTCCATGTCTCGGAGCAAGACTTGGTGATGCTTTATCAGTTTATTATCCCAGTCCTCCTTTAGCTCCTCATTGAGAGACCAGGCAAGGGACACAATTGACATCAGCATGGTCCAGAGGGGCAGGGTCATCATTTCTGCTTTTACCAGGGTTCAGGATCTTTTTGCAGTGGCTCGCATGGATCCAAGTGTCTTTGCCTTCGAGCTTGACAGAAGTGGCAGTGGTCAGTATCACTTGAAATGGCTCACTGTATCTAGGTTCCAGTGGTCTCCTTATGTGTCTCTTGACCACAACCCAGTCTCCTGGTGCCAGTGTGTGTGTGCCACGTATACAGTTGGGGTCTGGGATGGAGGAGAGAACACATTTATGAGTGACATTCAAATGTTTATGCAACTCAAGGACATACTCAGTGAGAGTGCCATATGAAGCCTGCAATTGCTGTGGAAAATACAATCCTGTCTTAGGAACACCACTAAACAGTATTTCATATGGGGACAGCTTCTCTATACCCCTTGGGGCAGTTCGCACTGAAAACAATGCGATGGGCAAACAATCTACCCAGGACAAGTGTGTTTCCTCCATGCACTTCTGGATTTTTAATTTAAGAGTACCGTTAAGGCGTTCCACCTTCCCACTACTTTGTGGGTGATAGGGAACATGGAAAGCCTGTTCTATCTGCAAAGTAGCCATGATCTGTTTCATTAATTCCCCAGTGAAGTGAGTACCCCTGTCACTTTCTATGGTTTCGGGAACCCCATATCTGCAAACCACCTCACTTATCAACTTCTTGGCAGTAGTTTTTGTATTTGCTTTGGATACTGCCCAAGCTTCCGGCCACCCAGAGAAAAGATCAATGCATACCAGGGCGTATTCATAAGTACCCACCTTAGGTAGCTGTATGTAGTCCACCTGCAGTCTCTGAAACGGGTAATCTGGTTTTGGTGTGCATTTCTGTGGGACTCGAATAGGCCTACCGGGGTTATGTTTTGCACAAACAAGACATCCCTGAACATACTTTGCAGCCGCATTCGGGAACCCTGGGGCACACCAGTTTTGTAACACTACTGCACACATCACACCCTTTGAATTATGCACCGGGGAATGTGCAAGGGCAGCCATCATGGGGAACAGGCAGCGTGGGAGGCAAATCCGGGTGTTTACCTGCCATACCCCTGACTCTGACCGTACAGCGCCCACTTTGACCCACGCATTCTGTTCGTTTGAGGGGGCCTGGGTCTGGAAGACCTGCAATAGTTCACGATCAACAGCCACTGGGGCCGGTACGGTGCCAGCCTCCTTTGCTGTAAGGGGGCACCCCGCACTATCGGTCACTAAGCTCCCTGAGAGGGCTATGTCTGTTATGGCCAGTATGTCTGTCAGAGGTAGTCTTGCTGCTTCTTTAGCCGCCTTGTCGGCCAGTGCATTCCCTACTGCAAGGGGAGTTTGTTCCCGTGTGTGTGCCGATACTTTGACTATGGCTGCCCTTCGGGGAAGGGTGAGTGCTGTCAGTAGCTGCTCTACCGCCTGCGCATTCTTTATGGGTTTGCCAGCAGAGGTCAGGAAATTACGGCTTCGCCAAATGGCGCCAAAGTCGTGTGCTACCCCAAAAGCATATTGTGAGTCAGAAAATACATTAATCTCCTTACCTCTTCCCAGATTGCACGCTGCAGAGAGTGCTTTCAGCTCAGCCTCTTGCGCAGAACTGCTGGATGGGAGTGGTTCTTTTATTACTGCCTTACCATCGTGGACTACTGCATACCCGGTGATGAACCGTCCTTGATCATTGTCCCAAGCTCTGGAACCATCTACAAAATACTCAGCTGAGGGGTTAGTGAGTGGTACATCAGTGATATTTGCCAAGCCCTTTGTTTCTGCTTCCATCAATGCCTGACAGTTATGTTCATGTGTCATGTCTACCTTAGCTTCCACGTCTTGGCTCACAGTCTCTCCCTTTTCCCCATCCTGAACTTTTCCTCCCTTTTCTAAATCCACTGGTAATAGTGTGGCTGGATTTAGAACATTACAACGTTTGATAACAATATGAGGGGGTGTGAGAAGGGATACTTCATATTTTGTCAGTCTGGATGCTGACAGATGGCGGGTCTGAGCCTGTTGGAGTATTTCAGATACAGCATGAGGAACCTGAATTGTGAGAGTGTTGCCTAACACTATGTCCTCTGTCTTTTTAACGAGTTCTGAAGCAGCCGCCACAGCTCGTACACATGAAGGGGAACCCATAATGACTGAATCTAGAGTTACAGAGTAATATCCTACAGGGCGTTGTCGCCCACCATGTTCTTGAGTGAGGACGCCAGATGCATGGCCTGCCTGTTCGTGACAGTAAAGAGTAAAAGATTTGTCATAGTTTGGGATACCAAGAGCTGGTGAGGCAGAGAGGGTGGACCTGAAGGTGTGGAATGCATCAACTGCTTCAGGGCCAATAGTAAAAGGTTCAGTTTTAAGGCATTGGAACAATGGGGCCATGACACTAGAGGCATTTGGAATCCAAAGCCGACAATACTGGACTAGGCCCAAGAATGCTCGTAGGGACTTCAAGAGTTTCAGGGTTTTTTAATACTATCATAGATTTGATAGACAGTACCATGCTTGGTTTCTTCTGATTTATGCTCACTCATAGAGAGACGCTTGGCTACATCTAACCACATCCTAGCCTGTTCAAACTTGTTTTATCTTTCAGCCATCCTTCCCAGTTGCAAATACACTTCTCCCATTCCCCCTCTTCTAGATTACCCCACTTGCCCATACCAAATTTCTTCAGTATAACTTCACATCCATCTACTGCTTCCTTTCCTTTCAGCCTCTCCACTATCTCACATGCTGGAACTGGGACAATGGCCGTTGAGTTAGTGAATTCCTTACTGTTGCCAGTCCCCATGACTGCAACACCTGTGCCTGTGCTGAGTTAACCGTAGAACTCCTTTTAGCACAGCTTGAGTCTCTCAGACTCTCAATTTAATCCTGTCCCAGTCTTCTTCAGGACTCGCAAGACGGATTCTAAGGAAGCACTAACACCGGTTGTCCAGCCCTGTGAGCTAGAGAGATTCTGACACACAACCAAATGAACAGCAATACAAACCCCACTACACCAAAAACAATTGTAACAGTCTCTATGGGTTCATATAACATTTCCTGAGGTAATCTGTAATTATTCAATAGCCGCCTCTGCAGCTTCTCAGTCAACTGAATCAATTCCTGGACAAAAGAAGGATGTCACCCAGGTGGGGGCGTAGTGATGTGAATTTACTACCCAGTTCAAAAGCTTTCCTTCAACTCCCTGTAATGGCACTGCATGACAATTATATCTACAGTAAGTTTTACTTCTTATACTGTATATTTCCTGGTCTGGGTAAATAGGCTGAGCAAAAACTTCAACTACTATGATTTTTCCTCTCTTGAGTTCACACAAAACAGAATACAGACACTGAGGACAACGATCCTGATTCATCAACACAACTTTACAATACGTCAGTTACACAATCCACACTTCCACAGTCGCTGGTATTAATACTCCTGCTGTGTTCAGGTCAAAGCTGCATTCAGCACCTCTTTCAAGAGAGTACCCTTATCAATTTACAGGAGAGATTCAATACCATCAGAGTACTACCTTACCATGAAGGATTCCTCTGTTATGGACAATTATACTTCCCTGATCCTGATAAGGACCGATTTTTCTCTTCACCACATGTAAAGGAACACACCTAACGGGATCCCTCATCAATCAGAGACCGTAGTCCCTTATTAGTCACTCAAAGATCAATCAGTCCCACATTCAAGGATCCTCATAGTTTACAACCGCATCAGTCCAGACATAACAATCACATAGACAATGGAGACAACATATAACAATCCTCCGACTCCTGAAATATACAGGTAGAACTGCGGAGGTTCCTGTCCAGAATCGTTGGGCAAGGTTGGTTACTTGTCACTTCATTCAATTTTCATTCATCCATCATTCAATTCAATTATACATCTAAAGACACATTGATACATAGAACAGAGAAAAAAATAATTCAAACACTGGCAAAGGTTCAACAGAAATTGTCTTGTTAGGACCACCAATTACCCGTCCCAGAGCCCTCTAGGTAACACTGAATTATTTGTAACACAATGGGTTACTCACCGCGGTTTTATTCAGTGGTTCCCAGAGAGATCCTTGTAGTCGGGTCCAAAGAAGGTCCAGTTTGACAATTCCCAGGTTTCAGGCACCATGTAATGTCGTGGAAACCTTGCTATACAAAAAAAGCTATAGGAGAAAGACAAATGGTCTCACACGTTTGCCAGTGTTAACTAAAACAAGTTGGTCGATCGATCGGAGAACAAGGACACACACACAGCCAATTGTGTCAGTGTGCTAGGCTTGTCTGAAATCTCAGATGCCCAAGACACTAGTTTTATTACTGTCACAAAGAAAGGGGCATGACCTAATAGATTACCTTAAATGGGTATATAGGTTGACAAAAACAAGATCGTAAATGATGGATCCTTCTGCATTCCTAAGTCTAGTTCTGTCCAGTTTTCTGGACATTCATTAACAAAGACCTTTGAGACTAAAAGCATCTTTATAACAAAGAGTACACCCAGTGTTATTGCTTTTATGAATAACACTTATGAAGCTAATATAAAAGTACAAAATTATCAAAGATATATAGATATATAAATTGCTTAAATGATAATCTAACTTAATATAAAATATTAACCATAACAATGGCTACTGGATTGCCACACTATTAGATTCCCGGTACAAGTCCAAATTTTGTGACATAATTCCAGCCGTAGAAAGGGACACACGTATGCAGGAGTATCAGCAGAAGCTGTTACTCGATCTTAGCTCGGCTTTTCCACCAAACAACCGTGCAGGTGAAGGGAGTGATTCTCCCATTTGTAACTTGACAAACATGGGACGGTCTCGTCATCTTCAACAGTCTACCCGTACCAGTAGGACCGTATCTGGTGCTGGTAACAGCAATTTTATGGAATCTTTTCATAATTTTTTTAGACCCTCCTTTGCAAGGCCACCAGAGACAACAAGTCTGACACATAGTCAACGACTGGAGAGGATGATACAGGAGTATCTCCAAATGAACATCGATGCCATGACTTTGCAAATGGAGCCTTGCTCCTTTTGGGCTTCAAATCTTGAAAAATGGCCAGAGCTCTCCAGTTACGCCTTGGAGATTTTGTCGTGTCCAGCTGCCAGCGTTGTCTCTGAACGTGTCTTCAGTGCTGCTGGGTGTGTGCTGACAGATAAGCGCACGCGTCTGTCCAGTGACAATGTGGACAGACTGACGTTCATCGAAATGAACAAGTCATGGATCCAGAAGGAATTTACTACCCCTGTGTCATCATGGTGAGAGTAAATGCTTGTGGATTTGGAATGTGCTTGATGCAAATCAAAACATCCTGTTTGCAACTAGGGCACAAGTGCTGCCACTGATGGGGTGTCTGTGGGGCCCAATTTTTGGAAAAAAAGGGAGACTCCGCTTGGAGTAACCCTTGCTTGCTGTGTTTTTTAAAAGGAGCCAAGATGAACAAGTCATGGTTCAGCAAAGACTTTGCTACCTACCCCGGTGTCATCCTGGGGACGGTTAATTATGGCGTATTTTTGAATGTGCTTGATGCAAATCTAGCTGTGAAGTGTACAACTGGGGCACAACTGCTGCCACTGAAGGCGTGGGTGTATGTGGGGCCCAATTTTTGGAAAAAAGGGAGACTCCGCTTGGAGTAACCCTTGCTTACATTGTTTTTAAAAGAAGCCAAGATGAACAGAGCTGGGATCAGAACCAAAGAAGAGAAACCGAACAATATGGTCACTTCATATATCTTTATTAATGTAAAAATACACACAATTAAATAAAATAAATATTAAAAGACACAAAGCTGTGAACTGGAAAAACGGCGTCAAAACCTGCATATCATGGGATAACAATATTAATTAATCATAATTTCTCAGACAAGTACAATAGGACAAAGGGTAGTATATGGGAATTCAGAGGCTATATGTGCGTAATAAATAATAATTAAAACGTAGAAAATTATATATATATATATATATATAAGTATGGAATAAAGTGTCAAGTGCTAAGGGGTTATAGCAGCAATAATATCACAATGAAACTATCATCAGCAAAATTTACAAAATATTTACAGTTTATAATCAGAAACGTTACAGCTGCTGACACCCTATAAACATATTGTGCATGAATTCCACAAAATACTAAGCCAATGGCCTAAAAAAGCAGGTGCGATATAGGGAGAGGAGGGCGGCTCAGATAGTAATGGCCAGAGGAGAAAAAGGTATACTTAAGTCTGTATAACATTAAGCAAGTGTCAGAATCGGCACAGTAAAAGTCAATAGGAATATTAAGCACTGATATAAAGCACTAATATAATTACCAATGGCCACGGAGCACAACCACCTCCTGTTATGCGACGCCTGCCCCGACGCGCGCACGTTTCGTAGCGACTTCCTCAAGGGGGTGGAGTCATTAAGAGATGCCTAGGCTTAAATGTATACACGCGACCAATAAGCGCAAAGATTGTGCGCATGCGTCTTAGATCGTACTCGTAAGGGGTCACGTGGGGAAGGTGTCAGCGAGTGTCATAGCTGAACCATCCAATCGTTGATTAGAGACAGGGAGATGGACATGAAGATACAACAGGGTAGTATAGTCACAGGCGGAACATAGGAAATAACATAAAGAATAACACCTTAGTTCATCCGGACAGATTTTTCGTGCACTGCAACATAGCAAGCATGATTAAATCTTAATATATAGAAAAAATGCGGTTCATCTTTTAATGAAAACGTCATGATATTATTGTGATTGGTCAGTATATATCACGTGATAAACACGTCATACTAGGCGGACACATGCCATATATGTCAAATAAGATGCAAGATAGTCAGTGCACGTCATCCAGTGGGTGGGTGGAAACGGCAAGTCGCGTGTAGATGGCAATGGAATAAGAATAGTGGGAACGAGCAAATAGACCGGGTATCTCATAAGAAGAGGGGACGTACTAACAAGGAAAATAGTATCGCATCATAGCTGGAGGAATAAATTACCGGACATATGCCCACGTGATTAATACGTCACAGGCTAGATAGAAAACATGCCGTACGTATCAGATAAACTGTGCATATCCTGCATGGACAAGAGTGAAAACACATATAGAGAACCACGTATAATAAACCATAAAAAGTATATATTATATTAACAACTAGTGCAATTAGGCCTGCATATAGAAGGTCAGGTAAGGTAAATGCGAGAACGCATAATAACGAGATTAGTGGAGAGATACAAAAAGTATAATTATCTAATAGAATCTTTCATATATAAATAAAAAAAAAAAATAGAGTGTATATGAAAAAGATGAAACCCATTAAAATGATCAACATAATAAAAAGGAGGACAGACTACTGCCAGATAAAATTAGAATAAAATTAGTGCTTGGACATATGAACATATGACTGGTAATTAAATATAAAAATAAATAAATAAATAAATAAGTAAATAAATATAACATATAAAGTAAGGGGGGGGGGAGGGGGGGGAAAGGCGGTGAAAAGGAAAAGGGGAATGGGGGGGGAGAAGGGGGGGGAGGGAGAAAGACTGTATGGTCAAGGCCAAATAATGTAAAATGGCACATCCAGCTAAATACATTTCAATGGATATCATATGGAGCGTCAACACCAGGACCAAGGAGTAACAGCGCTCATCCCTGTGTGATAGTGTAGGACAGTGGGGAAGGGAAGTGACAATCGGAGGGGGTGAAAGGGAAGAGCGCACATTAATCCAAGGTCCAAGGTTGAATCACACCAAAGGGGGCACATTCCACAATTCGAACTAATGAATTAATATACATATGTGCACTCATATACATCCATATATGCGCGCACCTATACACATGCAAAATGAATAACGCACAATCAAGCAAGCATAGTGTCACTAACAATAAGAGAGTGAATCCCAGTAGTTATAATACCACTAAAACCAGCACTAAAATTGCAGTGCATAAAGAAGAATCAATCCGGTAGATCATCCAGTCCATTCCAAGGATAGTCCAGACATAATGTTGTATTTCCAAATAGTTATCCAATTTCCCCGACATGTATACATGCAGCAAACTCGAATATTCTCCATCACATATAATCAGAAGTGCTAAACTGAATAAGAAAATAAGAAATATAGAAATTAAAAATTAAAAACCAAAATGAATTAAAATCAATTAAAACCATATAACATGATGGAAAGCTATATAGACTCACTAGTGGTCACAAAAAGGGAACAAAGCTGAGGTTCTCATTAAGTCCTAGGGGGGATACCGTGTTCAAAGTCCATATCCACTTGGCCTCAAGTCTTGCTAATTGTTTTTTAACATTCCCACCTCTTATGTGGGGGCGAATATGATCTATCCCCCTCACCAAAAATTGTGAAGCATCACAATTATGGTGAAGTTTGAAATGTTTCGGGATAGTTTTTAAAGTGGATATATCAACAATGTCTTTAGCTGCCAAAATTCCGTTTACATGTTCGCGTGTTCTGACCTTAAGTTTGCGAGAGGTGAGCCCAACGTAAATCAGTCCACATGGACACGTGGCATAATATACAACAGCCTTAGTGGTACATGTGATGGAATGTGTAATATTAAAGATCCTATTGGCCTTTGAATCAGTAAATGTTTTGGCCTTAATAATATTCACACATGCAACACAATTCCCACAAGGAGAGCAACCCCAAGGTGGACGATACTGGTCAAGGAAAGTGATAGATCTGTTGGTGTAATGACTTTGAACTAATCTATCACGTAAATTAGTCGACCTCCTGAAGGTAATGTTGGGTCTAGTATTAAGGTACTGGGAAAACACTGGATCTGTAGTCAATATTGGCCAAAATCTCTCAAGGCAAGAGTACATGGAGGAGTGTTGTGAATTAAATTTTGTAATAAACCTCACCTTGTTATTTATAGTTTTGCATGGTTCAGAATTATATAACAAGTTCTGTCTCGGAGTAGATTTGGCTCTATTAAATGCCTTTTTAATTAGTCTGCGACTATAGCCCCTCTCATGAAATCTCTCGCTGAGTTCAGCAGACTGTTTAACGAAGTCCATATCACCTGAACAAATCCTACGTAACCGCAGGAATTGTCCAACCACTGAAGGGGTGGGTGTGTGTGTGGCCCAATTTTTGGAAAAAAAGGGAGACTCTGCTTGGAGTAACCCTTGATTGCTGTGTTTTTTTTAAAAGGAGCCAAGATGAACAGAGCTGGGATCAGGAAAGACTTTGCCACCTACCCCGGAGTCATCCTGGGGACGGTTAAGTATGGCTTATTTTTGAATGTGTTTGATGCAAATCTAGCTGTGAAGTGTACAACTAGGGCACAAGTGCTGCCACTGGGTGTGTGTGGGCCCCAATTTTTGGAAAAAAGGGATACTCCGCTTGGAGTCACCTTGCGGTGTTTTACATGATTTTAGAAGGGCGTGTCATGCCTATATCTGTGTGTCCTCCACTTTTTCCTTGTCCTGCTCTTTTGTTTTCGCATGAGTATATGTCCTTGTCACTTTCCCATGTGTTTGTGTTGTGTTGTGAGTTGTTTGTCACCTTTTGGACACCTTTGAGGGTGTTTTCTAGGTGTTTTTATGTGTTTGTGAATGCCTGCCATTGTTTCCTATGCGGTTCGAGTTCGGTTCGTCGAACGTTCGACGAACCGAACTCGAACAGGACCTCCGTTCGGCGAACCGACCTCGAGCCGAACCGGGACCGGTTCGCTCATCTCTAGTTAGTAGGAAAGAGAGGGGGATTGTGCTGGGGACGCAGGACGCATGCAGATACGAAAGGTGCGCACATACTTACTGTGAAAAGCCACGCTTTTGGTGATCGAACCGTTCTCGAATGTTACTTGAACTATCAAACTTTTAGCAAAGGGCTCGAGTTCGTCGAACGACTCGAACACCCCCCAAAATCACTGGAACATGAAATTGGCGAACCTCGAACATCGCTCATCTCTAATCATTACTTTAGGAAATGGAGGTCAGTCAGTCCGAAAAATTGGGAAACGTTCAAAGTGTCCCCAAGTGCAGTGGCAGAAACCATCAAACGCTACAAAGAAACTGGCTCACATGAGGACCGCCTCAGGAAAGGAAGACCAAGTGTGACCTCTGCTGTGGTGGATAAATTTATCCGCGTCACCAGCCTCAGAAATCACAGGTTAATAGCAGTTCAGATTAGAGACCAGGTCAATGCCACACTGAGTTCTAGCAGCAGACACATCTCTAGAACAACTGTTAAGAGGAGACTTTGTGCAGCAGGCCTTCATGGTGAAATAGCTGCTAGTAAACCACTGCTAAGGACAGGCAACAAGCAAAAGAGACTTGTTTGGGCTAAAGAACATAAGAAATGGAAATTAGACCAGTGGAAATCTGTGCTTTGGTCTGATGAGTCCAAATTTGAGATCTTTGGATCCAACCACCGTGTCTTTGTGCAACGCAGAAAAGGTAATCGGATGGACTCTACATGCCTGGTTCCCGCCGTGAAGCATGGAGGAGGAGGTGTGATGCTGTGGGGGGTGCTTTGCTGATGACACTGTTGGGGATTTATTCAAAATTGAAGGCATCTTGAACCAACATGGCTACCATAGCATCTTGCAAAGGCATGCTATTCCATCCGGTTTCATTTAGTTGGACCATTATTTATTTTTTAACAGGACAATTACCACAAACAGACCTCCAGGCTGTGTAATGGCTATTTGACTAAGAAGGAGAGTGATGGGATGCTATGCAAGATCACCTGGCCTCCACAGTCACCAGACCTGAACCCAATCGAGATGGTTTGGGGTGAGCTGGACCCCAGAGTGAAGGCAAAAGGGCCAACAAGTGCTAAGCAACTCTGGGAACTCCTTCAAGATTGTTGGAAGACCATTTCCGGTGACTACCTCTTGAAGCTCATCAAGAGAATGCCAAGAGTGGGCAAAGCAGTAATCAATGCAAAAGGTTAATACTTTGAAGAACCTAGAATATAACACATATTTTAGTTGTTTCACACTTTTTTGTTAAGTATTTCACTCCACATGTGTTAATTCATAGTTTTGATGCCTTCAATGTGAATCTACAATTTTCAGAGTCATGAAAATAAAGAAAACTCTTTGAATGAGGTGTGTCCAAACTTTTGGTCTGTACTGTACATATTTATTGGAATAATTATTTTTTATTCTTTATTTTCATTTTTTTTTACTTTAAATTTTTTACTTAGTCCCTTTATGGGACATTACCTTTTAATACTCCAATTGCTCATATAATCCATTCCAATGCATGAGCATTGCAATGGATTATATCTGTCAGTGCTGCACTCGCAGCACTGATATTTTGCTTCTCACACCATGCATCTGGAATTTCTGTGTGAGGCTTTCCGTGTCTGGGGGACCCTGGGGTCATCAAGATGTCGTCCCCGGGTTGGGGTCCCAATAGCTTGAGAGAAGAGCGTGATCCTCTACCTGCCACCTAAAAGTGTGCTATTGATTGCAGCATTTAGGGGGGGAAACAGACAGGAGTAGTGCGAGCACTACTCCTTTCAGTGACAATAGGGTCTCAGCTTTAAAATAAGCCGGAGACTGTGTCCACTAAATTGCCAGGACGTACTGGGTACATCCTTGGTTGTTAAGGGTACTTTCACACTTGCGTTGTTTTTCTTCCGTTATAATCCGCCCTTTTGGAAAACAGCGTAATCCGTTAACGGATTCCGCTGTTTCACATAGACTTGTACGGATGACGGATTGTACCAAAAGGACCTGCGTTGCTTCCTCTGGGCAATGCTCCGTTGCTTCCGCCCAGCGGGAGTAACGCAGCATGTAACGTTGTTTTGAGCAGCGGAATCCTCTGGATTTCACTGCGCATGCTCTTTTTTTTTTTTTTTTTTAAATCACAAACTTTATTTTGGCTCACGGTGGCCGAACGCGTTCAGCTGAGCGCCCGCCTGTCAGCATGTTCGGGCACCGGAGAGTGACAGCGCTCAGCTGAACGCCCGCCCGCCGGCATGCCCGGGTGCCGGCAAGTGACAGCGCTCAGCTGAGCGCCCGCCGGCATGCCCGGGCGCCGTCAAGTGATAGCGCTCAGCTGATCACCCGGAGGTCGGCTGCAGGGGGCGATCAGCTGATCACCCGGCGGCCGGCTGCAGGGAGCGATCAGCTGATCACCCGGCGGCCGGCTACTGGGAGCGATCAGCTGATCACCTGGCGGCCGGCTGCAGGGAGCGATCAGCTGATCACCCGTCGGCCGGCTGCAGGGAGCGATCAGCTGATCACC
Organism: Anomaloglossus baeobatrachus; assembly: GCF_048569485.1. Taxonomy (NCBI): domain Eukaryota; kingdom Metazoa; phylum Chordata; class Amphibia; order Anura; family Aromobatidae; genus Anomaloglossus; species Anomaloglossus baeobatrachus. Next base: position 312,984,953 of record NC_134357.1, on the reverse strand, counting down.
CGGCGGCCGGCTACTGGGAGCGATCAGCTGATCACCCGGCGACCAGCTGCAGGGAGCAATCAGCTGATCACCCGGCGGCCGGCTGCAGGGAGCGATCAGCTGATCACCCGGCGGCCAGCTACTTGTAGCGATCAGCTGATCATTCACAATAGTCTGCCACCGGTAAAACTGTAAAAAAAAAAAAAAATCAAAACGGATTCCGTTGTTTTGCAGCATCCGTTGCATCTGTTGTGCCACTATATGCAACACATCCGTTGTATCCGTCACACAACGCAATGCAACGGATACCGTTCAACGCAAGTGTGAAACTAGCCTAAGACACTGACAGCTAGGACTTACCCACTACATCCAATATCGGTAAGAGGTTAACATACGACATCGTGATGACGGGTTCTCTTTAAATTTGAGAATATTGCATGAAAAAATGAGGAAAACCTCTAAATGCCATCCAGATCTGTTGAGCTGATTTATCTATTTTACTTATTTTTGTGAGAAGTCCTTTCCAAGTATTTGGAAATTGTCTTTCTATAAACCACACATGCACAGCATGAGGTCCAGGGGCAACACTTTGTCTATGTTAGTACATTTAACATTACAGGCAGCCATAATATCACTTGCTTTGTCTTTTATGTATTGTTTCCTAATGATTAATTTAATCATTATAGATGACATTTAGAAACAGAGAAATGTTTTCTAATTGTACTTTGCATATCTCTCTGAACCTTTTAAGCAATGGGTAGAGGGAGATTATGGCAGTAAATTGGAATTAATAAACATCAGTCAGAATGGTTGGTGTGTTTAACAATGCAGTATACTGAAAATAAATTATTTCAGTAAAGTAAAAGCACAAATAACAATATAAATGCTACTGATAATGCTCCATAGAGAGAAGCAACCAAAATTGGTGCCTCAGAAATGGGGTTGTATAGTGAAAAAGAATAAAGGAACAGGTAACCACAAGTATGGCAATGGAGATGGTAAAAGGTCAATATACAATGTTCATGCTGGATGTAAATACTTTTCTCCTCAGATATTTCTTTCTGTATACTATGGTTCAAGTAGTCATTTCAATAACGTATTGTCATATCACCATCCAGAAGTGCTCGAGGCACATCTGCTTCTGTCACCAGGCGCAACCTATGAAAGAGATGTCATGGTTAGTGTCTTTGGGCAGTGCAGACATTGAGCTGGCAAGGATACTGGAATGGCTGGGACCTGTGGTTGCAGTCTGGGTATTGGTTACTTATGTGCGGTCTCACTCTAACTCTAAGGAGTACTTTGCACGTTGCGACTTTGCTACTGCGATATCGTCGGGGTCAAATCAAAAGGGACGCACATCGGGAGCTGGTAACGACGTCGCAACATGTAAAGCCTAGATGCGCCGATAAACAATGGCAAAAGCGTTGAAAATCGGTGATCTGTGTAGCGTCGGTCATTTTCATAATTTCACACCAATAGGAGATACGATGTTGTTCCTCGTTCCTGCGGCAGCACACATCGCTGTGTATGAAGCCGCAGGAGCGAGGAACAAATCCTTACTTGCCTCCACTGTCTATGTGGAAAGAAGGAGGTGGGCGGGATGTTTACGTCCCGTTCATTTCCGCCCCTCCGCTTCTATTGGCCACCTGCCGTGTGACATCGCTGTGACGCCGCACGACCCGCCCCCTTAGGAAGGAGGCGAGTCGCCGGACAGAGCGACGTCGCAGGGCAGGTAAGTGCGTGTGAAGTTGCCGTAGCGATAATGTTGCAACGTGCAAAGTACCCCTTAGATTTCTGCTGGGAACTGTCAGATATAGCGCCTGGAAACTCCTTGGACTCTGGTGTTCTGTTTGTTTTGTGATTCTTTATATAGACCTGGCTTTTACCCTGACTTTGTCTGACTATGTTACTCCACCTATCCTAACCTCAGCTTTATTACCCCTTCACGACCAGCTGATTTTTTGCTTTCTGGTTGCTGGTTTTTTTTCGCCATTCTTCTTCCGAGAGACGTAACTTTTTGATTTTTCAGTCAATATGGTCCTGTGAGGGCTCATTTTTTGCAGAACGAGCTGTACTTTTAAATGAAACCATACGTTTTACCATATAGTGTACTGGAAAGCGGCAACAAAAATTCCAAATGCACAAAAATTGCAAAAAAAGTGCGATAGCACTATTGTATTTTATTATTATATTATATTATAATAATTATTATATTTTATTCACTGTGTTCACTATATGGTAAAACTGATATGTGGGTGTGATGCCTCAGGTCAGTGCAAGTTCGTAGACACAAAATATGTATAGGTTTACTTTTATTTAAGGGGTTAAAAAAACGGAAGTTTGTCCAATAAAAGTGGCAAACATTTTTTTGCGCCATTTTCCGAAACCCGTAGCGTTCTCATTTTTTGTTTTGTTGTATTTTTTTGTAACTAAGTGATGGCTTATTTTTTGCGTCTCGAGCTGACATGTTTAATGGTACCATTTTTGCGTAGATGCTACGTTTTGATCGCCTGTTATTGCATTTTGCGTAAAACTTGCGGCGACCAAAAAACATAATTTTGGCGTTTGGAATTTTTTGCTGCTATGCCATTTACCAATCAGATTCATTGATTTTACATTTTGATAGATCGGACGTTTCTGAACGCGGCGATACTAAATATGTGTATATTTTTTTAACCCTTTAATTTTCAATGGGGTGAAAGGGGGGTGATTTGAACTTTTATGTTTTTTGGGTTTTTTATTTTTTAAAACTTTTCTTTTACTTTTTTTTTATTTTACTAGTCTCCCTAGGGGCTATATGGATCAACAATGCGATCGCTCTGCCCTATCTGCTGATCACAGCTACACAGCTGTAAACAGCAGATATGATCACTTTCTGATTCACTCGGCTCTGGGCCGAGTGAAACCGAAAGTGACTCATGATAGCTACTGGCGTCATCACATGACCCTGTGCTACCATGGCAACCACCGAAAGTCATGTGATCACACACATGAGTTCCAGTGGGGGCGACGGTAAGTGAAAATAATGGCCGCGCGCATATACATCTTGCTGCCAGACTTTGGCAGCAACATGTAGGGGTTTAAATGTTGCGGGTAGAATGCGATTCCACTCGTAATATGCAGGCACACATGTCAGCTTTTATTGGACAAGCTTGTGATTTTTTTTTAACCCCTTAGATACAAGTAAACCTATAAATGTTTGGTGTCTACAAACTCACACCAACCTCAGGCATCACAATGACATATCAGTTTTACCATATAGTGAACACGGTGAATAAAATATCCCAAAAACTATTGTGCGATCACATTTTTTTGCAGTTTTTCCACACTTGGAATCTTTTTGCTGTTTTTCAGTACACTATATGGTAAAACTTATAGTTTAGTTTAAAAGTACAACTCGTCTCGCAAAAAAACAAGCCCTCACATGGCAAGATTGATGGAAAAATAAAAAAATTACGGCTCTCGGAAGAAGGGGAGCAAAAAACAAAAACGCTCTGGGGCTGAAGGGGTTAATTGATTAAAACAAAACAACATAATAATACTCATAGGGGGATGCTACTCACTTTTATCTAAAGTTAGAAAAAAGACATTGGTGATCAGTAAGGGGTTAAATCCAAACTTAGCCTTTGGCAAAGACTGAACAGTATACAACAGATATTTCCACCTCTGCATACTGAAAGGTTATGAGACAGCTCAGTTATCTTTTAAATGAGCTGCAAAGCTAATATTGGAGGTATGGAGACTGCCAGTATAACACACTAAGGAGAAAAAGACATGGATCGCACATCCCAAAAAATACAGTGATCTAAAGCCGCTAGGCAAAAAATTTAATAGAACATGAGGTTCTTTGTTACCATTCTGATCAGATTGTATTAAGCCCACTGCTACGTCACGGTGAACCTCTTGAGTGGGTCCCTATCCTGAACCTTTTAGTGCGGCACTGTGCACTAACCATCGCTGCAGCGACAAAGCGCCAGCAGGGCAGGCGACCTGGTGCCTCACAGCGCCCATGCTGCAAGGCGAAGCCCCCCAGGCTCCAGGCCGCGCTGCCCCACCGACACAACACCACCACACAGCACCAGCACACAGTGAGAGGAGCTGCGCACTCACCTCTCACTGGCTCCCATATGTGAACTGGGAGCAAAAAAAGGCTGACCCCTCTTGCCTAAAATCACCTGTGCCAAATGGGGGGAGGGCAGATCCAAGCAAAAAGTAGAGGGGGATAGAATGTTGTACACACTATAAAGAAAAAGACATGGATCGCACATCCCAAAAAATACAATGATCCCAAGCCGTTAGGCAAAAAATTAAATAGAACATGGGTTTTTTTGTTACCATTCTGATCAGATTGTATTAAGCCCACTGCCACATGTGTAGATTGGATGGATTGTTACCGATATCTGATGAGAAGTTCATGCCTAATTTTTGAAGTAAATATTTGAAGTAAATATATTTCTAAAGTTGCTATACTATAATGCTAAGGTAAACCCTTGCATTTAGTACATAAAAATCTAACACCACCTGAACCCAATTGAAAAATGAGCATTTTAGCTAAATCTGGACATAGAAAATTTTCCTTTTAATATCAGGTGGAGATACATTCAACGACGAATTTAAAGTCTCTCTGCCATGGATTTTCAAAGTAAGTGAATCAGCATCATTAGGTCTAAGATAATCTGAATACCGTGTTTTTCCAAAAATAAGCCCTCCCCCAAAAATAAGCCCTAGCAGGGATTTTCAGCATTTTCGGAGCAAGGCTTAAATATAAGCCTTCCCCCGAAAATAGCCGTGCAGCTAAAAAAGATAGATACTGCAGGACACTTCATTATACACAGTGGGCACCCCGTAATCACACTCCCCAGACACCGAGCAGAGGACCTGCAGTGATCGCACACCCGCACACAATCATATCCCACACACACAATCAAATCTCACACACACACACCAGATCTCACACACAAACATCCGATCTCACACACAAACATAGGATTGCACACACAATCAGATCACACACATAATCAGATCACACACATAATCAGATCACACACACAAACATCGGATCACACCCAAACATCAAATGACACATACAAACATCGGATCGCACACACATTGGATCACATATATACTCACCACATCCAGCGACACCGATCTCTTCTTGCCGGCAGAATCCTGAGAGGCAGTGCGGTGGAGCGCAAGGACCTGCAGAACAGGACCTGTGGCCGGACACGTGCCTTCCTCCCATCATTCCCTGCGGCCACTTGCACTGAATGTGATGTGATGTGTGTGATTGGCTGTGTGTGTGTGCAATCGGCTGTGTGTATATTCGATTTGCCGTGTGTGTAATCTGCTGTGTGTGTCTGCGATCCGCTGTGTGTGCGTATGTGTGTGTCAGCATTTCAGCCAGCAGCAGGGGAGGACAGCGTGCAGCACCCACTGGAGATCACAGGAAGACCTGGGAGCCACGCAGACATTCGGGTCTGGTAAGTATGAGTCTCGTGGGAAGTGTGGTCTGCTTTTTGGGGGGGTAAACTTACCCCCAACCATGTTTCTCAAAAAATAAGCCCTCCTTCAAAAATAAGCCCTAGTGCTTTTTTGGGGGCCAAAACAAATATAAGACTGTGTCTTATTTTTGGAAAAACTCGGTAATATATCCAGTTTGTAACATGGAATATTGTAACAAATCCAATTTAAAGGGAATCTGTCAGCAGGTTTATGCTACCTCATATGAGAGCAGCAGGATGTAGGCAAAGACTTCCTGAATCCAGCTTAGATAACTGGCTGCAGCTGTTCTGACACAATCAGAATTTTTAGCTTTAGGGGTGCTTCACACACAGCGAGCTCGCTGCTGAGATCGCTGCTGAGTCACGTTTTTTGTGACGCAGCAGTGACCTCATTAGTGATCTCGCTGTGTGTGACACTGAGCAGCGATCTGGCCCCTGCTGTGAGATCGCTGCTCGTTACACACAGCCCTGGTTCATTTTTTTATTGTTGCTCTCCCGCTGATAGGCACACATCGCTGTGTGTGACAGCGAGAGAGCGACGAAAAGAACCGAGCAGAGAGCAGGAGCCGGCGTCTGGCAGCTGCGGTAAGCTGTAACGAGGGTAAACATTGAGTAACCAAGGTGGTTACCCGATATTTACCTTAGTTACCAGCCTCCGCCGCTCTCACGCTGCCTGTGCTGCCAGCTCCTGCTTTCTGCACATGTAGCTTCAGTACACATCGGGTTAATTAACCCGATGTGTACTGTAGCTAGGAGAGCAGGGAGCCAGTGCTAAGCAGTGTGCGCGGCTCCCTGCTCTCTGCACATGTAGCTGCAGTACACATCGGGTAATTAACCCGATGTGTACTGTAGCTATGAGAGCAGGGAGCCAGTGCTAAGCAGTGTGTGCGGCTCCCTGCTCTCTGCACATGTAGCGACGTTATGATCGCTGCGGCGTCGCTGTGTTTGACAGCTAAGCAGCGATCATAACAGCGACTTACAAGGTCGCTGTTGCGTCACAGAAAATGGTGATGTAACAGCAGGGCCGGATTAAGGTTGGTGGGGGCCCCTGGGCAGAAAATCTGGTGGGGGCCCCATAACGTTAACATTTTTAGCCATAACAGTAAAGCGCGAACTGTAGCATTTAGATATAAATCCAATGAACATTTATCTTATCCTGTTCTGCCACATTCAGATTTACAGTACTACAATACAGACACAGTCCAGGATCACTCACAGCTGTCCACTTACACACAGAAAGATCGAGGATCGCGCTGTTCCCTGCCGCCATCGGTGGCCCCTTGACACGATCACGGGAAGTCGATGGTTGCTATGGTAGCGGCGGGCCATGTAATGACCCCTGTTGCTATCATGACATATTTTCTGTCACAGTCGATAGAGCGCTGACTCACACAGGAATGCTGTATTTCTGCTAATCAGAGCTGTACAGCTCTGATCAACAGGGATGCACAAGCGATCAGACTGCTGATCCTTATAGCTCTCAAGGGGACAAGTAAAATAAATACAAAATGTAAAAAAATAAATAAAAAGTTCAAATCATGCCTCATTCGCCCCACTGAAAATAAAACAGTTAAAAAAATATACACATATTTGATATCTCAGAGTTCAGAAATGCCCGATCAATAAAAATATAAAATCAATTAATCAGATCGGTAAATGGTGTAGCGAGAAAAAAATCCAAATGCCAAAATTATGTTTTTGGGTCGCCACAAAATTTTTAAAAAGATCCAATAACGGGCGATCAAAAACTAGCAACTTTATAAAAATTGTATAATTGAAAACACCAGCTCAAGACGCAAAAATATTAGGAGTCACTGGGCCTCACATCCCAAAAAATTAGAACACTACGGGTTTCAAAAAATGGCACCAAAAGCACATTTTTTTTTTTAACAAACTTCTGAAATTTTTTAACCCTTTAGATAAAAGTAAGAGTATACCTGTTTGGTGTCTATGAACTCGGCATCATACTGACATGGTAGTTTTACAATATAGTGAACATGGTGAATAAAATAACCCAAAAACAATCATGCAATTGCACTTTTTTTGCAATTTTATCGCACTTGGATTTTTTTCCCCGTTTCCTAGTACAATATATGGTAAAACTGATGATTTCACTCAAAAGTACAATTTGTCACACAAAAAATAAGCCCTTATATGGCAAGATTGATGGAAAAATAAAAAAAGTCACGGCTCTCAGAAGAAGGGGAGAAAAAAACAAAAAAAAACGGAAAATCGGGGTGAAGGAGTTAAATTTTGAGTACTATAATACTATGACAAAATTTTATGAAGTCAATATGAATAACAAAACTGATAGCTGTCAGTGAATGGCACTCAGCAATACGTCTGGCACATGTACATGGAAAGAACACATTAAACTCCGGGGGGGCATCATTTTACTGCAAGGGGTGTATGTAATTATACTCCAGGAGGCGGTTATATCACAATAAGGTAGTGTATGAATATACTCAAAAAGGGGATAATGATTATAGTCAAAGGGATGGGGGACATTATTCTATGATTATACTCCACTCTAGGGAGGGGGCGTTATTTTATGATTATACTCCATTAGTGAGGTGTTTTACTCTATTATATTCCAGGGGAAGGGGGGGCATTATTTTTTGATTGCTCTCCAGGTGAGGGGAGTGTTATCCTATGATTATACTCCAGTGGGGGAGGGGGCATTATTATATGATTACAATCTAGTGGGGGAGGGGGCATTATTGTATGATTATAATCTAGTGGGGGAGGGGGCATTATTGTATGATTACAATCTAGTGGGGGAGGGAGCATTATTATATGATTACAATCTAGTGGGGGAGGGGGCATTATTATATGATTATAATCTAGGGAAGGGGCTTACATTCTGATTATATGAAAAGGGAATAGTGTAATTAAGGAGGTGTAGGTAGGTTTAAACAATGATGGGTGGCAGTGACTATACTGCAATATGTAGCTCCTATGTAGGTCGTTCATACACACTTCACCTCTTGCAGTAAAATGACCCCCCCCAAACTCCAGGAACAAAATGTACACCACTTGCAATAAAATGTCCCTGTCTCCACCTTTCATGCACAGCTATATACAGTTATTCCCCCTTACTGATAGCTCTGTTTTGGAGTTACTTGGAGAGCACTGTAGCCCCCTCTACACCCCTCCCCTGCCCTGCTGAGTGACCTTACTCTCACAGCTGACATCGTCCTTCTATCACAGCCTGCATCTCTCATGGACGGTGCAGGCTCTAGCTGCATCCACAGCAGCAGAATGGCCGGTGACACATCAGAGATGATGAATTTCCCGCCCCCACAATCCTCTCAGGCAGATAGCAGCGGCAGAGAGGAAACTGAAAATCAAAATGACATCTGTCTCCCTGCACCGCCTCCCTCTGGAGCCTGGCGGACGGCACACTGTGCAACTGCACTACTCACATATAGATAAAGCCAGCTATGATCATGGGGGCCGCCAACACAGGGAGCCGAAGACAGCTGGTGGTGGGGGCCCCCTTGGAGGCTCTTGTGGTGGGGGCCCCTGGGCGGCAGCCCCGCCTGCCCTGCCTATAATCCGGCCCTGCGTAACAGCGTCGTTGTTGTCGCTGTCACTATGTGTGAACCCAGCTTTAGTCAAATAGCAGAGTCCAAGGCTCTTAATTGAGATTGTACATTGACAGTGAGGTGTCAATCAGAGGAGGGCGTGCTGGACTGCTTTTCTCGCTACATTGTAGTCCGTGCAATGATAAGGGTTCAGCTGCTTAAACAAACATAGCACATAAACAACAGATCAGACTGTAACAATACAGGCTTTCCTGAATTTTCTATGTTAACCCTTGCAGCATGCTGGCTTAAGCTTACATAGCAAAAACTTTCAGACAGAGTCCCTTTATTTATATACCGTTAGTGCAAGGACTTGATTTTATTAAATTAGGGAACAAAAACTGGGATGCTTGTCTGATTTCTTTCTTGATTTTACAAATGTGATAAAAATGTCCTGAATTGAAGAAATATAATACTTTTATGCAAATCTTCATAGACTATTATGTTTTGCTCATACGTACTTTTCATGATAATTAAACATATTTTACGTACATGAGTTTCCATTACACTTCACGTCCTACATGACATTTTTACATGATCTAATTCACATTTTCGTCATGATGTTGAGTTCTTCACAACTTCTTATTTTTTTGTTTAAGTTAGACTGACAGATGATCTAATATCTCAAATACAGAAGGGTGTTGTTCGTAATCAGAACAGACATGACTGACGTTATTCCACCAATTCTCCCACACACGTTAGTCACTTTCAAAAGGCCAATGCATGTTCTGTTAACCAGCTTCACAACAGCAGCTCAAATGTCATGTGTATGCCTCTAATGATGTGAAGTAACACTTTAGTCAAATGAGCAGCTCTCACTTGTTATGTTAAAGAGCGCTTTTACTCCGTGTAATTATGAAAACTCAGGCTGAATATTCTCTGTTTCATTGAAGTGTCGATTTAATTATAAAATTAAACACTAGATTTTATCAAGTGTTTTGAAATTTAGGTTATTGTATTATGGTTTATTTTAATAGTTTGTTTTATGATGTACCATGATTTCTTTAACTCACTATAATTTCAACAAGGCTGAATAAAATTGCAAAGCTTCTCTTGAAATGTCAAATATTAGATAGGATATTATATATTAATGCAATATTAATCGCTTGCATTCCTATGAAAAAAGCAATGACTTTATTTTATACTTCTGCTTCCTTTGAAGAGGAACGAGGGACTTAGATACAACCTTAAGCATAGTTTTATAGTCCAAGTCTTATTGTTTCACTTTTAGTTTATGTTATGTTTCCATAACTCCCAACTGTTAAAGAACAGAAAGATGGATTAATTATGTGATGCATGTAGCGTGCCACGGCAAATTTTGACCACTCACCTAGCCATGCCCCAAGCCACACACTTTTACAATTTCTTTCTACTCTCGCTGAAAGCGTTGTCAGAGGGGCGGTGGAAGTCAGGAACATTGCAGTACAGGACTGCAGGGGGTAGATCCAAATCTACGACTGTCCACTGTATCCAGGATGGTTGGGACTAGAGATGAGTGGATCAATTCACAGCATCATGGTGAGTGTTTTCTAGCGGCTGGATGGGAGGCTGCAAATCTCTTATCTTCCTTTGATTAGCCAGGACTGGTGCAATGTCATCTGTGCATCCTGCTACTCTCTAATTGAGACCTTTGGATCAATTACTGTATTTTTCAGTTTGTAAGATGCACTGGATTATAAGAGGTGCCCCAATTTTAGAGGAGGAAAATGGGAAAAAATATTTTTTAATGATAAAATGCTTACCAGGAGGGGAGCGATGTTGGTGGAGCGGCTCAGGAAGGTTACAAGAGGCAGGATCAGCAATGCTGCGGGGTCAGAGGAGGGGGTGTTGTATCTCAGGAGGGTCCGTGGATGGAGGGTCGGCAATACTATAGCCTTGGGGATGTCGTGGCGACGGGCGCCAATGATCTGCCGGCATACTGCAGGGGTGTCACTGCAGTGAAGTGACTCAAGAGGGTCACAGGACAGGGTATTTTCGTGTCGCTGCTGTGGCGGGTGCCTGATCTGACTGCATGCTCCATTGAATCACCCGCGATTGACGCAATGGACTTCAAGAGAATGGGCGCGGAGGTGGCGCGTGTTCAAAAATGCCTCTGTGGCCATTTTCATGAAGTCCATTGTATCAATCTGGACATGCAGTGCCTCTGCAGCCATTTTATTGAAGTTCGTTGCATCGACCACGTGCGATTCAATAGAGCTCGTAGTCAGATCAGGCGCCTGCTGCTGCCGCAACACTGCTGTGACACCCTCAGTATCGCCGTCCCTGCCTCCTGTAATTCCACTCCACCACCGTGGCCCCTGTAAGCCATATCCACATTGTAAGACGCATCCTCATTTTATCCCCACTTTCAGGGGAAAAAAGTGCATCTTACAATTTGGAAAATATGGTATTTGTTTACTCACAGTTGTAGCAGCCAGAACTTTATCATCATGATGTAGCTTCCCTATATGATATCTGGGTTTTTTTGTGTCTGTAAGGCCGTGTTCAAATATTGCAAAAATACTATATTTTTTGTTCTCTTCAGGTGTGTGCACCAAACTTCGTCCCCATTAATTGACACATTTTTGGTGTAGATGTGAAGCCACATTTTTAAATGTCTAAAGTAGAAAAAAGCTTTGATTCTGCACTTAAAAAAGTAAGTCCAGTTTTTTACAGGCGTTTTTTAGGCTCCACATAGAAGGTTCTTGAGAAAGAAAAGCACCAAAACGAAACAGTTCAGTTTAATGCAGCAGAATTTCTATGAGAAAAAAAAAGTAGCAGAAAAATGTAGCATTTACTCACATGTGAACATGGTCTAAATGTCCAAAGTGGATGTGATTTAATGAAAACTCTGCCTTCGGTGCATCCTTCTTAAGACACTGCTGAACTGTGAGGTTTTTGTGCATTTTTTTTCCTTTATAAACTTCTATGTGGAGCATAAAAATAAACAAAAGTCAAAAAATGCAGTTTGTAAGCACTTAAACCTTTTCTGTAGTAGCAAAAAAGCATTAAAATGCAAATTCACATCTGCACCAAAAATGCATAAAGTAACGGGAAAGCGCATAAAAAAACACAGCAAACGCGCAAGAATCAAAGGAGAATGTCATTGCGTTGTGTGGTGTGAACACCGGCAGAAAACGTGCAGAAAAAAAGCAATAGAAGAAAAGCAGAATTTACACTGCTTGTGAACCTTAGCTTTACATTTTTATTACATTTTCTTATGGATATAATAGACAAAAATAATGCATCACACCATTTCTTTATGCCACTTGCCGATCCCCATAAATAACCTGATTTCTGTGTTGTGCATGTCATTACAATTGCAGGGACACGAAACATGTCCATGTCATTTGCTGATTTGTGATGTTAATGATGTATTCATCACATGGTAACATCATTAACATCAAGACTAGCATTAACAACGCCTGTGAATCGGGATTGTTTCTGCAGATTTTTAGGGTTTTCCATCAGAATTACCATGGTTTTCCATTAGCATGGTTTGCAGCATCTGGTCCAAGATGGCTTGTCATTATTTATGGAACAATGAATTCTGCAAATTTTAAGGGAAAGTGTCTGGACTTATGTCCATGAGCTGACCTCCACAAATGATATGAGGTTTTTAAATTGTAATGCAGAGTTTTTCTTTTTTTAAACAACACTTTTCATTTACGCTAACGTCCATCACAAAACATGATTCCAGTAGCCTTCTGGCTTGTCCAGGAGATCTTTACCAAGCTGCAGATGAGCAGAAATGTTCTTTTGGGTACAGTTCCACTTGTGTTTTTCATGGATGAGTACAATCCAATAAATCATCAGACTGCACTCGCACCAGTGCAAAACTATGGGGCAGTGTCCATCTGCGATTGATTTCTCAAGCTATAGCATGCTGTGTTTGGCAGCGATTCTCGGCTCACGCACCCCCAGACAAGTCTATGGGTGTGTGTGAAACATCGCACTGCACTCGCATTTCATCCAACCGCAGTGCGATGTATGCAGAGACAGGCCAAGGAGCAGATGAGGAGAAAGTGCTCCCCCCCTCGTCTCTGCAGCTGTGACCCGATCGCAAGATCACATCACAGTTGCATGACCCTCGGCTGACACTTGCAGCAGAGGGTCATTAGCATATCGCTTCCGATGCGCTCACATTGGAAGCTATGAGCAAGTGTAATCATTCCCTTTTAGAGAGCATTGCCTTCAATGTCTTTTCAACATCGTCCTGCTGGTGGACTCATGAACATTACAATTAGCTAATGTGAGAGAGGCCTTTTGTTACTTAAAGTTTATCTTGGGCTCTTTTGTGACCTTCTAGACTATATCTCTTGCTTTTGGATTAATCATTATTAGTAGACCACTCCGAGGGAAGGCAATAAGAGTCTTGAATTTACAGTATTTGTGTATACCGTATTTTTCGGACCATAAGACGCACTTTTTTCCCCCAAATGTTGGGGGAAAGTGGGGGGTGCGTCTAATGGTCTGAATGTAGGGCATGGCTGCGGGGAATGAGGGTGCTGCGGTGGAGCGGGTCATCGGAGCATGAGCAGGCTGTAGCTGCCTGCCGTGACCACGTGGGCTCGCTCATTACATATGCACGCCCATCCTCCCGCCCATCTCTCAGCGCTGAAGCCGGGCCTGATAGGTGGGCGGGACGATGGGAGGGGACGCGCGCATAATTAACAGCCGTCCGTGATCACCCTGGCAACTACAGCCTGGAGTGATCATGTGCGGCTGTATTCACTGCCCCCCACGCATCATCAGCGTGGGGTGCAGTGAATCAATGTATTCACCGTTCCCCTGCAGCACCGCGATGTCCTCCAGTCTGCCAGCCGCGCGGTGTGGACTAGAGACTAGTGGTGCTCACAGCGATGACATCATCGCTGTGCGCACGTGTGTCCTCACAGCCACGCCAGCAGACTGGAGGACATTGGACATTGCAGTGCTGCAGGGAACGTGGCCGGCTCAACACAGCGCTGCCGGCACAGACAGGAGGAGGAGCGACGCTGCGTGGAACAAGGAAAGGTGAGTGTAAACGTTTATTTTTTTGTGTGTGTGCCGCAGGATGGGGGTATATGAACAGGATGATGGCATATAGCAGGATGATAGGGGTATATGAGCAGGATGATGGCATATAGCAGGATGATGGGGGTATATGGGCAGGATGATGGGGGTATATGAGCAGGATGATGGGGGTAAATGAGCAGGATGATGGGGGTATATAAGTAGGATGATGGCGTATATCAGCAGGATGATGGGATATATTAGCAGGATGATGGGGGTATAGGAGCAGGATGATGGGGTATATGAGCAGGATGATGGGGGTATATGAGCAGGATGATGGGGGTATATGAGCAGGATGATGGCGTATATGAGCAGGATGATGGCATATATGAGCAGGATGATGGGGTATATGAGCAGGATGATGGGGGTATATGAGCAGGATGATGGGGGTATATGAGCAGGATGATGGGGGTATATGAGCAGGATGATGGCGTATATGAGCAGGATGATGGCGTATATGAGCAGGATGATGGCGTATATGAGCAGGATGATGGTGTATACAGCAGGATGGGAGCACATACCAGGATGCAGTATATAGCAAGATCGGGTTATACGAGGAAGAGGGACATAAATATATACACAAGGCAGGAGGACCATTACCAGGAAGTAGAGAATTTGGGGATATTACCCCCATAATAGTGTCAGCAGCAGATCCTCGCCCCATAACAGTGTGTCATGACCACTTTTGTTACTTAAAATTTTATTTTCCTATTTTCCTCCTCTAAAACCTTATGGTCAGGTGCGTCTTATAGTCCGAAAAATATGGTAATCTATATAACTGTAGATTGGTGGTGTCTAAGGCTATGTGCGCACTTACAGGATTTTGCCGCGGATTTTCCGCGGATTTGCTGCATGTTTCGCTGCAGAAAATGTTCATAACATCTCTGCAGTGAATCACCAGTAAATCCTATGGAGAAAAAAAATCCTGTGCGCACTGGGCGGAATTTGACAGCTGCATGTTTTGCTGCGGGAATCCCGCAGCAAAAACAAGTGCATGTCACTTCTTTTCCGCACATCGCTGCGGGATTTCACTCCATTGACTCCAATGTTAATCATGAAATCCCGCAGGGAATAACGCAGGCAGCAAATTCTGTGCGGTTCACTGCGTTTTCCTGCGTTTTTCCCTGCGGTATTTCACGGTTTACCTCCGGTAATGTGCATCGCTTGTCTGCGGTTTTGCAGGGAAGTGATGTCATTACAGGAAGAGGAAGCGGAGCAGAGTAAACACACACACATCACAGACACAGATAGACATCACAGACACATAGAACACAGACACAGACACATAGAACACACATAGAAAGAAAACGGAAATATAGAAAACAAAGAACGTGGGCTCCGCTGCATATTTACCTTCCAGCCGAGGTAAGCACACAGCGGCGGCCCGGTATTCTCAGCCTGGGGAGGGAGAGGGGCAGGGTTAATGTCCCCTGCCTCACTCCCCCTCCGGCAGCCGAGAATATCAGCCGCAGCTGCCCCGGCACTGTCGCATGCATTATGCGGCACTACCGGAGTGTCCTCGGCTCTTCTTGCCACCGTGTAGCAGTGGCAGCAAGGTAATACAAGGGGTTAATGATGGTGAGGGACCACCGCCATTAACTCCAGGCTTGATCATGGCAGCGTCTATGTGACAGCTGACATGATCAACCCATAAGTAAAGTGAAAAAAACACAGACACCGAAAAATCCTTTATTTTAAATAAAACAAACAAGCCTCGTTCACCATTTTATTAACCCCTCCCGCACCAAAGCTCCGGCGTAATCCACCGCTCCGGCGTAATCTACAGGTCCTGCGCTGCTTCCATCCAGCCACGACTGTCACAGACACAGCGCTGAATGAATGCAGCAGACAGCAGAGGTAATTACCGGTCATTTCCCACGGCCGGTAATGTGAACTCACTGCCGACCGTGGGAAATGCAGCGATCTGTCATCTATCTATCTATCTATCCGTCTGTCTGTCTATCTATCTATCCCTCTATCTATTCTTCTGTCTATCTACTATCTCAGAATTAAATGACTTTTTTTTTTTTTTCAATGTGCTTTATTGCATTGAATGCAATAAAGCACATCCCAACCCGCACGCGGCAAAACCGCGGCATTACCGCAAATAATACCGCGGTAAAACCGCAGCAAACCGCGGCAAACCGCATGCGGTTTTCGGGTGCGGTTTCCCGCGGTTTTTTACCGCGGGTGCGGTAATCTTTGAGAGCATGCGGAATTTTCTCAAGAAAATTCCATTTCCCAGTGCGCACAAGGCCTAAACATTTTGGAGATGGTTTTGCAACCTTTTACTCCCCAATGAAAAACTACAACTCTTTTTTTGTGTATGCCATGAAATACTTCAACAATCATGTTTTGAGGAAGAGACTTTGACAGACCTCTGTTCTTTAAATAAAAACAATTCCCCCTGTCAAACTTGGTTGGCACCCTACTGATTGAACACATCAGATTCTAATTTCATCTTCAAATTATCAATTAATCCTAAAGTAAGTTCAAAAAGATCTCATGTAAAAGCAGCGAACTGGAAGCCATACATGAGAATCACAAACACCATACAATAAAAAAAGTTTTTTTAAATTGTATATTTTATTGAAAAAAATATTTAAAAGACTTTTTAAAAGAATCCTACACTATCTCACCCTGAAGAAGTCAGAAGACGAAACACGCGTCGGAAGGCGTCAGACAAACTATACAGACCCTGTATTAGGTATTTAATCTTCTCAAGTGTTGATTTCACTCCATGAATACAATATTGTTTCTTGTGAATGACACTTTACTGAACCTATATATTTATTAATATAACCATCTGTAGCGGGGTGGGGGTCCCCCAGGACCACAAAGACGCCGTGACTCAAATAGTCCAATCAAAACAGCTTTATTGTCCTTGCTGTACATGTAAATGGACCCGGAACACAGCCGGGATATGCACCGTCCATACGGGTCCCCGTCACACAGGCACCCTTTGCCGTAGGAGACGGTCTTACGATGCCCCGTTCGGCTGTTCCAGGAGGGTCCACAAACTTATAATCGCTCCACGCCGGCCTGGAGCTTTTCCAGGCTTCCGGCTCTGCAGCTTACAGAGCAGAGCTTTTCCAGGCTTCCGGCTCTGCAGCTTACAGAGCAGACTCTAGTACAAGATCATAGTGGGAGTTTTAACCACTTTCTTCTCTCTCTGGCACCGGGTAGCAGACACCTCTAGCTGAGGTTCCTTCTTGGCCCCAGGGCCCTCTGCAGACCACTGGGTCTGTGTCTCCTCCAGGAGAGGTTCGGCCATACAGCCCTAGTCTGGCTGCACTCACCTCAGTCTGAATATCTGAGTCCTGTGCTGAACCTCCACACAGGATGCTCCATGCAGAGTTCTGGGCTCTGCTCTCACTCTCTCCAAATACACATTGCCAGTCTCCTATATCAAGCTGGCCACACCCACAGGTGGAGGTCTGTGAATCTCAGCCCTGCAGAGCACCTTGTGATTGTTAAAGGGAACCTGACCCTTATGTGTAGCAAGAAACCTTTGTGGACTACAAGTCCCAAAGCAACCTTTACCGTCTAGATATCGCAGATACCTTCTCCACTGTGACATATAGCGACCATTTACCACGTTGGTGGTCGCTACGTCACATATCCCCCCCCTCTGTACAAACTTGTAGGGTTGAACACTCGATACCCTACAGGGGCCCGGAGACAGGGCAACCGGGCCACAGTGCGCTAACAGGCAAGAGGGCCCTTCAGGACACCCTCGAGCTTCTGGTCTCGCCGGACCCTCCGTCACCAAACCCTGCGCAGGAAACCCACTACTCAGACACGGTCCCCGGCCAGACCCATCCCACCAAGGCTGTCGCCCAAGGTCTGTGCCAGAGGGAGATCCTCCCCTAGGTGGCACCATCGTCCTGTCAGTCCCTGAGCTAACCTGACCACTAGGGCCCTCACTATCGAGGAGCCTCCGCGGGGAGATGATAGAAGAGATGCCATAACTAGGACGTCCGCCTGAGCCGTTCACAGATCTCTCTCGGGCTCTTCCACCCGGGCATCTTCGTTTGGGTCTTGGATAGCGCACTGTCTTGTCAGCGTCTACGTCTAATGCTGCAGCCCTCCTTCCATTCAGTCCGTCGGATTGTGTCTCGCAGGATGGAGACCCTTCAGAACCCGTACTATAGCCTGATAAATATCCGGGTCCTCTGTGACCCCGGCTCACTTTATCAACAGGCTTACTTTCGCCCTCTGAGGTAACCCGTTCATTGAGTGGGCTACCTTCCTCTTCGAGGCCATAACCCCTATATGGTCGCCATCCCACACCAACTTGGCGGAGTTGGCTCGCAATTCTCTGTTTTTCTAAATTCAACTGTTTTAAGTCTTCCAAGTATCCCAGGCGGTAGTCTAGGAGGACTCGCATATCGGCAACACACTCTGTCGTTCCCGCAATGGCACCGGGAACCATGCCGACTTCACAGGGTATCATGGCTTTATTATGAATATCTATTCTTACTCTCGTCACGCCGGTCTTATCAACCATCTCCTGCATGGCTCTTCCATGTCGTCCAATAAGCCTCATGACCATCTCTTTGGGCACTTGAATGCTCTCTTCAACAAACTCCAATAACCGTCGAGCTGTCTTCACCGCTTCTGCAGTCTTTCCATAGATACGGAAGGTTCCGCTGTCTTTTTCGAAGTGTACCGCTGTAACCCCTGGAACCTCCCTGGCTTGCTTAATGTTATTTCTTAGCGCTCTCAATGCCAGCCTGATCAAAGTTGTCTTCACAACCACCCTTTCGTGAAACCCTGTGGTAAGCTGCGCCAAGCGTCTGGCGTCTGCATCCTTCCTGGCAGTGATGAGCCACTTCGTACGAAGACACCGGAGGTGCATGTCACTTAGGATGGCCACTCGCCTCTTTGTTACGTCACTAAAAGAGCATACCACCAACCGATTAGTCTCTGCGGCAAAGTACATTTTACAGGCCCCTACTGCCTTCTGGAATCTCTCATGCACCCTCTCACTGGCACAGGCTTCTCTTAAGTCTTCCGGCACGTCTATCCAGCACTTGAAGACTGGTTTGCTTTCTTCACTGTCAAGGACACTAGACTGTTCCTGAGGTCTCTTGTCTTCTTCCATATTCTTGGTCTTACCCACTGAGTCAGTCAGGTTCTCAGCTCCTGATGAGACCTTACGTCCGATCTTCACCTCTTCCTCAGAGGCTCTTTCCATTTTTACCGCATCAGCCGTGTCTTGGGACTTCACTGCATTCCCTCCTACTTCCTCTTGGGTCTCTGCAGTGACACCCTCTGCCTTCTCTTGAGCATTTACAGCATCGCCCTCTACCGGGGTGTCACTCCCTTCAGCACGGTACTCTGTTCTTCTTAGAACCTTGACACCCTTTTCAACATTCAGCCCCTCAACACTGGGTAGCTTACTGGTCCGTTCACCAGGACCTTTGTGGATTGGTACTTCACCAACACTGTCTAGGACTTTGCTGTCCGACTCCACATGAGTGGTTGCTATCGGCAACGTGCCTTTCTCAACCTTCTCTGCACACTCAGTTTCTGGAAGGGAATCCGCACTGTGGGCAGAAGTACAGGACACTGTCTCTACTTGGTCCATATTTTCGGAGGTTGTAGCTAGCTCCGCCCTTCTGCGCCTTCGGCGACTGGAGGAGGATTTCCCCTCTTTGCTCATCGGTCTGTCACTGTACTCATTTGTCACTTTAGTAACGTCAGTGTCTATTCTGGAGTCAACGTCACTCCCCCTGGTGTTCTGGACTACCACATCCCCACTTAACCAGGGGTCAGACCCCTTGTCTAGAGCTCTCCCGTTTTCAACGGTCACACTACCATTGGTTACTTTAACGGTCATGTCGCTAAGTTGGGCTTGTCCCCCATTATCTTTGGTCACCCTCAACTTAGGACTGTCCTTGCGTGGAGGTACCTCCTCCTCAGTGTACCTCAACGTCCCACCGGGAATCTGAATAACCTCTTGCGGAAAAGAGGCTTCCGTAGACGGGAGCCGACTTATTCCTGTGCCATCGGTCCCGGCCTCTGTCTTCCAGAGGTCCCAAAAGAACTCAAAGTCCTGTCCTATGACAACCGGATATAGCAGATCTGGAGCTACACCCACATCAGGGCGCCCCACACCTTTGGCCGACCAAATCATCATCCTGGCCAGAGGATATTCCTTAGTGGTCCCATGCACACAACGGCCTTCTATTTTCCTACCCTCCATAAAATGGAGATCGGACATGGGTCTCACTAAGGTCAACTGGCTACCCGGGTCTAACAGACCAAACACACTTAGCCCATTCAAGTCCACGGAGCACTTCTGTGGCCTCACATCGGATGAATATCCTATACCGCAGGTAGGACATAGGTAAGGCGAATCCCATTGCCCCTTGCTATAGTCCCTCTGCTCGGACCCTGAATGCTCCACCCCCCTGTGGATCACCACCACTTTCTGGGGTCCCGCCCCCTGTTGGGTAACTACCCCGTTCCGGGCCTCCGCCCCCTGTTGGGCAACCACCCCTTTTTGGGACTCCGCCCCCTTTTGGGCAACCACCCCTTTTTGGGACTCCGCCCCCTTTTGGGGTTTCCATGCAATGTCCTTAGCCCCCAGTTCACACTGTTCGCCCTTATTTCCCTGGGCACCCAGTGTCCATACTGGCCGCCGAAGGGAATACACAAACTGGTTCATGGCTATGACATCGCTACACTCTGACAGCTCCTGCTGTTCCACAATGTCCGCAGGGACCTTTCCCTCTTTTTGGCTTTCAGCCCCCACTGCTGTCGCTGGACCTCCTGGCCCATGCTGCCGGTGCTGCTGACTCTGTAGCAGCTGGTTCAGGAGCTCCTCCATGCTGCAACGAGAAGAGGAACAGGAGGAGCGCTCCAATGGGTAATACCCGGTGGTCAAAGACAAGGGGGGGGGGTTAGAGAACCACTAACCTTTCCAGGTTGTACCGCCCGTACAACCTGGGTCTCCAGCCTGTGGTGTATCACTGCTCACCAAGCAGGGCCTCGCAATTCCGGCTGGCCTGGAACCTCCGGTCACTGGTCTCTCGCCCCTGCAGATCCGCTGATTCACCGCCAGCTGCTTGAGTGCGCAGACGATTTTCGTGGACCCGCCAATCCACCGCAAACCGCTTCAAAAAAAAAAATTCGTGGACCCGCCGATCCACAGCAAGCAGTCCGTATCCACAGGAATATGTCCTATGCCGTTGCCCCTAGCAACCAGGCTGCATGCCCGCATTCTCCACCATAATGTAGCGGGCTGGGGGTCCCCCAGGACCACAAAGACGCCGTGACTCAAATAGTCCGATCAAAACAGCTTTATTGTCCTTGCTGTACATGTAAATGGACCCGGAACACAGCCGGGATATGCACCGTCCATACGGGTCCCCGTCACACAGGCACCCTTTGCCGTAGGAGACGGTCTTACGATGCCCCGTTCGGCTGTTCCAGGAGGGTCCACAAACTTATAATCGCTCCACGCCGGCCTGGAGCTTTTCCAGGCTTCCGGCTCTGCAGCTTACAGAGCAGAGCTTTTCCAGGCTTCCGGCTCTGCAGCTTACAGAGCAGACTCTAGTACAAGATCATAGTGGGAGTTTTAACCACTTTCTTCTCTCTCTGGCACCGGGTAGCAGACACCTCTAGCTAAGGTTCCTTCTTGGCCCCAGGGCCCTCTGCAGACCACTGGGTCTGTGTCTCCTCCAGGAGAGGTTCGGCCATACAGCCCTAGTCTGGCTGCACTCACCTCAGTCTGAATATCTGAGTCCTGTGCTGAACCTCCACACAGGATGCTCCATGCAGAGTTCTGGGCTCTGCTCTCACTCTCTCCAAATACACATTGCCAGTCTCCTATATCAAGCTGGCCACACCCACAGGTGGAGGTCTGTGAATCTCAGCCCTGCAGAGCACCTTGTGATTGTTAAAGGGAACCTGACCCTTATGTGTAGCAAGAAACCTTTGTGGACTACAAGTCCCAAAGCAACCTTTACCGTCTAGATATCGCAGATACCTTCTCCACTGTGGCATATAGCGACCATTTACCACGTTGGTGGTCGCTACGTCACACATCACACAAATATTTATTTATTAGAGTACAGATTTTTTACTGAAATATATATTATATTTAGTATTATCTTCCTATTTTATACTCTTATCTGTTCATTATTTTAGGAATATCTATTTATTCTATTTATTTACCCTCTTGCCCACATTAATTTATTACCATTAGTGATTTTTTCCTACCTTCAGTGGTCTCTTATTATATTTATCATTTTTCGCCTCTGCCGATTTGACTGACTGTCCTTATAAACATATTGTCCTTGGTAATTATTAATTGTATTTAGAATTTTTTTTACAAAAATCTTTTAAATATTTTTTCAATAAAATATATCATTTTAAAAAAAGTTTTATTATTGTATAGTGTTTATGATTCTCATGTATGGCTTCCCGTTTGCCACTTATACATGAGATCTTTTTGAATTTAACATTGCACTTTGACACCTTATTTAGGGATTTTTTGATCTAAAGGTACTTTTGTCAGTAACAGACTTTTGATATAGTATCATATCCTTAATAAAAAAAAATAATATAACAATATTTTTGACTCACTTGTTTAATTTGATTCTCTTTATTAACTTTTAGTACTTGAATGGAAATCTAGTATAGTTTGAGGCTAAATTCATGCATAAATATGAAAAATTTGAAGGGTTCCCAACTTCACTGTTTGTATGCAGGTTTCTGTGGAATAATCCAATTTTGTGTACCAGAAATACTTGACTTGTTTCGATATCATAAGCAATCTTTTAATTTGTAACAGACTTTTACAATTTCGGATAAAAGAGTTTTGCTATACAGACCTTAAATGATAAAAATTGAGAAGACTAAACAACATTTTTTTAGAAAACAATTTCAGAAGAAACAGGAACTGGCAAGCTAAATAATTTATTTTATTCTTATCTCTAGAAAATTGAACAGATAAAAGTCAATGGCCTTAAGCCATTATATCTTATTTTTTAAAAGCAGATCATTTGTCTTTTCTGATAACAGATGTTGGTATGGCATTATGATAGGCTGAGCAGTTTTGCTGTAAGTAATAAAAAGGACTAAAATATACACTG
Organism: Anomaloglossus baeobatrachus; assembly: GCF_048569485.1. NCBI lineage: Eukaryota > Metazoa > Chordata > Amphibia > Anura > Aromobatidae > Anomaloglossus > Anomaloglossus baeobatrachus. The sequence continues at coordinate 312,961,745 of NC_134357.1, read as the reverse complement.
AATTAGTGAGGACACTGGTCAGGTTTGGTATCCATTGTTACATTGCTAAATCAAAACCCACTTAAAAACATGCATATCTAATATATAACGTTGAGTGTATGTGTGTGTGTGTGTGTGTGTGTGTGTATGTCCGCTAAAGGAATCCGCACCGTCGCATGTACAATCACGAAATTTTGCACAGACACTCCATGTGACTCAGGGAACGTCATAGACTATGTTTGGGCGGAAAAATGTAACCCCGTCCTTTCCAGTTACTCTACCAAAATCCTGCCTCCATTAATCTGAATGAAGCTGGGAGCTCCTGGCTATAAATAGCAACTGTCAGTGGTTGCTATGGGAACAAAATAAACTGTTACTAAACGAAGCTTATGTGTGAGGTAAAAAGATGTCGGTTGTGAAACAGATAGAAACAGCCGGGGCAAAGAGACAGCCCGGGAAAGAGAGCCCTGGAAAGAGACAGCCCTGGAAAGAGACTGCCTGGGAAAAAAGACAGCCGGGATAAAAGACAGCCAGGCAAAGAGGCAGCCGAGCAAAGAGACAGCCGGGCAAAGAGACAGCCGAGCAAAGAGACAGCCGGGCAAAAAGACAGACGGGCAAAGAGACAGACAGATACAGAGATTGAGACAGATAGACTGATGCAAATACAGACAGAGAGATAAAAACAGACAGACAAGGAAAGAGACAGACAGCGAGACAGACATAGACACACAGACACTGGGAGAGAGACAGAGAGATAGTTACTATCCCGGGCAACGCTCGGGTACTACAGCTAGTGAAATAATAAAATTATTCAGGATATAGAGACATATATCGCCACCTGGCAATATAACATGTTTAAGCTTTAGTTAACAACCCTATTGTGCAATTTTGGGAGATCATCTTCAGGATGTTAATTGTACACGCAAACCTCAATGATAAAGAATCTTATAATTTCTAAAGTGTATATTCAAATATTCTCTAGAGACTTGTTTGGGCTAAGGAACACAAAGAATGGACATTAGACCAGTGGAAATCTGTGCTTTGGTCTGATGAGTCCACATTTGAGATCTTTGGATCCAACCACCGTGTCTTTGTAGAAAATGTGAACGGATGGACTCTACATGGCTGGTTCCCATCGTGACGCATGGCGGAGGAGGAGGTGTGATGGTGTGGGGGTGCTTTGCTGGTGACACTGTTGGGGATTTATTCAAAATTGAAGGCATACAGAACCAGCATGCCTACCACAGCATCTTGCAGCGGTATGCTATTCTATCCGGTTTGCGTTTAGTTGGACCATCATTTATTTTTCAACAGGACAATGAACCCAAACACACCTCCAGGCTGTGTAAGGGCTATTTTACCAAGAAGGAGAGTGATGGGGTGCTACGCCAGATGACCTGGTCTCCACAGTCACCAGACCTCAACTCAATCGAGATGAAGCAGAGTGAAGGCAAAAGGGCCAACAAGTGCTAAGCATCCCTGGGAACTCCTTCAAGACTGTTGGAAAACCATTACCGGTGACAACCTCTTAAAGCTCATCAAGAGAATGCCAAGAGTGTGCAAAGTAGTAATGAAAGAAAAAGGTGGCTACTTTGAAGAACCTAGAATATAAGAGATATTTTCAGTTGTTTCACACTTTTTTAAGTATATCATTCCACATGTTTTAAATTCATAGTTTTGATGCCTTCAATGGGAATCTACAATTTTCAAAGTCCTGAAAATAAAGAAAACTCTTCAATGAGAAGGTGTGTCCAAACTTTTGGTCTGTACTAATTATATATATACTGTATATAGCTAAAATAGTGGCGGTTACATGATCTTACCACATGACCCGCATCCTTGGTTGTCTCCACTTCCATGCAGGCACTGAATGAGTCTGGTGTTGCTCAAACAGGGAATGCGCGCACATCTTTTTTTTGTCTCCTACAAAACCTACATAAAAAAAGCTCTTAAAAAATACTTTTAATGAATATATGCACTACAATGTCAAAATGACTTGCTATTCATATATTAAGTGTTCTCAATCTTCTTTTAATTACTTCAAAGCTTCAAAGCAGTTTAAAGAACTTAGCTGAGTATTCTTCCAGTAGCTTCTGCTTGGAAGCCATTCACTATTGTATACAAAATAAAAATGCTGGAAAAGATGCCAAAAAGGTGTTTGAGTAAAAACAGTGCCAGCGCTTTTATAAAGGGTCTTGAAAAATTCAATAGTTATGTTGCCATTTAAAAGATGTAGAGTGCGCATACCCATTAAGGAGATTTTGATGCCTGTTTCTGTATAAGAGAACTACTAGCAATACTACATACTAGCAATGTTCAAATATCTCAAATATTCGGCTACGCCCATATTCAATGAATAGGTCGCTGCTATTCGATTATTTGCGAATATTTGATGAGCAATGTAAGTCTATGGGAAACCCAAATAGTTGAATAGCAACTATTCTGGCTTCCCATCGACTTACATTGTGCATCGAATATTTGCATAGCGGCGACCTATTCGTGGAATATTCGCGAAGCCAAATATTGCCGAATATTTGTGATATTCGATCATCCCTACTGGATACCATTGGGCAAATTCAATCAGTACAGGTGTAAGTCATGTACCACGGTACGATACTCCAGATACGGCAAACACACTGGTGAGAAAACTAACTCCAATATCAACTCAATCACTGAAAGTATTTTAATTAGTTAATGAAATGACTCATAAATGAGGTACACATTCATAACACTACTCAGACACTCAACCGAGAGGTTGAAATCTTTGTGCTGTCCAGCATGGTGCCCTACCAATATGTATATGTAGTGACCAAAAAAGCCACTACTATACTCTATAAATGTACCCATTGGTGCATCTGTCTAAACTGGCTGTCTGTTACCTATCAAATCCATTGAAACTGGAACAACTCTAAGAATGTAGCATACGAGCTTGCCTGTGGTACAGCATAACAGCTTACAGTCTTACAATATACTATCTTTACTCCCCAACCAAATATTCCCTCCCATTCCGATGTCACTTTACCGAACTAAGAGGAAAAGTCTTTCCACAACTATGCTTAGAATATCTATCCAGTTAACCGAGTGGCTGCTTAGCTGGAAATAAAGTTTAACAAAGGTTGAGCAATTATCTCATACTATAATGTTCTTCATAAACTCTCTCCTGCAAGAAGTTCAATTATGTCTTGAAGTCTTGTGTGTGCCATATTGGCACCCAGGCGTGGAATATTAAACATTGGACCAAATAGGACACGTAGCAACAAACCCGTATGTTCAGGATGCTGATCTTGGCAGAGCCGTTGCCTGAAACAATCAATATACCTTTCTAACTAGCTACAGACCCTATCTCAGTCTTGAATAAATTGGCAGCAAAATGTGTTGAGGTGCGTGCACAGTTTCCCACTGTGGCGGTGACATAGGCCTTGGTTTTCTTACCGATCTGTGACTGCTTCGGACAAATAACCAATGAATATGGATGGATGAGGGGCCCCTATGGTAGGTGAACAGTAAAACAGATGATCCAAACTTGTCTCCTCATCAAAATTCAACACTAGAGTTGAGCGCGGTTCGCGGTTCGAGGTTCTCCAGGTCGCGGCTCGAGTGATTTTGGGGGCTGTTCTAGATCGAACTAGAACTCGAGCTTTTTGCTAAAGCTCGATAGTTCTAGATACGTTCGAGAACGGCTCTAGCAGCAAAAAGCAGGGCTTTTTACAGCTACAGTGTGCAGGAGCCATCGCTGGCAGCCTGCCAGAAGCTGGTAACCAAGATAAACATCGGGTATCCAACCAAAGCGCTTTGGTTAGTAACCCGATGTTTATCCTAGTTACGTGCAGGAAGCCCACACTTCCCCGCTCAGCTCACTCCGACCCCTCCTGCACGCGGCATGTACACACACACTCACACACACACACACACACACGTCCCCAGCCATGCAGTCCACGACACTGACGTCCTCCTGGCACTCTGCACACATGGTCCTGCTCGGCTTACCTGCGGTGATGGAGTCCCGACCTCAGCGATGTCACTGTCCTCCATGGCCGCCGCTTGTCACATCACCTTCTCTCGCTTCCGACCCGAGACTGACTAGCGGTGACGTCACGGGCCTCTAGCGATACTTGGCTTTGAAGGCGGCGGTCACTGAACTCAGTGACAGGTGCTGTCAGCTGTGTAGGAGATCAGCGCAGGTAGTGTACCTCGCTGACAGCAGCACTTGTCATCCCCTGCAGTGACCTGGGCTGACCCATTGATGTTAGCTCAGGTCACTGCACTGCTCTCCCAGCCAATGGGGAACATCCTGCTCTTCATTGACTGGGACAGTGTGGATCATCATGGTAACCCCTTGTATTACACCAGACCTAGATTTGTTTTTCTTTCTAATAAATTGGTTAAAAAGGGAATGTATTGGGGAGTGTTTTTTCAAATAAAAATGTGTTTGTCGTCTATTTTTTTTTACTACTGACTGGGTTGGTGATGTCGGGTATCTGATAGACGCCTTACCTCACCAACCCCAGGGCTTGGTGCCAGGTGACATTACACATCTGGTATTAACCCCATATATTACCCCGTTTGCCACCGCACCAGGGCACGGGATGAGCTGGGGCGAAGCACCAGGATTGGCGCATCTAATGGATGCGCCACTTCTGGGGCGGCTGCGGCCTGCTATTTTTAGGCTGGGGAGAGTCCAATAACCATGGACCTCCCTAGTCTGAGAATATCAGACCCCAGCTGTCTGCTTTACCTTGGCTGGTGATCCAATTTTGGGGGGACCCCTACGTGGTTTTTTTTTTAATTATTTATTTAATTTAAAATAACAGCGTGGGGTGCCCTCAGTTTTGGATTACCAGCCAAGGTGAGGCTGCCAGCTGTGGTCTGCAGGCTGCAGCCGTCTGCTTTACCCTAGCTGGCTACAAAAATAGGGGGAACCCTACGTCATTTTTTTTTTCATTTTTTTGGCTAAATACAAAGCTAAGCACCCCTTAGTGCCACATGAAAGGCACCAAAGGGTGCAAAATTACAAAATGCAGGAGAGTGGGACATTTTGTGTCTTTCTGCCATTATAATGACAGAAAAGACTGATATGAAGTGTACAAGCACAGGAAAATCACCAGAGCGCTCTACGCTGTGAAAAGCAGTAGAAAATGGCTCTGGAGTGAACATGTGACCGCCTCATGTAGGTTGAAGCTAAGGATCCTGGGTAAATTTATGTATTTTCCCTCATTCAGTTTTTTTGCAGTACACAAAAAAAACGGAAGGCACACGGATGACAAACAGATGACATACGGACCGTCTACAGAACGGACACCACACGGATGCACCCGTGAAAAAAAATGGACTGTTTTTTGCAGACCACAAAAATGGATCGGTCGTGTGAATGTAGCCTTATTCTGATCTGCCGTTTATAAACAGCAGGCAGAAATAAGTGAATAACGCCCCCCAGCGTCAGAAAATCTCCGGGGTTTCAGGGCTAGTTGAGGCTCTGGAGATCATGATTCAGGACGGTTTTTCCGGTCCCCGCTCACGTGATCACAGGTATACACCGTACATTCCAGTAAATGACAGCGCCGGTAAAAAATTATTTATCTCCCATCTGGCATGAACAAACATGATAAATCTCCTCCCCGGTCCCCTCCGGTCCCCCGGTGTTGCCAAAGTGCCCCCCCTGATGCCCTCCCAGAAATCCAAGATGGCCGCGCGCACAGCAGCGCGCCAGCCGCATTCACCCTACTCCTCTGATTTCTGTCGCATGTGCCATGACACATGCAACAGTAAACTCCTCCCCAGGCCCTGCCAGGTTACCCCCTATAACCCCACCGGTGTTCCCCGGTGTCCCATGGTACCTGTGCAGCGTTGATCCCCCCACGGCCCTCTCCTTCACAATAGACGCTGCCGCATGCACAGAGCGGCTGTCAGCTCAGCTTCCTGTGTTCAGACACAGTGAGTGGTGGTTATGCATCTGTAAGCTAAATGGGCGGCACGGTGGCTCAGTGGTTAGCACTGCAGTTTTGCAGCGCTGAGGTCCTGGGTTCAATTCTCACCAAGGGCACCGTCTGCAAGGAGTTTGTATGTTCTCCCCGTGTTTGCGTGGGTTTCCTCTGGGTACTCCAGTTTCCTCCCACACTCCAAAGACATACAGCACTATGGAATTATTAACGCTATATAAATGAATAAATTATTATTATTACTGCAATGCCCTGCTCATGAGGTAAGAAACATAGTTGATCAGGAGAGCTATATACTACATTTCCAAATGGAGGGATTTGCTTTTTTAGTTTCCCTGCTGAACGACTACCAAACATGAGAGTCCCTTATATGCCACAAGAAAACACATCTAAATAGCGAGCTCTGTTGTTAAGTATTCATTCAGCTGGATAACTGGACTTAAATGGTTATTCCATCTCCAAGATCCTATCCCCAATATATAGTAGGTGGAATAGCAATAATATCAGCAAATACCAATATTTGGAAATGTAGAATAGTTCTCCTGATTAGGCATGCCCTTACCTCATGAGCAGGGCATTGCAGCTTTGGTAGCAACCATTACGACATGGACTCTGCTGCTGTGGACCCGGGGAGAGTGAGTGCAGATTCATTGCACCCACACTCCTCACATGAAGGGTCTGCACTCCTAGAAAATGGGGGATACGTTCCCTGAGTGTCTCCCCCCCATATTCTAGACGGTCCAGAGTCGTCGTGGGACCCCTTTATTTTTTTTCTTACAATAAATTGGTGAAAGAAGAAATGTTTTGGGGACTGTTTTTTCAAATAAATTTCTTTTGTCGTTTTTTTTTTGTTAGTACTGACAGTTTATGATGTTGGGTATCTAATAGACGCCATGACATCACAAACTGCTGGGCTTGATCTCAGGTGACTTTACAGCTAGTATCAACCCGATTTATTACCCCGTTTGCCACTGCACCAGGGCACGGGATGAGCTGGGGTGAAGCGCCAGGATTGGCGCATCTAGTGGATGCGCCACGTCTGGGGTGCCTGCGGCCTGCTATTTTTAGGCTGTGAAGGCCCAATAACTATGGACCTTCCCACCCTGAGAATACCAGACCACAACTGTCCGCTTTACCTTGGCTGGTGATCCAATTTGGGGGGGACCCTACTTTTTTTGTGTAATTATTAATATTTATAAAATAATTATAAAAAAAGAGCCTGGGGGGACCTCCACATTGGATCCCCAACCACGGTAAAGCTGCCAGCTGTGGTTTTCAGGCTACAGCCGTCTGCTTTACCCTAGCTGGCTATCAAAAATGGGGGAACCCAACGTCATTTTTTTTTTAACTATTTTTTAAATAGAAAAAAATTAATGGGCTTCCCTGTATTTTGATTGCCAACCAAGGTAACGGCAGGCAGATGGGGGTGGCAACCCATAGCTGTCTGCTTTATCTGCGCTGAGAATCAAAAATACCGCGGAGCGCTACGTCATTTTTTTTAAAGATTTATTTTTACAGCACTGTGATGTCCAGCAATCAAAATACAGGGAAGCCCATTTTGTTTTTAGTTATTTAAATAAATAATTAAAAAAAATATATATGGGCTCCCGCTGCATTTTTTGTATTGCTATCTACGGGTAATCCAAGCAGCTACTGGCTGCTAACCCCCACTGCTTGGTGTTACCTTCACTGGCAATGGAAAATCCAGGGAAGCATTTTTTTTTTTTTTTGCCAAAAAACTACAAAAAAAGGACGTGAGCTTCGCCATATTTTTGTATGCTAGCCAGGTGTAGCAGGCAGGTGCTGGAAGAGTTGGATACAGCGCCAGAAGATGGCGCTTCTATGAAAGTGCCATTTTCTGAGGCGGCTGCAGACTGCAATTCGCAGCAGTGGGGCCCAGAAAGCTCAGGCCAACCTGTGCTGCGGATTCCAATCCCCAGCTGCCTAGTTGTACCTGGCTGGACACAAAAATGGGGCGAAGCCTACGTCATTTGTTTTCTAATTATTTCATGAAATTCATGAAATAATAAAAAAAAGGGCTTCCCTTTATTTTTGGTTCCCAGCTGGGTACAAATAGGCAACTGGGGGTTGGGGGCAGCCGTACCTGCCTGCTGTACCTGGCTAGCATACAAAAATATGGTGAAGCCCACATAATTTTTTCAGGGGGCAAAAAACTTCTGCATACACTCCTGGATGGATTATGCTGAACCTTGTAGTTCTGCAGCTGCTGTCTGTCTGTATGGAGAAGAGCAGACAGCAGCTGCAGAACTACAAGGCTCAGCATACTCCATCCAGGACTGTATGCAGAAGTTTTTTGCCCACCAAAAAAATGACGTGGGCTTCGCCATATTTTTGTATGCTAGCCAGGTACAGCAGGCAGCCACGGGCTGCCTTCAACCCCCAGTTGCCTATTTGTACCCGGCTGGGAACCAAAAATATAGGGAAGCCCGTTTTTTTTAATTATTTCACTTATTTCATGAAATAATTAAAAAACAAATGACGTGGGCTTCGCCCCATTTTTGTGTCCAGCCAGGTACAACTAGGCAGCTGGGGATTGGAATCCACAGCACAGGTTAGCCCGAGGTTTCTGGGCGCCTCTGCTGCGAATTGCAGTCCGCAGCCGCCCCAGAAAATGGCACTCTCATAGAAGCGCCATCATCTGGTGCTGTATCCAACTCTTTCAACAGCCCTGGAGCCGGGTGGCTTGTTGGGTAATCATGAGTTAATACTGGCTTTGTTTTACTAGCCAGTATTAAGCCAGAGATTCTTAATGTCAGGCACGTTTGACCCGGCCATTAAGAATCTCCAATAAAGGGTTAAAAAAACACCACACAGAGAAAAAATACTTTAATAGAAATAAATACACAGACACATTAGAGACTCCATCTTTATTTCCCCCTGTCAGCCCTCCACGATCAATGGTCTTCTGTCTTTCTCATTCAACAAATGCAGCTCTGCTCCATCACTGCTGCATGGGGGAAGACGCTGCTTCCCGTGCAGCCTTCACTCCGTGAGAGATCAGTGCAGCTGGCTGCTGGCGGTGACAGACGCGTTACCATAGCAACAGGGCTCCGATCATGTGATTCCCGGAGCCGCGGTTAGCGGTGACGTCACGGCTAACTGCGTTGCTATGGCAACGGTGATCTCCGTTAATGACCGGCTGTGTCAGCCGGTCCCTAACGGAACGGGGAGTCGACCATGTGCTAGAGCATGTCGCCGGTACACGGCGATACACAAATGTGCACCGTGTACCGGAGAGTGCAGTGACAGGTCCCACATGACGCATCATAGTCATGTGACCAGTCTGTGGCCAATGAGATAATAGCCACGTGACTGGTCACATGGCTATTTTGACGTCACGATAGGTCCTGCATCACTGCTGGCAGTGCTGGTCACTGGGAGGATTCAGCGATCATCGGATGGAATAGCGGCAGGAGACAGAGTGCAGGAGGGATCGAGGGGACCGGGAAGTGTTATGGCAATGTTTATTAACTGTATGTGTACATTTATAATGCGTTTTTATGTGTTTGTGATTGCCTCCCATTATATCCTATTGGTTCGAGTTCGGTTCGTCGAACGTTCACCGAACTGAACTCGAACGAGACCTCCGTTCGACGAACCGAACTCGAGCTGAAAAACGGCCAGTTCGCTCATCTCTATTCAACACCTCTCAATCAAGGTCCCGGCCTTTCAGCAGCATTCCTGGCAGAAATCTTCTCCCATCTATACAGGGTCAAATCAGCACAAGGTAATTATAGAAATTAGGAAATTATAGAGGCATATCACTTCAAGGGCTTATTCACAAAAAAAAATTCTAAAAACGATGCGCATACTGATACACTAAGGGTACTTTCACACTTGCGTTATTTTCCTTCCGTTACAATCCGCCCTTTTGGGAAACAGCGGAATCCGTTAACGGATTCCGCTGTTTCCCATAGACTTGTATGGTTGACGGATTGTACCAAAAGGAGCTGCGTTGCTTCCGCTGGGCGACGCTCCGTTGCTTCCGCCCAGCGGGAGGAACGCAGCATGTAACGTTATTTTGAGCAGCGGAATCCTCTGGATTTCACTGCGCATGCTCTTTTTTTTTTTTTTTTTTTTTTAAATCAAACTTTATTTTGGCTCGCGGTGGCCGAACGTTCAGCTGAGCGCCCGGCCGTCGGCAAGCGACAGCGCTCAGCTGAATGACCGGCCACCAGCATGCCCGGCCGCCGGCAAGTCACAGCGCTCAGCTGAGCGCCCGCCCGCCGGCATGCCCGGGCGCCGGCAAGTGACAGCGATCAGCTGATCACCCGGCGGCCGGCTGCAGGGAGCGATCAGCTGATCACCCGGCGGCCGGGAGCGATCAGCTGATCACCCGGCAGCCGGCTGCAGGGAGCGATCAGCTGATCACCCGGCGGGCGGGAGCGATCAGCTGATCACCCGGCGGCCGGCTACTGGGAGCAATCAGCTGATCACCCAGCGGCCGGCTGCAGGGAACGATCAGCTGATCGTTCACTATAGTCTGCCGCTGGTAAAACCGGGAAAAAAAAAAAAAAAAAATCAAAACGAATTGCGTTGTTTTGCAGCATCCGTTGCATCCGTTGTGTCACTATATGCAACACATCCGTTGCATCCGTTACACAACGCAATGCAACGGATACCGTTCAACGCAAGTGTGAAAGTAGCCTAACACTGTTTGTGTATGTTTTTAGTATGTCCATTTTGTTTATGGTTTGCATGTTTTGACATTTGACTGGTGTTCAATAATATTAATAAAATGTATTGTTTTTAGAGGTTTTTGTGAATATGTCCCATCTATACAGGCATGGACACAATCAGGTCCACTCTGCTACTGCTCCAGGCCCGGTTGGATGCCTCCATGCACGAATGTCAGCAGATTTCTCTCTAGCATGTCATCTCCCTATGTTAAGTATCTTCAGACTGCCGTCAAGATGGCTGCTCCTTTTCTTCCTGTGATCCACATCCTGTCAGTTATCTTTTCCACCTCTGCCACAAGCTTAGTATCCCCATGTTAAAATATTAGTTTATTGACATCACCAGGAAGCATTGTCAATATATACCCACATTGATTTCTGCCCTTAATTCCATACATATATTTCACACAGTACACATTTCTATTGCAGTCTTTCAATTATGCTAGCAAACAGTGGCCCCTGGTAGCCGAACAGCGACATTACTGCAGGTGATTAAACTGTTGTTCAACAGGTACAGTGTTAAACTGATGTGGACACAGATATACAGATTTATACCACAATGGTGAGCCGGCACACATCTCACATGGGCAAGGAGAGTTGATTTACATGATGTAAATTTGATTTGAATTTAATTTGCTAGTAAAAGGTTAAAAAGGCAATAAACTATTGTACTCACTTCCCATATATGTTGCCGCTCCTTCCCTGTTCTGTTTTTCACTTTGGTCATCTTCTTGCTCCCGGTTTTCAGGCACCATGGCTGACTAGGCTTCATTTTGTCATGTGGAGTGCAATACCACCATTTTGCTGGGTTTGCAAATATTAAAATTGAAAAGAAATTGTATTAGTTTAGAATTGATTCTTCCTGCTTGCAATCACATAACCTGTCTGTGGGTCTATATTCTGGGGTAAAAATAAATTTAATTAAAAAAAATGTTGTAGGGTCCCCCCATATTATGATACCCAGCACAGATAAAGCATACGGCTATTGGCTGCAGCCCCCAGCCATGTGCTTATCTTTACTGTGTAGCAAAATAAGAGGAACTGCATGCAGCTTTTTTATTAAATTATTTAAATAAATCATTTAAAAAATAGGCGTGTGCTTCTCTTTAGTTTTGATACACAGCCATGATAAAACCCGATAGCTGGTGGCTGGTATTCTCAGGCTTGGGAGACCCATGCTTATTGGGCCCGCCAGCCTAAAATTATCCTGCAGCTGCCCGGAATTGCTACCATTAGATGCAACTATCCTTTCACTTTATTGGTGATTGGTTGCTGTCACACAGGCTGGGGGTGCATCTGACTGCAATCAATCACAGATGCCAGGACTGGTGGTAGGCCAAGAAAGCAGTTAATATGGGTGAGTATTAATGAGTAGACCCAGAGAAAGAATGAGCGGCCACGAGAGCAGTTACAGCTGCACTGGAGATTCGGTAAGTATAGAGCGCTTGCTCCAGTCCCCCTACTACTTCTACCACCATTTTTACGCATAGGACTCTGGCCCCTTGTGACCAGTGTACAGCTAGATATCCAGGATCAATTCTGGGCTGGACTGGAACCAGATTTTTTTTTAATCCGGTTAGATCGACTAGTCCCAGTTATCTGCAAGTCCTATCACTAACCATTAGTACACACATTCATCAACAGAACCACAACTAGTACATAAATACACCACCAGAAGCCTCATCAGTATAGAAATACATCACCCGAACCACTATCAGTACTGGAATTCATCACCAGAACTATCAGCAATACAAAAATAATTGACCATAACAACAAAAAGTACATAAATACAGCAATAGAATCACCATCAGTACAGGAATACAACACCAAAGCAAAATTAGTACATGAATACAGAACCCAGCTTAATGCAGCAATCAATTGCTCTGTCAGATAAGCACTATATACAATTTTAGCTCATGAACTTATAATTTTCAGTATATCCTGAACAATGGTAAAGAGATGCTGAAAGTTGTTATCATTTATTATCAAACTGCAGACCATATAGAAACCACAGTATATGAGGAGATGTAGTCAGAATGACTAATAATCATTTACACCTTATAAGTGATATCTTTTTTCATGTTACACCAACAAACTTAAATGTATTTTGGGGAGTTTTATGTGATATGCCAATACTAAGTAACAAGTATTAATGTAAAGTTCATGACTATGCTTCAATTTAAGCCACTCCTTTGTAGCTCTAGCAGTATGTTTAGGGTCATTGTCCACTTAAAACGTGATCCTACACCCCAGCCTCAAGTCTTTTGCAGAATCTAACAGGTTTTCCTCCAGGATTGTCTTGTATTTTCTCCATCCATCTTCCCATCAACTCTGACCAACTTTCCTGCCCCTGCTGAGGAACAGCTTCCTCACAGCATAATGCTGCCCCCGGGGTTTGATGATGGGAATGGTGTTTTTAGGGTCATGTGCTGTGTTAGTTTTCTGCCACTCATTGCACTTTGCATTTAGCCCAAAAAGTTTGAAAGTTCAACTTTGGTTTCGTAGACCAGAGCACCTTCTTCCACATGACATAATACAGGGCAATCCTGGAGGAAAACCTGACATAGGCTTTTTTCACACGTCAGTATTTCATCAGTATTTGAAAGTCAAAACCAGGAGTGTCTCCAAAACACATAACGCAACCACTTCTGGTTTTGGCATGCACCCAAATACGGATGAAACACTGGTGCAAAATATGGATGTGTGAAACAGGCCATAGGCTGCAAAAGACTTGAGACTGGACGTAAGTTCACCTTCCAGCAGAACAACAACCCTAAACATACTGCCAGAGCTACAATGGAATGGTTTAGAATAAAGCATATTCATGTGTTTCACTGAGCAATTCAAAGTCCAGACCTATATACCATGGAGAATCTGTGGCAATACTGGAAAATTGCTGATCACAGATGCCTCCATCCAATCTTACTGAGTTAAGCGGGCTTTACACGCTACGATATATCTAACAAGATGTCGGCGGGGTCACGTCGTAAGTGACGCACATCCGGCCTCGTTAGTGATATCGTAGCATGTGACAGCTATGAACGAGCAGAAATACTCACCTTCTCGTTCATCGCTGACACGTCGCTCATTTTCTAAAAATCGCACGTCCTGTTGTTCATCGTACCCGGGGCAGCACACACCGCTCCATGTGACACCCCGGGAACGATGAACAGATCTTACCTACGTCCTGCCGCAATGCTGAAGGAAGGAGGTGGGTGCGATGTTTATGTCCCGCTCATCTCCGCCCCTCTGCTTCTATTGGCCGGCCGCTGTGTGACGTCGCTGTGACGCCAAACGTCCCTCCCCCTTCAGGAAGTGGATGTTCGCCGCCCACAGCGAGGTCATTTGGAAGGTAAGTGCGTGTGACAGGGGGTTGCAGCATTGTGCGACACGGGCAACAAATTGCATGTGCCGCATAAACGATGGGGGCGGGTGCGATCGCAAATGTGATCGCACAATTAATTGTAACATGTAAAGCAGCCTATAGAGCTGTTTTGCTAAGAAGAATGGACAAAAATTTCAGCCTCTAGATGCACAAAGCTGGTAGAGATATACCCTTGCGCAGTAATTGCAAGGAAAGGTGGTCCTACAAAGTATTGAATGAAGTGGGCTGAATACAAATACACATCACATTTCAGATTTATATTTTTATAATACTTAAAAAACTATGTATCATTTTCTTTGCACTTCAAAAAAATTTGCTATTTAGTGTTGCTATATCACATAAAATCCAATTAAAAAAAATGCCTTTAAAGTATTCGGTGTAATGTGAACAATTTAGAATAATTACACAGGTCTGCGACTAAAGAGCTGTTTGATTATTTTCATTTAATTTCCATGTATTTTGGTGTGCTGAAAATGAAAAAAATATTGAAAAAAATCCTGGACGTCAGGATTTGCCACAAAATGTAAAATTCTCTTCAAATTTTGTAACTTTTTCATATTTTTTTTTTTATAGGGTTTTGAAAGTTAAAATTGCTATGAATTAATTCACATCAATGCATTGAAGATATATAATGCCAAAAAATAAAAATATAACTTTCAAAGAAAAGAACTTTCAGAGTGATATAATGAAACCAGCATCAACATTTTGCAAGCTGAATGAGCGGGCTCTGACATGCCCGGGCTTGTTTCAATTGTTTTATCTTTGTTCTCACCTGTTCACACTTTTTAATCTCAGTTCGTGTTAGCTCTTCATATTCAACCGTGTTTCCCAAAATTAGCATTACGGCTCAGCGGAAGTGTATTAATTCGCCTGACAGTTTCTGTTACATTTGTAGTGAATATACAGTGTTAAAGCAACAGCTGAATATTATAGACTTTGTGAAAAAAGTATACGTCGCATATTTCGGACTAAAGCTTGGAGATCAAGATAAAGCTTGGGCGCCTCATAAAGTGTGCAAACGGTGTGTTGAGGACCTCCAAAATTGGTTCAAGGGTAAGAAAAAAGCTTTCAGTTATGGGATTCCTATGGTATGGCGAGAGCAAAAGAACCATAGTGACGATTGTTACTTTTGTTCATGCGATGTGAAAGGGTATAATTCAAAATGGAAGCATTCCATTTCATACCCCAATATTCACTCAGCAATTCGTCCCATCCCCCATGGCACAGATATACCACTACCCAAGGCCCCTGCTACCTTGGAAGAGATAACTAGCTCCGATGAAGGTGGAGTCATAACTGAACCAGATGAATCAAGTTCTGACTTTGAAGATGATACAAGACCAAAATTGTTTTCCCAGGAGGAGGTGAATGATTTGGTAAGAGACTTACAGTCATATGAAAAAGTTTGGGCACCCCTATTAATGTTAACCTTTTTTCTTTATAACAAATTGGGATTTTGCAACAGCTATTTCAGTTTCATATATCTAATAACTGATGGACTCAGTAATATTTCTGGATTGAAATGTGGTTTATTGTACTAACAGAAAATGTGCAATCCGCATTTAAACAAAATTTGACCGAAGCAAAAGTATGGGCACCTCAACATAAAAGTGACATTAATATTTTGTAGATCCTCCTTTTGCAAAAATAACAGCCTCTAGTCGCTTCCTGTAGCTTTTAATGAGTTCCTGGATCCTGGATGAAGGTATATTTGACCATTCCTGTTTCCAAAACAATTCCAGTTCAGTTAAGTTTGATGGTCGCCGAGCATGGACAGCACACTTTAAATCATCCCACAGATTTTCAATGATATTCAGGTCTGGGGGACTGGGATGGCCATTCCAGAACATTGTAATTGTTACTCTGCATGAATGGCTGAGTAGATTTGGAGCTGTGTTTTGGATCATTGTCTTGCTGAAATATGCATCCCCTGTGTAACTTCAACTTCGTCACTGATTCTTGCACATTATTGTCAAAAATCTGCTGATACTGAGTTGAATCCATGCGACCCTCAACTTTAACAAAATTCCTGGTGCCGGCATTGGCCACACAGCCCCAAAGCATGATGGAACCTCCACCAAATTTTACTGTGGGTAGCAAGTGCTTTTCTTGGAATGCCGTGTTTTTTTGCCTACATGCATAACGCCTTTTTGTATGACCAAACAACTCAATCTTTGTTTCATCAGTCCACAGGACCTTCTTCCAAAATGTAACTGGCTTGTCCAAATGTGCTTTTGCATACCTCAGGCGACTCTGTTTGTGGCGTGCTTGCAGAAATGGCTTCTTTTGCATCACTCTCCCATACAGCTTCTCCTTGTGCAAAGTG
Source organism: Anomaloglossus baeobatrachus (assembly GCF_048569485.1). Taxonomy (NCBI): domain Eukaryota; kingdom Metazoa; phylum Chordata; class Amphibia; order Anura; family Aromobatidae; genus Anomaloglossus; species Anomaloglossus baeobatrachus. The sequence continues at coordinate 312,945,422 of NC_134357.1, read as the reverse complement.
TGCTGTATTGTTGACCGATGCACATTGACACCATCTGCAGCAAGATGAATCTGCAGGTCTTTGAGGTGGTCTGTGGATTGTCCTTGACTGTTCTCACCATTCTTCTTCTCTGCCTTTCTGATATTTTTCTTGGCCTGCCACTTCTGGGATTAACAAGAACTGTACCTGTGTTCTTCCATTTCCTTACTATGTTCCTCACAGTGGAAACATGAACAACTATGTTGAATAATCTTTGTTTTCAGATCATTTGAGAGTTGTTTTGAGGAGCCCATGATGCCACTCTTCATAGGAGATTCAAATAGGAGAACAACTTGCAAGTGGCCACCTTAAATACCTTTTCTCATGATTGGATACACCTGCCTATGAAGTTCAAAGCTCAATGAGATTACAAAACTAATTTAGTGCTTTAGTAAGTCAGTAAAACGTAGTTAGGAGGGTTCAAATCAACAAATTGATAAGGGTGCCCATACTTTTGAACCGGTCAAATTTTGTTTAAATGCGGATTGCACATTTTCTAATAGTACAATAAACCTCATTTCAATCCAGAAATATTACACAGTCCATCAGTTATTAGATATATGAAACTGAAATAGCTGTTTCAAAAACCCAATTTGTTATAAAGAAAAAAGGTTAACATTAATAGGGGGTGCTCAAACTTTTTCATATGACTGTAAATCTTCCCAAAGATGCCGCTGAGTTAGTCAGCTCAAGGCTCAAAAGCAAGAATTTATTGTTGCCAGGAGTGTCTTTCATGGTTCAGACATCGTGAAGACGAGTTTGTTCCTTACTTTGCCCAGGAAGATAAGTTGGTTTATTGCATCGATGTCGAAGGTTTGATGGGTCAATTCAAAATCCAATATAATTCAGCGGAATGGCGTCTTTTTATAGATTCTTCAAACAGAAGTCTCAAAGCAGTTTTACTCCACAACGGCATTTTTTATGCTTCCATCCCTGTAGGTCATTCCATACACCTCAAGGAAACCTACGAGAACTTGGAATTGGTTCTTCAGAAACTTAAATATGAAGACCACGGTTGGCAAGTGTGCGGGGATTTGAAAGTCTTGTGCATGCTGCTCGGGCAACAAGCTGGGTATACCAAATACCCTTGTTTTCTGTGTGTATGGGACAGTTGAGACCGACAAAATCACTGGACCAAGAAGAATTGGCAGCCGAGGGTGCTCACAGTTGGTGAAAAAAATATCCTCCGAGAAACTTTGGTTCCTCCCCATAAAGTTCTTCTACCACCTCAAATTGGGATTGATGAAGCAATTCGTATAATCACTTCCAAAAGATGGAGAATGCTTCACATACTTGTTCGCCAAGTTTCCAGGCCTCTCGGAGGCAAAATTGATGGAAGGTGTGTTCGTTGGACCAGACATTAGAAGGCTTATAGCTGATCAAGAGTTTATCAATACCATGACGCATCCTGAAAAAGAAGGGTGGATTGCATTTAAAGAGGTCGTAGAGAAATTTTTAGGCAATAACAAAGACCCTGACTACAAATAAATCGTCGGACGAATGCTGAAAGCATTTCAAGCTTTAGGTTGTCTGAAGAGTTTGAAAGTGCATTTCCTCCATTCCCACCTTGTCAACTTTCCTGAAAATTTGGGAGCTGTGAGTGAAGAGCAAGGTGAACGATTCCACCAGGACATTAAAAAGATATGGAAAGAAGATACCAGGGAAGATGGAGCATTACAATGATGGCAGACTACTGTTGGACGCTTCAGAGAGACATTACAGATGCTACTCACAAGCGTAAATGTACTAAGAGAAGCCTAACAGGGAAGAAGAATCAATTTTAGTGTGTGTTAGTGAGCTCATTGCAATTAAAAAAATGATTTTCATGAAACATTTGTAATAAATAATTAATTTTATGAGTCTATTTTCATTTATTTTGAGGTATTGTCTTATTTAACATAGTTACTTAAATTGTCAGAAAACATGATGTCCTATGACAAAACGGAGGTCATTTTCGGATTCAGTGCACTCAAAAACATAAAGATTATGTGGAATAAGCAAAACAGCTCTCATCTCAAAATGTTTTAGTATAGCAGCTCAAATTCTATTTATTTGCTAAGGAATCCAGAAGTTGTCAACTCACCAATCCTATGTTGATGGCGAACCCCAAGGATATTAGAAAAAGTATAGTCTTGCAAAGCCTATTCAATATTAAAGCACACCAATCACCAGGATTTTCCTGTACTGTCTAACCTAAAGCCTGTGCTATACTAGTGCTATCATGCTGATTCTATACATACCTTTAGTTGTCAGATTATATGTATAGTTTTTGAAATACAGGCAAGTAGTTACAGAAATGTACAGCTTTTTGATTGGCAGCAGCTGCCGAATAGCTAATATATGGGTGAGGTTTTGCTATCTATCCCACCCCTGCCTGCTGCCTTGTCTCTATAGATGGTAGACTGTATGGGCTGCATTTCTATCATGCCCCTATTACGTGACAGAAAGTAATCATACCTGAAAGGAGCCCATACAGTCTAGCATCTACAGCGGCAAGGCAGCAGATATGGGCAGGAATGGATAGCAAAACCCCACTCACATATTAGCAATTCGGCAGCTGCTGCCAATCAAAAAGCCGTACATCTCTGTAACTTTACTTGCCTGTATTTCAAAACCTATACATCCAACCTGACCAGTAAAGGTATGTATAGAATCAGCACGATAGTGCCAGTATAGCACTGGCTTTAGGTTACAGTATATGGAAAAACCCTGGTGATTGGTGTGCTTTAAGTCTTTATTTTTTTTCATAAATCTTTTCCCAAATGTATACAGTGGTGTTTATCCACTTAAAAATAAATTGTCGGTCAAAAGCAGCTGCTGCTGAAATTTTTGTTTTTGTGCAAGTGTGAATATGACAAAAGTAAAAAATCAACAACTAATGCTACAACTTATTAGAAAGTATATTTTGGTTGGTTTTTTTTTTAACAGCCTTCAGTTCGATCTCGAACCATGGCTACTTGATGGATGAATGCTTTGAAGGAAGATCAATCTTGCACAAGCCTAGATAGGTCCACCAGGATCTTCGACACCATTGTAGCATTAAGCCATCGGGTTGCTGGTCCTTCTTCACTTTGCTCCTTCTTTTCATCCTACCATGATGTCATTCTCCAATGATTGCTCTCTTTGTATGATGTGTTCAAAGTAGGCAAATCGTAGTTTGGTGATACTTGCTTCGGCTGACATGTCTGGCTTGATATTAGCTACACATCACTGCACTAGACTAAAGGAAGAGAAGTGCTCTTAAATGATGTACACAGTTTTAGAAAGGTTTTATTCATTCATTTTGAGCTAATAAAGTATAACTTGCTCTTTTGTGCTGACTATATGTCAGTAATCTATTGCAGACATGTTCTAGGCTTGACACAATCTAATCAAAATGTGGACATGACCACCACTTAAATATTCAACGGAACTTGCTCATTGTATCTGCTTTGATCAAAGGAGACAAATGGTTTCATCCTACGCCAACAAAAGACCAGCCTAATTATAACCTGCAGGTTTTCTTACTATACTGATCTCTAAAGGTCAGAACTGAAAAAAAAACATTAGTTTTCATGTAAAATTAGAGAAATGGATGTTTTTTTTAATCAATTATATTTTTATTCCAGTAAGTGGCAGAGTCTGCTAATGATGGCTCTTGGGAGTTCAGCTGACTAAGAGGCATCTGCATGATGACGCAATATTTGAAGCTGAAATTGCAAAGTCAATGAAGTTTTTACAAGCTGTAAATGACTAATTGGTGGCAAAGTTGTAAGTAAAATTTAAATTGATTTGATTGTCCTCATTATCATTGCTGAATAATTGCTCACTGACATAAGCAGAGGTCATCTGATTGCGTTGTAAAAACTCAGATTCACAGAGCTGATAACATGAGCTCTATAGATAGACCAGCCAAAGCAACCGCTTAAAGGGAACCAATCATCATGATTTTCATATATAACCTAAAGCCGGTGCAGCACTGGCACTATTAGGCACATTCTCTACATACCATTAGTGGGCAGCTTGGATGTTTGGGCATCCAAATCCAAGAAATTTAAGTTAGAAAATTCATCAGCTTTTTGATTGACAGTTTCAACTGAGCAGATAATAGCAGGGCAGCTTATGCACATGGATCCCCGCCCCCCGCCTGTTGTTCCTCCCTTTCTTCCTGGCTCTATGCTGTACAATATCAGAAAGCATGGGGGGAGGAAGAACTACTTATTGATATAGAAAACAGGATCCCATACTCCATGGCACATTCAATGGAGAACTAAAAGTCCCCCATTGATTGTGAGAGCAGGCCATCACTTGCACCTGTGACATCATTGCCCCTGCAGAGACAGACAGACAGACAGACAGACAGACAGGCAGGCAGACAGACAGACAGGCAGGCAGACAGACACACAGACAGACACACAGACAGACAGACAGACACACATCTGTGTGTGCTTCCCTGCGGTGACCTGGCCTCATAAGGTGAGCCCAGGTCACCGCAGTGTGTTTGAGCCTGCAGGGGCAATGATGTCACAGGTGCTAGTGAGTTCATTCACCTGACCCCCTGACAACAGTGCCGCTCGATATCACTACCTGCGACCGGGTCTCGCAGCACTGACGTCACGGGGTTAGTGGAATCCATTGTGGAGTCACCTGACCCCAATGTCCCTGGCACACTGCTGTCAGCTTCTTCCGATGTCCTGGGGTGGTCCGGTATCCTGGGGCGGTCCGGTGTTTTGTAGCATCCCAATATCCACTTCGCTACGATAAGCTGTTCAGCAGTCCTCTTGTGACTGCGCGCGCTTCCACGGTTACAGAGCTATAGAAGCAATGGTTCATGCGCCGCCCTCTCAGCCACAATAATAGAATGACAGGGGTAACACCGGCTTCAGAAAGATGGCACCGGAGATAAGAGCTATGCGCAGGCGCCAACTCCGACGTCATCTTACTGATTAGAAAAATTAGCATAGAGCGAGGAAGAGATGGAGGAACAACAGGCAGGGGTCGGGAATCCATGTGCATAACCCGCCATGCTACTATCTGCTCAGTTGAAACTGTCAATCAAAAAGCTGACGAATTTTCTAACTTCACTTTCTTGGATTTGAACGCCTAAACATCCGAGCTGCCCACTAATGGTATGCAGAGAATGTGCCTAATAGTGCCAGTACTGCACTGGCTTTAGGTTATATATGAAAATCATGATGATTGGTTCCCTTTAAAGTAGTCATGGACAAAAAAATAGTAAACCCACTTTTTATACCTTTAATCCCAAAATAATACTGAGTTGTTCAATTTGTACCTCTTCTAAAATTAAACTTGCAAAATAACTTAGAATAAATACTTGGAAATCAGTTATAGGTGAGTATGTCATACTATAGATGTAAGACTGAGACATATGAAAAGCTGACCAGTATAATTGTTATTTTTCATGTACAATTTTAGAAGTGTTCCATATTGGAAAAAAAAATCCAAAATTGCTGTTTTTTGTAACCTTGTATCACAAAAGATTAAATAAAAATACATAAAAAAGTCACAATTTCCCCCAATTGGTACCAATTTAATATACTACTCATCTTGCAAAAAGCCATGTCTTCAAACAGCTCTGCCAACAAAAAAATAAAAGGTGAGGCGACCAAAAATTATTTAACTGTTTTTTAGAAAGTATTTTTTTTTGTGCAAACATAGTCAAATTTTAAATAATAAAACAAAAAAAATAGTATCTTATAAATCATTTTGACTCACCAAATATAATTCTTCACGTGAGCTATTTTCAAGGTCTACACAGATACAGTATATAATGTATGAAAGGATATCTTGTTGGGGCTATACAAGACATAGGTATGAGGACCACTAAGAAAAAACCTGTAGATCTGCTGTCCATAAATGACAAATTAAGGGTGTAATATTTTACCACAAATTAAATTATTCTTATGTTTTCTTATTTATACTTATATGCAGTGGGTATAACCCTATTTTAAATCAGTAGCAATTAAACTGAAGTTAAATACACTAAGGAAAGTAAGTATATGATACATTGCCGATTTTTCAAGTTTTCCAACCTACAAAGAATGGAGAGGTCTGTCTTTTTTATCCTAGGTAAACTACGACTGTGACATGTATGATTTTTAAATAATTAATTTGCATTTCATTGCATGAAATAAGTATTTGATTACCTACCAACCAGCAAGAATTCTGACTCTCACAAACCTGTTATTTTTACTTTAACCTCTTCACCTCCGAGTGATTTTCAGTTTTTTCCAGGTTTTTTTGCTCCCCTTCTACCGAGAGCTGTAACTTTTTTATTTTTCCATCAATCTTGCTAAGGGCCTATTTTTTGCAAGATGAGTTGTACTTTTAAATGCAACCATGAGTTTTACCATATAGTGTACTGGAAAATGGCAAAACAATTCCAAATGCGGAAAAAGTGCAAAAAAGTGCGATCGCACGATTGTTTTTGGGATATTTTATTCACCGTGTTCACTATATGGTAAAACTGATGAGTTGGTCGGATACCTCAGATTGTTACATGTTCATAGACACCAAACATGTAAAGGTTTACTTTTATCTAAAAAGTAAAAAAAAAATCAGAAGTTTGATTAAAAAAAGTGGCGCACTTTTTTTGCGCCATTTTCTGAAACCCGTAGCATTCTCATTTTTAGAGATCTGGGGCTCTGTAATGGCTTATTTTTTGTGTGTTGAGCAGACATTTTTAATGGTACCTCTTTTGCACAGGTGCTACATTTTGATCACCTGTTATAGCATTTTGCGCAAAATATGCGGAGACCCAAAAACAATTTTGGCATTTGAAATTTTTTGCAGCTATGCCATTTACTGATCAGAATAATTGATTTTATATTTTGATTGATAGGGCATATCTGAACCCAGGCATTAGTGAACATTTCTGAAATATGTGTGTATTTTTTTAACCCTTTAATTTTCAATGGGAAGAATGGGTGGAATATTTGAACTTTTAGGTTTTTTTAATATTTTTATTTTTTAAAACTTTTCTTTAACTTTTTTTTTATTTTACCAGTCCCCCTAGGGGGCTATAAAGATCAGCAGTCTAATCGCTTTTTCATTTCTGTAGATGACTGCTGCACAGCTCTGATCTGCAGAAATGCTGCTCTTCTCTAATATCCAGCGCTCTGCCGGCAGAAAGAGGAAGTGAGTCATGATAGCTACAGGAGTCATCACATGACCCTGTGCTACCTTGGCAACCATCGGCTCCAAGTGATCACGCCATGGGATTTCTGATGGCGGCCGGGAAAGACACGTCCCTCACTGCGGGCATTTACATTATGCTGTCACAAGGGGTTAACAGGTGCACATTTTAGCTCTTCAAATCAGCTGACATGTGCGGGACTCACCATTGGCTCACTGTAGCAGCCGGCGGTGATTACCCTGACAAGAGCCATGACGTATCAAGTAGATCATGTGTTAAGAAGCCTTCCTACTCAGCACTCATTACTTGTATTAATTGTACCTGTTTGAACTCGTTACCTGTATAATAGACACTTGCATGAAAATTTGACTTGAACTTCATCCAAGCTTCTCATCATTCAATTAAAAAACAACTGAATTTATTATTATATAGAATCATAGGTAAATTTATGAATGAGTTATGAATCAATGTTTCTGATGGACCCTTGGCACCCCAGTCAGACACTGAATCTGGTTATTGTGATTTTCAGCGTAAAGTAAATATAGCAAATATTGGAATTAATGAATGAATTTGTCAAGATTGACATCTTATATGTCAGTTGATGTTGGATACAGCAAACATTAAAAGATGAGCACCTTTTAATACGTTTCAAATATATATCCAGCTTACTGAGACCTTTTCAGTCCAAATTTAGAGAGTGCTGAAGCACAATGCAGTAGATGACTGAATGGTTCCAACATTTAATATCCCAAAAAAGAAATGTTTTAGTACACACACAAAAACACACAAGGCACAAAGCTAATATGTTTGCTCATGCTCGAATATTAAATTAAGTTCCTTTCCATGGTGTTCAGAGTTCCCAATCCTTATTCTAAGTACAACTCTTACCTTGCTGCGGAAGAGAAAGGTACATTGCCTTGTAGCTGTTCTGTTTTAAACTTCAATCCAAAGGGATCTTACCTTGTATTTTTCTAAAGACAATTATTTTTTCTCCTTCACCTCCTCCCCCATTTTGAACTTAGAATTTGAGAACCAAATCTTTCGGGATGGTAGTAAAGAGAACCGTTGTCATTTGCTCTGACTGTGAATTCCCCTTTACGAAAATAGATATGAGTTAACTATTATTTTTACTTACTTGCAAGACAAAACAATCACTGATCTCAGGGAGACCAGCCTGAGAAACACTGTCGGCAGCCAGCGAGGGTGCTCAACACAGTGAAATCCTAGGTGCATTGCCCCCTGGGAAGCATGCAAATCAAAAAAGGTCTGTGGAGCCTCTGTTAAGAGTCTCGACACAGAAAATAGCCAGATATCCCTCTAGGAAGGACCTAGCCAAGGAGTGGCTCTTTTTAGGAGACCACCATAACCACCATATTAAGTGGCCCTTTTAGTCAATATCCAGCTCTTGATGAGTTTAAAGATATGACAAGGGAAATACCAAGGCCAGGTATCCATCCACAGAAAGCTGTTTTGGGGTATTGCCCCTTATCAGTGTGGAATAGGATTCTGGCCAGGTGGGAACAATGCCTAGTAGACCAATTCCTCGAACCAGCTGTCTGTGGATGGATACCTGGCCTTGGTATTTTCCTTGTCATATCTTTAAGCTCATCAAGAGCTGGATATTGACTAAAAGGGCCACTTAATATGGTAGCTATGGTGGTCTCCTAAAAAGAAACACTCATTGGCCAGGTCCTTCCCGGAGGGATATCTGGCTATTTTCCATGTTGAGACTCTTAACAGAGGCTCCACGGACCTTTTTTGATTTTTACTTTCTTAGCACTATCATATGCCATAGCGCTTTATAGACATCAACATCACTGTTACCACAATCTAAATTCCCCATCAGTGCATCTTTGGAGTGTGGGAGGAAACCAACGCAAACATGGAGGAACAAAGAGTTGGCCTTGGTGGGATTTGATCCCAGGACCCCAGTGCGACCATTGAACTAATTATTTTCTATATATTAAAAATGATACCAAAATAGACTGCACATCAATAAAATCCAGCCCTCATTATGCACTGATAATAGTAAAAGAGAAAACAATTGGGCTCTCTAAAATTGGAGACTGGGACACAAAAACAAATTTTTAAAAAGAATATATATGCATTATGTCTCTTTCTCATGTCTTGATTTAAATAGGGGTTTTTTTTCCAGTCCAGTGACAAGCAGTTGATATATGACTTCTATTAATGTATAATGTTAGACAATGTATGTTTGACATTGTTGCCCAGAAATCATTCATCATGCATCTTTGTAGCGTTTTAGCTGTCTCTTAAAAGAAATTCATGGTAATTCCAAACCTGCAATAGCTTTGAGCATTACGGCGTGAATGTCTAAACAATAATATTAGCTATATTGATGCTAAATGTGTTATATATTAATTCAGAAAATATTTTTCTCATTATATTTGGTGTTTTCAAATGTTGTATTTAGGGACTTTGAAATGGAAAGTTGTGAAAAATTGTGATTAAAATATTTTCTACAATTATTTTTTTGTTACCATTTGTACATGAAGGCTTTATTTAAAAGGAATCTGTCAGCAGTTTTTGCTTTCTCATCTGAGAGCATTATAATGTAGGAAAAGAGATCCTGAATCCAATGATGTATCACTTAGATTATTGGGTGCAGCCGTTCTGACACAATCAGAATTTTTAAATTTAGCCATGTAGCAGAGCTGATAAAACTGTGCTCACCTACACCAGGCTCTCAATTGATATCTAATATTGACAGTGAGGAGGGGGCATGCCGGACTGCTGTGCACATGACATTGTAGTCCAAGCAATGAGAGTCCAGCAGTTTAAACAAACATAGCAAATTAACAATAGATCAGATCTTGACAAGACAGGCATTCCTTAATTTTATATTTTAACCCTTGCAGCATGCTGTCATCGGATTACATAGCAAAACCTGCTGACTGATTCCCTTTAAGTGTGCAGTGTACTGTATATTGATGCTGGATTAGCAAAGAGGGATGGAGATTCACTTTCAAATCTAGACAGTTTCCAAGGTATGCGTCATCAGATGATGGTGGGCTATATCAAGGATATTACGAAGCTTTTTCTTTTCATTTGCGCTTGGTGATGTATGTATGGTCAGCAAGTTAAGTATTCACAGTGCGTAGTAACAAAAGGTTGCATTCCAAGGATCTGATTATATTTCTTGATATTTGCTTAAGAATGTGTCACTTGGGTATGATTCATTATTAGATTTGCTCATATTTGTTTTATAGTTTTTGCTGTTTTAAAACTGATTTTTGTTTTCATCCAAAATCTCTTTTCAAGTTGCCCTTCAAGTTTGGTCAGTTTTTTTCTGTTCCCCAGTGTGCATGATTTTGGTAATCCAGATGTTTTCAGTCGATTCATTGATTTCAACTTCTTAGAAAAGCAAAATCCAGAGTGATTTTTTTGCCAGATGTTTGTGCAAATTTTAGAGTTGTGTGCAACATTTTAATGGATCGAACAAAAAAAGATGACAAAAATACAGAATATTTTTAATTTGCAGATTCATGAACCTGTGTGTGCCATTTTGAAGAATTTAGAGCCCAACACAGCAAAAAATACCAAAGACAAAACTCAAATGTGATTTTTAAAGAAATTGCAAAAGATGAATCAAGCTTTTGAAGTTATTTTAGGTGCTTTTAAACCCACGTGTGTGTGTGTGTGTATGTGTGTGTGTGTGTGTGTGTTTTATGATTATTGATTATAAGAAACACATATCTTCTGACAATTGTTATGTGCCTTAGTATACTATAAGTTTTCCCAACCCATCTTATTCTTTTTAATTTGATATTTTATTGTGAGCGTTTGGGATTTGTTCCACCATTTAATAATTGAGTAGTGGCATCCATTTTTTGTTGTCTTGGTTAAATTGAAACCACAGATGATCTTTTCAAATTCTAAATAGTCAGCTTAGGGAATTTTCCCAGAAAAGTTGATTCATGGCTAATAGATTTGCCACAAATCAAATAAACTAAATTCTCCAATTGCTCTAAAAATACATATATGACACCCTGAGGTCTTTTACACGTTATTCAGTCCCTTTCAAGCTATTCAACACAATCAAAGATTTAGTAATATCTATGTGAGTGTTTTCAACATATATAGCTATAGGTAATCAGAAGGCCAGTTGTAACAAGTAGCACTTTCTGCTTCTTAACTAAGTAGCATTTTTTAACTTTTCAACTGCCAGTGATTCAGGCTCGAATGCCAAGCCCGCATCATCCCCTGCACATGGCAGCTAATTTAATTAGCCATCATCTGCCTTTAACAGCCAGAAATCTGCCCACAGTTGTTAGTAAGTTAAATTCCTCTGTCAATCTATGACAGCAGGATTTAACATGAGCTGGTAGGGGATGCATCATTCCCCACTCCCATTGACAGCCCCATGACATGATCGAGGATCACTGATGGGTTATCATTAGAGATGAATGAATAGTGAAATATTTGTGTTCAAATTAATCAAGCTGAATAATATTTATTTTTTGTGTATTCATCATGAATAGCAAATCCAATTCAAGTCAATAAGTGACTCGAATAATTTTCAGGAGGACCTTACAAGTTGGTCTCGGAGGGCTGGAAAAATGCTGAAATGGATGGAAAAGTACTGAACCTGATTAGGAACAGCATGGGAAAGATGCCTAGATGCATTTATGACTCACATTTGGTTTCAGGGAATAATGTTGTCAGACTATTACGTGAATTAAAAGCATAAAAATAGCACTTATTGAGATTTGCTGCAGCTGTCCCACTACTTCTGGATCCGCTCATTACATCTCATACATATTCACTACTCCCCGCACACCCTCTCTGCCAGCATGCATGTTTAGCGGCAGTCAGAGTGCCATCATGCTGGTGTAGCGCCCCAAGTGGCAGATGTTTTAACCTACTTGTTGCCGGGCCAGGGGTGCAGATCCTCTGCGTCATCAAGGGGTCGCCTGGTTTTTCCGGTTCCCTTGACCCGAGATGTACAGGAGGGGAGGAAAGGTGGTGGATGGGAGGCAGGATGGAGGATGGGGGTGGAAGTGATGGTTAGGAAAGTCTATTAGATGATTGTGACGCCAACTGTGGTATGCGGCCAGGGATGGGGGTCGTGGCTGCAAGGTCTCTCTCCGGGGCAGATGTTGAGTGCAGCCGGGATGGTGTCGCTCAACACAGGTGGAGCGGGATTACCCCGGGGAGGTTGATGGAGGTGATTGAAGTCCCCATTGGCACCGTAGCACTGGGTGATGGCGCCGGTAAAGGAGAGGCAGAGACAGGAGCTGCGATTCCAGGTCTGTACACTCACAGGTAGTTCAAGCGCTGCCCTAAGTATTGATTTCCACCATGATGGGCTCTAGCCAATCCCGGATCCATGAAAGGTCAAGTCCGGTGTGTGTGTCAGCCTGTGAGCCCTTTCCTCCTTGAATACTCTAAGTACCGGACAGGAAGCACTTGAGGGTCCCGGTGTCAGTAAAGTGTCCCGTTCTGTATGCTGATAGCGCGGTTCCGTTGTGGGGCCAGTCCTCAACCCCGGATCCTACTGTATATGCTATTTGGCTGCAGACTTATTGGGATGGGTCCGGTGACTGTTCTAGCCATTCCTCGCAACCCTTGCAGAGTTGGTAGATAATGTGAAGTATATCTGCCCTAGGATTCTGTATCCTGACAGCGGCGGTCCTGTGGAAGCAGCTGCCTGCTTCTCCCCAGCAACCATGTTGAACACTCTGGCCCACAGAGCTGCTCGTGGCATGTTCGCCCTGCTCTGTGTCTGAAGCTGTTCTTTCCCTTTATTATAGTTGTGTTGTGTGTTCTGAGCTGTTGCCCCCAGCCGCTGCCACTGGCTGGTTCACTACTCTCACTAGGTCAACCTTCTCTTCCCACTGTGTGCTCCTTACGCCCCCTGGTGTTTGCTTCTCCCTGACCCTGAGTCCTCAGTTTCAGTGGATCGGGGAGCTCCTGGTGCGGTGGCATCCTGTAAACCCACTGCTGTAGTGACCCCCTACTGTGATACAACCCTGGCCCGGTCCCCATTGTGTGGGTGGAAACCGGCATTGACCTTCCCTGGACCCGGAATAAGTACTACACTCTAATTGGGGTGCAGAACCCTATGGCACCTGAAGCCGCAAGGGCGCCCACACTGGTGTCTCTGAACGGCTACCCTCACAGTAGCTGTCTGGGTTCCCTAATGGAGTGTAAAAATAAATAAATAAATAAATAAAAAAAATGTTTTAAGATCCTTCGTATATAGATACCCAGCACAAATTAAGCAGACGGCTACTAGCTGCAGTCCTCAGCTGTGTGTGATACCTTGGCTGTATATCAAAATAGGAGGGACCCATACTGGTTTTTTTTATAATTATTACAATAAATAATTTTGAAAAATGACATGTGGTCCCCCTCAATTTTGATACTCAGCCAAAATAAAGCCAACAGCTGGGGGCTGGTATTCTCAGGCTGGAGAGTCCTATGGATATTGGCCCCCCAGCCTAGAACTAGCAGCCCAAAGCTGGGCAGAATTCTGGTGCATACTGTTTGCCCTGGAGCAGTGGCAATCAGAGTAATGCACTGCTCAGTATAGCACAAGTGATTAAATGATCATAGCTTCAAGAGTAAATACAGTAAAAACGTTTTTTAAAATACGAAAAAAAACAAGTTCAAATCATCCACTTTTGCCTCATTAAAAATAAAACAGTTAAAAAAAATATATTTATTTGGTTTCACTGAGTTCAGAAATGTCCAATCTAGCAAGATATATGATAAATTAATGCCGATTTTTTTTGACCACTTACATTAAGAAACATCTATACATGTGCATCCCAATAAATTAGAATATCATCAAAAAGTTAATTTATTTCAGTAATTCAATACAAAAAAACGCTTCCATACCACCTCAGCAGTGCCACAGGCTGATTGCCTCCATGCCATGCCGCATTGATGCAGTAATTCATGCAAAAGGAACCTCAACCAAGTATTGAGGCATTTACTGTACAGACTTTTCAGTAGGTGCCAACATTTCTGAGTATAAAATCATTTTTTCAGTTGGCCTTATATAATATATTCTAATTTTCTGAGATAATGACTTTTGGGTTTTCATTGGCTGTAAGCCTTAATCATCAACATTTAGGCCTCTTTCACATGTCCCTGAAAAACACGCACGTTTTTCACGGACGTGTCAGAGGTGCAGATTGCCCTCAGTGTGCTGTGTGTATGGCCTACGCATGCTCTCCGCGTGTTATCCGTGATAACACATGGAGAACGGGAACTTTCTACTCACCTGTCCCTGGCTTCGCTGTCTGTGGTGCTGATCTCGGTCACCGGTCCTGCCGACTCCCCGCTGCTGCTGCTTCCGGCCGCAGTGAAGTGACTATGCAATGAGCATAATGAGCGGCGGTCGGCAGCAAGTGACAGCAACGGCAGAAACAGGAGGGCTGGAGAAGGTGAGTAATGTTTTGTTCTTTTTCTCGCAGACACATTTCTTTTCTCCGGTGCGTGTCACACGGAACACATCCGTGTGGTCCGTGTGTGTTACGTGTGACACGTTTGTGTTCCGTGTGACACCTGTGATGCCGGAGAAAAATGGACATGTCGGTGTGAGAAACACACGGACACACGTAAGTACATAACGGACACACGTTACGTTCAAAAATATTTACGTGTATTCAAAACATTAGGAATACATAGGTCCACGTGTGCCCGTGTCTCCGGTACGTGAGAAAACTGACCATACACGTACGAGAGGCACGAACGTGTGAAAGAGGCCTAACAGAAATAAACACTTGAAATAGATCACCCTGTGTGTAATGACTCACTTTATTGAGATGGACTTGTATATGTTTGGTATCTGTGTACTCATACTGACCTGGAAAATCCTACTGTCAGATCAGTTTTACCATGTAGTGAACATGATAAATAAAAAAAATCCAAAAAATAATTGTGTAATTGCCCTTGTTTTGCAATCTCAACGCACTTGAAATTTTGTTCAAGCACACTACAATGTAAAATGATATTTAGTGTTTTAAAAGTACAACTTGTCCAGAAAAAAATCAAGCCCTGATAGGGCTATATTGACAGAAAAATAAAAAAGTTAAGACTTTTGGAAGAAGGGGAGGAAAAAAACAAATACGAAAAAAAACCATAAAATCGACCAAAATGTATTTTTTTTGGTGATTAGTTAGACCATTCAGTGGCTGTTTTTAAGACCAGGAAAAATACTAAAATTTTCTGAGCACATTTACTTTGATCCAGGTGATACAAGGTTGAACCATGCATTTTAAAAATGATGAATAAAGGGCAGGGATCTTGTTTGCAACTATCCGTACTTTCAGATATGACTGTCTGCTCTATCAGTTTTCTATGTTTCTATGCCTACCATAATGATCAAGTCAATGATAACGTATAATCAGGGTGAGAAATTAGTTCATTATTAGTGATGGGCAAATGTGGTTGGCACTGCATGTACCCGAACACGCTTTAGGTGCTCGAAATGCTCGATACTAGATTGAGCATTTTGCTGCTCGGATGGCATGCTTGAGTCCCCAACCCACATGTTTCTTGGCTTTTTTTCAGTTAGTAAATGTGCAGCTTTTGCCTGTCAATCATGGTAATGTCGTAGCCATCTTGGATTATGGCATTACTGTGATTGGTCATCTGCATAGCGCCATTGGGTCTATATAAGACCCAGACATGCTATGCTTGCCGCACATTACCTGGGAATAGTGTAGGGTCTAAGGAAAGATTTTTCTGGAGAAGGAACAGTGTTTTAGAGAGTGACACTACCTGCTTGTACAACACAAAAACAAACCATTATTTTCAGAGCTAATTGAAAGCTATATTGTGTTCTCTGATAAAACCATTCTTAAGCTGGGTTCACACATAGCGACAGCGACGTCGCTGTTACGTCACCATTTTCTGTGACGCAACAGCGACCTTGTAAGTCGCTGTTATGATTGCTGCTTAGCTGTCAAACACAGCAGAAGCAGCAGCGATCATAACGACACGCGTCACTGTGCTACATGTGCAGAGAGCAGGGAGCCGCACACACTGCTTAGCGCTGGCTCCCTGCACTCCAAGCTACAGTACACATCGGGTTAATTACCCGATGTGTACTGCAGCTACATGTGCAGAGAGCAGGAGCTGGCACTGGCAGTGAGAGCAGCGGACGCTGGTAACGAAGGTAAATATCAGGTAACCAGGGAAAGGTCTTCCCTTGGTTACCCGATGTTTACCCTGGTTACAGCTTACCGCAGCTGCCAGACGCCGGCTCCCTGCTCCCTGCTCACTTCATTTCGTTGCTCTCTTGCTGTCACACACAGCGATGTGTGCGTCACAGCGGGAGAGCGACGACCAAAAAATGAAGCTGGACATTCAGCAACGAGCGGCGACCTCACAGCAGGGGCCAGCTCGTCGCTGGATGTCACACACAGCAACAGCGACAGGACGTCGCTGCAACATCACAGAAAATGGTGACGTAGCAGCGACGTCGTTGTCGTTGTCACTGTGTGTGATACCACCCTTATTCTGAATTTTCTGTAGGGCAAGCTGGTGGAGTAGGGGTAGTGTATTAGAGGTCTGTAGACAGTGATACTAGCCTTACAGACCGTGCTACTGATATTTTAAAAATGTTATTTGTTCTCTAATAATACAGCTCTTGCTGCATTTAGTGATTGACAAGCTGAGCTGATGGAGTAAGAATTGGGTCTAACAAGCCTTTAAACAGTGATTGTAGCCTTACAGACCATGCTGCTGATACCTGAAAAATGTAATTTATTCTTTAATAATACTGCTCTTAGCTGCATTTACTGTAGGGTAAGCAATTCTGCAAAGATAGGATCAAAATTTCTCAAGAGCTTTACCAGTTTTCACAAAAGCTTGATTACAGTTGTTGCTGCTAAGGGTCACCCAACCAGTTACTAGGTTTAGGATACAATCAATTTTTCACACATGTGCACCTGTATGTTTGGAGTACTTTTTCCCTTCATAATAAAGACCTTCATTTGTAAACTCTATTTTGTGTTTACTTATACATGAGAATGAACAAACCAAAGGAAATGTAAACTACAAATCCCTATACAGACTAGGAGTACCCTAAACCTGACACTGTTTTCTCACTGATTGACAGCAGACGTTTGTATCTTAAAGTTACATAATGGCGCACCCAATCAACATCGTCTGAATCTACTCTGAGTGTCCTTAACTGCGTTGTAAACAATAAACTAAGTGCAACACAAAATATTAGTAAGCATAAAAGAAGTGTACATGCAGAGGGTGAGACACAGATGTACAGGGAAGATGGAGGAAAAGTCTTACGGAATAAGTGGATCCCTCCCAAATACTACATATTGCATACATATTATATACTACATGACACTACAATTTCCCTTGGGATCAAAAAAGTATATAATTTTGTATTGTAAATCCAAAATGAAATAGAAGAGGAGAATACTGGAAAGGGAATCACACAAACAAATCGCAAAAGTGATAATTCGGCAAGATTATCCAAAACTGAAGAGCTGAAGCTCCAAACATCCATTAACCTTGGAATATAGACAGTACTGAAGTCATGTGCATAGCAATTATAAATAGAACCTCCAAAGGTGTGATAGGGTAAACAAAATGAGGAAGTGAACACACCTGGATATAATTAAAACAGAAATGCAAGGCAGAGAAAAGGAAAGACAAGAGAACTAACAGCAGTTGAACTGAGACAAAGCAGAGAAGGAAACCAACAACACAAACACCAGTCACCAGATTGGGCCGAAGAGTCAAGCCTTGACAGGTACCTTGGTGTGGTAGTGACCAAAGTGTTGAGGTGGTATAATGAAAAGTTGTGAATTTTTATTGTCTATACAGTTAAAGTGGAAAGTGTTAAGGAAACATCAGTCAAGGCCAAATTCCAAAAGTAAGCATGCATTAAATTGGAATAAAGTGACTGTCCATGTAAGTTGCCTGGGATTCTCCAAAGTTAAAGCCATTTTATATCTCTCTACTACAACAACAAATAGGAAGTCTCAAGTAAGGAACACATCCATATTTAAAAAAGAATAGTTGATGACTTTTTGCTGCAATTGTACTCTTACAATATTTAATCTATTACCATACTAGAGTATGTATTAGAATACAGTATGTTAAATTCTTTTTAACCTCATTTATTACAATGCTTAGTATGTATAGTATACTTCAGAATAACACTTTGCATCTGGCAAAGGATTATACAAAGTTATCAACCATCACAGATTCATTATGGCAGTCCTGATTTGGGGAACATGTCCCTAGAGGTCAGGGCTATTAGCCAACTTCCACTCTGTGTTTGTGATGGCTCCTCTCTTCTATACTCCAGCTCACTGCATGTATTACTAATAGTGATGAGCGAGCATGCTTGTAACTACTCGGTACTCGCACGAGTATCGCTGTACTCGGGCTGCTCGGCGGGGACTGAGTAATCTCGCGATACTCGTGCTGTACTCGTGGTCTTCATCCCTGCATGTTGGCGCTCTTTTGAGAGCCAGCCCTCATGCAGGGATTGGCTGGCAGACCACTGCAATGCCACAGCCCTGTTAGTTGTGGAATTGCAGTGATTGGCCGGCCTGCACAGCGTGACCGAGCCTTTATACCGGCCGGCGCGCTGTGCTCTGCTCACAGCTATCCAGACAGTGAGTGCAGGGAGAGTGTCGCTGATTCAGGGAAAGCTTTGCGGCCCTTTATAGCTTTTTCAGTTGCAGGGCTGCAAACAGTGTGACCAAAAGTCCTTCTCAGGACTATTCTAGTTGTATACAGGCAGGCAGGGTATAGCCAGGTTGGAGTACAGTAGCAGAGTCCTTCTCAGGACTATTGTTGCTATATACAGGCAGGGTATAGCCAGGTCTGAATACAGGCTAGTGACCAGAAGAGTCCTTGTCAGGACTATTGTACCAGTATACAGGCAGGCAGGCAGGCAGGGTATATATAGCCATTCCTAGTGGTGACCGTATACCAGCCTTCATCATATCTGGGGCTGGTGTACACAGTCCAGATAGTGTCTGACTTGTCTGTAATTGTCGCTCCCCAAAAAAACCTGTTAGGTTCTTATTGCGTCCGTGCTTGGTTTTTAAAACCGCACGTGTGTGCCTGTCGGTGGCAGCGTACAGGTGCACTTGTGTGCAATTTCCACAAACTTTGATATAACGCACAAGTAGTGAATATACACGTCAGCACAGCATTGCAAAATGCGCAAGGGCATTGGCAAGGAACAAGGAAGTGGACGTGATGGTGGTGCAGGCAGAGGCCGAGGTCGTGGGCAAGCTCTAATTTCGCCACAACAAAGGGCCACATCTAGTCGCTCGCACGTCCTGTCCCAAATTCTTGGGGACCGCAGCAGTACACCGCTCTTGAACCAAGACCAGTGTCAACAGGTTGTTAGTTGGATAGCAGATAATGCTTCCAGTCAGATTGGCACCACCACAAACACTCTGTCTTCCACACGGTCAAGTGTCAGTAGCCGTGATACTGCACCGCACATTTCTGAACCTGATCCTCCTTCCTACCACCAGGATGAGTACACGTCCTCCTCGGACATTAATGATCCCACACTTGGACACTCGGAAGAGCTGTTCACGTTTCCATTCACACATTCTGGCCTCTCGCCAGCTCATATTGAAGTGGGTCATGAGGAGATCGTCTGTACAGATGGCCAAATATTTGAGCAGCCACGTTCTAACGAAGTTGGCAACGTGTCTCAACAAGTGGTGGACGATGATGAGACACAATTGTCAGGAAGTCAGGAGGAGGAGCAGGGTGCGGAAGAGGAAGACGACGTGGTGGATGATCCAGTAACTGACCCAACCTGGCAGGAGGATATGCAGAGCGAGGACAGCAGTGCACAGGGGGAGGGAGGCGTAGCATCACAACAGGCAGTAAGAAGCAGGGTGGTGGCCCCAGGCAGAAGTCAGGCAACCGTTCCCCGGAACAACACGACGACACAAGGTGCCTGTACAAATGTTAGGTCTTCCCGAGTCTGGCAGTTTTTTAAGTTGGATCCAGATGATTCAAAAAAGGCCATTTGCAACACCTGCCGTGCCAGCATCAGCAGGGGTACCAAAACTAGCAGCCTGACCACCACCAGCATGATCAGGCACATGTCAGCCAAGCACCCGACTTTGTGGGAAGTACAACAGAGTCGAGGAGCAGTGCTTGCTGATGTCACTGCTACGTCTTCGCTGGTTGTGCATGCGAGCCAATCCCCTGTCCATGCTGCCTGCGAACAAGCCTCCTCCACTCCTGCACCTGCAGTTGCCTACGCAGAAAGAACACCATCATCAAGCACGTCCTTGTCCCAGCGCAGCGTTCAGTTATCCATTCAGCAAACCTTTGAACGCAGGCGCAAATACACTGCCAACACCCCACATGCCACAGTTCTAAATGCTAACATTTCGCGACTGCTTGCGCTGGAAATGTTGCCTTTTAGGCTGGTGGAGACAGAAGCATTCCGTGACCTGATGGCGGCAGCTGTCCCACGTTACTCGGTCCCCAGCCGCCACTATTTCTCCTGGTGTGCCGTCCCCGCGTTGCATAACCACGTGTCACAAAACATCACACGTGCCCTGAACAACGCTGTTTCACCCAAGGTCCACCTAACCACAGACACGTGGACAAGTGCTTGTGGGCAAGGCCGCTACATCTCGTTGATGGCACACTGGGTTAATATTGTGGAAGCTGGGACCCAGTCTGAGCGAGGGACGGAACACGTCCTTCCCACACCAAGGTTTGCAGGCCCTACCTCAGTCAGTGTTTCACCCACACTCTACAGCTCCGGAATGTCATGCTCTTCAGCCTCCTCCTCCTCCTGCGCATCCTCATCCACTGTACCCTCCACACCAGTCACAAGCTGGAAGCACTGCAGCACTGCCTCGGCGAAGCGCCAACAGGCTGTGCTGAAGCTAATCTGCATAGGTGACAAACCCCACAATGCAGAAGAGCTGTGGACAGCTCTGAAACAGCAGGCAGATCACTGGCTCACACCTCTGAACCTAAAGCCAGGAAAGGTCGTGTGTGACAATGGCCGGAACCTGGTGGCGGCTTTGAGGCGAGGCCAGCTGACACATGTTCCATGCGTGGCCCATGTGCTCAACCTCGTGGTTCAGCGGTTTCTAAAGTCATACCCAGAGCTGTCTGATCTGCTGGTAAAAGTTCGCCGCCTGTCTGCACATTTTCGAAAGTCACCTACTGCTTCAGCCGGCCTTGCCGGCTTTCAGCGCAGTTTGCATCTTCCGGCTCACAGACTGGTGTGTGATGTCCCCACGCGTTGGAATTCAACTCTGCACATGTTGGTCAGGATATGTGAGCAGAAGAGGGCAGTTGTTGAGTACCTGCATCACCTAAGCCGTCGGGAAATGGGTCAAACTCCACACATAACACCTGAGGAGTGGAGATGGATGTCAGACCTATGTACCATCCTCCAAAACTTTGAGGACTCCACCAAGATGGTGAGTGGTGATGACGCCATTATTAGCGTCACCATACCGCTACTCTGCCTTCTAAAACGGTCTCTGCTGAAAAACAAACATGATGCATTGCAGGCGGAGCGCGATGAGTTGCAGCAAGAAACAGTAGTGGGTGTGGGTGATGATAACACACAGCCCAGCCTCGTCTCATCACAACGTGCAGTGGAGGACTATGACGAGGAGGAGGATGAAGACATGGAGCAACTCTCCGGCCAAATTGAGGATATGACATGCACACCAGTCATATCCTCGGTTCAGCGTGGCTGGCCAGAGGACAGGGTAGATGAGGAGGAGGAGGAGGAGGAGGACAGCATGTTCAGTCATCTTGTTGGTCAGGCTACTGAAGTCCTGGCTGTTAAGAGTCTGGCGCACATGGCTGACTTTATGGTAAACTGCCTGTCTCGTGACCCTCGCGTTAAGAACATCTTGGCCGACAATCATTACTGGTTGGTAACACTGTTAGACCCACGCTACAAGGAGAACTTTTTGTCTCTTATTCCCGTGGAGGAGAGGTCAACCAAAATGCAGCAGTTCCGGAAGGCCATAGTCACGGAAGTAGGCAAAGCATTCCCCTCACAAAACGCTAGCGGCATAGGTCAGGAATCAGTGGACAACCGAGGCGTACAGCCGAGAGAGGCACAAGTCCAATCCGCCAGAGGTAGGGGAACAGTCTTTAAGATGTGGGACAGTTTTCTCAGCCCCTCACGTACCACAGCCCCTGAGGTGCGGGGTAGTGCCACAAGAAATCCTAAGTTTGCCCAGATGCTGAAGGAGTACCTTGCAGATCGAACAACTGTACTCCGACATTCCTCTGTGCCTTACAATTATTGGGTATCCAAGCTGGACACGTGGCATGAATTGGCTCTCTACGCCTTGGAAGTCCTGGCCTGCCCTGCCGCTAGCGTTTTGTCAGAGCGTGTTTTTAGTGCTGCAGGTGGAATCATTACAGATAAACGCACCCGCCTGTCAACTGAAAATGCTGACAGGCTGACTCTGATCAAGATGAACAAGGGTTGGATTGGGCCAGACTTCACCACACCACCAGCAAATGAGAGCGGAATTTAAAGTTTGCCATGTACCTCCACTCACCCATGGGTACACACTTCTGGACTTTGGATAATCACTGGACTGCTCCTCCTTCTCCTCATGCGCCACCATGATGACCGTTACAAATTGCAATACTTAGGCCTTTGTTTCAGGTATACCCCCAGTGGTAAATTTTTTCGCCCATTCTTTGCAGAATGGACATTACAATGACAGGAGACCCGCTCCTTTGCAATGGGAACAATGTTTTGAGGCCCTCATGCACGTCTCTACCCAGGGACAACGTGGACCCTCCAAATTTTTGGCTGCCCTGCCTAAGGGCTATACTATAATACACCCACTTCCTGACAATGGACACTTAATGTTTTGAGGCCCTCATGCACGTCTCTACCCAGGGACAACGTGGACCCTCCAAATTTTTGGCTACCCTGCCTAAGGGCTATACTACAATAGACCCACTTCCTTACAATGGGCACTTCAGGTTTACAGGCCCTCATGCACGTCTCTATCCAGGGACAACGTGGAGCCTCCCAATTTTTGGCTGCCCTGCCTAAGGGCTATACTACAATAGACCAACTTCCTTACAATGGGCACTTCAGGTTTACAGGCCATCATGCACGTCTCTATCCAGGGACAATGTGGAGCCTCCCAATTTTTGGCTGCCCTGCCTAAGGGCTATACTACAATAGACCCACTTCCTTACAATGGGCACTTCAGGTTTACAGGCCCTCATGCACGTCTGTATGCAGGGGCATTGGTGAACCTCACAATTTTGGACTGCCCTGGCAAAGGAAAATACTACAAAGACTCACTTCCTCAAAATGGGCACATTAGACTCAAGAGGCCTTCATGTACGTCTCTTCTCAGGGACATCGGAGTGCCACACAATGTTTTCACGTAAAATCTTTCATGTATTAATCTCAAAAAGTAACATACACCAGCTCTATCTCACTATTGGGTATGTGCCCTTAACATTTCCGCCATGAAAAATCATTTTGGGGTCATTTTGGAAGGTTTTCTGGTGAGTCCGTAAAAATGGCGTAAAACGCGGACAAAATTGTTCACAGCTGTGACTTTTCAGTGATAAATGCTTCAAGGGGTCTTCCCCATGCTGTTGCCATGTCATTTGAGCACTCTTCTGAGACTTTTGTGACATTTTTAGGGTTTCTCCATGCTGCCGGGGGGTCATTTCACAAAAATACTCGGGTCTCCCATAGGATAACATTGGGCTCGTTGCTCGGGCCGAGTACACGAGTATCTTGGGAGGCTCGGCCCGAGCCTCGAGCACCCAAGCTTTTTAGTACTCGCTCATCACTAATTACTAACACTTCCTACTCCTCCAGGGCCAGTATCCATCTGTGCTCTATATATACGCGCATTTATTTAAATAATTAATTCTTCACCTTTTTGAGGTGGGATCTTCCCTGGGATTTGAACACCCAACCTCTTGCATGGCAATCAGCAGCAGCAATTAGGCACAGGCTGCAATGCCAAGGAATTTTCTCCCATTGAATGTTGCTGGTATTATTTATTGCAGGCACATCAAACTGCTCCTAGAAATACATCTTTATATACCAACACATTTCTATATAAATTAAAAGTCAGAGATTTCTTTCGTACTATAGTTACTAAATTAATATGAAAAACAATTACAATAATAGTGCTAAAAAAAGAAAAACAAATATAATAAAGCTATTTTAATACATTTTTTAAATAAATATCACAAATTGGCAAATAACACACACATTTGGCATCTCTGTCTTTCTAGAATCAGTATAATACAATAAACAACTGATGTGTAGTGAGTGATTGACAAATGCTTTAAATAAATAGTTTGACTTGATTTTTTTCCCATTAAACTCTTAAAATCTTTTATAAATATGTAATGCTGAAGGTATATCCAATACTATGTGTATTTACTTTTTCTAATGCTTTTTATCTGCAGGTATCCACACTATACTATGCAGTGGCAATCTTATCTGATTATTGTGGATATTTTTCCACTTATTTATGCATTTTTGTTTCAGACTTAAGGGGAACCAATCACCAGGATTTTCGTATTTAACCTAAAGCCAGTGCTATACTGTCACTATCTGTCTGATTCTATATATACCTGTAGTGGTCAGCTCGGATGTAAAGGTTTTGAAATCCAAAAAAGTGAAGTTTGCAAAATGAGCTGCTTGTTGAGTGACAGCAGCAAAGGAGCAGATAATATATTCATAGTTATCTCCTCCCTCTGTTAGAATCAGCATAAGTATTATACAAACGACTCACTTTGTCTAGCAGGACCTGTGTGAGCTCATACCCATGTGACTAGAAGGGGCGGGGCATCAGCCACCAAAGCTGGATACCAGGTCACATGGGTATGATGTCACACAGGTCCTGCAAGAGACAAAGTGAGTCTTTTGTATATAATGCTTATGCTAATTCTAACAGAGGGAGGGGATAACTATGAATATATGATCTGCTCCAGTGCAACTGTCACTCAACAAGCAGCTCATTTAACAAACTTCACTTTCTTGGATTTCAAAACCTAAACATCCGAGCTGCCCACTACAGGTATGTAGAGAATCAGCCTGATAGTGCCAGTAAAGCACTGGCTTTAGGTTATATACACAAATCCTGGTAATTGGTTCCCTTTAAGTAGTGTTTTTATATTCCAGAAAAGCTTTAAATATGCAACTGCTTTTTTAAAATGCATTATTTTCAGGCTTTCCATAGAAACTTAAAAAACTAAAACAAGTCTCCAATAACAAATAGTTAGATAAAATCCCTCTCTAAATAATATATGAGAAAACAAAAAAAG
The DNA here is from genome assembly GCF_048569485.1 of Anomaloglossus baeobatrachus. Taxonomy (NCBI): domain Eukaryota; kingdom Metazoa; phylum Chordata; class Amphibia; order Anura; family Aromobatidae; genus Anomaloglossus; species Anomaloglossus baeobatrachus. Next base: position 312,919,966 of record NC_134357.1, on the reverse strand, counting down.
CTTTCCACTGGGAATACTAACATATTTTCTTCCCCGAACGTGACCAGATGAGAGAGTAACTGGACCAGGGGGCCTTTCTGCCTACCCTCAGGTGGGCCCTAGGTTAACCCTCAACCCAGAATTATGCTTAAGGGTAGTGACGTCTGAGCCCCCAGCCTCTCCCGATAACCTGTCCTGGCCCTAATGGTAATGTCCCCTCCATACCCACCACCCAAGGGGACAGACCGGGATGGAGACCCCCAAAACTCCCCACCCACAGTGTCCCACAGACAGGGGGCAACACCACATACAGACAACCACAAACAAACAACTAGGGAAAACATATGGAGGTGAACAGAAACCAAAAGGAAATAAGGGAAAGTAACTACACCAGGGATTACTTTTAAACAAGCCATCACCAGGGAAAAGCAGCAGCAGCAAAAGGAATGCATTCATCCACCTCCGGGCCAAGCACCAGAATAATCTTACTAACCGGCACCCCCTGCAGGAGGCAGAGGGTATTTGTCCAGGCCGGAAATGGCCATCAGCAGGAACAGCTGAGCTGCAATGAGGAGCCTGCTGCTGAAACAGAAACTGACATTAACCCCTAGAGTGACTAAAGAAAGAAACATGTTTCATCAACATAGACACAGAAGGAAAAACAACAACAGCCCTGAGCCCGTCAAAAGTCCCAAAGCACCTAGTGACTAATGTGACACACATATATAAAAATATATGAGTACCCAATGGAGGAAAAAATATAGGGGCAACCAATAATTATAATGTATAACTTTTTTTTAGATTTTTACAACAATTCGTAGAAATAGGAAGAGGACTACTAAAAAGCATACATCATGATGGTAGTGGAAAATGATTCACAAGGAAATAAGTAAGAGGCAGTGTATTCCCCAAAGATGCCTTTCCAATATGTAAACATATTAAAACATGGCATGAGTAGCAGGCAGCAAATGACAAAAACTAACAATTACTGACAAAATGTCCCAATGTGCATTAAATAGGTATGTGTATTACAGTCATAACTGTAAAGGCAAGATTATTAAACAATCACAACTATAATAAGCTTTATACATATGTAATAATACATGTAGTCAAAGGCAGAAACAGCTAGATTAGAAAAGGAGTATATGAGATAATATCACCATCATATAGTTCCAATACTATTGGACCTATTAAAGGGAAGGTATCGTTAAAAATATTTTTTTTTTCAATAACTGAAAAAATGTAAACTAATAATGTTTTAATGTTTTGTTTAAATATTATTATTTGTTTTTACTTGTGAAAAATATAAAAAAAAATTAAAAAGTTTGATATTTTCCACTGTTAAAGACTAGGAGGAGCAGCTGCTGAAATCCTACAGAAATCCCACTGTAAAAAAAGCTCACATTACAGCCTGCAGTAAAGTGGGCGGAGTCTGCTCTCCTGTGTGTGATGGCACGCCTCCCCCTCCTAATCTGAGTGTTCACAACAGATAACAGAGAATGACAGGTATGGACATAGTGCACAGCCATTTTGTTGATGACCACAAATGTCTAAAGTGTCACCAAGGACAGCAGGAGTATCACACAGGATAAGATTAGATACACAACTCAGCAGACAGTATCACACAGGATAGGATTAGATACACAACTCAGCAGACAGTATCACACAGGATAGGATTAGATACACAGCTCTGCAGACATTATCACACCGGATAGGATTAGATACACAGCTCAGTAGACAGTATCACACAGGATAGGATTAGATACACAGCCGTGCAGACAGTATCACACAGGAGAGGATTAGATACACAGCCATGCAGACAGTATCACACGATATGATTAGATACACAGCCATGCAGACAGTATCACACAGGATAGGATTAGATACACAGCTCAGCAGACAGTATCACACAACATAGGATTAGATACACAGCCGTGCAGACAGTATCACACGGTAGGATTAGATACACAGCCCTGCACACAGTATCACACAGGATAGGATTAGATACACAGCCCAGCAGACAGTATCACAAAGGATAGGATTAGATTCAGAGCTCAGCAGACAGTATCACACAACATAGGATTAGATACACAGCCATGCAGACAGTATCGCACGATAGAATTAGATACACAGCCCTGTAAACAGTATCACACAGGATAGGATTAAATACACAGCTCAGCAGACAGTATCACACAGGATAGGATTAGATACACAGCTCAGCAGACAGTATCACACAGGATAGGATTAGATACACTGCTCAGCAGACAGTATCACACAACATAGGATTAGATACACAGCTCAGCAGACAGTATCACACGACAGAATTAGATACACAGCCGTGCAGACAGTATCACACAACAGGATTAGATACACAGCCATGCAGACAGTATCACACAACAGGATTAGATACACAGCCGTGCAGACAGTATCACACAATAGGATTAGATACACAGCAGTGCAGACAGTATCACACAGCAGAGGATTAGATACAAAGCCATGCAGACAGTATCACACAGGAGAGGATTAGATACACAGCTCAGCAGACAGTATCACACAGGATAGGATTAGATACACAGCTCACCAGACAGTATCATACAGGAGATTAGATACACGGCTCAGCAGACAGTATCACACAGGAGATTAGAGACACAGATATGCAGACAGTATCACACAGGATAGGATTAGATACACAACCCTGCAGACAGTATCACCGGTACACACATAGGTACTTACATGCAGTGGCGCGCGCACACACACACACACACACACACAGAGCAGGGGGAGCTGCAGCGGCGGGCAGAGAACGGAGGGAGGAGGGTGTCATTGGAGACGGTAATGGCGGGGGGTGGCGGCAGTAGCGGGGGCAGAGCAGGGGCTGGGGAGAACGGAGGGATGGGATGTCATCGGAGATGGTAACAGGGGGAGGGGAGGGGAGGCGGCCCGTACTCGCACAACCCGGCGGTTGACAGGGGTATAGTGGAGCAAACAGCATACGCTGTGAGCTCCACAATGATGGCACTGATCTCCTCCCTCTGCTGTGATCTGGACAGCCCAGGGGGCGCATCCAGGTCACAGCAGACACCCACTGTAACGTTAGTGAATGGGGTCGGATCCTGACTACTGTTCTCTATGTACAGGGGCTGCCATAAAGGAATGAGTTACTGTCGTTACACACACGGCAAATCCAGCATGGCAGCCCCAAGTGCCTCCAGTAAAATAAGAATTCAATAAAAACTAAGAAGATTTTTGTAGGCCAATAATTTTTCCTTTATTGGGTACATTCATTTATTTTGATATATATGTTATTATACTCATTGGAAAACATTTTTTAGTCTCTTTCCATAGAAAATTAAAACCAAAAAAGGTACAAAAAAATGCACTGTTTAACAGCATTTTTGAAGCACAGCAGGTTTGAATTTTCATAAAATCACCTCCAATTTACATGCACAGTAAGACCACGTGCACACAATAAGTATTTAGTGAGTATTTTACCTCAGTATTTGTAATATACAAGAAAGTATGTTAGTGGTTCCAGTGTACGTATAAATTATAACCTACAAGAATAAGACTGGAACACATATTGTAAAAGCAATAATTTTTATAATTGAAAAATTAAATTTTTTTTGGGATAAGAACAAGAGGGTAAAGAGGGCAGAGAAAATATACAGTGAAAAAAGAGACCCTGGGTTTGTCACCTGGTGGAAATAAGGCGAATGAAAGTTGAAAATACAAGCAGTCAATGCATGAAGTACCAGCAAGATGAAAAATAATAGGAGTAATATGGAGTAGGTCAGGTTAATATTATCTGAAAGGCTGCATAAAGTGCCAAGTGCTTATTAGAATAAATAATTTATGAAATATAAGGAAAAAACCTGAGCTAGTCCACATATATTTTCTCCATGCTATATGAAAGACCGACAGTAGATAGACAAAATAGTCAGTAAATAAATGTACATACTATGCTCAGCATATATGAATTCATCAAAATAAATATATGTAGCATGGATTAACATGCGTTGATTTAAATAAATGACAAAAGATGGTAAATAAATATATAGTGCCCAGTGCACTCAACCCTGAACCATATAAACTTAATATAACATGTTATGTGTCATAATTGCTGAGTGTATAGCATGAAAAAAAACCCCATATAGCAAAAGGTACCATAGGGAAGATAGGATATAAGGCACCTATGGGGTTACAACATGTATAAGTACATAGCAATAAAGTAAATAATATAATTACATACCAAGGACCACAAGGAAGCTCCCCAACGCGCGTTTCACCAGCTTGTTTCCCTCAGTATTTGTAAGCCAAAACCAGAAGTGGGTAAAAAATACAGAAGTGGTGCCTGTTTTTTATTATACTTTTCCTCTTAAGCCACGTTGACACATTGAGTATTTTGTGAGTTTTTACCTGAGTATTTGTTGCCAAAACCAGGAGTGAAACAATCAGGGAAAAGTATAATAGAAACCCAAGCACCACTTCTGTATTTATTACCCACTCCTGGTTTTGGCTACAAATACTGAGGTAAAAACTCACCAAATACTCAACATGTGCACATGGCCTCAGAGGAAAAGTATAATTAAAACCCATGTACTATCTCTGCATTTATTACCCACTAATGGTTTTGGCTTACAAATACTGAAGTAAAATCTCACCAAATCCTCAATGTGGGCAAGTGGCCTCAGAGGAAAAGTATAATAGAAACACGGGCACCCCTTCTGCATTTTATACCCACCCCTGGTTTTGGCTACAAATACTGAGGTAAAATACTCAACAAGTACACACGGCCTTATACGTAACAGAATAAAAAATAAAATCCCAGAAAAGGCCATCATTGACACTACATGTAAATATAATCTTACAGACATTGTTTAACAAAATGGCTCTTAAAATGTACAGCTCGTCTTGCAAAGTAAGGAAGACTTCAAATAGTGACACATAGGTAAAAATGAAAAAGTTGTGGCTGCTACAACTATGAATGAATAAACAAAAAATAAATACATAGGTCCCAACCATCGCAGACACAGTGAGACAGTCTTAGATTGGGGACCCAGGTGGTCTGATGACACACCTCTGACATCTCTTCCTGCCATGACAAAGACATGGTAAATGCATGTGGTTTGTTCGCACATAGGTTGTCCATCTTTCTGTTTTATCACAGTTGTGAGTTATTGACTACATGATTTTAAAAAAAACTACTTTAAAAACCAGAACAGATTCAGAGATTACTGCTTTCTTTTGGGTTCTTTATTTATAGCTATCGAATGGGCCCTTTTTTTAAAGTTGCATGATTGTTCATACAGCTTTTTCCAACTATTATATTGTTAATGGTTCTGAGTTTTAGACCTGCAGTTTTAAAGAGGTTAAAACCCAAAGCAATCCCTGGAAATCATCAATCGCTCAAGGTGTTCATGTGTTTATGTTTGTAAGCGTGTACAGGAAAGAGCTCGAGTTTCTTTATGGCTGTCGGAAGCCTTTTTACCAGCAATATCCAGCTTTTTAAAGTTTGTTTCCATGGCAACCTTTGTAAGACCCAAGGACAAGCTTCATTCTTGAATTTTTTTTTTAAAGTATATGAATTAAATATACAATATTTTCATAGCGTTGTAGAGAAAAGCTTAACCAATTTGCAAATTTAATAAACACTCATGACATGCTATTGCTGAAATGTTTGCATGCAGAGCTGTTACCAAAATAAATGTATCTATTTTTCATGGTAAATGGCCCTAATGTGTCTCATCTTCTAACTATTTTCTATATTGACCAGTTAATATATATTATGTACTACATGGTAAAAAAGTAGAATAAAATTATAAGGTTTTTTCTTCTTTTTTTCAGCATTCATTGACAAAGACGCAGATAACAGTAAGTGACTATATTTATGCTTTTATTTCATTTTACTCATATTTGCGGTTGACGGCTCTGGATCTGCCTGATGTTATCATGTTATAAATGCAATGCAATAAATTCATTTTCTTTCAAGCAATACTTTGCCGTTAGAAAGTTTAAAAAACATGAACTGCTGCAATTATAAAAAAAATGCTAATGTGATGATTAAGAGCTTTTGGGTAAAAGGTGTTTTATGATGCTATTTCAAATCAACATTGTAAAGTAATTACAGATTTTATTTTTATTAATGAAGAAACATCTAAAATAAGACAATTAAACATGGCACTCAATTTAATCAAATTATAAACACTAGGAATCATTAAGACAATGAAAAATTTCCTAAGATCGGTTTGTCAAAAAGAATATTGATATATCAATCAATAACAAAGAACATCCATTGTTGAGGAAAGTTCTGAAAAAGTACAAAGGGAGGGTAGGAGAAGAGGGCATGGCCAATATTCACATGATTAGCATATGTCACAGATTATAGTTTTATATTCAGTCACTCTTTTGGATGGGAAATCTAACAAGCTCGATGACCAATGAGAAAATTCATTTTTCAAAGGTAAGATAAATGATTGTTTATCTGAGTATTAACCTTAGGGCTCGTGCACATGACCGATTATATCAGACAAATACTAGCCATTATATTGGGCTGAGTACACGTCCAATTTTGTTCCTCAGACCAAGTGGTCCGAGAAAAAATTGGTGTCATGTCCAATTTCAATCGGAATGTCAGGTCAAAATCAATGCTTATGTAAAAAACAATGAATTGTACTCAGATGACATCTGATTGTGGTCCAATTTTCATGGATTGACATAATTGAAATGGTGGAAAAACCTTTTTTTTTCTCCACCTTCAAGAAAAACTGATGCCTTTTGGATCAAACTCTGCTCAGAGTCTATCCAGAATAACCGGATATTTTTTCTTAGATGAAGAGAAAGTGGTCTTGAGCACTTACCCTTGGAAAATAATTCAGAGAATGGATATTGCTGCTACTTGTCTTGTCTCAAATCAAAGCCGGAGTCACACTTGCAAGTGACTCGCACGAGTCTCACATCAGCATCACCCAGCAGGGCCGCAAACTCTCCTGACAGGAGTGAGTCAGCTCTGCATGTATTTCTATGTAGCTGAGACGCTCCTGTCCGGAAGGCGGTGGCCGATGCGAGACTCGCGCGAGTCACTGAGAAGTGTGACTCCATCCTAAATAGAAGTTACACTATGTCTAAACACTAAATTGCTAAAGTTGGATAAGGTGGTATTTTATAGTTGGCTTCCAAATATATATATTAAAATATATTAAAATAGGAAACATTCTTCCAGGTATAGTTGACTGTTGGGTAAAAGTACACTTATGACTCAGAGTGTCTTTTTAAGAACAATTTTATCAACAGAGTGAGACATATTCTTTTTTGATATGAGACAAATTATTGGGAATAAGATACCATCTCATAAAAATTTTCTTTACTTGTTCATTATAGTTTATAGTTTGAGGGGACCATATCATAGCCTTATGCTACTGAGAAATGGCAGATTTAATTTGTAAATCTTCTCTCCCAATATTATTTTCCTATAGTTAGGAGAACGATCAATGACTATATTATCGCTAAACTTTTTTAGTCTTCTTGCAGCTAAAGATAAACTTTCATAAATTAAAAGAAGTAGAGCTTTATCGTTATAGAAAATAAGGACTAAACTGACTCCTTATCTGTAAATATTTACAGAATGCAGATTTGTTAAATTTAACAAAATGATTAAAAAGCAAGAGAGTGCTAACTACAAACAATGAACCTACAAAAGACAGTCCAATCTTCTTCCAGTTATATAAGTTAATATTAGAGATCTAAAGTTAAAAACACTTGATAGAAATGTTGACGGGAAATATCTACAACACATTTTTGTTGTCATAACTCTCTGTAAATCTTCCCTTTGGCTTCCATGGATAGTCATCTTCAAAAAAAGGTTTTAATGGTTTTAGCAAGGATTCCTGTAATTCTTAGGGAATCAATAGCTTTATTGTATAAGAGTGTATTTGAGGTTCACATGCCCCCTGGCTTAAAAGAATAGTATAACAGATTCTTTGATATTCTGGGGCTAACTTGAGCCCAAACAAATTGAAATAACATGGATTGTAGGGATTGCAAGTAATGATGAGTGAGCATCCTTGGCATTATTCGATATTCGATACTCAATACTCTGAACGAGGCTCCATTGGTTGGAGTATGGATTTGGGGTATATCATGGGATCACTACAGAATGTATTACATTGTATCATCATTTGAGCAAATTTAATTCTTAATTAACAGTCTATCCTCAATTTAGAGTATCAGTTAATAGTGTTCCTATAGGGAACCTGACAGCTGATATATGCTACCTAATCCACGGGCAACATTTATTAGACACTTGCTGCATAAATTCAGTATGTCTGACTCTGAAACGTGTCAGTTGGAAACAAAGCTACACAGAAGAATAGTCTGAAACATGATTCACGAGTGACCCTAGAGATGAGAAGAGTATGCAAAAATCAAATGCATCTGCTCACGCAGATTTCCCACAGCAATTTAATTCACAGAGAATTTATTCTCTACAAATATAACCTCTTATTATACTCTGGATTTATTGCAGACCCCATAGCAAAATAAACAAAAGTTCTAGAAAATAGATATATTCACCATAGCGGTCACCTCTTTGGTCCCCCTGCACCACACTGTCCCCTTTCTGGTCATCATTACATTCTCTGATCATCACTGTGAGCTCTGAGTCTACAGGCTTCATCACACTAATTATAAATGTAAAACGTTGTGCAATGAAAATTATGCACCATTAAAAGATCGCCAAAAATTCATCATGGAAACTTAACTTTAAACATCATCTTTCTAATATTAAGTACTGCACAAATTCTTTTCTGCCGGAATCATACAGATGCAAACAGTAAATCCTCTACAGTGTGTCCACTTATATCCTTATTAACTTGCAGCTATAGGAATAGAAGTGGTGTCTAGGTATAGATTCCTATTAGTGAGCTTAGTGACAGTTAAGTGCTCCATTAGTTCGCGTCTCACAACTAGAGTTGAGCGCGGTTCGTGGTTCGTGGTTCTCCAGTTCTAGGCTCGAGTGATTTTGGGGCCTGTTCTAGATCGAACTAGAACTCGAGCTTTTTGCAAAAGCTCGATAGTTCTAGAAACGTTCGAGAACGGTTCTAGCAGCAAAAAAACAGCTAAATCATAGCTTGGTTTCTGCTGTAATAGTGTAAGTCACTCTGTGAATCACACTATTATGACATTTCAGTGTATAGTGTGCGTGAACAGCGCCTTCAGATCACTGCTGTTTCTATAATGGCGATCGCCATTTTTTTTTTTTTTTTCTTGTCTTCCTTCCCTAAGCGCGCGCGTCTTGTGGGGCGGGCCAGCATGTCAGCCAATCCCAGACACACACACACCTAAGTGGACTTTGAGCCAGAGAAGCAACGGCATGTGTGATAGGATGTCCATGTCACATGTCCCTGCATTATAAAAACGGACATTTTCTTCCAGGACGCCATTATCTGCCTTCTGCGTCTTTGGTGTCAGACATCACTATCGCAGCTCCGTCCTCCTGAGTCCTATCGCCGATACAGCTGTATGCGCTGCATACACAGCGTTAGACAGCTTAGGGAGAGCACTTTATAGCAGTCCTTTTAAGGGCTCAAACCGGCAGGGTCAGAGAGCCATAGGTGACAGGTCCTGCAAACAGCAACAGCGTCTGTGTAGCCAAGGTCAGGGATTTCCTCCCTGCATTTCACCATTAGGAGGGAATAGAAAGGCAGGCTTCCATTCCTCTACCCAGAGCCCCACAATCCTGCCACTGTACCCTCGTGTCCTCTGCACACTCCAACTCATTATAACTAAGCCATTATACTAGCAAACACTCAGTGTACCTAGTGGCATCCTAAACGTGGCTATTGGACTTTGCTATAGTCCCACTAGAGCAAAGATATTTGCAGAGCACGTCTGCCTGCATTGCACACTCCAACTTTTTTAAACTAAGCAATTTTACTAGCAAACACTCAGTGTACCTAGTGGCATCCTATACGTGGCTATTGGACTTTGCTATAGTCCCACTAGTGCAAAGACATTTGCAGAGCGCGTCTGCCTGCATTGCACACTCCAACTTTTTTAAACAAAGCAATTTTACTAGCAAACACTCAGTGTACCTAGTGGCATCCTATACGTGGCTATTGGACTTTGCTATAGTCCCACTAGTGCAAAGACATTTGCAGAGCACGTCTGCCTGCATTGCACACTCCAACTTTTTTAAACTAAGCCATTATACTAGCAAACACTCAGTGTACCTAGTGGCATCCTATACGTGGCTATTGGACTTTGCTATAGTCCCACTAGTGCAAAGACATTTGCAGAGCACGTCTGCCTGCATTGCACACTCCAACTTTTTTAAACTAAGCAATTTTACTAGCAAACACTCAGTGTACCTAGTGGCATACTAAACGTGGCTATTGGACTTTGCTATAGTCCCACTAGTGCAAAGACATTTGCAGAGCACGTCTGCCTGCATTGCACACTCAAACTTTTTTAAACTCAGCCATTATACTAGCAAACACTCAGTGTACCTAGTGGCATCCTAAACGTGGCTATTGTAGTTTTGTCTATTCACACTATTGTAAACATATTTGCAGCATGTCTGCCTGCATTGCACACTCAAACTTTTTTAAACTCAGCCATTATACTAGCAAACACTCAGTGTACCTAGTGGCATCCTAAACGTGGCTATTGTACTTTTGTCTATTCACACTATTGTAACGATATTTGCAGCATGTCTGCCTGCATTGCACACTCAAACTTTTTTAAACTCAGCCATTATACTAGCAAACACTCAGTGTACCTAGTGGCATCCTAAACGTGGCTATTGTACTTTTGTCTATTCACACTATTGTAAACATATTTGCAGCATGTCTGCCTGCATTGCACACTCAAACTTTTTTAAACTCAGCCATTATACTAGCAAACACTCAGTGTACCTAGTGGCATCCTAAACGTGGCTATTGTACTTTTGTCTATTCACACTATTGTAACGATATTTGCAGCATGTCTGCCTGCATTGCACACTCAAACTTTTTTAAACTCAGCCATTATACTAGCAAACACTCAGTGTACCTAGTGGCATCCTAAACGTGGCTATTGTACTTTTGTCTATTCACACTATTGTAGGCCCCCTTCACACGTCCGTGAAAAACACGCACGTGTGTTACGGGCCGTTTTTCGGGTCCGTGTCCCGTTTTTGTGTCCGTTTTTATGGTCCGTGTGGCACCTGTGTGAATTGCGTATGCTAGCCGTGTTTGTGTGCAGAACGTCCGTGTGTGCGTGTGGAATTAACGTGTATGTGTACGTGTAATGTCCGTGTGTAATGTCCGTGTGTGTGATGCACAATGTCGTTTATAAATGTCGGCTGACAGCAGACAGAGTTGCGCGATGAGAATGAACTCGGGTGAACTTCACCCGACTTCATCCTCATACCGCGGCTCTGTCTGTGTCGAGTACTGATTAGCGGTCACCTGTGAAGGATTCACCGGTGACCGCTAATCCCCCGATTGACTGAAGTGTCCCCCCCTCTCTCATACTCACCGATCCCCGATCACCGGCGCTGCACGGCATTCACACGGCTGCGGCGGCTTTTACTATTTTGAAAAAGCCGGCCGCTCATTAAACAATCTCCTATTCCCTGCTTTCCCCGCCCACCGGCGCCTATGATTGGTTACAGTGAGACACGCCCCCACGCTGAGTGACAGGTGTCACACTGCACCCAATCACAGCAGCCGGTGGGCGTGTCTATACTGTGCAGTAAAATAAATAAATAAATAATTAAAAAAAAACGGCGTGCGGTTCCCCCCAATTTAAAAGCCAGCCAGATAAAGCCATACGGCTGAAGGCTGGTATTCTCAGGATGGGGAGCTCCACGTTATGGGGAGCCCCCCACCCTAACAATATCAGTCAGCAGCCGCCCAGAATTGCCGCATACATTATATGCGACAGTTCTGGGGCTGTACCCGGCTCTTCCCGATTTGCCCTGGTGCCGTTGGCAAATCGGGGTAATAAGGAGTTATTGGCAGCCCATAGCTGCCAATAAGTCCTAGATTAATCATGTCAGGCGTCTATGAGACACCCTCCATGATTAATCTGTAAGTTACAGTAAATAAGCACACACACCCGAAAAAATCCTTTATTTGAAATAAAAAACACACACAAATTCCCTCATTACCAATTTATTAACCCCGACAAACCCTCCATGTCCGGCGTACTCCACGGACCTCCAGGGTCGCGTCCAGCTCTGCTGCATGGAGGTGACAGGAGCAGCAGAAGACACCGCCGCTCCGGTCACCTCCACACAGCAAATGAGGTGAGTAGCGCGATCAGCTGCTGTCAGTCAGGTAACTCGCGGCCACCGCTGGATCCAGCGGTGGCCGCGGGTAACCTCAGTGACAGCAGCTGATCGCGCTACTCATCTCATTTGCTGTGTGGAGGTGACCGGAGCGGCGGTGTCTTCTGCTGCTCCTGTCACCTCCATGCAGCAGAGCTGGACGCGACGCTGGAGGTCCGTGGAGTACGCCGGACATGGAGGGTTTGTCGGGGTTAATAAATTGGTAATGAGGGAATTTGTGTGTGTTTTTTATTTCAAATAAAGGATTTTTTCGGGTGTGTGTGCTTATTTACTGTAACTTACAGATTAATCATGGAAGGTGTCTCATAGACGCCTGACATGATTAATCTAGGACTTATTGGCAGCTATGGGCTGCCAATAACTCCTTATTACCCCGATTTGCCAACGGCACCAGGGCAAATCGGGAAGAGCCGGGTACAGCCCCAGAACTGTCGCATATAATGTATGCGCCAATTCTGGGCGGCTGCTGACTGATATTGTTAGGGTGGGGGGCTCCCTATAACGTGGAGCTCCCCATCCTGAGAATACCAGCCTTCAGCCGTATGGCTTTATCTGGCTGGCTTTTAAATTGGGGGGGACCGCACGCCGTTTTTTTTTAATTATTTATTTATTTATTTTACTGCACAGTATAGACACGCCCACCGGCTGCTGTGATTGGGTGCAGTGTGACACTTGTCACTCAGCGTGGGGGGCGTGTCTCACTGTAACCAATCATAGGCGCCGGTGGGCGGGGAAAGCAGGGAATACGAGATTGTTTAATGGGCGGCCGGCTTTTTCAAAATAGTAAAAGCCGCCGCAGCAGTGTGAATGCCGTGCAGCGCCGCGCCGGAGATCGGGGAACGGTAAGTATGAGAGAGGGGGGGAAACTGACCGACAGACTGTGAGAGAGGGACAGACAGACAGAGAGACCGACAGAGAGACAGAGAGACTGACCGACGGACTCAGGGAGATTGACCGACATACACAGAAATAGAAAGAATAGCCGACATCACTAGAAATAAAAACACCAAACGGACACGGACTATAGGTATATGCATACGTGTTTACTAACGTGTGTGCACATACCCATAGACTTTCATTGTGTCCACGTGTGCGTGCTCCGTGCAGATAACGGACATGCATCCGTGCCAAACGCAAACACATACGGATCACGGACACGCACACACGGACATAATGAAATAACGGACGTGTGACCACAATCATAGATTAACATTGGTGCACGTTTGGTCGTGTCTCCGGTATATACGGAAACGGACCAAACACGCACGTGTATCACGGACGTGTGAAGGGGGCCATAAACATATTTGCAGCATGTCTGCCTGCATTGCACACTCAAACTTTTTTAAACTCAGCCATTATACTAGCAAACACTCAGTGTACCTAGTGGCATCCTAAACGTGGCTATTGTACTTTTGTCTATTCACACTATTGTAAACATATTTGCAGCATGTGTGCCTGCATTGCACACTCAAACTTTTTTAAACTCAGCCATTATACTAGCAAACACTCAGTGTACCTAGTGGCATCCTAAACATGGCTATTGTACTTTTGTCTATTCACACTATTGTAAACATATTTGCAGCATGTCTGCCTGCATTGCACACTCAAACTTTTTCAAACTCAGCCATTATACTAGCAAACACTCAGTGTACCTATTGGCATCCTAAACGTGGCTATTGTACTTTTGTCTATTCAAACTATTGTAAACATATTTGCAGCATGTCTGCCTGCATTGCACACTCAAACTTTTTTAAACTCAGCCATTATACTAGCAAACACTCAGTGTACCTAGTGGCATCCTAAACGTGGCTATTGTACTTTTGTCTTTTCACACTATTGTAAACATATTTGCAGCATGTCTGCCTGCATTGCACACTCAAACTTTTTTAAACTCAGCCATTATACTAGCAAACACTCAGTGTACCTAGTGGCATCCTAAACGTGGCTATTGTACTTTTGTCTATTCACACTATTGTAACGATATTTGCAGCATGTCTGCCTGCATTGCACACTCAAACTTTTTTTTAAACTCAGCCATTATACTAGCAAACACTCAGTGTACCTAGTGGCATCCTAAACGTGGCTATTGTACTTTTGTCTATTCACACTATTGTAAACATATTTGCAGCATGTCTGCCTGCATTGCACACTCAAACTTTTTCAAACTCAGCCATTATACTAGCAAACACTCAGTGTACCTAGTGGCATCCTAAACGTGGCTATTGTACTTTTGTCTATTCACACTATTGTAAACATATTTGCAGCATGTCTGCCTGCATTGCACACTCAAACTTTTTTAAACTCAGCCATTATACTAGCAAACACTCAGTGTACCTAGTGGCATCCTAAACGTGGCTATTGTACTTTTGTCTATTCACAGTATTGTAACGATATTTGCAGCATGTCTGCCTGCATTGCACACTCAAACTTTTTTAAACTCAGCCATTATACTAGCAAACACTCAGTGTACCTAGTGGCATCCTAAACGTGGCTATTGTACTTTTGTCTATTCACACTATTGTAAACATATTTGCAGCATGTCTGCCTGCATTGCACACTCAAACTTTTTTAAACTCAGCCATTATACTAGCAAACACTCAGTGTACCTATTGGCATCCTAAACGTGGCTATTGTACTTTTGTCTATTCACACTATTGTAAACATATTTGCAGCATGTCTGCCTGCATTGCACACTCAAACTTTTTTAAACTCAGCCATTATACTAGCAAACACTCAGTGTACCTAGTGGCATCCTAAACGTGGCTATTGTACTTTTGTCTATTCACAGTATTGTAACGATATTTGCAGCATGTCTGCCTGCATTGCACACTCAAACTTTTTTAAACTCAGCCATTATACTAGCAAACACGCAGTGTACCTAGTGGCATCCTAAACGTGGCTATTGTACTTTTGTCTATTCACACTATTGTAAACATATTTGCAGCATGTCTGCCTGCATTGCACACTCAAACTTTTTCAAACTCAGCCATTATACTAGCAAACACTCAGTGTACCTAGTGGCATCCTAATCGTGGCTATTGTACTTTTGTCTATTCACAGTATTGTAACGATATTTGCAGCATGTCTGCCTGCATTGCACACTCAAACTTTTTTTAACTCAGCCATTATACTAGCAAACACTCAGTGTACCTAGTGGCATCCTAAACGTGGCTATTGTACTTTTGTCTATTCACACTATTGTAAACATATTTGCAGCATGTCTGCCTGCATTGCACACTCAAACTTTTTTAAACTCAGCCATTATACTAGCAAACACTCAGTGTACCTAGTGGCATCCTAAACGTGGCTATTGTACTTTTGTCTATTCACACTATTGTAAACATTTTTGCAGCATGTCTGCCTGCATTGCACACTCAACCTTTTTTAAACTCAGCCATTATACTAGCAAACACTCAGTGTACCTAGTGGCATCCTAAAAGTGGCTATTGTACTTTTGTCTATTCACACTATTGTAAACATATTTGCAGCATGTCTGCCTGCATTGCACACTCAAACTTTTTTAAACTCAGCCATTATACTAGCAAACACTCAGTGTACCTAGTGGCATCCTAAACGTGGCTATTGTACTTTTGTCTATTCACAGTATTGTAACGATATTTGCAGCATGTCTGCCTGCATTGCACACTCAAACTTTTTTAAACTCAGCCATTATACTAGCAAACACGCAGTGTACCTAGTGGCATCCTAAACGTGGCTATTGTACTTTTGTCTATTCACACTATTGAAAACATTTTTGCAGCATGTCTGCCTGCATTGCACACTCAAACTTTTTCAAACTCAGCCATTATACTAGCAAACACTCAGTGTACCTAGTGGCATCCTAAACGTGGCTATTGTACTTTTGTCTATTCACACTATTGTAAACATATTTGCAGCATGTCTGCCTGCATTGCACACTCAAACTTTTTCAAACTCAGCCATTATACTAGCAAACACTCAGTGTACCTATTGGCATCCTAAACGTGGCTATTGTACTTTTGTCTATTCACACTATTGTAAACATATTTGCAGCATGTCTGCCTGCATTGCACACTCAAACTTTTTTAAACTCAGCCATTATACTAGCAAACACTCAGTGTACCTAGTGGCATCCTAAACGTGGCTATTGTACTTTTGTCTATTCACACTATTGTAAACATATTTGCAGCATGTCTGCCTGCATTGCACACTCAAACGTTTTTAAACTCAGCCATTATACTAGCAAACACTCAGTGTACCTAGTGGCATCCTAAACGTGGCTATTGTACTTTTGTCTATTCACACTATTGTAACGATATTTGCAGCATGTCTGCCTGCATTGCACACTCAAACGTTTTTTTAAACTCAGCCATTATACTAGCAAACACTCAGTGTACCTAGTGGCATCCTAAACGTGGCTATTGTACTTTTGTCTATTCACACTATTGTAAACATATTTGCAGCATGTCTGCCTGCATTGCACACTCAAACTTTTTCAAACTCAGCCATTATACTAGCAAACACTCAGTGTACCTAGTGGCATCCTAAACGTGGCTATTGTACTTTTGTCTATTCACACTATTGTAAACATATTTGCAGCATGTCTGCCTGCATTGCACACTCAAACTTTTTTAAACTCAGCCATTTTACTAGCAAACACTCAGTGTACCTAGTGGCATCCTAAACGTGGCTATTGTACTTTTGTCTATTCACAGTATTGTAACGATATTTGCAGCATGTCTGCCTGCATTGCACACTCAAACTTTTTTAAACTCAGCCATTATACTAGCAAACACTCAGTGTACCTAGTGGCATCCTAAACGTGGCTATTGTACTTTTGTCTATTCACACTATTGTAAACATATTTGCAGCATGTCTGCCTGCATTGCACACTCAAACTTTTTTAAACTCAGCCATTATACTAGCAAACACTCAGTGTACCTATTGGCATCCTAAACGTGGCTATTGTACTTTTGTCTATTCACACTATTGTAAACATATTTGCAGCATGTCTGCCTGCATTGCACACTCAAACGTTTTTAAACTCAGCCATTATACTAGCAAACACTCAGTGTACCTAGTGGCATCCTAAACGTGGCTATTGTACTTTTGTCTATTCACAGTATTGTAACGATATTTGCAGCATGTCTGCCTGCATTGCACACTCAAACTTTTTTAAACTCAGCCATTATACTAGCAAACACGCAGTGTACCTAGTGGCATCCTAAACGTGGCTATTGTACTTTTGTCTATTCACACTATTGTAAACATATTTGCAGCATGTCTGCCTGCATTGCACACTCAAACTTTTTCAAACTCAGCCATTATACTAGCAAACACTCAGTGTACCTAGTGGCATCCTAAACGTGGCTATTGTACTTTTGTCTATTCACACTATTGTAAACATATTTGCAGCATGTCTGCCTGCATTGCACACTCAAACTTTTTTTAACTCAGCCATTATACTAGCAAACACTCAGTGTACCTATTGGCATCCTAAACGTGGCTATTGTACTTTTGTCTATTCACACTAATGTAAACATATTTGCAGCATGTCTCCCTGCATTGCACACTCAAACTTTTTTAAACTCAGCCATTATACTAGCAAACAGTCAGTGTACCTAGTGGCATCCTAAACGTGGCTATTGTACTTTTGTCTATTCACAGTATTGTAACGATATTTGCAGCATGTCTGCCTGCATTGCACACTCAAACTTTTTTAAACTCAGCCATTATACTGGCAAACACTCAGTGTACCTAGTGGCATCCTAAACGTGGCTATTGTACTTTTGTCTATTCACACTATTGTAAACATATTTGCAGCATGTCTGCCTGCATTGCACACTCAAACTTTTTTAAACTCAGCCATTATACTAGCAAACACTCAGTGTACCTAGTGGCATCCTAAACGTGGCTATTGTACTTTTGTCTATTCACACTATTGTAAACATATTTGCAGCATGTCTGCCTGCATTGCACACTCAACCTTTTTTAAACTCAGCCATTATACTAGCAAACACTCAGTGTACCTAGTGGCATCCTAAAAGTGGCTATTGTACTTTTGTCTATTCACACTATTGTAAACATATTTGCAGCATGTCTGCCTGCATTGCACACTCAAACTTTTTCAAACTCAGCCATTATACTAGCAAACACTCAGTGTACCTAGTGGCATCCTAAACGTGGCTATTGTACTTTTGTCTATTCACACTATTGTAACGATATTTGCAGCATGTCTGCCTGCATTGCACACTCAAACTTTTTCAAACTCAGCCATTATACTAGCAAACACTCAGTGTACCTAGTGGCATCCTATACGTGGCTATTGTACTTTTGTCTATTCACACTATTGTAAACATATTTGCAGCACGTCTGCCTGCATTGCACACTCAAACTTTTTTAAACTCAGCCATTATACTAGCAAACACTCAGTGTACCTAGTGGCATCCTAAACGTGGCTATTGTACTTTTGTCTATTCACACTATTGTAAACATATTTGCAGCATGTCTGCCTGCATTGCACACTCAAAATTTTTTAAACTCAGCCATTATACTAGCAAAAACTCAGTGTACCTAGTGGCATCCTAAACGTGGCTATTGTACTTTTGTCTATTCACACTATTGTAAACATATTTGCAGCATGTCTGCCTGCATTGCACACTCAAACTTTTTTAAACTCAGCCATTATACTAGCAAACACTCAGTGTACCTATTGGCATCCTAAACGTGGCTATTGTACTTTTGTCTATTCACACTATTGTAAACATATTTGCAGCATGTCTGCCTGCATTGCACACTCAAACTTTTTTAAACTCAGCCATTATACTAGCAAACACTCAGTGTACCTAGTGGCATCCTAAACGTGGCTATTGTACTTTTGTCTATTCACAGTATTGTAACGATATTTGCAGCATGTCTGCCTGCATTGCACACTCAAACTTTTTTAAACTCAGCCATTATACTAGCAAACACGCAGTGTACCTAGTGGCATCCTAAACGTGGCTATTGTACTTTTGTCTATTCACACTATTGTAAACATATTTGCAGCATGTCTGCCTGCATTGCACATTCAAACTTTTTCAAACTCAGCCATTATACTAGCAAACACTCAGTGTACCTAGTGGCATCCTAAACGTGGCTATTGTACTTTTGTCTATTCACACTATTGTAAACATATTTGCAGCATGTCTGCCTGCATTGCACACTCAAACTTTTTTTAACTCAGCCATTATACTAGCAAACACTCAGTGTACCTATTGGCATCCTAAACGTGGCTATTGTACTTTTGTCTATTCACACTATTGTAAACATATTTGCAGCATGTCTGCCTGCATTGCACACTCAAACTTTTTTAAACTCAGCCATTATACTAGCAAACAGTCAGTGTACCTAGTGGCATCCTAAACGTGGCTATTGTACTTTTGTCTATTCACAGTATTGTAACGATATTTGCAGCATGTCTGCCTGCATTGCACACTCAAACTTTTTTAAACTCAGCCATTATACTAGCAAACACTCAGTGTACCTATTGGCATCCTAAACGTGGCTATTGTACTTTTGTCTATTCACACTATTGTAAACATATTTGCAGCATGTCTGCCTGCATTGCACACTCAAAATTTTTTAAACTCAGCCATTATACTAGCAAAAACTCAGTGTACCTAGTGGCATCCTAAACGTGGCTATTGTACTTTTGTCTATTCACACTATTGTAAACATATTTGCAGCATGTCTGCCTGCATTGCACACTCAAACTTTTTTAAACTCAGCCATTATACTAGCAAATACTCAGTGTACCTATTGGCATCCTAAACGTGGCTATTGTACTTTTGTCTATTCACACTATTGTAAACATATTTGCAGCATGTCTGCCTGCATTGCACACTCAAACTTTTTTAAACTCAGCCATTATACTAGCAAACACTCAGTGTACCTAGTGGCATCCTAAACGTGGCTATTGTACTTTTGTCTATTCACAGTATTGTAACGATATTTGCAGCATGTCTGTCTGCATTGCACACTCAAACTTTTTTAAACTCAGCCATTATACTAGCAAACACGCAGTGTACCTAATGGCATCCTAAACGTGGCTATTGTACTTTTGTCTATTCACACTATTGTAAACATATTTGCAGCATGTCTGCCTGCATTGCACACTCAAACTTTTTTAAACTCAGCCATTATACTAGCAAACACGCAGTGTACCTAGTGGCATCCTAAACGTGGCTATTGTACTTTTGTCTATTCACACTATTGTAAACATATTTGCAGCATGTCTGCCTGCATTGCACACTCAAACTTTTTCAAACTCAGCCATTATACTAGCAAACACTCAGTGTACCTAGTGGCATCCTAAACGTGGCTATTGTACTTTTGTCTATTCACACTATTGTAAACATATTTGCAGCATGTCTGCCTGCATTGCACACTCAAACTTTTTTTAACTCAGCCATTATACTAGCAAACACTCAGTGTACCTATTGGCATCCTAAACGTGGCTATTGTACTTTTGTCTATTCACACTATTGTAAACATATTTGCAGCATGTCTGCCTGCATTGCACACTCAAACTTTTTCAATCTCAGCCATTATACTAGCAAACACTCAGTGTACCTAGTGGCATCCTAAACGTGGCTATTGTACTTTTGTCTATTCACACTATTGTAACGATATTTGCAGCATGTCTGCCTGCATTGCACACTCAAACTTTTTTAAACTCAGCCATTATACTAGCAAACACTCAGTGTACCTAGTGGCATCCTAAACGTGGCTATTGTACTTTTGTCTATTCACAGTATTGTAACGATATTTGCAGCATGTCTGCCTGCATTGCACACTCAAACTTTTTTAAACTCAGCCATTATACTAGCAAACACGCAGTGTACCTAGTGGCATCCTAAACGTGGCTATTGTACTTTTGTCTATTCACACTATTGTAAACATATTTGCAGCATGGCTGCCTGCATTGCACACTCAAACTTTTTCAAACTCAGCCATTATACTAGCAAACACTCAGTGTACCTAGTGGCATCCTAAACGTGGCTATTGTACTTTTGTCTATTCACACTATTGTAAACATATTTGCAGCATGTCTGCCTGCATTGCACACTCAAACTTTTTTTAACTCAGCCATTATACTAGCAAACACTCAGTGTACCTATTGGCATCCTAAACGTGGCTATTGTACTTTTGTCTATTCACACTATTGTAAACATATTTGCAGCATGTCTGCCTGCATTGCACACTCAAACTTTTTTAAACTCAGCCGTTATACTAGCAAACAGTCAGTGTACCTAGTGGCATCCTAAACGTGGCTATTGTACTTTTGTCTATTCACAGTATTGTAACGATATTTGCAGCATGTCTGCCTGCATTGCACACTCAAACTTTTTTAAACTCAGCCATTATACTAGCAAACACTCAGTGTACCTAGTGGCATCCTAAACGAGGCTATTGTACTTTTGTCTATTCACACTATTGTAAACATATTTGCAGCATGTCTGCCTGCATTGCACACTCAAACTTTTTTAAACTCAGCCATTATACTAGCAAACACTCAGTGTACCTAGTGGCATCCTAAACGTGGCTATTGCACTTTTGTCTATTCACACTATTGTAAACATATTTGCAGCATGTCTGCCTGCATTGCACACTCAACCTTTTTTAAACTCAGCCATTATACTAGCAAACACTCAGTGTACCTAGTGGCATCCTAAAAGTGGCTATTGTACTTTTGTCTATTCACACTATTGTAAACATATTTGCAGCACGTCTGCCTGCATTGCACACTCAAACTTTTTCAAACTCAGCCATTATACTAGCAAACACTCAGTGTACCTAGTGGCATCCTAAACGTGGCTATTGTACTTTTGTCTATTCACACTATTGTAACGATATTTGCAGCATGTCTGCCTGCATTGCACACTCAAACTTTTTTAAACTCAGCCATTATACTAGCAAACACTCAGTGTACCTAGTGGCATCCTTAACGTGGCTATTGGACTTTTGTCTATTCACACTATTGTAAACATATTTGCAGCATGTCTGCCTGCATTGCACACTCAAACTTTTTTAAACTCAGCCATTATACTAGCAAACACTCAGTGTACCTATTGGCATCCTAAACGTGGCTATTGTACTTTTGTCTATTCACACTATTGTAAACATATTTGCAGCATGTCTGCCTGCATTGCACACTCAAACTTTTTTAAACTCAGCCATTATACTAGCAAACACTCAGTGTACCTAGTGGCATCCTAAACGTGGCTATTGTACTTTTGTCTATTCACAGTATTGTAACGATATTTGCAGCATGTCTGCCTGCATTGCACACTCAAACTTTTTTAAACTCAGCCATTATACTAGCAAACAGTCAGTGTACCTATTGGCATCCTAAACGTGGCTATTGTACTTTTGTCTATTCACACTATTGTAAACATATTTGCAGCATGTCTGCCTGCATTGCACACTCAAACTTTTTTAAACTCAGCCATTATACTAGCAAACACTCAGTGTACCTAGTGGCATCCTAAACGTGGCTATTGTACTTTTGTCTATTCACAGTATTGTAACGATATTTGCAGCATGTCTGCCTGCATTGCACACTCAAACTTTTTTAAACTCAGCCATTATACTAGCAAACACTCAGTGTACCTATTGGCATCCTAAACGTGGCTATTGTACTTTTGTCTATTCACACTATTGTAAACATATTTGCAGCATGTCTGCCTGCATTGCACACTCAAACTTTTTTAAACTCAGCCATTATACTAGCAAACACTCAGTGTACCTATTGGCATCCTAAACGTGGCTATTGTACTTTTGTCTATTCACACTATTGTAAACATATTTGCAGCATGTCTGCCTGCATTGCACACTCAAACTTTTTTAAACTCAGCCATTATACTAGCAAACACTCAGTGTACCTAGTGGCATCCTAAACGTGGCTATTGTACTTTTGTCTATTCACACTATTGTAAACATATTTGCAGCATGTCTGCCTGCATTGCACACTCAAACTTTTTCAAACTCAGCCATTATACTAGCAAACACTCAGTGTACCTAGTGGCATCCTAAACGTGGCTATTGTACTTTTGTCTATTCACACTATTGTAAACATATTTGCAGCACGTCTGCCTGCATTGCACACTCAAACTTTTTTAAACTCAGCCATTATACTAGCAAACACTCAGTGTACCTATTGGCATCCTAAACGTGGCTATTGTACTGAAGTCTATTCACACTATTGTAAACATATTTGCAGCATGTCTGCCTGCATTGCACACTCAAACTTTTTTAAACTCAGCCATTATACTAGCAAACACTCAGTGTACCTAGTGGCATCCTAAACGTGGCTATTGTACTTTTGTCTATTCACAGTATTGTAACGATATTTGCAGCATGTCTGCCTGCATTGCACACTCAAACTTTTTTAAACTCAGCCATTATACTAGCAAACACTCAGTGTACCTATTGGCATCCTAAACGTGGCTATTGTACTTTTGTCTATTCACACTTTTGTAAACATATTTGCAGCATGTCTGCCTGCATTGCACACTCAAACTTTTTTAAACTCAGCCATTATACTAGCAAACACTCAGTGTACCTAGTGGCACCCTAAACGTGGCTATTGTACTTTTGTCTATTCACAGTATTGTAACGATATTTGCAGCATGTCTGCCTGCATTGCACACTCAAACTTTTTTAAACTCAGCCATTATACTAGCAAACACTCAGTGTACCTAGTGGCATCCTAAACGTGGCTATTGTACTTTTGTCTATTCACACTATTGTAAACATATTTGCAGCATGTCTGCCTGCATTGCACACTCAAACTTTTTCAAACTCAGCCATTATACTAGCAAACACTCAGTGTACCTAGTGGCATCCTAAACGTGGCTATTGTACTTTTGTCTATTCACACTATTGTAACGATATTTGCAGCATGTCTGCCTGCATTGCACACTCAAACTTTTTTAAACTCAGCCATTATACTAGCAAACACTCAGTGTACCTATTGGCATCCTAAACGTGGCTATTGTACTTTTGTCTATTCACACTATTGTAAACATATTTGCAGCATGTCTGCCTGCATTGCACACTCAAACATTTTTAAACTCAGCCATTATACTAGCAAACACTCAGTGTACCTAGTGGCATCCTAAACGTGGCTATTGTACTTTTGTCTATTCACAGTATTGTAACGATATTTGCAGCATATCTGCCTGCATTGCACACTCAAACTTTTTTAAACTCAGCCATTATACTAGCAAACACTCAGTGTACCTAGTGGCATCCTAAACGTGGCTATTGTACTTTTGTCTATTCACAGTATTGTAACGATATTTGCAGCATGTCTGCCTGCATTGCACACTCAAACTTTTTTAAACTCAGCCATTATACTAGCAAACACTCAGTGTACCTAGTGGCATCCTAAACGTGGCTATTGTACTTTTGTCTATTCACACTATTGTAAACATATTTGCAGCATGTCTGCCTGCATTGCACACTCAAACTTTTTCAAACTCAGCCATTATACTAGCAAACACTCAGTGTACCTAGTGGCATCCTAAACGTGGCTATTGTACTTTTGTCTATTCACACTATTGTAAACATATTTGCAGCATGTCTGCCTGCATTGCACACTCAAACTTTTTTAAACTCAGCCATTATACTAGCAAACACTCAGTGTACCTATTGGCATCCTAAACGTGGCTATTGTACTGAAGTCTATTCACACTATTGTAAACATATTTGCAGCATGTCTGCCTGCATTGCACACTCAAACTTTTTTAAACTCAGCCATTATACTAGCAAACACTCAGTGTACCTAGTCGCATCCTAAACGTGGCTATTGTACTTTTGTCTATTCACAGTATTGTAACGATATTTGCAGCATGTCTGCCTGCATTGCACACTCAAACTTTTTTAAACTCAGCCATTATACTAGCAAACACTCAGTGTACCTAGTGGCATCCTAAACGTGGCTATTGTACTTTTGTCTATTCACAGTATTGTAACGATATTTGCAGCATGTCTGCCTGCATTGCACACTCAAACTTTTTTAAACTCAGCCATTATACTAGCAAACACTCAGTGTACCTAGTGGCATCCTAAACGTGGCTATTGTACTTTTGTCTATTCACACTATTGTAAACATATTTGCAGCATGTCTGCCTGCATTGCACACTCAAACTTTTTCAAACTCAGCCATTATACTAGCAAACACTCAGTGTACCTAGTGGCATCCTAAACATGGCTATTGTACTTTTGTCTATTCACACTATTGTAAACATATTTGCAGCATGTCTGCCTGCATTGCACACTCAAACTTTTTTAAACTCAGCCATTATACTAGCAAACACTCAGTGTACCTATTGGCATCCTAAACGTGGCTATTGTACTTTTGTCTATTCACACTATTGTAAACATATTTGCAGCATGTCTGCCTGCATTGCACACTCAAACTTTTTTAAACTCAGCCATTATACTAGCAAACACTCAGTGTACCTAGTGGCATCCTAAACGTGGCTATTGTACTTTTGTCTATTCACAGTATTGTAACGATATTTGCAGCATGTCTGCCTGCATTGCACACTCAAACTTTTTTAAACTCAGCCATTATACTAGCAAACACTCAGTGTACCTAGTGGCATCCTAAACGTGGCTATTGTACTTTTGTCTATTCACACTATTGAAAACATTTTTGCAGCATGTCTGCCTGCATTGCACACTCAAACTTTTTCAAACTCAGCCATTATACTAGCAAACACTCAGTGTACCTAGTGGCATCCTAAACGTGGCTATTGTACTTTTGTCTATTCACACTATTGTAAACATATTTGCAGCATGTCTGCCTGCATTGCACACTCAAACTTTTTCAAACTCAGCCATTATACTAGCAAACACTCAGTGTACCTATTGGCATCCTAAACGTGGCTATTGTACTTTTGTCTATTCACACTATTGTAAACATATTTGCAGCATGTCTGCCTGCATTGCACACTCAAACTTTTTTAAACTCAGCCATTATACTAGCAAACACTCAGTGTACCTAGTGGCATCCTAAACGTGGCTATTGTACTTTTGTCTATTCACACTATTGTAAACATATTTGCAGCATGTCTGCCTGCATTGCACACTCAAACGTTTTTTTAAACTCAGCCATTATACTAGCAAACACTCAGTGTACCTAGTGGCATCCTAAACGTGGCTATTGTACTTTTGTCTATTCACAGTATTGTAACGATATTTGCAGCATGTCTGCCTGCATTGCACACTCAAACTTTTTTAAACTCAGCCATTATACTAGCAAACACTCAGTGTACCTAGTGGCATCCTAAACGTGGCTATTGTACTTTTGTCTATTCACACTATTGAAAACATTTTTGCAGCATGTCTGCCTGCATTGCACACTCAAACTTTTTCAAACTCAGCCATTATACTAGCAAACACTCAGTGTACCTAGTGGCATCCTAAACGTGGCTATTGTACTTTTGTCTATTCACACTATTGTAAACATATTTGCAGCATGTCTGCCTGCATTGCACACTCAAACTTTTTCAAACTCAGCCATTATACTAGCAAACACTCAGTGTACCTATTGGCATCCTAAACGTGGCTATTGTACTTTTGTCTATTCACACTATTGTAAACATATTTGCAGCATGTCTGCCTGCATTGCACACTCAAACTTTTTTAAACTCAGCCATTATACTAGCAAACACTCAGTGTACCTAGTGGCATCCTAAACGTGGCTATTGTACTTTTGTCTATTCACACTATTGTAAACATATTTGCAGCATGTCTGCCTGCATTGCACACTCAAACGTTTTTTTAAACTCAGCCATTATACTAGCAAACACTCAGTGTACCTAGTGGCATCCTAAACGTGGCTATTGTACTTTTGTCTATTCACACTATTGTAAACATATTTGCAGCATGTCTGCCTGCATTGCACACTCAAACTTTTTCAAACTCAGCCATTATACTAGCAAACACTCAGTGTACCTAGTGGCATCCTAAACGTGGCTATTGTACTTTTGTCTATTCACACTATTGTAAACATATTTGCAGCATGTCTGCCTGCATTGCACACTCAAACTTTTTTAAACTCAGCCATTTTACTAGCAAACACTCAGTGTACCTAGTGGCATCCTAAACGTGGCTATTGTACTTTTGTCTATTCACAGTATTGTAACGATATTTGCAGCATGTCTGCCTGCATTGCACACTCAAACTTTTTTAAACTCAGCCATTATACTAGCAAACACTCAGTGTACCTAGTGGCATCCTAAACGTGGCTATTGTACTTTTGTCTATTCACACTATTGTAAACATATTTGCAGCATGTCTGCCTGCATTGCACACTCAAACTTTTTTAAACTCAGCCATTATACTAGCAAACACTCAGTGTACCTATTGGCATCCTAAACGTGGCTATTGTACTTTTGTCTATTCACACTATTGTAAACATATTTGCAGCATGTCTGCCTGCATTGCACACTCAAACGTTTTTTAAACTCAGCCATTATACTAGCAAACACTCAGTGTACCTAGTGGCATCCTAAACGTGGCTATTGTACTTTTGTCTATTCACAGTATTGTAACGATATTTGCAGCATGTTTGCCTGCATTGCACACTCAAACTTTTTTAAACTCAGCCATTATACTAGCAAACACGCAGTGTACCTAGTGGCATCCTAAACGTGGCTATTGTACTTTTGTCTATTCACACTATTGTAAACATATTTGCAGCATGTCTGCCTGCATTGCACACTCAAACTTTTTCAAACTCAGCCATTATACTAGCAAACACTCAGTGTACCTAGTGGCATCCTAAACGTGGCTATTGTACTTTTGTCTATTCACACTATTGTAAACATATTTGCAGCATGTCTGCCTGCATTGCACACTCAAACTTTTTTTAACTCAGCCATTATACTAGCAAACACTCAGTGTACCTATTGGCATCCTAAACGTGGCTATTGTACTTTTGTCTATTCACACTAATGTAAACATATTTGCAGCATGTCTGCCTGCATTGCACACTCAAACTTTTTTAAACTCAGCCATTATACTAGCAAACAGTCAGTGTACCTAGTGGCATCCTAAACGTGGCTATTGTACTTTTGTCTATTCACAGTATTGTAACGATATTTGCAGCATGTCTGCCTGCATTGCACACTCAAACTTTTTTAAACTCAGCCATTATACTAGCAAACACTCAGTGTACCTAGTGGCATCCTAAACGTGGCTATTGTACTTTTGTCTATTCACACTATTGTAAACATATTTGCAGCATGTCTGCCTGCATTGCACACTCAAACTTTTTTAAACTCAGCCATTATACTAGCAAACACTCAGTGTACCTAGTGGCATCCTAAACGTGGCTATTGTACTTTTGTCTATTCACACTATTGTAAACATATTTGCAGCATGTCTGCCTGCATTGCACACTCAACCTTTTTTAAACTCAGCCATTATACTAGCAAACACTCAGTGTACCTAGTGGCATCCTAAAAGTGGCTATTGTACTTTTGTCTATTCACACTATTGTAAACATATTTGCAGCATGTCTGCCTGCATTGCACACTCAAACTTTTTCAAACTCAGCCATTATACTAGCAAACACTCAGTGTACCTAGTGGCATCCTAAACGTGGCTATTGTACTTTTGTCTATTCACACTATTGTAACGATATTTGCAGCATGTCTGCCTGCATTGCACACTCAAACTTTTTCAAACTCAGCCATTATACTAGCAAACACTCAGTGTACCTAGTGGCATCCTATACGTGGCTATTGTACTTTTGTCTATTCACACTATTGTAAACATATTTGCAGCACGTCTGCCTGCATTGCACACTCAAACTTTTTTAAACTCAGCCATTATACTAGCAAACACTCAGTGTACCTAGTGGCATCCTAAACGTGGCTATTGTACTTTTGTCTATTCACACTATTGTAAACATATTTGCAGCATGTCTGCCTGCATTGCACACTCAAAATTTTTTAAACTCAGCCATTATACTAGCAAAAACTCAGTGTACCTAGTGGCATCCTAAACGTGGCTATTGTACTTTTGTCTATTCACACTATTGTAAACATATTTGCAGCATGTCTGCCTGCATTGCACACTCAAACTTTTTTAAACTCAGCCATTATACTAGCAAACACTCAGTGTACCTATTGGCATCCTAAACGTGGCTATTGTACTTTTGTCTATTCACACTATTGTAAACATATTTGCAGCATGTCTGCCTGCATTGCACACTCAAACTTTTTTAAACTCAGCCATTATACTAGCAAACACTCAGTGTACCTAGTGGCATCCTAAACGTGGCTATTGTACTTTTGTCTATTCACAGTATTGTAACGATATTTGCAGCATGTCTGCCTGCATTGCACACTCAAACTTTTTTAAACTCAGCCATTATACTAGCAAACACGCAGTGTACCTAGTGGCATCCTAAACGTGGCTATTGTACTTTTGTCTATTCACACTATTGTAAACATATTTGCAGCATGTCTGCCTGCATTGCACATTCAAACTTTTTCAAACTCAGCCATTATACTAGCAAACACTCAGTGTACCTAGTGGCATCCTAAACGTGGCTATTGTACTTTTGTCTATTCACACTATTGTAAACATATTTGCAGCATGTCTGCCTGCATTGCACACTCAAACTTTTTTTAACTCAGCCATTATACTAGCAAACACTCAGTGTACCTATTGGCATCCTAAACGTGGCTATTGTACTTTTGTCTATTCACACTATTGTAAACATATTTGCAGCATGTCTGCCTGCATTGCACACTCAAACTTTTTTAAACTCAGCCATTATACTAGCAAACAGTCAGTGTACCTAGTGGCATCCTAAACGTGGCTATTGTACTTTTGTCTATTCACAGTATTGTAACGATATTTGCAGCATGTCTGCCTGCATTGCACACTCAAACTTTTTTAAACTCAGCCATTATACTAGCAAACACTCAGTGTACCTAGTGGCATCCTAAACGTGGCTATTGTACTTTTGTCTATTCACACTATTGTAAACATATTTGCAGCATGTCTGCCTGCATTGCACACTCAAAATTTTTTAAACTCAGCCATTATACTAGCAAAAACTCAGTGTACCTAGTGGCATCCTAAACGTGGCTATTGTACTTTTGTCTATTCACACTATTGTAAACATATTTGCAGCATGTCTGCCTGCATTGCACACTCAAACTTTTTTAAACTCAGCCATTATACTAGCAAACACTCAGTGTACCTATTGGCATCCTAAACGTGGCTATTGTACTTTTGTCTATTCACACTATTGTAAACATATTTGCAGCATGTCTGCCTGCATTGCACACTCAAACTTTTTTAAACTCAGCCATTATACTAGCAAACACTCAGTGTACCTAGTGGCATCCTAAACGTGGCTATTGTACTTTTGTCTATTCACAGTATTGTAACGATATTTGCAGCATGTCTGCCTGCATTGCACACTCAAACTTTTTTAAACTCAGCCATTATACTAGCAAACACGCAGTGTACCTAGTGGCATCCTAAACGTGGCTATTGTACTTTTGTCTATTCACACTATTGTAAACATATTTGCAGCATGTCTGCCTGCATTGCACATTCAAACTTTTTCAAACTCAGCCATTATACTAGCAAACACTCAGTGTACCTAGTGGCATCCTAAACGTGGCTATTGTACTTTTGTCTATTCACACTATTGTAAACATATTTGCAGCATGTCTGCCTGCATTGCACACTCAAACTTTTTTTAACTCAGCCATTATACTAGCAAACACTCAGTGTACCTATTGGCATCCTAAACGTGGCTATTGTACTTTTGTCTATTCACACTATTGTAAACATATTTGCAGCATGTCTGCCTGCATTGCACACTCAAACTTTTTTAAACTCAGCCATTATACTAGCAAACAGTCAGTGTACCTAGTGGCATCCTAAACGTGGCTATTGTACTTTTGTCTATTCACAGTATTGTAACGATATTTGCAGCATGTCTGCCTGCATTGCACACTCAAACTTTTTTAAACTCAGCCATTATACTAGCAAACACTCAGTGTACCTATTGGCATCCTAAACGTGGCTATTGTACTTTTGTCTATTCACACTATTGTAAACATATTTGCAGCATGTCTGCCTGCATTGCACACTCAAACTTTTTTAAACTCAGCCATTATACTAGCAAACACTCAGTGTACCTATTGGCATCCTAAACGTGGCTATTGTACTTTTGTCTATTCACACTATTGTAAACATATTTGCAGCATGTCTGCCTGCATTGCACACTCAAACTTTTTTAAACTCAGCCATTATACTAGCAAACACTCAGTGTACCTAGTGGCATCCTAAACGTGGCTATTGTACTTTTGTCTATTCACAGTATTGTAACGATATTTGCAGCATGTCTGCCTGCATTGCACACTCAAACTTTTTTAAACTCAGCCATTATACTAGCAAACACGCAGTGTACCTAGTGGCATCCTAAACGTGGCTATTGTACTTTTGTCTATTCACACTATTGTAAACATATTTGCAGCATGTCTGCCTGCATTGCACATTCAAACTTTTTCAAACTCAGCCATTATACTAGCAAACACTCAGTGTACCTAGTGGCATCCTAAACGTGGCTATTGTACTTTTGTCTATTCACACTATTGTAAACATATTTGCAGCATGTCTGCCTGCATTGCACACTCAAACTTTTTTTAACTCAGCCATTATACTAGCAAACACTCAGTGTACCTATTGGCATCCTAAACGTGGCTATTGTACTTTTGTCTATTCACACTATTGTAAACATATTTGCAGCATGTCTGCCTGCATTGCACACTCAAACTTTTTTAAACTCAGCCATTATACTAGCAAACAGTCAGTGTACCTAGTGGCATCCTAAACGTGGCTATTGTACTTTTGTCTATTCACAGTATTGTAACGATATTTGCAGCATGTCTGCCTGCATTGCACACTCAAACTTTTTTAAACTCAGCCATTATACTAGCAAACACTCAGTGTACCTATTGGCATCCTAAACGTGGCTATTGTACTTTTGTCTATTCACACTATTGTAAACATATTTGCAGCATGTCTGCCTGCATTGCACACTCAAAATTTTTTAAACTCAGCCATTATACTAGCAAAAACTCAGTGTACCTAGTGGCATCCTAAACGTGGCTATTGTACTTTTGTCTATTCACACTATTGTAAACATATTTGCAGCATGTCTGCCTGCATTGCACACTCAAACTTTTTTAAACTCAGCCATTATACTAGCAAATACTCAGTGTACCTATTGGCATCCTAAACGTGGCTATTGTACTTTTGTCTATTCACACTATTGTAAACATATTTGCAGCATGTCTGCCTGCATTGCACACTCAAACTTTTTTAAACTCAGCCATTATACTAGCAAACACTCAGTGTACCTAGTGGCATCCTAAACGTGGCTATTGTACTTTTGTCTATTCACAGTATTGTAACGATATTTGCAGCATGTCTGCCTGCATTGCACACTCAAACTTTTTTAAACTCAGCCATTATACTAGCAAACACGCAGTGTACCTAATGGCATCCTAAACGTGGCTATTGTACTTTTGTCTATTCACACTATTGTAAACATATTTGCAGCATGTCTGCCTGCATTGCACACTCAAACTTTTTTAAACTCAGCCATTATACTAGCAAACACGCAGTGTACCTAGTGGCATCCTAAACGTGGCTATTGTACTTTTGTCTATTCACACTATTGTAAACATATTTGCAGCATGTCTGCCTGCATTGCACACTCAAACTTTTTCAAACTCAGCCATTATACTAGCAAACACTCAGTGTACCTAGTGGCATCCTAAACGTGGCTATTGTACTTTTGTCTATTCACACTATTGTAAACATATTTGCAGCATGTCTGCCTGCATTGCACACTCAAACTTTTTTTAACTCAGCCATTATACTAGCAAACACTCAGTGTACCTATTGGCATCCTAAACGTGGCTATTGTACTTTTGTCTATTCACACTATTGTAAACATATTTGCAGCATGTCTGCCTGCATTGCACACTCAAACTTTTTCAATCTCAGCCATTATACTAGCAAACACTCAGTGTACCTAGTGGCATCCTAAACGTGGCTATTGTACTTTTGTCTATTCACACTATTGTAACGATATTTGCAGCATGTCTGCCTGCATTGCACACTCAAACTTTTTTAAACTCAGCCATTATACTAGCAAACACTCAGTGTACCTAGTGGCATCCTAAACGTGGCTATTGTACTTTTGTCTATTCACAGTATTGTAACGATATTTGCAGCATGTCTGCCTGC
Organism: Anomaloglossus baeobatrachus; assembly: GCF_048569485.1. Classification (NCBI taxonomy): domain Eukaryota; kingdom Metazoa; phylum Chordata; class Amphibia; order Anura; family Aromobatidae; genus Anomaloglossus; species Anomaloglossus baeobatrachus. Next base: position 312,886,335 of record NC_134357.1, on the reverse strand, counting down.
ATTGCACACTCAAACTTTTTTAAACTCAGCCATTATACTAGCAAACACGCAGTGTACCTAGTGGCATCCTAAACGTGGCTATTGTACTTTTGTCTATTCACACTATTGTAAACATATTTGCAGCATGTCTGCCTGCATTGCACACTCAAACTTTTTCAAACTCAGCCATTATACTAGCAAACACTCAGTGTACCTAGTGGCATCCTAAACGTGGCTATTGTACTTTTGTCTATTCACACTATTGTAAACATATTTGCAGCATGTCTGCCTGCATTGCACACTCAAACTTTTTTTAACTCAGCCATTATACTAGCAAACACTCAGTGTACCTATTGGCATCCTAAACGTGGCTATTGTACTTTTGTCTATTCACACTATTGTAAACATATTTGCAGCATGTCTGCCTGCATTGCACACTCAAACTTTTTTAAACTCAGCCGTTATACTAGCAAACAGTCAGTGTACCTAGTGGCATCCTAAACGTGGCTATTGTACTTTTGTCTATTCACAGTATTGTAACGATATTTGCAGCATGTCTGCCTGCATTGCACACTCAAACTTTTTTAAACTCAGCCATTATACTAGCAAACACTCAGTGTACCTAGTGGCATCCTAAACGAGGCTATTGTACTTTTGTCTATTCACACTATTGTAAACATATTTGCAGCATGTCTGCCTGCATTGCACACTCAAACTTTTTTAAACTCAGCCATTATACTAGCAAACACTCAGTGTACCTAGTGGCATCCTAAACGTGGCTATTGCACTTTTGTCTATTCACACTATTGTAAACATATTTGCAGCATGTCTGCCTGCATTGCACACTCAACCTTTTTTAAACTCAGCCATTATACTAGCAAACACTCAGTGTACCTAGTGGCATCCTAAAAGTGGCTATTGTACTTTTGTCTATTCACACTATTGTAAACATATTTGCAGCATGTCTGCCTGCATTGCACACTCAAACTTTTTCAAACTCAGCCATTATACTAGCAAACACTCAGTGTACCTAGTGGCATCCTAAACGTGGCTATTGTACTTTTGTCTATTCACACTATTGTAACGATATTTGCAGCATGTCTGCCTGCATTGCACACTCAAACTTTTTTAAACTCAGCCATTATACTAGCAAACACTCAGTGTACCTAGTGGCATCCTAAACGTGGCTATTGTACTTTTGTCTATTCACACTATTGTAAACATATTTGCAGCATGTCTGCCTGCATTGCACACTCAAACTTTTTCAAACTCAGCCATTATACTAGCAAACACTCAGTGTACCTAGTGGCATCCTAAACGTGGCTATTGTACTTTTGTCTATTCACACTATTGTAACGATATTTGCAGCATGTCTGCCTGCATTGCACACTCAAACTTTTTTAAACTCAGCCATTATACTAGCAAACACTCAGTGTACCTAGTGGCATCCTAAACGTGGCTATTGGACTTTTGTCTATTCACACTATTGTAAACATATTTGCAGCATGTCTGCCTGCATTGCACACTCAAACTTTTTTAAACTCAGCCATTATACTAGCAAACACTCAGTGTACCTAGTGGCATCCTAAACGTGGCTATTGTACTGAAGTCTATTCACACTATTGTAAACATATTTGCAGCATGTCTGCCTGCATTGCACACTCAAACTTTTTTAAACTCAGCCATTATACTAGCAAACACTCAGTGTACCTAGTGGCATCCTAAACGTGGCTATTGTACTTTTGTCTATTCACAGTATTGTAACGATATTTGCAGCATGTCTGCCTGCATTGCACACTCAAACTTTTTTAAACTCAGCCATTATACTAGCAAACACTCAGTGTACCTATTGGCATCCTAAACGTGGCTATTGTACTTTTGTCTATTTACACTATTGTAAACATATTTGCAGCATGTCTGCCTGCATTGCACACTCAAACTTTTTTAAACTCAGCCATTATACTAGCAAACACTCAGTGTACCTAGTGGCACCCTAAACGTGGCTATTGTACTTTTGTCTATTCACAGTATTGTAACGATATTTACAGCATGTCTGCCTGCATTGCACACTCAAACTTTTTTAAACTCAGCCATTATACTAGCAAACACTCAGTGTACCTAGTGGCATCCTAAACGTGGCTATTGTACTTTTGTCTATTCACACTATTGTAAACATATTTGCAGCATGTCTGCCTGCATTGCACACTCAAACTTTTTCAAACTCAGCCATTATACTAGCAAACACTCAGTGTACCTAGTGGCATCCTAAACGTGGCTATTGTACTTTTGTCTATTCACACTATTGTAAACATATTTGCAGCATGTCTGCCTGCATTGCACACTCAAACTTTTTTAAACTCAGCCATTATACTAGCAAACACTCAGTGTACCTAGTGGCATCCTAAACGTGGCTATTGTACTTTTGTCTATTCACAGTATTGTAACGATATTTGCAGCATGTCTGCCTGCATTGCACACTCAAACTTTTTTAAACTCAGCCATTATACTAGCAAACACTCAGTGTACCTATTGGCATCCTAAACGTGGCTATTGTACTTTTGTCTATTCACACTATTGTAAACATATTTGCAGCATGTCTGCCTGCATTGCACACTCAAACTTTTTTAAACTCAGCCATTATACTAGCAAACACTCAGTGTACCTAGTGGCATCCTAAACGTGGCTATTGTACTTTTGTCTATTCACAGTATTGTAACGATATTTGCAGCATGTCTGCCTGCATTGCACACTCAAACTTTTTTAAACTCAGCCATTATACTAGCAAACACTCAGTGTACCTAGTGGCATCCTAAACGTGGCTATTGTACTTTTGTCTATTCACAGTATTGTAACGATATTTGCAGCATGTCTGCCTGCATTGCACACTCAAACTTTTTTAAACTCAGCCATTATACTAGCAAACACTCAGTGTACCTAGTGGCATCCTAAACGTGGCTATTGTACTTTTGTCTATTCACACTATTGTAAACATATTTGCAGCATGTCTGCCTGCATTGCACACTCAAACTTTTTCAAACTCAGCCATTATACTAGCAAACACTCAGTGTACCTAGTGGCATCCTAAACGTGGCTATTGTACTTTTGTCTATTCACACTATTGTAAACATATTTGCAGCATGTCTGCCTGCATTGCACACTCAAACTTTTTTAAACTCAGCCATTATACTAGCAAACACTCAGTGTACCTATTGGCATCCTAAACGTGGCTATTGTACTGAAGTCTATTCACACTATTGTAAACATATTTGCAGCATGTCTGCCTGCATTGCACACTCAAACTTTTTTAAACTCAGCCATTATACTAGCAAACACTCAGTGTACCTAGTGGCATCCTAAACGTGGCTATTGTACTTTTGTCTATTCACAGTATTGTAACGATATTTGCAGCATGTCTGCCTGCATTGCACACTCAAACTTTTTTAAACTCAGCCATTATACTAGCAAACACTCAGTGTACCTAGTGGCATCCTAAACGTGGCTATTGTACTTTTGTCTATTCACAGTATTGTAACGATATTTGCAGCATGTCTGCCTGCATTGCACACTCAAACTTTTTTAAACTCAGCCATTATACTAGCAAACACTCAGTGTACCTAGTGGCATCCTAAACGTGGCTATTGTATTTTTGTCTATTCACAGTATTGTAACGATATTTGCAGCATGTCTGCCTGCATTGCACACTCAAACTTTTTTAAACTCAGCCATTATACTAGCAAACACTCAGTGTACCTAGTGGCATCCTAAACGTGGCTATTGTACTTTTGTCTATTCACACTATTGTAAACATATTTGCAGCATGTCTGCCTGCATTGCACACTCAAACTTTTTCAAACTCAGCCATTATACTAGCAAACACTCAGTGTACCTAGTGGCATCCTAAACATGGCTATTGTACTTTTGTCTATTCACACTATTGTAAACATATTTGCAGCATGTCTGCCTGCATTGCACACTCAAACTTTTTTAAACTCAGCCATTATACTAGCAAACACTCAGTGTACCTATTGGCATCCTAAACGTGGCTATTGTACTTTTGTCTATTCACACTATTGTAAACATATTTGCAGCATGTCTGCCTGCATTGCACACTCAAACTTTTTTAAACTCAGCCATTATACTAGCAAACACTCAGTGTACCTAGTGGCATCCTAAACGTGGCTATTGTACTTTTGTCTATTCACAGTATTGTAACGATATTTGCAGCATGTCTGCCTGCATTGCACACTCAAACTTTTTTAAACTCAGCCATTATACTAGCAAACACTCAGTGTACCTAGTGGCATCCTAAACGTGGCTATTGTACTTTTGTCTATTCACACTATTGTAAACATATTTGCAGCATGTCTGCCTGCATTGCACACTCAAACTTTTTCAAACTCAGCCATTATACTAGCAAACACTCAGTGTACCTAGTGGCATCCTAAACGTGGCTATTGTACTTTTGTCTATTCACACTATTGTAAACATATTTGCAGCATGTCTGCCTGCATTGCACACTCAAACTTTTTTAAACTCAGCCATTATACTAGCAAACACTCAGTGTACCTATTGGCATCCTAAACATGGCTATTGTACTTTTTTCTATTCACACTATTGTAAACATATTTGCAGCATGTCTGCCTGCATTGCACACTCAAACTTTTTTAAACTCAGCCATTATACTAGCAAACACTCAGTGTACCTAGTGGCATCCTAAACGTGGCTATTGTACTTTTGTCTATTCACAGTATTGTAACGATATTTGCAGCATGTCTGCCTGCATTGCACACTCAAACTTTTTTAAACTCAGCCATTATACTAGCAAACACTCAGTGTACCTAGTGGCATCCTAAACGTGGCTATTGTACTTTTGTCTATTCACACTATTGTAAACATATTTGCAGCATGTCTGCCTGCATTGCACACTCAAACCTTTTCAAACTCAGCCATTATACTAGCAAACACTCAGTGTACCTAGTGGCATCCTAAACGTGGCTATTGTACTTTTGTCTATTCACACTATTGTAAACATATTTGCAGCATGTCTGCCTGCATTGCACACTCAAACTTTTTTAAACTCAGCCATTATACTAGCAAACACTCAGTGTACCTATTGGCATCCTAAACGTGGCTATTGTACTTTTGTCTATTCACACTATTGTAAACATATTTGCAGCATGTCTGCCTGCATTGCACACTCAAACTTTTTTAAACTCAGCCATTATACTAGCAAACACTCAGTGTACCTAGTGGCATCCTAAACGTGGCTATTGTACTTTTGTCTATTCACACTATTGTAAACATATTTGCAGCATGTCTGCCTGCATTGCACACTCAAACTTTTTTAAACTCAGCCATTATACTAGCAAACACTCAGTGTACCTAGTGGCATCCTAAACGTGGCTATTGTACTTTTGTCTATTCACAGTATTGTAACGATATTTGCAGCATGTCTGCCTGCATTGCACACTCAAACTTTTTTAAACTCAGCCATTATACTAGCAAACACTCAGTGTACCTATTGGCATCCTAAACGTGGCTATTGTACTTTTGTCTATTCACACTATTGTAAACATATTTGCAGCATGTCTGCCTGCATTGCACACTCAAACTTTTTTAAACTCAGCCATTATACTAGCAAACACTCAGTGTACCTAGTGGCATCCTAAACGTGGCTATTGTACTTTTGTCTATTCACACTATTGTAAACATATTTGCAGCATGTCTGTCTGCATTGCACACTCAAACTTTTTTAAACTCAGCCATTATACTAGCAAACACTCAGTGTACCTATTGGCATCCTAAACGTGGCTATTGTACTTTTGTCTATTCACACTATTGTAAACATATTTGCAGCATGTCTGCCTGCATTGCACACTCAAACTTTTTTAAACTCAGCCATTATACTAGCAAACACTCAGTGTACCTAGTGGCATCCTAAACGTGGCTATTGTACTTTTGTCTATTCACACTATTGTAAACATATTTGCAGCATGTCTGTCTGCATTGCACACTCAAACTTTTTTAAACTCAGCCATTATACTAGCAAACACTCAGTGTACCTAGTGGCATCCTCAACGTGGCTATTGTACTTTTGTCTATTCACACTATTGTAACGATATTTGCAGCATGTCTGCCTGCATTGCACACTCAAACTTTTTTAAACTCAGCCATTATACTAGCAAACACTCAGTGTACCTAGTGGCATCCTAAACGTGGCTATTGTACTTTTGTCTATTCACACTACTGCAAAACTATGTGCAGCACCTCTGCATGACAACCTCCTGCTCTGTTTTTAATAAGCTATAATGATAGCACAAAATACTGCCATTTAGTGGCATCATAGAACTGGCTGTTGTATTTTATTAGTGCCCCACTGGTGACAAGCTATTTCTAGCACCTCTACATCACACCCTCATGCACATTTTGCTACGCTAATGTTATAGCAAACTCATGGAATTCATTGCTGCATTTCATAATTCGGAGGGATAGAAAGTCAGGCTTCCTTTAGCTTTTCCTTCTGTTCATAGACAGCATCTCCAAGACCAATTTCCCCTCCACGTCTAAGTGTGGAGAGGCAGCTAGTGCGCATGCGTGTGCCGATGTACCCCAGCTGCAGCATAATTACAGTGTTTTGCGTAGTGAGTATGCTCAGCCTGACTGTGTTATTCCTGACGCTAAGTCTTCTTTTCGGGATACAGCGCATGCTCCCACACTAAGTGTGAAAAGCCTCTTTGCACAGGTGCTTGCATTCCGTGCCGGGTCTAAGTCCTGTTTTGTGCCTACACACCATGCTAAAGCTGATAGTCTTTTTTCAGAGACTGTATTTCATGCTACTGAGCATGCTCAGGCACTTCCTGCATCAGAGACTAGGTCCGGTAATGAACTCTTTGGCCCTGGCCCTGATGTGGGGGTCCCATATAGACCACAGGGCATCAGGTGTCCTCCCAAATGGCTTGCAGAGGCCCACACCTATGACTTGTCACCGCATTATTGATGGTCAGACGATGACTGGTGAGGTGTTTGGGTCATGGCAGCCATGACGTCATCATTGAAGTTGCGTTTCCAAATAGGACGCTAGTTATGCCACTCATGACGTGTCACTCTACTTTTGTCTCCAGGAGGTGCATTGTGGTTCACCCTGGTTTGGGGCGGACCCAGGTTATAAAAGGGGCTGGAGCCAACAAGGAGGTGCGCAGTCTTCTATTATGCTCCGAAAGAGCACACCTCCATGTGTTGAACCCATTGCGGCTTTAGGCCAGAGGTAGGCAGGGATAGGGTGGTGGATGCAGGCCACCACCACAGTTGGTAACGCAGAACGGTTAAGACCAGCTCCTGTCCTACCAGTCCTGCTTGTGCAGCCCAGTGGCATTAACAGGCCTGCTGCTGCTGATGCGCCTGCTGTCCACAGGTGTGGCCCCTACGCACACGGTCAGCGTACTCAATGGCCCCTGTGTTGTTAACAGGGAGTTCCTGGGCTGGGTGGGCATGTAGACCCTGTGACGCTAACAGGGCTCACAGTCTCCAGATCCGAATGGCGTCTAACTCGGTTCAGGCTACTATTTGCTTCATAGCCACACAGCTCTGTATCCTCCACCAAACCTTCAAGTTGCCAACCTCTCCTTTTCCAACTGGGAGCACGGTGGACACTGACAGCTGATGGGGATATATACCTTTCTCTTTCTTTTCTTATTAATTTTCGTTATATAGCGGTCACAGATTATATACCACTTTATCCAAATCTGCCAGTCCCACTGTAACAGATGTTGTTTCTTCAGCAAATGTTACAGTTGCTTAACCACCAAATCCACGGACAAAATCTTTTTTCCCCTTTCCAACACACCTGTTCCCCTTTCCAACAGCATCTGTCCTTTTTCAACTCATTTTGGGATATGACCAAAAGTGCAACTGTGCAGGGACACCGTACTCAACGCCATCTCAGCACAGCAGCCATCCCTCGGTCCCTCCGATGTGGACAAGTAAAAGACCATTTCCTCCTATCCATGACAAAGCGTTGAGATTCACTCTGTGCAGCACTGGTGTTTAGTGGAAAAGTAGATCTAAGATTGCGTACCACATTCTGCAGATACTCCTGTATACGTGCGTCTATTTCTATGGCAGGAATTAGTTCGCCAAATTTTGTCTTGTACCGGGGATCTAACAGTGTGGCAACCCAGTATTCAGGATTACTTCAAATTCATACAATCCGAGGGTCATGTAGGTAGTGCAGCAAGAAGGCGCTCATGTGTCTTGTGCATCCAGGAGGACCAAGTCCTTGGTGTGTTGGTGGCAGAGAGGTGAGAATCGTGCATCCTTCCTCTGCCCTCTACCCACAACCTCGCACAACCGAAATGTGAGCAAGCTCTCACTCATCTGCTGAGTCTTCCATGCCCATCGCCAGTTCGTCCTCCATTTCTTCATGGGCTCCTGCACTTTCATCAACACTTTTTGCTGATACTATGCGCCCTTGTTAATCCCTCTCCCTCACCATGACTGCCGCATAGGTGCCGCTGACCATCTGGACCTCGTAGATCTTGTTATCCCTTCCGCATATGACTCCTCCTGTACTTCCTCCCCTTCCTCTTGTCCTAACACCTGACTCCGAATAATAATTACAGTGTGCTCCATCATGTAGATGACCAGAATTGTCACGCTGAGAATGACATTGCCAGTGCTAAACATCTTCGTCGACATTTCAAAACTGTGTAGCAGGGTGCATAGGTCCTTGATCTGACACCACTCGAGCAGCGTGATCTGCACCACCTCTTGATCAAGTTATCCCAGGCTATATGTCATACCGTATTTCAGCAGGGCTCTGCGGTGCTGCCACACACGCTGCAACATGTGCAGATTCCAATTCCTGCGTGTCGGAACATCGCATTTCCGGCGTTTAACTGCCAGACCCTAAGACTTCCGGAGTGATGAAAGTTGTTGAGCTGCTGTGTGCGCACGATGGAAGTGAGCACATAGCGAGCGTGCCCGCTGCACAAGGCCATGTAGGCCGTGATGGTGTTTTAAAAATTGCTGGAGAATTCGGTTCAACACGTGAGCCATAAAAGGCACGTGTGTCACATTGCCCTGAGGATGGCCCGCAGCCAGGTTTGCATCATTGCCGCACACGGCTGTTAAGTCACCAACGGAGTCCGCTCCGTCAATTTGTACTCCGGTCGCCAGGTGACAACGTGTTCCTTTCATGAATAGTGCTGATGATGGGAGAGTAGTCGATGCCAGCGGCGCAGGTGGACGCAGGTTATGCTCACCCACTGGGCTGCATTACCTTGACAGATGCAGAATCTCTGGCTGAATGTAGCTGGTGGGTATCTCACAGATGAAATACCATCATTCAGCTACAACCAATGGGAAGACACCACACCCTTTTTTATGCCCATCCTGTCTGCAGACCACTGCCAGACATAGCTATGAACCTCTGGTTAATTTTACCCCCAGTTCAGTTTTATGATTTTGTGTGCTTGTTACCTGACTACTTTTCCCGCTTGCTGTTTATGTACCTTGTTGGCCGATCCGCATTTCACCTCTGCTTGTTTTCTGATTAAGTCCTGGCCGTCCCATTCTGTTCCTGTTTCTCAATTAATGTTTTGACCCTGCCTGACTACTATTCTCTGTAATAGCGGTGTGACTCACATTTCCCATACATTTCAAAGTAAAACTTTGACCGCCTGATGGCATTGAGCTCTGCTGCCAGCATAGTAAGGAGGTGTGTGGTAGTCCTTGTGCGCAGTTGCAAGGAAGGGTGGCCTGACCACACAGGGTTTGCGCCAAGGTGGAGGACCCACACGAGGTTGAAGAGGCAGAAGCAGTGTATTAACTTCTACATACAGAACAAGGATTGAAACAACTCGTGGGGACGGCAAGACTTGTACAGCAGACCCTTCTCCATCTCTCACCATAGTTTGCCAGTGCCCAGTCAGTGACATGTAATGACCCTGTCTATGCTTACTGGTCCAAGTATCTGTGTTGAAATGCACCCTGTCGCACACAGATTTTCTCAAGGAAGTGGTGATGTTGTGTGCGACATGCTGGTGTAGTGCGGGCATGCTTTTCTTGGAGAAGCAGTGGTGATTGGGCATCTGGTACTGGGGCACAGCGACAGACATAAGGTCTGTAAAATCCTGTGTGTCCACTACGCGTAAAGGCAGCATTTCGGTAGCCAACAGCTTACAGAGGGATAGAGTCAACCACTTAGCTTTGTCATGGGTCGCAGTAAGTGGCCTTTTATTTGACCACATCTGAGGGACAGAGATCTGGCTGCTGTCTGTAGACGGTGTTGAGTAGGGTGTCCCTGGAAAAATGCAGGTTTGTGAGAAAAGTGCAGGCGGAGACATGATGTTGCCTTCATCTTGCCTTCAGATCTGTTCATCTTGTATCATTTTTAAAAAACACAGCAAGCAAGGGTTACTCCAAGCGGAGTCTACCTTTTTTCCAAAAATTGGGCACACAGACACCCCATCAGTGGCAGCACTTGTGCCCTAGTTGCAAACAGGATGTTTTGATTTGCATCAAGCACATTCCAAATCCACAAGCATTTACTCTCCCCAGAATGACACAGGGGTAGTAAATTCCTTCTGGATCCATGACTTGTTCATTTTGATGAACGTCAGTCTGTCCACATTGTCACTGGACAGACGCGTGCGCTTATCTGTCAGCACACACCCAGCAGCACTGAAGACACGTTCAGAGACAACGCTGGCAGCTGGACACGACAAAATCTTCAAGGCGTAACTGGAGAGCTCTTGACATTTTTCTAGATTTGAAGCACAAAAGGAGCAAGGCTCCATTTGCAAATTCATGGCATCGATGTTCATTTGGAGATACTCCTGTATCATCCTCTCCATCCGTTGACTATGTGTCAGACTTGTTGTCTCTGGTGGCCTTGCAAAGGAGGGTCTAAAAAAATTATGAAAAGATTCCATAAAATTGCTGTTACCAGCACCAGATACGGTCCTACTGGTACGGGTAGACTGTTGAAGATGATGAGGCCGTCCCATGTTTGTCAAGTTACAACTGGGAGAATCACTCCCTTCACCTGCACGGTTGTTTGGTGGAAAAGCCGAGCTAAGATCGAGTAACAGCTTCTGCTGATACTCCTGCATACGTGCGTCCCTTTCTATGGGTGGAATTATGTCACAAAATTTGGACTTGTACCGGGGATCTAATAGTGTGGCAAGCCAGTAGTCATCATCACTTCTAATTTTGACAATACGAGGGTCATGTTGGAGGTAGTGCAACAAGAAGGCACTCATGTGTCTTGCGCAGCCATGCGGACCAAGTCCACGCTGTGTTTGTGGCATAGAGGTGCTAACCGTTCTTTCTTCCTCTGACATCTCCCCCCAACCTCTTTCAACTGAAATTTGACCAAGGTCCCCCTCATCTGCTGAGTCTTCCATGTCCATGGACAGTTCGTCCTCCATATCTTCATGTCCTCCTGCACCTTCCTCAACATCTCGCCTGCTACCATGCGCCCTTGTTGATCCCTGTCCCCCATGGTCCCATGCCTGCCGCGTTGGTGATGATGAACGTCTGGACCTTGGTGATGTTGTTGTGTCTTGCGCATATGAATCCTCCTGTAGTTCCTCCCCTTCCTGTTGTCCCACCCCCTGACTCCGAATAGTGTTTAGCGTGTGCTCCAGCATGTAAATGACTGGAATCGTCATGCTGATAATGGCATTGTCAGCGCTAAACATATTCGTCGCCATGTCGAAACTGTGCAGAAGGGTGCATAGGTCCTTGATCTGAGACCACTTCATCAGGGTGATCTGCCCCACCTCTGCATCTCGTTGGCCCAGGCTATACGTCATGACGTATTGCACCAGGGCTCTGCGGTGCTGCCACAGTCGCTGTAACATGTGGAGAGTTGAATTCCAGCGTGTCGCCACATCGCATTTCAGGCGATGAACCGGCAGGCCGAAAGACTTCTGGAGCGATGCAAGTCGCTCAGCTGCGGCGCTTGAACGGCGGAAGTGAGCAGACAGTTTTCGTGCCCTGTTCAGAAGGCCATCTAGGCCGGGATAGTGTGTTAAAAATTGCTGGATGACAAGGTTCAACACGTGAGCCATACAAGGTACGTGTGTCACCTTGCCCAGGCGAAGGGCCGCACCCAGGTTTGCAGCATTGTCGCACACGGCCTTACCAGGCTGCAGGTTGAGTGGAGACAACCATTTATTAAACTCGGACCGCAGAGCTGACCACAACTCCTCAGCTGTGTGACTCTTATTTCCAAGACATGTCAAGCTAAAGACCGCCTGATGCCGTTGCGCTCTGCTGCCAGCATAGTAATGAGGGGTGCGTGATTCCTTCTGCGCAGTGAGAACGCTGGTGGCCTGACCAGGCAGGCTGGGACCCAGATGAGGTGGAGGATGCAGAAGCAGTGGCGGAACTTGGACAGACAGAGGATTGACACACAAGTTGTGGGGACGGCAAGACTTGTGCAGCAGACCCTTCACCATCTATCACCATAGTTACCCAGTGGCCAGTCAGCGACATGTAACGTCCCTGTCCATGCTTACTGGTCCAAGTATCTGTGTTGAAATGCACCCTGTCGCACACAGATTTTCTCAAGGAAGTGGTGATGTTGTGTGCGACATGCTGGTGTAGCGCGGGCATGCTTTTCTTGGAGAAGCAGTGGTGATTGGGCATCTGGTACTGGGGCACAGCGACAGACATAAGGTCTCTAAAATCCTGTGTGTCCACTAGGCGGAAAGGCAGCATTTCTGTAGCCAACAGCTTACAGAGGGATAGAGTCAACCTCTTCGCTTTGTCATGGGTCGCAGGAAGTGGCCTTTTATTTGACCACATCTGAGGGACAGAGATCTGGCTGCTGTCTGTAGACGGTGTTGAGTAGGGTGTCCCTGGAAAAATGCAGGTTTGTGAGGAAAGTGCAGGTGGAGACATGATGTTGCCTTCATCCAAAGTTGGTGCTATCGATGTCTGAGAGAGCTGTACACACTCACTTGTTTCCCCTTCCAAACCAACTGACGACCTACCAAGCAAACTGCCTGTTGCGGTTACAGTGGTGGAAGTTGTGGGTGGAAAAACAGGTGTGACAGCTGTCCACACAGTCCTAGAAGATGACGAGCGCGCGGATGCCCTGGAAGGGCCAGGCGGTGGATGGTTGGCTCCGCTAGGCCGCATTGCAGCACGGTGAGCTTCCCACCAGGCCATATGATACTTATTCATGTGACGATTCATGGAAGAAGTTGTCAAACTGCTGAGGTTTTGACCTCTACTAAGATCACCATGCCAAATGTTACAGATCACATAATTTGGGCGATCTTTTTTTATGTCAAAAAAGGACCAGGCTAGGCAAGGCTTAGAGGCCATGCGACCTGTTGATCCACCCCGAATAATGCTCAGAGGCAGAGTGGTGGCTGAGGATGCAGTTGTAGACGTGCTACCAGTGCTCCGACTGTGTCCAGGAAGGCGCAAGGTTACTTCGACGTCGGTTGCATCCTCCTCCACCGCCTCTGTTGACCTCCTCGAGTGTCTGACTGTGGGTTGACAGTAGGTGGGATCTAGAACTTCATCATCAATTGTTGTGTTTGCACTCCCCTCCCCCTCAGACCGAGCCTCTTCTTGCCCTGACCGAATATTTAAGTTGTCATCCCAATCGGGTATCTGCGTCTCATCTTCATCAGTATGTTCCTCATTGCCTATAACCACAGTTGTTGGAAAGGCAGCATTTTGGTAGCCAACAGTTTGCATATGATGAAAGTCAACCTCCAAACCATGTCATGCCCTTCTAAAAGCATGTAAAACACAGCGAGGGGACTCCAACCACAGTCTCCCTCGTTTCCACTAACTGGGCCACACACACCCCACTTGGCTGGCATCGGTTGAGCCCCCTTTTGAAAAAGAAAAAGATGCTTTGCATGAAGCACTCTCAAAAATACGCTTGCCTTTCCCGTCCCCTGGCTGACCCAGGGGAAGAAAAGTCCTCTGAGAGCCATGACTTGTTCATCTTGGTTCTTTTAGAGACACAGCGAGGGGACTCCAACCACAGTCTCCCTCGTTGCCACTAATTGGGCCACACACACCCCACTTGACTGACATCAGTTGATGCCCCTTTTCAAAATGAAAAAGATGCTTTGCATGAAGCACTCTCAAAAATACGCGTGCCTTTCCCGTCCCCTGGCTGACCCAGGGGAAGAAAAGTCATCTGAGAGCCATGATTTGTTCATTTTGGTTCTTTTAGAAACACAGCGAGGGGACTCCAACCACAGTCTCCCTCATTGCCACTAATTGGGCCACACACACCCCACTTGACTGACATCAGTTGATGCCCCTTTTCAAAATGAAAAAGATGCTTTGCATGAAGCACTCTCAAAAATACGCTTGCCTTTCCCGTCCCCTGGCTGACCCAGGGGAAGAAAAGTCATCTGAGAGCCATGACTTGTTCATCTTGGTTCTTTTAGAGACACAGCGAGGGGACTCCAACCACAGTCTCCCTCGTTGCCACTAACTGGGCCACACATACCCCACTTGACTGGCATCGGTTGAGCCCCCTTTTGAAAAAAAAAAAGATGCTTTGCATGAAGCACTCTCAAAAATACGCGTGCCTTTCCCGTCCCCTGGCTGACCCAGGGGAAGAAAAGTCCTCAGAGCCATGACTTGTTCATCTTGGTTCTTTTAGAGACACAGCGAGGGGACTCCAACCACAGTCTCCCTCGTTTCCACTAACTGGGCCACACACACCCCACTTGACTGGCATCGGTTGAGCCCCCTTTTGAAAAAGAAAAAGATGCTTTGCATGAAGCACTCTCAAAAATACTCTTGCCTTTCCCGTCCCCTGGCTGACCCAGGGGAAGAAAAGTCCTCTGAGAGCCATGACTTGTTCATCTTGGTTCTTTTAGAGACACAGCGAGGGGACTCCAACCACAGTCTCCCTCGTTTCCACTAACTGGGCCACACACACCCCACTTGACTGGCATCGGTTGAGCCCCCTTTTGAAAAAGAAAAAGATGCTTTGCATGAAGCACTCTCAAAAATACGCGTGCCTTTCCCGTCCCCTGGCTGACTCAGGGGAAGAAAAGTCCTCAGAGCCATGACTTGTTCATCTTGGTTCTTTTAGAAACACAGCGAGGGGACTCCAACCACAGTCTCCCTCGTTGCCACTAACTGGGCCACACACACCCCACTTGACTGGCATCGGTTGAGCCCCCTTTTGAAAAAGAAAAAGATGCTTTGCATGAAGCACTCTCAAAAATACGCGTGCCTTTCCCGTCCCCTGGCTGACCCAGGGGAAGAAAAGTCCTCTGAGAGCCATGTCCACATTGTCAGTGGACAGACATGTGTGCTTATCTGCCAGCAGACCCCCAGCAGCACTGAAGACAGGTTCTGAGAGAACGCTGGCTGCAGGACACGACAAGATCCCCAAGGCGTACGTGGCGAGCTCAGGCAATTTATCAAGATTGGAAGCCTAAAATGAGCAGGGCTCAAGTTGCACAATAATGGAATCGATGTTTCCTTGCATATACTCATATATCTGTGTCTCCTCCTCTTTTTCCTTGTCCAGCTCTTTTGTTTTCACATGAGTATATGTCCTTGTCACTTTCCCATGTGTTGTGAGTTGTTTGTGACCTTTTGGACACCTTTGAGGGTGTTTTCTAGGTGTTTTTATGTGTTTGTGATTGCCTGCCATTGTTTCCTATGCAGTTCGAGTTCGGTTCTTCGAACGTTCGACGAGCCGAACTCGAACGGGACCCCCGTTCGGCGAGCCGACCTCGAGCCGAACCGGGACCGGTTCGCTCATCTCTACTCACAACGTCTCCGTTTTGTAGATCGCGACCATACATATACGCATTTTACATGTTCTAATCATAGCTTTTCTGTATGCAAGGTGTCGATTCGTATTGAAATGATGATGCACTACAACTTTGTAATTCACTTTTTTCTGTATCACGTTCCATTTTCGAGATAAAAATGCTATCTCCGTTGTTTTCCACCAGGTGGCGCGATATGTGGTTTCATTGGGTAGCGCATGACTACTTTACTATACCTAGACACCACTTCTATGCCTATAGCTGCCGCCGTTCTCAAGTTAATGGCGGTGGACAGGATATGGGTGGACACACTGTATATGACTACATTATTTTTTGTTTTACTTTTTCAGCAGTCAGTTGGTTGCTATGTTGCTGAATTTAAAAAAAAAAAAAGAGATTTTCAAAAATCAATATTTTCAATAATGTGGATTTATTGTATAGTCAAAAAACATTAATTCCACTTGAATAAATTTGCTAATATATATACAACATTTATATGTCATAACAGTTTAAGTGGGGTCAAAAGTTTGATTTGAAGGGCTTGTTCAGAATTATTTATTTTAAGCCGTAAATAGTCATTTTAGTAGAAAAGTTCATAATTGATATTTATTAAAAGTAATGTGTAAACTTGTACGAAATCTAAACACTCTTCCTGTACTTCAGCTTTCTATTATGGCTCAATTTTCTATGTGTACTACTTCATCCTTTAGTTTTCACACTACAAATCTGTACATGCTGCCATTAGCTCCTGCTCAAAAAATAGGAGCAGTGCAGCTCCGTTTCAAATTTCTATCTGGCTGCTACAATAGCTGCTAGTGACTGATCGATGGGGGTGTTAATATTGATGACCTTTGATAGGGAATAACTTGTGATTTTGATTAAACTCTTTTAATCCAAGAAACGTGTGTAAAATAGTGCTTAGTGATTTGTACCAAATCAAAAGCTTACCCATTGCCATGGAGGACCATTTTAACATAATTCACATTTCTTTTACCTATAGTAAATTTTGTAAAGTCTCATAATCAGGGTTATAACAGAGAGTGGTGGATATAGGTGATAATGCCGCGCCACAGATCACTTCAGGAACAGTAAGATTAACGTATCTTTATTGGCATAGGTCTACGCGTTT
Source organism: Anomaloglossus baeobatrachus (assembly GCF_048569485.1). NCBI lineage: Eukaryota > Metazoa > Chordata > Amphibia > Anura > Aromobatidae > Anomaloglossus > Anomaloglossus baeobatrachus. The sequence goes on along the minus strand of NC_134357.1, from coordinate 312,869,451 downwards.
CAGGAGCTCCGCTCCCTTCCTCAGGACCGTACAGAAACAAGAAACATCAAATCTAAAATGGTGTCTGCTGACATACAATAAATAGCCCCATTGACGTCATGGGGGCCATCCCTCATGAAAAAAATGAGCGGGAAGAGCACGTTGTAACTAAAAAACATGACATCATCTGAAGCATATGTATATACACATTAAAAACACTGTGCGTATAAAACATTAGAGGTATGAAACATGACAAATGAATAGAAATGTGGACCATAATGTATATGAAAACCTCTACATAAAATCGTAGATACAGAAACTATGTTAAGACAAATGAGCCCTGAAAACCCAAGAATAAAATCAATAAAAATGGTGTACAAATCGGATAAATATGTGTGAAATTTTTTGTGTGCTAATAATATATCACCATGTAACCCGGGGCAAGAACCCCCTCAGCTGAATAAAAAAAAACAGAGAAGAGCAAGAGAAGCACCCACCATGAGCCATTGTAGCCAAACGGCAAGAATACAAAGTATATTATTCATCAAGTGATTAGAATCTGTGGATATGGTAGAAAAACCCCTTTACTTAGATTCTAATCACTTGATGAATAATATACTTTGTATTCTTGCCGTTTGGCTACAATGGCTCATGGTGGGTGCTTCTCTTGCTCTTCTCTGTTTTTTTTTATTCAGCTGAGGGGGTTCTTGCCCCGGGTTACATGGTGATATATTATTAGCACACAAAAAATTTCACACATATTTATCCGATTTGTACACCATTTTTATTGATTTTATTCTTGGGTTTTCAGGGCTCATTTGTCTTAACATAGTTTCTGTATCTACGATTTTATGTAGAGGTTTTCATATACATTATGGTCCACATTTCTATTCATTAGTCATGTTTCATACCTCTAATGTTTTATACGCACAGTGTTTTTAATGTGTATATACATATGCTTCAGATGATGTCATGTTTTTTAGTTACAACGTGCTCTTCCCGCTCATTTTTTTCATGAGGGATGGCCCCCATGACGTCAATGGGGCTATTTATTGTATGTCAGCAGACACCATTTTAGATTTGATGTTTCTTGTTTCTGTACGGTCCTGAGGAAGGGAGCGGAGCTCCTGAAACGCGTAGACCTATGCCAATAAAGATACGTTAATCTTACTGTTCCTGAAGTGATCTGTGGCGCGGCATTATCACCTATATCCACCACTCTCTGTTATCTGCCATCGGGTGGCTGCTGCCTGGATCGTTAATTCACATGCTGTTTAAGGGGTTGTGACTTGCACAACTCCATCTGGTGAGTATATACTCTCCCCCCTCACCCCATTTTATTGGGGTAATACCCTATTGCGCTTCTTTGTCCACAGCTTATACACTGATAATCAGGGTTATAGGTAGAGCTGAAGAAATACAATAGTATGACTAACAAATAGGACAAAGGTCAAATATTTTCTTCAGACTTCAACCTTTAGTCCCAAATGTCACTTTCTAACTGAGAAAGGAAATCAATTTTAGATACAGAATTCAGTTTCCTGGAGGTTGTTTTATCAACTTTGGTATATGTTTTGATTTCTATTTTGCTTTTGGTGCACAGAGATGTGCAATGTAATGTTAGCGGCGAGTAGCTAATAATAGTAGATAGTAGATGTCTGTGAATTTTGTATCCCAAGTTACAATCTTCAAAAATTATTTGGTTAGAACAAAATAAAACTTTTCCAAATACAAACTTTCTAAATATTTTCTCTTTTTGTCTAATATATGCTGTGAGACTAAGAGGTAGAGATGAGCGAACCGGTCGTGGTTCGGCTCGAGTTCGGTTCGTCGAACGGAGGTCTCGTTCGAGTTCAGTTCGTCGAACGTTCGACGAACCGAACTCGAACCGCATAGGAAACAATGGCAGGCAATCCCAAACACATAAAAACACCTAGAAACCACCCTCAAAGGTGTCCAAAAGGTGACAAACAACTCACAACACAACACAAACACATGGGAAAGTGACAAGGACATATACTCATGCGAAAACAAAAGTGCAGGACAAGGAAAAAGAGGAGGAGACACAGATATATGAGTATATGCAAGGAAACATCGATGCCATTACTGTGCAACTTGAGCCCTGCTCATTTTAGGCTTCCAATCTGGATAAATTGCCTGAGCTTGCCACGTACGCCTTGGGGATCTTGTCGTGTCCTGCAGCCAGCGTTCTCTCGGAACCTGTCTTCAGTGCTGCTGGGGGTCTGCTGGCAGATAAGCACACATGTCTGTCCACTGACAATGTGGACATGGCTCTCAGAGGAATTTTCTTCCCCTGGGTCATCCAGGGGAGGTGAAAGGCACGCGTATTTTTGAGAGTGCTTCACGCAAAGCATCTTTTTCTTTTTCAAAAGGGGGGTCAACTGATGCCAGTCAAGTGGGGTATGTGTGGCCCAATTAGTGGCAATGAGGGAGACTGTGGTTGGAGTCCCCTCGCTATGTTTGTAAAAGAACCAAGATGAACAGGTCATGGCTCTCAGAGGACTTTTCTTCCCCTGGGTCATCCAGGGGAGGTGAAAGGCACGCGTATTTTTGAGAGTGCTTCATGCCAAGCATCTTTTTCTTTTTCAAAAGGGGGGTCAACTGATGCCAGTCAAGTGGGGTATGTGTGGCCCAATTAGTGGCAACGAGGGAGACTGTGGTTGGAGTCCCCTCGCTGTGTTTGTAAAAGAACCAAGATGAACAAGGCACGCGTATTTTTGAGAGTGCTTCATGCCAAGCATCTTTTTCTTTTTCAAAAGGGGGGTCAACTGATGCCAGTCAAGTGGGGTATGTGTGGCCCAATTAGTGGCAACGAGGGAGACTGTGGTTGGAGTCCCCTCGCTGTGTTTGTAAAAGAACCAAGATGAACAAGTCATGGCTCACAGAGGACTTTTCTTCCCCTGGGTCATCCAGGGGAGGTGAAAGGCACGCGTATTTTTGAGAGTGCTTCATGCAAAGCACCTTTTTCTTTTTCAAAAGTGGGGTCAACTGATGCCAGTCAAGTGGGGTGTGTGTGGCCCAATTAGTGGAAACGAGGGAGACTGTGGTTGGAGTCCCCTCGCTGTGTTTTACATGATTTTCGAAGGGCATGACATGCCTAAGAGGTTGAGTTTCATCATCTGCAACTTGTTGGCAACAGAAGGGCTGCCTTTACACCCTTTTGAGACCGAGGATTTTCGAGACCTTATGCCCATTGCAGTGCCCCAAGAGCCGATGGCCAGTCGTCACTCCTTCTCCAAGAAAGGCGTGCCCACGCTACCACAGCAGGTCGCACACAACCTCACCGATTCCTTGAGAAACTCTGTGTGTGACAGGGTGCATTTACCGGGTGCGACAATGATGCAAACCAGTCTGAGACCCTTCTTCAGGGTAATGTGACACACGTGCCTTGTATGGCTCACAAATTGAACCTGGTTGTCCAGCATTTTTTAAAACACTATCCTGGCCTACATGGCCTTCTGCAGATGGCACGGTGTAACGCCTGCCTGCATCGACACACTCAGATGGGCTGTAAAGGATAGGCTAGAGGCAAGCCACTCACCAAGCTGGACACCCAGAACCCTGAAACCCTTTAACCCCTATACAGTGATTGGGAATTACACAGGGCCCAAGTTGATCAATACCTGTGGAAGGCTGCAGTTCCGGAGAATAGTAGTCATGCAGGGTCAAAAACATTAATTGAGGAAGAGGAACAGAATGGGATGGCCAGGACTCAATCAGAAAACAAGCAGAGGTGAAATGCGGATCGGCCAACGAGGTACATAAACAGCAAGCAAGAAATGTAGTCAGGTAACAAGCACACAAAATCATAAAACTGAACTGGGGGTAACAGTAACAAGAGGTTCATAGCTTTGTCTGGCAGTGGTCTGCAGACAGGAGGGGCCAAAAAAAGGGTGTGGTGTCTTCCCATTGGTTGTAGCTGAATGATGGTACTTCATCTGTGAGATACCCACCACCTACATTCAGCCTGTGGTTCTGTATCTGTCAAGGTAACGCAACCCAGTGGGTGACCATAACCTGTGTCCACCTGCGCCGCTGGCATCGACTCCTTTCCCATCATCAGCACTATGCACGAAAGGAACACGTTGTCACCTGGCGACCGGAGTACAAATTGATTGAGTGGACTACGTTGGTGACTTAACAGCCGTGTGCGGCAATGATGCAAACCTGTCTGCGTCCCTTCGGCAGGGCAAAATGACACACGTGCCTTGTATGTCTCACGTGTTGAATCTGATTCTCCAGCAATTTTTAAAATACCATCCCGGCCTACATGGACTTGTGCAGCGGGCACGCTGCTATGTGCTCACTTTCATCCTTCACACCCAGCAGCTCAACAACTTTCATCACTCCTGAAGTCTTAGGGTCTGGCGGTTAAATGCCGGAAATGTGATGTTCCGACACGCTGGAATTGGAATCTGCACATGTTGCAGCGTCTGTGGCAGCACCGCAGAGCCCTGCTGAAATACGGTCTGACGTATACCCTGGGCTAACTTGATCCAGAGGTGGTGCAGATCACGCTGCTGGAGTGGTGTCAGATCAAGGACCTATGCACCCTTCTACACAGTTTACAAATGTCGACGAAGATGTTTAGCAATGGCGATGCCATTCTCAGCGTGACAATTCTGGTCATCTACAAGATGGAGCACACTGTAAGCATTATTCGGAGTCAGGTGTGGGTCCAAGAGGAAGGGGAGGATGTACAGGAGGAGTCATATGCAGAAGGGATAATAAGATCTACAAGGTCCAGACGGTGAGCGGCACCTAGGCGGCAGTCATGGTGGGGGAGAGGGATTAACAAGGGCGCATAGTATCAGCAAAAATTGTTGAGGAAGGTGCAGGAGCCCATGAAGAAATGGAGGGCGAACTGGCGATGGGCATGGAAGACTCAGCAGATGAGTGAGAGCTTGCTCACATTTCGGTTGTGCGAGGTTAAGGGGAGAGGGCAGAGGAAGGAGGCACGATTCTCACTTCTCTGCCACCAACACACCAAGGACTTGGTCCTCCTGGATGCACAAGACACATGAGCGTCTTCTTGCTGCACTACCTACAACATGACCCTCGGATTGTACGAATTCGAAGTAATGCTAACTACTGGGTTGCCACACTGTTAGATCCCTGGTACAAGACAAAATTTGGCGAAATAATTCCTGCCATAGAAAGGAACGCACGTATACAGGAGTATCTGCAGACGGTGGTACGGATTCTTAGATCTGGTTTTCCAGTAAACACCAGTGCTGCACAGAGTGAATCTCAACGCTTTGTCATGGATAGGAGGAAATGGTCTTTTACTTGTCCACATCTGAGGGACCGAGGGCTGGCTGCTGGGCTGAGATGGCATTGAGTACGGTGTCCCTGCAGAGTTGCACTTTTGGTCATATACCAAATGAGTTGAAAAAGGACAGATGCTGGTGGAAAGGGGAACAGTTGTGTTGGAAAGGGGAAAAAAGTTTTTGTCCGTGGGTTTGGTGGTTAAGCAAAAGTAACATTTGATGAAGAAACACCATCTGTTACGGTGGGACTGGCAGATTTGGATAAGGTGGTATATACTATGTTACCGCTATATAACGAAAATAATAAGAAAAGAAAGAGAAAGGTATATATCCCCATCAGCAGTCAATGTCCACCGTGCTCCCAGATGGAAAAGGAGAGGTTGGCAACTGGAAGGTTTGGTGGAGGATACAGAACTGTGTGGCTATGAAACAAATAGTTGCCTGAACCGAGTTAGACGCCACTGGGATCTGGAGACTGGGAGCCCTGTTAGCGTCACAGGGTCCACACGCCCAGCCAGCCCAGGAACTCCCTGTTAACATCACAGGGGCCATTCAGTACGCTGACCGTGTGCATTGGGGCCACACCTGTGGAAAGCAAGCACATCAACAGCAGCAGGCCTGTTAATGCCACTGGGCTGCACAAGCAGGACTTGTAGTACAGGAGCTGGTCTTAACCGTTCTGCGTTACCAACTGTGGTGGTGGCCTGCATCGACGCCCTATCCCTGCCTACCTCTGGCCTAAAGCCGCAATGGGTTCAACACATGGAGGTGTGCTCTTTCGGAGCATAATAGAAGACTGCGCACCTCTTTGTTGGCTCCAGCCCGTTTTATAACCTGGGTCCGCCCCAAACCAGGGTGGACCACAATGCACCTCCTGAAGACAAAAGCAGAGTGACACGTCATGAGTGGCATAACTAGCGTCCTATTTGGAACCGCAACTTCAATAATGACCTCATGGCTGCCATGACACAAACACCTCACCAGTCATCGTCTGACCATCAATAATGAGGTGACAAGTCATAGGGGCGGGCCTCTGCAAGCCATTTGGAAGTGGCCTGGCCACATCGCCAGGACACCTGATGCCCTGTGGTTTATATGGGCCCCCCACATCAGGGGCAGTGCCAAAGAGTTCATTACCGGACCTAGTTTCTGATGCAGTAAGTGCCTGAGCATGCTCAGTAGCATGAAATACAGTCTCCGAAAAAAGACTATCAGCTTTAGCATGGTGTCTAGGCACAACACAGGACTTAGACCTGGCACGGAGTGCAAGTACCTGTGCAAAGAGGCTTTTCACACTAAGTGTGGGAGCATGCGCTGTATCCCGAAATGAAGACTTAGCCTCAGGAATGGCACAGTCAGGCTGAGCATACTCACTAGGCGAAACACTGTAGTTAGGCTGCGGCTGAGGTAAATCGGCACACGCATGCGCACTAGCTGCCTCTCCACACTTACACGTGGAGGAGAAATTGCTCTTCGGGTGTGGACTTGGAGATGCTGTCTATGAACAGAAGGAAAAGCTAAAGGAAGCCTCACTTTCTATCCCTCCGAATAATCAAATGTAGCAAGGAATTCCCTGAGTTTGCTATAATATAAAATTAGCGTAGCAAAATGTGCATGAGGGTGTCATGCAGAGGTGCTGCAAATAGATTTGCACCAGTGGGACACTAATGGAAGTCCAACAGTCATTTCTTGTATGCCACTAAATGGCAGCATTTTTTGCTATCATTATAGCTTATTAAAAACAGAGCAGGAGGGTGTCATGCAGAGCGGCTGCACATAGATTTGCACCAGTGGGGCGCTAATGGAGTACAACAGCCACTTCTTGTATGCCACTAAGTTTGCTCAATTTTTGGTATTAGAATGTCTTAGTAACAATGAGTTTGAGTGTGCAATGCAGGCAGAGGTGCTGCAAATATCTTTGCACTAGTGGGACAATACAGAAGTCCAACAGCCACGTTTAGGATGCTACTAAGTTCACTCAGTGTTTGCTAGTATAATGGCTTAGTAACAATGAGTTTGAGTGTGCAATGCAGGCAGACGTGCTGCAAATATCTTTGCACTAGTGGGACAATTCAGAAGTCCAACAGCCACGTTTAGGATGCCACTAAGTTCACTCAGTGTTTGCTAGTATAATGGCTTAGTAACAATGAGTTTGCAAAGGGCAGGAGGGTACAGTGGCAGTGTGAAGCCCCACAGGTGTTGTGTCGGTGCATTACCTTCAGGGACTCCACGTAGCTGGTGCTGGTCACAGGTAGGGAATCTTCGGTTTTGATCGTGACGCCACTCTCAGTATTGCGGTCAGTAGGGACCGCCACTGCAGGTTGAGGGTCGCCTGGGGCTGATGGTGTGTGCAGTTAGTTGGAATAGCCTCCTGAGAGTGAGGCAAGCCCCAGGGCCCGGTGTAGGTTTGTAGTACCACAAGTCGCAGAATGACTCACACAGGCAGAACTGTCTTTCAAGGGCTTTACTCACATTTGATGGCAGGGTGAGTAGCCCGGGCGTAGCTGGGATGAACCAGATGGGAACCAGGTATCCTTCAGGCTGACTTTATGAGGGTGACTACTGACTCGCCTTCCTTAGCCCTTGGTGGTTTGGGGTGACCCCGACTTTGAGTCCCTAGGGGGTCGCCCAGGGAAGTTGCTGAAGCCTCACTCCCCTTCGTTTGCCGTGTGCTTGTTGCCTGGGCCAGATCACTCCAGCTTCTTGCCTCCTGTGAGCTATGGGCCCTAACTGTGGCTACGTGGCTGCGGCTTTTGTGGTGTTGTGGCGTGGGCTTTGAGAGCCCCACACCGGCAGGTTTAGCAAAAGAAAGCTGGATCTATCTCCGCTTCGGGATCTGCCGCCCGTTTGGGCCTGGTACTCTCTAGCAGTCTCCTTACTTCCCACTCCGTGCCCTTTCTTTAGCTGAAGCTGGCTTTCAGGTAGCACTCCTAGTTGACCGTTCTCCCCCGTCAGTAGCCACTGCGCGGGCGCTGTTAGACAGCAACAGCCCCACAGGTCTGCTCCTCACTGAGCCCTCTGGAGTTCTCCTCTAACTGACTCACTGCCCCTCCTCTCCTGTTCTTGCCTACGCCACCTAGCAACCAGATTCTCTTACCACACCCCTTGAGAGGAGATGGAGGCTTTTGGCCCCCTCCACTATTCCAGTGAAGGTCAAGGCTTTTCCCCCTCCTGGGATCCCCAGGGGTCCTCTCATGGGTACATGTGTGAGACCTGATCACTATGCGCCTGTGTTCCACACCCCGGTCAGCCTTCTGGATTACCTGTATTGTACTGTCCCCAGCATGGGTGCAGTACTCAGTGGTGCCTGACCAGGTCAGGGGCGCCACATTCCCCCTTAGTTATCACCAGCACGTCCTCGGGCTGCAAGACAACATTTTAAAATGCATAAAACATTAAAACATGTAAAACATTTTTAAAAGCACCAGGTACCATACATCACCACCCTCCACCCACAAGTCCGTTAACCCACCCAAAACCCCTTTCACGTTGGCCGCGACTTCAGCCACTTCTGGCAGGATGTAGAGGCGGCTTACATGGGCTGGTGGTTTCAGGGTATACCTGGCCTGATGGATCCGCGCCTTCAGCCTCTTCTGGCAGGATGCAGAGGCGGCCTCCACAGTTGGTGCTGGTCAGGTACCCTCTTTGTGGTGGTGAGCCAAGGCCCCATAAACAGGCGTGCTCTCTGGTTGCAGGTGAGCCAAGGCCCTATACACGGACGGGCTCCTCCTGGTTGCAGACGAGCCAAGCCCCTAAACAGGCTGACTCTGGTGGCGGTGGTGCCCTCTGGTGTAACTATTTACACTGCGAGAGTTTGTGGCTATAGCCAGTTCATAGCCTTAAGGTTTATTTCTCACAATAGTTTTTGTGGGCACATTACTTGAACTTGAACGTTGCAAAACAAAACTTTTCAAAACTGGTCAAAACAGTAACTTCTTTCTTTACTTTACTTTACTTTACTCCTCTTTACCAGGGCTTGGGCCTGCTGGGCTGCGGCACCTGTTGCTTTCTGGCTCTTTGTCGTCGTCTGTGGTTGTTTCCTCTGTAGGTTCCTTGTCTTTTCTCTCTTGATCTTCATCTGTGTCTCTATCTCTGTCTTTTCTTTCCTCTTTGGGACATGGTGCTACGTCTAAGGCATAGTAGCCCCTTTCTCCTTGATGCAAGGTGAACTGTACTGCGTCTCCAATTTTCAAATTTCTGCCTGAATGTCCTCTGGGCAGGTGGGCTTGAACATCTCTCCGATTCACAAATATGCCCTCTTTTATTCCTCTTGCTACAATAAAGCCGTATCCGCTTTTCAAATTGAAGTCCTCTACTACTCCTCTGTAAAGGGGTCCTCTGACCTGGGCTCTAGACCTTCTCAGTAACCTTTTCTCCTGTAGGTCTCTGGCTGCAACTTCCCTCTGCTCTGGAGATTGTGGTGCAGGGGACAGCGTTGTTTTGTTGCGACGCCTTGTCCTGCGGCCTGAACTCTGCGTGGTACAGCTTGCAAAATCCCAGGTGAGACTTTTAGGCAGATCTTCGTCAGCGGACGGTGTCAAGTCCTCCTCATCCCAACGGGAATAGGGCAACATCTCCGGTTCTGAGTATAGATCCACTGCTGGTGGCTCCGGAGTCAGCTCCTCAGCTTCCTGGCCTCCTCTCCCCCTTAGTTCTTCTTGGCACTCCTTTGGTGGCAGTGCTGGGGATGGGCTTTCTTCAGCTGGTCTGGGCGGTGGACTCTCTGGCGCGGCTGCAGGGGTTGCCTGAATCTCCTTGGGGGTATGCGGAGGGAGCAGATACCGATCCACCATCTCTTGTGGGAACTGGGCCTCTAGGTCAGCCTTCAGCTTCCAGTATTCGGGGTCCTCTCCTATCAGGGTCTTCCTAGCAGGGACCTCTTTGGACTGGGGAGCGGTGTCTGCTCTGGCCTTGCAGGCCGGGGTAAATGATGAGGTAATCTCTTCTTGGCGGGCCGCGCCTGGCATGGCGGCGGCCTGGTCTTGGCGGGCCGCGCCCGGCATGGCGGCGGCCTGGTCTTGGCGGGCCGCGCCCTGGATGGCGGCGGCCTGGTCTTGGCGGGCCGCGCCCTGGATGGCGGCGGCCTGGTCTTGGCGGGCCGCGCCCTGGATGGCGGCGGCCTGGTCTTGGCGGGCCGCGCCCTGGATGGCGGCGGCCTGGTTCTGTGTCGCTTTTGCAGGGGGCTCTGTGCCGGCTGGGCTGGACGTCGCTGCAGCAGTCTGGGCTTGGCGGGCCGCGCCTGGCGTGGCTGCGGCCTGGTTCAGCACCTCACTTGCGGCGCGGACGAGCGTTGCTGCGGCGGTGGGGTCTCGGCGGGCCGGGCCTAGCAGGGCGGCGGCCTGGGTCAGCGTTACGCCTGCGACGCGGATGAGGGTCGCGGTGGCAGCCGGTTCTTTGCGGGCCGGACTGGGCGTTGCTGCAGGGACCGGGTCTTGGTGGGCCGAGCAGGGCATCGCTGCGGCCGCTGGGGCTTGGAGGGCCGCACCTGGCGTGGCTGCGGCCTGCTTCGGCGTCGCCGCACCGGACGCCTCTTCGGGGACCGCGGGCGTGGCAGCAGGGGTCGGGGCACTTGCGCTGGCCGGGGCATCACTCGACTCACCCACCGGTGGCAGCATCGGGGTCTGCGTCATCGCCGTCCTGTCTGGCACTCGGCGCGCGGCTCTCCTTTCATAGGCCCGAACCGCCGCGGTCATCTCCAGCATTTCCATCCGTTCTTCCCGGATCTGCTCCACAACCCGGTTCTCCAGTCGGTCGCAGAACTGGGCCAGCTCCCGATACCACCAGGCAGCGGAGCCCGGTTCTGGATTTCTGCGGTCAGACGCCATTCCTTCTGCGCCCTCTTCTGCACGACTCTCCAGCTGTGGACTCGCCGTTGCCTCTGATAGCAAGCTTTTTAGTTTCTGCTCTGCCTCTTTCAGCAGCTCCTCTCCCAGCAGCAGGCTTGTGGCTCTCTTTCCTTCCCGCCGTCTCTGGACGCTTCCACTCTCATAGCTGGCAAGGTCAGAACTCTGCAGGGGATCTCTGGGTAGCCACACCTCTTCGTGGGCGGTAACTTCTTCCAGCGCGGGCTGCTGTTGTTTTTCAGCGCGCTTTTCATGGTGGCAATATGGCGGCGCTTCCAATTTTTCAAGCGGACCGCCCAGGCACATGGTCACCTGTCTGGACAGGTCTAGTCCTTATCCTGTTCGTGACGCCAGATGTGAAGCCCCACAGGTGTTGTGTCGGTGCATTACCTTCAGGGACTCCACGTAGCTGGTGCTGGTCACAGGTAGGGAATCTTCGGTTTTGATCGTGACGCCACTCTCAGTATTGCGGTCAGTAGGGACCGCCACTGCAGGTTGAGGGTCGCCTGGGGCTGATGGTGTGTGCAGTTAGTTGGAATAGCCTCCTGAGAGTGAGGCAAGCCCCAGGGCCCGGTGTAGGTTTGTAGTACCACAAGTCGCAGAATGACTCACACAGGCAGAACTGTCTTTCAAGGGCTTTACTCACATTTGATGGCAGGGTGAGTAGCCCGGGCGTAGCTGGGATGAACCAGATGGGAACCAGGTATCCTTCAGGCTGACTTTATGAGGGTGACTACTGACTCGCCTTCCTTAGCCCTTGGTGGTTTGGGGTGACCCCGACTTTGAGTCCCTAGGGGGTCGCCCAGGGAAGTTGCTGAAGCCTCACTCCCCTTCGTTTGCCGTGTGCTTGTTGCCTGGGCCAGATCACTCCAGCTTCTTGCCTCCTGTGAGCTATGGGCCCTAACTGTGGCTACGTGGCTGCGGCTTTTGTGGTGTTGTGGCGTGGGCTTTGAGAGCCCCACACCGGCAGGTTTAGCAAAAGAAAGCTGGATCTATCTCCGCTTCGGGATCTGCCGCCCGTTTGGGCCTGGTACTCTCTAGCAGTCTCCTTACTTCCCACTCCGTGCCCTTTCTTTAGCTGAAGCTGGCTTTCAGGTAGCACTCCTAGTTGACCGTTCTCCCCCGTCAGTAGCCACTGCGCGGGCGCTGTTAGACAGCAACAGCCCCACAGGTCTGCTCCTCACTGAGCCCTCTGGAGTTCTCCTCTAACTGACTCACTGCCCCTCCTCTCCTGTTCTTGCCTACGCCACCTAGCAACCAGATTCTCTTACCACACCCCTTGAGAGGAGATGGAGGCTTTTGGCCCCCTCCACTATTCCAGTGAAGGTCAAGGCTTTTCCCCCTCCTGGGATCCCCAGGGGTCCTCTCATGGGTACATGTGTGAGACCTGATCACTATGCGCCTGTGTTCCACACCCCGGTCAGCCTTCTGGATTACCTGTATTGTACTGTCCCCAGCATGGGTGCAGTACTCAGTGGTGCCTGACCAGGTCAGGGGCGCCACAGCAGGGTTGTGGGTCTCTGGGTAGAGGAAAGGAAGCCTGCCTTTCTATCCCTTCTAATGGGGAAATGCAGCGAGGAAATCCCTGACCTTAGCTACACAGACGCTGTCATCTTGTGTAGCTGTTAAACTCTGTTTTCACGGACCTGTCACCTATGGCTCTGACCCTGCCGGTATTAGCCCTTAAATGGACTGATAGAAAGTGCTATCCCTATTCTGTACAGCGCTGTGTATAGAGCGTACACAGCAGTATCGGAGATAGGAGCTGCGCCAGCGGTGATTGACACCAAGGATGCAGAAGGCAGATCATGGCGTGCTGGAGGAAAATGTCCGTTTTTATAATGCAGGGACATGTGACATGGACATCCTATCACACATGCCGTTGCTTCTCTGGCTAAAAGTCCACTTAGCTGTGTGTGTGTCTGGGATTGGCTGACATGATGGCCCGCCCCACTACACGCGCGCGCTTAGGGAAGGAAGACAAGGAAAAAAAAAAACATTGGCGATCGCCATTATACAAACAGCAGTGATCTGAATGCGCTGTTCCCGCACACTATACACTGAAATTTCATAATAGTGTGAGTCACAGAGTGACTTACACTATTACAGCGGAAAGCCAGCTAGTAATTAGCTGGTCTTTTTGCTGCTAGAACCGTTCTCGAACGTATCTAGAACTATCGAGCTTTAGCAAAAAGCTCGAGTTCTAGTTCTATCTAGAACAGCCCCCAAAATCACTCGAGCCGCGAACTGGAGAACCTCGAACCGCGAACCGCACTCAACTCTACTAAGGGGTACTTTGCACATTGCGACATCGCTACTGCGATATCGTCAGGGTCAAATCGAAAGTGACGCACATTCGGCGCCAGTAACGACGTTGTAACGTGTAAAGCCTAGATGCGCCGATAAATGATCGCAAAAGTGTCATAAATTGGTAATCTGTGTAGCGCCGGTCATTTTCATAATGTCGCACCAATAGGAGATACGATGTTGTTCCTCGTTCCTGCGGCAGCACACATCGCTGTGTGTGAAGCCGCAGGAGCGAAGAACATCTCCTTACCTGCCTCCACCGGCTATGCGGAAGGAAGGAGGTGGGCGGGATTTTAACGCCCCACTCATCTCCACCAGCTTCTGGCAGGCTGCCAGCGATGGCTCCTGCACACTGTAGCTGTAAAAAGCCCTGCTTTTTGCTGCTAGAGCCGTTCTCGAACGTATCTAGAACTATCGAGCTTTAGCAAAAAGCTCGAGTTCTAGTTCTATCTAGAACAGCCCCCAAAATCACTCGAGCCGCGAACTGGAGAACTTCGAACCGCGAACCGCGCTCAACTGTACTAAGGGGTACTTTGCACATTGCGACATCGCTACTGCGATATCGTCGGGGTCAAATCGAAAGTGACGCACATTCGGCACCAGTAACGACGTTGTAACGTGTAAAGCCTAGATGCGCCGATAAATGATCGCAAAAGTGTCATAAATTGGTAATCTGTGTAGCGCCGGTCATTTTCATAATGTCGCACCAATAGGAGATACGATGTTGTTCCTCGTTCCTGCGGCAGCACACATCGCTGTGTGTGAAGCCGCAGGAGCGAAGAACATCTCCTTACCTGCCTCCACCGGCTATGCGGAAGGAAGGAGGTGGGCGGGATTTTAACGCCCCACTCATCTCCACCAGCTTCTGGCAGGCTGCCAGCGATGGCTCCTGCACACTGTAGCTGTAAAAAGCCCTGCTTTTTGCTGCTAGAGCCGTTCTCGAACGTATCTAGAACTATCGAGCTTTAGCAAAAAGCTCGAGTTCTAGTTCTATCTAGAACAGCCCCCAAAATCACTCGAGCCGCGAACTGGAGAACTTCGAACCGCGAACCGCGCTCAACTCTACTAAGGGGTACTTTGCACATTGCGACATCGCTACTGCGATATCGTCGGGGTCAAATCGAAAGTGACGCACATTCGGCACCAGTAACGACGTTGTAACGTGTAAAGCCTAGATGCGCCGATAAATGATCGCAAAAGTGTCATAAATTGGTAATCTGTGTAGCGCCGGTCATTTTCATAATGTCGCACCAATAGGAGATACGATTTTGTTCCTCGTTCCTGCGGCAGCACACATCGCTGTGTGTGAAGCCACAGGAGCGAAGAACATCTCCTTACCTGCCTCCACCGGCTATGCGGAAGGAAGGAGGTGGGCGGGATTTTTACGCCCCACTCATCTCCACCACTCCGCTTCTATTGGCCGTCTGCCGTGTGACGTCATTGTGACGCCGCACGACCCGCCCCCTTAGGAAGGAGGTGGGTCGCCAACCAGAGCGACGTCGCAGGGCAGGTAACTGCGTGTGAAGCTGCCGTAGCGATAATGTTCCCCACGGCAGCTATAACAAGTTATCGTATGTGCGACGGGGGCAGGTACTATCGCACTCGGCATCGCTAGCCAATGCTAGCGATGTCGCAGCGTGCAAAGTACCCCTAAGAAATACATACAATAAATGCACAGATACTGAGCCATTAAAGGCTACGTTTATCCTGAACTTATCACCAAATAGTCCAAGAGTAACAGACGGCACTGGATACAAACAGTACAACACGATTTTCAGCACAAAAAAGCCAAAAATAAGCAATGGAAAGGTCAGGAAAAAATTCATTAAAAATTATATTATTTTTATTAGATATAATTGAAATTTCTTTGCTGTTTTTAATTCAATTATATGTAATAAAAATAAAATAATTTTTAAGTTTATCTTTAATTGTAAGTGATCATTCACTCTGGCAGCAGTGAGATACAAGTGCATCTCAATAAATTAGAATATCCTCTAAAAATTAATTTATTTCAGTAATTCAATACAAAAAGGGAAACACATATATAATATAGAATCATGGGGGCGAGTCCTGGCTATGGAGGAGTGAGGACGTGTTTCAGCTCCTGCCACCGGACTACATTACTGACAATTAAACCAGCCTAAGAGCCTGGAAGAAAAGAATATGCAGCGCAGGAGAAGAGAGAGCTCCCAGGGGCCCATCAGAGGAGCATCACGGACAGAGGAGAAGAGAATCAGAGGCTTCCTTACCGGGCCAAAGCAGAGGACAGCACCGCAGACATCTTCCAAGATGGAGAGGCAGGGGAAGCCCCAGCAGCACCATAGACAGAGGGAGGAATCCACCCGGGCAGCGGAGGAGAGGCAGCTGATAACCCCAGATGGCCAGCATGCAGGGTCTCAGGTACAGGGCAGCCCTGGAGCAGGGAGCATGGGTACAACCCCACCATTGCTGATTGTAGACCTGCAGTGGGGAGGCCTAAGGAGTGGGGAGAGGTGCCCTTACCCCTGTCACAGAAGGAGGACAATAATAAATCTCAAGCAGAGGCTGTTAATGCTGCAAATGGGGAACAGGGCCCTGCTAGTGGAAATCTCCTATCTTCAGTGAGACACAGCCTGAGGCCCCCTTCACACGTCCGTGAAAAACACGCACGTGTGTTACGGGCCGTTTTTCGGGTCCGTGTCCCGTTTTTGTGTCCGTTTTTATGGTCCGTGTGGCACCTGTGTGAATTGCGTATGCTAGCCGTGTTTGTGTGCAGAACGTCCGTGTGTGCGTGTGGAATTAACGTGTATGTGTACGTGTAATGTCCGTGTGGAATGTCCGTGTGTGTGATGCACAATGTTGTTTATAAATGTCGGCTGACAGCAGACAGAGTTGCGCGATGAGAATGAACTCGGGTGAACTTCACCCGACTTCATCCTCATACCGCGGCTCTGTCTGTGTCGAGTACTGATTAGCGGTCACCTGTGAAGGATTCACCGGTGACCGCTAATCCCCCGAGTGACTGAAGTTTCCCCCCCTCTCTCATACTCACCGTTCCTCGATCCCCGGCGCGGCCCTGCACGGCATTCACACTGCTGCGGCGGCTTTTACTATTTTGAAAAAGCCGGCCGCTCATTAAACAATCTCCTATTCCCTGCTTTCCCCGCCCACCGGCGCCTATGATTGGTTGCAGTGAGACACGCCCCCACGCTGAGTGACAGGTGTCACACTGCACCCAATCACAGCAGCCGGTGGGCGTGTCTATACTGTGCAGTAAAATAAATAAATAAATAAATAATTTAAAAAAACGGCGTGCGGTTCCCCCCAATTTTAATGCCAGCCAGATAAAGCCATATGGCTGAAGGCTGGTATTATCAGGATGGGGAGCTCCACGTTATGGGGAGCCCCCCACCCTAACAATATCAGTCAGCAGCCGCCCAGAATTGCCGCATACATTATATGCGACAGTTCTGGGGCTGTACCCGGCTCTTCCCGATTTGCCCTGGTGCTTTGGCAAATCGGGGTAATAAGGAGTTATTGGCAGCCCATAGCTGCCAATAAGTCCTAGATTAATCATGTCAGGCGTCTATGAGACACCCTCCATGATTAATCTGTAAATTACAGTAAATAAACACACACACACCAGAAAAAATCCTTTATTAGAAATAAAAAACACACACATATACCCTGGTTCACCACTTTAATCAGCCCCAAAAAGCCCTCCATGTCCGGCGTACTCCAGGATGGTCCAGCGTCGCATCCAGCTCTGCTGCATGGAGGTGACAGGAGCTGCAGAAGACACCGCCGCTCCGGTCACCTCCACGCAGCTAATGAAGACAGCCGTGCGATCAGCTGAGCTGAGCTGGATCCAGTGACAGCGGGTAACCTCAGTGACAGCTCAGCTGATCGCGCGGCTGTCTTCATTAGCTGCGTGGAGGTGACCGGAGCGGCGGTGTCTTCTGCAGCTCCTGTCACCTCCATGCAGCAGAGCTGGATGCGACGCTGGACCATCCTGGAGTACGCCGGACATGGAGGGCTTTTTGGGGCTGATTAAAGTGGTGAACCAGGGTATATGTGTGTGTTTTTTATTCCTAATAAAGGATTTTTTCTGGTGTGTGTGTGTTTATTTACTGTAATTTTACAGATTAATCATGGAAGGTGTCTCATAGACGCCTGACATGATTAATCTAGGACTTATTGGCAGCTATGGGCTGCCAATAAATCCTTATTACCCCGATTTGCCAAAGCACCAGGGCAAATCGGGAAGAGCCGGGTACAGCCCCAGAACTGTCGCATATAATGTATGCGGCAATTCTGGGCGGCTGCTGACTGATATTGTTAGGCTGGGGGGCTCCCCATAACGTGGAGCTCCCCATCCTGAGAATACCAGCCTTCAGCCGTATGGCTTTATCTGGCTGGCATTAAAATTGGGGGGAACCGCACGCCGTTTTTTTTAATTATTTATTTATTTATTTTACTGCACAGTATAGACACGCCCACCGGCTGCTGTGATTGGGTGCAGTGTGACACCTGTCACTCAGCGTGGGGGCGTGTCTCACTGCAACCAATCATGGGCGCCGGTGGGCGGGGAAAGCAGGGAATAGGAGATTGTTTAATGAGCGGCCGGCTTTTTCAAAATAGTAAAAGCCGCCGGAGCAGTGTGAATGCCGTGCAGCGCTGCGCCGGAGATCGGGGAACGGTAAGTATGAGAGAGGGGGGGAAACTGACCGACAGACTGTGAGAGAGGGACAGACAGACAGAGAGACCGACAGAGAGACAGAGAGACCGACCGACGGACTCAGGGAGATTGACCGACATACACAGAAATAGAAAGAATAGCCGACATCACTAGAAATAAAAACACCAAACGGACACGGACTATAGGTAGATGCATACGTGTTTACTAACGTGTGTGCACATACCCATAGACTTTCATTGTGTCCACGTGTGCGTGCTCCGTGCAGATAACGGACATGCATCCGTGCAAAACGCAAACACATACGAATCACGGACACGCACACACGGACATAATGAAATAACGGACGTGTGACCACAATCATAGATTAACATTGGTGCACGTTTGGCCGTGTCTCCGGTATATACGGAAACGGACCAAACACGCACGTGTATCACGGACGTGTGAAGGGGGCCTGAGTCAAAGTGTGTATGATATGGAAATGCAAGCAGAGTTAGAGCCTGCCACAAGTACAATAAGATCACATGAATCAGGAGTGCTGACAGAACTTAATGAAATCCGGGCACACATCTCTTCTATGCCCACCAGAGAAGATATGGAGACATATATAGCAAGGCTGGAACAGGCATACCGCACAGAGCTGTCAGCCCTGAGGGGGGAGGTGGAAAGAGTGGACACTCAGAACCAAATACAGGGTGCTAAAATACAGAATATAGAAGACACCACTCAGGCACAAGGGGCCATTTTGGATCAACACTCCCTCCAAATACAATATATGGTGGAAGCAATGGACGATGCTGTAAACAGGGGCCGGAGAAACAATTTAAGGGTCCGGGGTTTACTAGAGTCTGTTGAACCTAAGGATCTCCAGAGAGTAGTGATGAGCGAGTACTAAAAAGCTCGGGTGCTCAAGGCTCGGGCCGAGCATCCCAAGATACTCGTGTACTCGGCCCGAGCACCGAGCCCAATGTTATCCTATGGGAGACCCGAGTATTTTTATGAAATGACCCCCGGCAGCATGTATGAAACCCTAAAAATGTCACAAAAGTCTCAGAAGAGTGTTCAAATGACATGGCAACAGCATGGGGAAGATCCCTTGAAGTATTTATCACTCAAAAGCAGGGGCGTAACGACCGCGGTCGCAGCGGTCGCCATCGCGACCGGGCCCAGGCAGTTTGGGGCCCGCGGGGACCCGACAGATCAGCAGCCAGCTCCTCTCAGTGAGAGAGAAGCTGCGCTGATCTGTCACAGTGCACGCGCCCACTATATGACCCGCTGCCGCCCCCGACACCGGGCCCTCCTGCCCGATGTCAGCGGCGGCACCGGGGCCCCCCTCCCCCGTCACCGCGCACAGTAATAATGAAGCATAGAGCGGCCAGCGCCGATCTGCATCATCATACTCCCCCTGTGCCTGCGCGGTGACGTCACTCCTGTGCGACTGCTGTGCTGAGTGCACAGAGCGCAGGGAGGGAGGACGCCGACCGGAGCACCGGGAGAGAGAGGAGGACGAGCAGCAGTGGAAGGAGGAGAGCAGGGAGTACAGCAGCAGTGGAACAAGGAGACGTCAGGACAGAGCAGCAGTGGAAGGAGAAGATCGGTGAGTACTTGTTTTTTTTTTTTTTATATATATATAGTGAGTACACGGTGGTCATGATGGAGGCCTGGGTTGGGGAGGCTGCATGATACTGTACATGGAGGCCTGGGGTGGGGAGGCTGCATGATACTGTACATGGAGAACTGGGGTGGGGAGGCTGCATGATACTGTACATGGAGGCCTGGGGTGGGGAGGCTGTATGATACTGTACATGGAGGCCTGGGGTGGGGAGGCTGCATGATACTGTACATGGAGGCCTGGGGTGGGGAGGCTGCATGATACTGTACATGGAGGCCTGGGGTGGGGAGGCTGTATGATACTGTACATGGAGGCCTGGGGTGGGGAGGCTGCATGATACTGTACATGGAGGCCTGGGGTGGGGAGGCTGCATGATACTGTACATGGAGGCCTGGGGTGGGGAGGCTGCATGATACTGTACATGGAGGCCTGGGGTGGGGAGGCTGCATGATACTGCACATGGAGGCCTGGGGAGACTGCATTATACTGTACATGGAGGCCTGGGGAGGCTGGCAGCATTATTATAGATGGAGGCCTGGGGAGGCTGGCAGCATTATTATACATGAGCCCTGGGGAGGCTGGCAGCATTATTATACATGAGGCCTGGGGAGGCTGGCTGCATTATTATACATGAGGCCTGGGGAGGCTGGCTGCATTATTATACATGGAGGTCTGGGGAGGCTGGCTGCATTATTATACATGGAGGCCTGGGGAGGCTGGCTGCATTATTATACATGAGGCCTGGGGAGGCTGGCTGCATTATTATACATGGAGGCCTGGGGAGGCTGGCTGCATTATTATACATGGAGGCCTGGGGAGGCTGGCTGCATTATTATACATGGAGGTCTGGGGAGGCTGGCTGCATTATTATACATGGAGGTCTGGGGAGGCTGGCTGCATTATTATACATGGAGGCCTGGGGAGGCTGGCTGCATTATTATACATGGAGGCCTGGGGAGGCTGGCTGCATTATTATACATGGAGGCCTGGGGAGGCTGGCTGCATTATTATACATGAGGCCTGGGGAGGCTGGCTGCATTATTATACATGGAGGTCTGGGGAGGCTGGCTGCATGATTATACATGGAGGCCTGGGGAGGCTGGCTGCATTATTATACATGGAGGCCTGGGGAGGCTGGCTGCATTATTATACATGGAGGCCTGGGGAGGCTGGCTGCATTATTATACATGGAGGCCTGGGGAGGCTGGCTGCTATATTATACATGGAGGCCTGGGAGGCTGGCTGCTATATTATACATGGAGGCCTGGAGAGGTTGGCTGCATTATTATATATGGAGGCCTGGTGAGGCTGCATAATAAACATGAAGGACACCTTATACATTGAATATAGAGGTGTAATATACATAGAGGTCTATGAGGCTGCATTATACTGGAGGTCTATAGGGCTGCATTAAAATGGAGGTCGGGGGGGGGGCTGTATAATACAAAATGAAGGGACACCTTATACATGGAATATAGGGGTGAATTATACATGGAGGAGTACGGGGCTGCATAATACCATCTGAAGTTTTATGGGGTTGTGTTATAATACATATAGGACTATGGGGGCTGCATTATAATATATGGAGGACTATGGAGGCTACCTTATACATGGACTATGGAAGTGCATTATAAAACATGGAGGACTATGTGGTGCAGTATAATATATGGAGAACTATGGGGTGAATTTTAATACATGGAGAACTATGGGAAATGCATTATAATTGAAGGGCTACTTTATACATGGAGGATTATGGGGGTGCATTATAATATATGGAGGGCTATGTATCTGCATTCTAATATATGAAGGGTTATGTGAGACCCTTTATACAATTATTTGGAAGGCTATGTGGGGGCTGTTATAGTATTTTGAGAACTTTATACAGGGGGGACAAAGATACAAGTATGGGATGGAAATGTTTTGTGCTGAGGGAAAAAGGCTCTTTCCCTCAGCAGCCAACTTTCCCATGCTCTGCTATACATCTCTCAGCACCCAGCTTTCCCATGTTCTGATATACATCTCTCAGCACCCAGCTTTCCCATGTTCTGATATACATCTCTCAGCACCCAGCTTTCTCATGCTCTGATATGGGAAAGCTGGGTGCTGAGGACAAGATAAATATCAGAACATAGGAAAGCTGGGTGCTGATAGAGGGATTTCAGGGTGCTGTGGGTGAGAGCCAAGTGTCAGCGTCATTATCCTGTACCCCGAGTGTCAGTGTCATTATCCCTTACCCCATACCTCCCAACCGTCCCGGATACAGCGGGACTTTCACGCTTTACGTTGTTTGTCCCGTTGCCACGATCGGGACGGCCGGCTCCCGGGCTCCGCCCACCCACTCTCTCTCCGCCTCCCTGCTTTTCCCTCCTACCATCCCAGTAGACGTGGCATAACAGAGAGGAGCGCTGCCTGTGCTGCTGCTGGTACAGTAAAATCTCCCCAGCGCTGATTTCCCTCCCCCCCCCCCCCTCACCCCCGGCCGGAGCCTCTCTGTGCGGTCGGCCGGCCGCCTGTCTGTGCGGTCGGCCGGCCGCCTGTCTGTGCGGGCGCCCCCCGGCCGCCTGTCTGTGCGGGCGCCCCCCGGCCGACTGTCTGTGCGGGCGCCCCCCGGCCGCCTGTCTGTGCGGGCGCCCCCCTGCCGCCTGTCTGTGCGGGCGCCCCCCCTGCCGCCTGTCTGTGCGGGCGCCCCCCTGCCAGCTGTCTGTGAAGGCGACCGGCCACCTCACTGTGTGGGCGACCGGCCGCCTCACTGTGGCTCCCTGCGTTTCCATGCTGGAGGCCCGCCGGCTGCCTGCGTGTCCATGCTGGAGGCCCGCCGGCTGCCTGCGTGTCCATGCTGGAGGCCCGCCGGCTGCCTGCGTGTCCATGCTGGAGGCCCGCCGGCTGCCTGCGTGTCCATGCTGGAGGCCCGCCGGCTGCCTGCGTGTCCATGCTGGAGGCCCGCCGGCTGCCTGCGTGTCCATGTTGGAGGCCCGCCGGCTGCCTGCGTGTCCATGCTGAATGGGTGTGGATGGGGAGTGGATATGGGCGTGACTGTGAAATGGGTGTGGTTAGGGGGCGTGGCCTAAAAATTTGCGCGCCGCAAACTTTATCCTTCTTTTCCTTCTTTAAAAGTTGGGAGGTATGCCTTACCCCAAGTGTCTGTGTATGTGGAGGGGGGGCCCAGGTCTAAACTTTGCACCAGGGCCCATCCAACTCTAGTTACGCCACTGCTCAAAAGTCACAGCTGTGAACAATTTTGTCCGCATTTTACGCCATTTTTACGGACTCACCAGAAAACCTTACAAAATGACACCAAAATGAATTTTCATGGCGGAAATGTTAAGGGCACATACCCAATAGTGAGATAGAGCTGGTGTATGTTACTTTTGGAAATTACATGAAAGATTTTACGTCAAAACATTGTGTGGCACTTCGATGTCCCTGAGAAGAGACATACATGAAGGCCTCTTGAGTCTAATGTGCCCATTTTGAGGAAGTGGGTCTATTGTAGTATAGCCCTTTGGCAGGGCAGCCAAAAATTGGGAGGCTCCACGTTGTCCCTGGATAGAGACGTGCATGAGGGCCTGTAAACCTGAAGTGCCCATTGTAAGGAAGTGGGTCTGTGACGCCTTGGGCAAGCCAGGGGTCACAGGTCATCACACCACCACACCCTACATCCCAGTTAGGAACACCTAAGCTAACCAAAAATCCTTGTTGCCTTCCTCCAGAGGCTGATGTTCACACCAGGGGGTGGGCCAGGCGGTTGGCTCCGCCCACCGAGGAGTTCACAGCTCTGGAGGCGGGAGAAACCAGGCAGAGTAGCCCAGGCAGGGCTTGAGTAAACAGCTAAGAGGAGTTAAGGAAGTGAAAGTAGAAGGAAGTAAAGTGGTAAAGGAGGAAAGCAAGAGTGGTGACAGAAAGAAAGCCTGAAGGGTCCAGCTGTGTGTAGGACCGGCTCAGCAAGGTCAGCAACGACGGTGACTGTCCAGAGGGGTGACTGTTCAGGAGTTCCTGGAAGGACCGCGGACGGGTAGTGACCCGGCGGTCTGGAGCAGCGTGCAAAGAGCAGTCAGCACCAGGGCAGGGGCCTCTCGGACCCCGGCAAGGCTAGGAGTCGCCATAATTTGCCGAATCCGTCAGTGAAGGGGACGTTGATCCCCCAACAACCAAGTCCCGATTGAAGGCAACAGTCCAACCAGTAAAGAGGAACACCGCCACCGCCAAGGCACCAGTTCCTCAGGGCCAGCGTCTGCGGGCAAAGTAGAGCTCCCCCGGTCCAGCTTGAAGCCGGGGAGCGGGTTACCGGTGGGGACCCATCGCTACCAACCTAGAAACATCAGGTGCAGGTCAGAGGGACATCACCGTTACCTACTGGGAGAGCAAGTGCAGCCGTCCGTGGGAACCGTCTTTCCAGCCGTGTGGTTTACCGTAAAACTGTGTCAACGTCTCAGGCTGAGTGAGTACCACAGTGCCGCAAGGCACAGCGCTGCCCCCGCGTCCCTGCACCCACCAGGCCCTGCATCTCCCATCTCATCACCGGGTCCCGGGATCACCAACACCTACCCACGGAGGGGCAACGCAACATCTCGCTGCTACACACCATCATCCCCGGGCCTATAGAGCAGCGGTGGTGAAATCACCACAACCGTGGGTGGCGTCACGGACAATAAACTATCCCCACACCCAACACCCCCCTTTCACTCACGGGCGAGGAGCGCCACTCGAGAACCCCCGGGATCCAGCCCACAGCTCGAGCCACCACTGAGCAGGAGCCGCCGGACCCGAGAAGAAGGGGTGAGTGTAGTGTGCTGACACCCTCCTCCCCGCCAACGACAACTTGGCGTCACGAACAGGATCTTACCGCTCTGCCGTTTGGTAGAGGTGCGCCTTGTTACCGCCGGAGGTATCCGGCTGAAAAATTTCAGAAGTCGCCATCTTTGGCGCGAAAAGTTCCCGCTCGAGCGTCTTCTTAAGTAGCAGAGGCACGAAGGCCAAAACCCCGCCCCGAGAGAGGAGGGGCCGGAAAGAGCTAAGGGGGACGCGATGGCGGCTGGCTGCATGTAGGTGCAGCTATAAAAGCAGGGACGCCAGGACTCTGCAGCTATATTGGGTTCCTGGAAGACCTCGTTATCACGATGCAAAACCCTGCTCACAACGAGGAAGCCCCCGCGCCTGGCACGGCGACGTGGTTGAGGGACCGGACCGTCCCGCTGAGTAATCGTCTGCAGGCCCATATGCAACTCCTCCTGGAGGAGTGGGAGACCGACATGGCGGATGTGGTGGCTGCTATGTGGAGACGCGAGGCAGAAGAGGATTTGGAGGAGCGGGTAAGCGACCCACGCCCCTGTCTTCCTGAGGGATCGGCCATTGGAGCTGAGGGGCCCGGCCGGCTTCCGCTCACCCTACCTCTCTCCCTTCTACCCGTGATAGCTGCTGCCGCCCCACCATTAGGCCCGCTACCTGCCCAACCGGTAGCGATACCCTGCCCAGCCGCTCCGGCGGACCAGCCGGCTGCAGACGTTCTGGACCTCCCTGAAGTATACCAGGGGGAACTGCTGGAACCGCGACCCCTTAACAGCATGGTGCCAGAAGTCCCAGTAGAGACTGTGCCAGACCCTGAGCCCGAGACCGTGGCCTGGATGAAGGCCCGGGTGATACAATTCCACCAGCGTCAGCAGGATCAGATCTTCCAGATGATGGAGCAGTGGACCAACGAGGTGGAGGAGCTGCTTACAACTGCCCCGAGGTACGGAGGGGGAATGGATGTAGCAGAACCGACTGGTGACCCACGTCCCTATGTCCTACCAGGACCGGCCGCTGTGGCTGAGAGGCCCGGCCTAGTCTCGGCCTATGCATCACCCTTGCCGTTACTTATGGGGCGCCTTAATGTCAGCTCGCCTAATCTGCTGCTCCGTGCTACCGCAGAAGGGGCTGAAGTGCTGGATGTTGGAGGCCAGGAGGCTGCGACAGCTGGCGGCAACCCGCCTGATGCAGAAGCACGAGATGACGACTCCGGCCCTAGTCCCGGGTCTCCTGCTGAGTTTGAAGAGGCAAGTGAGCGTTCCCGCTATGTAGGAGACCCCGTGGTTGTCCATACCCCGCGTGCCGGTGGAAATGGGTACCGGGTGCCCCTGTCACCGCAGGCTTGTCAGTGCATGTTTGATGTGCCGGTGGCAGAGGACGGGTCCGCCTCAGCAGAAATGTACGAGTAGGGCAGTGGATGCCCGCTGCAGCAGTCCCCGTTGGAACCACCACAGAAAGTTTGTGTGAACTGTTGTTTAAAAGTTTGAAAAAGTTGCAGAAAATGATGAAAAATGATGATACCGAGTACTTTACCTGATTATCTGTGTGATTGGAAACCGGCCGGAGCCGGCACCGTTGTCCCCGTGGGGACCGTTTAAAAAGTTATTTTGCATGAGGAACTGCTCATGGACAAGCCCGTGAACTTGCAGAGCAACCACAAACGTTAGTGGCTTGTAAATAAGTTGTTTGCCGTTACCGTTTTCTGCAATGCCGCTTCCGGAGAGGCAGGTTGGAGGGAGGGCCCTCAGCAGAGCAGGCTGGGGCCCAGCCACCAAAGGAACCGGTGGCTACCCTCTGGAGGGGAAGGACAGATCCCGCTCGGGTACCGTGTGCTGGACTGTGGGTCAAGGGGTGCTGCCTGGGCTTTAAGGGCAGCATCAGGGCCAGGTTGCTTGGGTGGGAGAGAGCGGAAACCGTAACCGTAAACCGTTATGCAACGTTAAAGAAATGTGCCTCCCGTTATGGGAAGAGTTATTAAAATGTATATATGTTACCGTTTATCATGTTATATTTTTCAGAAAAATAAAACCGGTGTTGGACGGGCAGCCCGCGGACGGTCTGCATTTTGCTAAGGGGGAATGTGACGCCCTGGGCAAGCCAGGGGTCACAGGTCATCACACCACCACACCCTACATCCCAGTTAGGAACACCTAAGCTAACCAAAAATCCTTGTTGCCTTCCTCCAGAGGCTGATGTTCACACCAGGGGGTGGGCCAGGCAGTTGGCTCCGCCCACCGAGGAGTTCACAGCTCTGGAGGCGGGAGAAACCAGGCAGAGTAGCCCAGGCAGGGCTTGAGTAAACAGCTAAGAGGAGTTAAGGAAGTGAAAGTAGAAGGAAGTAAAGTGGTAAAGGAGGA
Organism: Anomaloglossus baeobatrachus; assembly: GCF_048569485.1. Lineage (NCBI taxonomy): Eukaryota > Metazoa > Chordata > Amphibia > Anura > Aromobatidae > Anomaloglossus > Anomaloglossus baeobatrachus. The sequence goes on along the minus strand of NC_134357.1, from coordinate 312,842,602 downwards.
AAGCAAGAGTGGTGACAGAAAGAAAGCCTGAAGGGTCCAGCTGTGTGTAGGACCGGCTCAGCAAGGTCAGCAACGACGGTGACTGTCCAGAGGAGTGACTGTTCAGGAGTTCCTGGAAGGACCGCGGACGGGTAGTGACCCGGCGGTCTGGAGCAGCGTGCAAAGAGCAGTCAGCACCAGGGCAGGGGCCTCTCGGACCCCGGCAAGGCTAGGAGTCGCCATAATTTGCCGAATCCGTCAGTGAAGGGGACGTTGATCCCCCAACAACCAAGTCCCGATTGAAGGCAACAGTCCAACCAGTAAAGAGGAACACCGCCACCGCCAAGGCACCAGTTCCTCAGGGCCAGCGTCTGCGGGCAAAGTAGAGCTCCCCCGGTCCAGCTTGAAGCCGGGGAGCGGGTTACCGGTGGGGACCCATCGCTACCAACCTAGAAACATCAGGTGCAGGTCAGAGGGACATCACCGTTACCTACTGGGAGAGCAAGTGCAGCCGTCCGTGGGAACCGTCTTTCCAGCCGTGTGGTTTACCGTAAAACTGTGTGAACGTCTCAGGCTGAGTGAGTACCACAGTGCCGCAAGGCACAGCGCTGCCCCCGCGTCCCTGAGCCCACCAGGCCCTGCATCTCCCATCTAATCACCGGGTCCTGGGATCACCAACCCCTACCCACGGAGGGGCAACGCAACATCTCGCTGCTACACACCATCATCCCCGGGCCTATAGAGCAGCGGTGGTGAAGTCACCACAACCGTGGGTGGCGTCACGGACAATAAACTATCCCCACACCCAACACCCCCCTTTCACTCACGGGTGAGGAGCGCCGCTCGAGAACCCCCGGGATCCGGCCCATGGCTCGAGCCACCACTGAGCAGCAGCCGCCGGACCCGAGCAGAAGGGGTGAGTGTAGTGTGCTGACACCCTCCTCCCCGCCCACGACAGGTCTATTGTAGTATAGCCCTTTGGCAGGGCAGCCAAAAATTGTGAGGCTCCACGTTGTCCCTGGATAGAGACGTGCATGACGGCCTGTAAACCTGAAGTGCCCATTGTAAGGAAGTGGGTCTATTGTAGTATAGCCCTTTGGCAGGGCAGCCAAAAATTGAGAGGCTCCACGTTGTCCCTGGATAGAGACGTGCATGAGGGCCTGTAAACCTGAAGTGCCCATTGTAAGGAAGTGGGTCTATTGTAGTATAGCCCTTTGGCAGGGCAGCCAAAAATTGGGAGGCTCCACATTGTCCCTGGATAGAGACGTGCATGAGGGCCTGTAAACCTGAAGTGCCCATTGTAAGGAAGTGGGTCTATTGTAGTATAGCCCTTTGGCAGGGCAGCTAAAAATTGGGAGGCTCCACGTTGTCCCTGGATAGAGACATGCATGAGGGCCTGTAAACCTGAAGTGACCATTGTAAGGAAGTGGGTCTATTGTAGTATAGCCCTTTGGCAGGGCAGCCAAAAATTGGGAGGCTCCACATTGTCCCTGGATAGAGACCTGTTAGGTTCTTAGTGCGTCCGTGCTTGCATTTAAAAACCGCACGTGTGTGCCTGTTGGTGGCAGCGTTCAGGTGCACTTGTGTGCGTTTTGCACAAACTTGGATATAACGCACAAGTCTAGTGAATACACATCAGCACAGCATTGCAAAATGCGCAAGGGCGTTGGCAACGAACAAGGAAGTGGACGTGATGGTGGTGCAGGCAGAGACCGAGGTCGTGTGCAAGCTCTAATTTCGCCACAACAAAGGGCCACATCTACTCGCTCGCACATCCTGTCCCAAATTCTTGGGGACCGCAGCAGTACACCGCTCTTGAACCAAGACCAGTGTCAACAGGTTGTTAGTTGGATAGCGGATAATGCTTCCAGTCAGATTGGCACCACCACAAACACTCTGTCTTCCACACGGTCAAGTGTCAGTAGCCGTGATACTGCACCGCACATTTCAGAACCTGATCCTCCTTCCTACCACCAGGCCGAGTAGACGTCCACGGACATTACTGATCCCACACTTGGACACTCGGAAGAGCTGTTCACGTTTCCATTCACACATTCTGGCCTCTCGCCAGCTCCTGTTGAAGTGGGCCATGACGAGATTGTATGTACAGATGCCCAAATATTTGAGCAGCCACGTTCTCACGAAGTTGGCAACGTGTCTCAACAAGGGGTGGACGATGATGAGACACAATTGTCAGGAAGTCAGGAGGAGGAGCAGGGTGCGGAAGAGGAAGACGACGTGGTGGATGATCCAGTAACTGACCCAACCTGGCAGGAGGATATGCAGAGCGAGGACAGCAGTGCACAGGGGGAGGGAGGCGTAGCATCCCAACAGGCAGTAAGAAGCAGGGTGGTGGCCCCAGGCAGACGTCAGGCAACCGTTCCCCGGAACAACAACACGACACAAGGTGCCTGTACAAATGTTAGGTCTTCCAGTCTGGCAGTTTTTTAAGTTGGCTCCAGATGATTCTAAAAAGGCCATTTGCAACACCTGCCATGCCAGCATCAGCAGGGGTTCCAAAACTAGCAGCCTGACCACCACCAGCATGATCAGGCACATGTCAGTCAAGCACCCGACTTTGTGGGATGTACAACAGAGTCGAGGAGCAGTGCTTGCTGATGTCACTGCTACGTCTTCGCTTGTTGTGCATGCGAGCCAGTCCCCTGTCCATGCTGCCCACGAACAAGCCTCCTCCGGCCCTGCACCTGCAGTTGCCCACGCAGAAATAACACCATCATCAAGCACGTCCTTGTCCCAGCGCAGCGTTCAGTTATCCATTCAGCAAACCTTTGAACGCAGGCGCAAATACACTGCCAACGCCCCACATGCCACACTTCTAAATGCTAACATTTCACGACTTCTTGCGCTGGAAATGTTGCCTTTTAGGCTGGTGGAGACAGAAGCAATTCCGCGACCTGATGGCAGCAGCTGTCCCACGTTACTCGTGTCCCCAGCTGCCACTATTTCTCCCGGTGTGCCGTCCCCGCATTGCATAACTACGTGTCACAAAACATCACACGTGCCCTGAACAACGCTGTTTCAGCCAAAGTCCACCTAACCACAGACACGTGGACAAGTGCTTGTGGGCAAGGCCCGCTACATCTCGTGGACGGCACACTGGGTTAATATTGTGGAAGCTGGGACCCAGTCTGAGCGAGGGACGGAACACGTCCTTCCCCAGCACCAAGTTTTGCAGGCCCTACCTCAGTCACGGTTTCACCCACACTCTACAGCTCCAGAATGTCATGCTCCTCAGCCTCCTCCTCCTCCTGCGCATCCTCATCCACTTTACCCTCCACACCAGTCCCCAAGCTGGAAGTGTCGCGGGCGGAGGAGGGGACGCTGCGCTCTCCCACTGCTCGGGTCGGCTGCCGCTGCTCTACGGCTGCTGCTGCTCGGGTGGCTCGAGCGATGGCCGGATCCCGGGGACTCGAGCGGCGCTCCTCGCCCGTGAGTGAAAAGGGGTGGTTTGGGTTTTGGGGATATTGTCCGTGACGCCACCCACGGGTTGTGGTGATTGTGTGGACACCACCCGCTGCTCTGGACGGGGATCCCGGGAGCCCTGTGACAGGGAGCCGCTTTGTTGTTATTTCTCCCCACCGTGGGTAGGGGGGGTTGGTTGTCCCGGGGCCCGGTGATGGGGTAGAGATGGATGACAGGCGGTTTGCGGGGCCTGATGAGGTGCAGGGGCAGTGCTGTGCCGCACGGCACGGAGGTACTCACTCAGCCCAATGATGATGACACAGTTCATGGTAAAACAAGCGGCTGGATGGACGGGTCCCTCAGACGGCTGCGGTTGTTCCTCCCTGCAGGTTAGTGATGACTGTCTCTCCCTGCACCTAAGTTCAGTGTTGGTAGCGATGGGTTCCCACCGGTAACCCACTCCCCGACCTGGATATGGGCCGAAGGAGCCCCTTTTCCCCACAGGCGCTGGCCCTGGGAGACGGGTTGCCCTTGGCGGTGGCGGTGTCTCCCTTCACAGTTGGACGGTTGCCTTCTATCAGGACTTGCTGTTTGGAAACCCGGAGGTCCCCTTCACTAACGGATTTGGCAAATTCACGGCGACTCCAAGCCTTGCCCGGGGATCCGAAAGGCCCCTGACAATGGTGCTGGCTTCTCTTTGTATACCGGTCCGGTACCGCCGGGTCACCACCCGTCCACGGTCCTTACGGCAGACTCCAATCGGCCTCCACTGCAGACGGTCACCACATCCTGCCAACCTTGCTGTCCTGTCCGGGCCACACACCCGGACCCAACTTCAGGCTCTTTGCTGTCACTTTTCTCCTCTCTACTACTTTCCTCCTTCCACTTCCTTAGCTTAACTCTCACTGCCTGTTTTTTCCCTCCTCCAGGACTGTGAACTCCTTGGTGGGTGGAGACCAACCGCCTGGCTCCACCCCCCTGGTGTGGACAACAGCCCCCTGGGGAAGGCAACAAGGATTTTGTGTTTTGACTATGATGTGCCTGCAGGGAGTGTGGGGTGTGTAAGTGTTGTGCTCTGTGGCCCCTGGCTTGTCCAGGGTGACACAGAAGCACTGGCAGCACTGCCTCGGTGAAGCGGCAACAGGCTGTGCTGAAGCTAATCTGCATAGGTGACAAACCCCACAATGCAGAAGAGGTGTGGACAGCTCTGAAACAGCATGCAGATCACTGGCTCACACCTCTGAACCTAAAGCCAGGAAAGGTTGTGTGTGACAATGGCCGGAACCTGGTGGCGGCTTTGAGGCGAGGCCCAGCTGACACATGGTCCATGCGTGGCCCATGTGCTCAACCTCGTGGTTCAGCGGTTTCTAAAGTCATACCCAGAGCTGTCTGATCTGCTGGTAAAAGTTCGCCGCCTGTCTGCACATTTTCGAAAGTCACCTACTGCTTCAGCCGGCCTTGCCGGCTTTCAGCGCCATTTTGCATCTTCCGGCTCACCAGACTGGTGTGTGATGTCCCCACGCGTTGGAATTCAACTCTGCACATGTTGGTCAGGATATGTGAGCAGAAGAGGGCTGTCCGACCTATGTACCATCCGCCAAAACTTTGAGGACTCCACCAAGATGGGGTGAGCGGGCGATGACGACATTATTAGCGTCACCATACCGCTTCTCTTGCCTTCTAAAATGGTCTCTGCTCAAAAACAAACATGATGCATTGCAGGCGGAGTGCGATGAGTTGGAGCAAGAAACAGTAGTGGGTGTGGGTGATAACAACACAGCCCAGCCTCGTCTCATCACAACGTGCAGTGGAGGACTATGACGAGGAGGAGGATGAAGACATGGAGCAAACTCTCCGGCCAAATTGAGGATATGACATGCAGTCATATCCTCGGTTCAGCGTGGCTGGCCAGAGGACAGGGTAGATGAGGAGGAGGAGGAGGAGGAGGACAGCATGTTCAGTCATCGTGTTGGTCAGGATACTGAAGTTATGGCTGTTAAGAGTCTGCACACATGGCTGACTTTATGGTAAGCTGTCTGTCTCGTGACCCTCGCGTTAAGAACATCTTGGCCGACAATCATTACTGGGTTGGTAACACTGTTGGACCCACGCTAAAAGGAGAACTTTATGTCTCTTATTCCGAGGCGGAGAGGTCAGGCAAAATGCAGCAGTTCCAGAAGGCCATAGTCACGGAAGTAGGGCAAAGCATTCCCCTCACAAAACGCTAGCGGCATAGGTCAGGAATCAGTGGACAACCAAGGCGTACAGCCGAGAGGGGCACAAGTCCAATCCGCCAGAGGTAGGGGAACAGTCTTTAAGATGTGGGACAGTTTTCTCAGCCCCTCACATACTACAGCCCCTGAGGTGCGGGGTAGTGCCACAAGAAATCCTAAGTTTGCCCAGATGCTCAAGGAGTACCTTGCAGATCAAACAACTGTACTCCGACATTCTTCTGTGCCTTACAATTAATGGGTATCCAAGCTGGACACGTGGTATGAATTGGCTCTCTACGCCTTGGAAGTCCTGGCCTGCCCTGCCGCTAGCGTTTTGTCAGAGCGTGTTTTTAGTGCTGCAGGTGGAATCATTACAGATAAACGCACCCGCCTGTCAACTGAAAATGCTGACAGGCTGACTCTGATCAAGATGAACAAGGGTTGGATTGGGCCAGACTTCACCAGACCACCAGCAAATGACAGCAGAATTTAAAGTTTGTAACGGGAATTTGCCATGTACCTCCACTCACCCATGGTAACACACTTCTGGACTTTGGCTAATCGCTGGACTGCTCCTCCTTCTCCTCATGCGCCATCATGATGACCGTTACAATAGTTAGGCCGTTGTTTCAGGTATACCCCCAGTGGTAAATTTTTTCGCCCATTCTTTCAGAATGGGCATTACAACGACAGGAGACCCGCTCCTTTGCAATGGGAACAATGTTTTGAGGCCCTCATGCACATCTCTATCCAGGGACAATGTGGAGCCTCCAAATTTTTGGCTGCCCTGCCTAAGGGCTATACTACAATAGACCCACTTCCTTACAATGGGCACTTCAGGTTTACAGGCCATCATGCACGTCTCTATCCAGGGACAATATGGAGCCTGACGCTGCAACCGACTGCCACACACGTACGGTTTTTAAATGCAAGTACGGACGCACTAAGAACCTAACAGGTTTTTAGGAAGCGACAATTACTGAGAAGTCTGACACTATCAGACACCTGCTGACTGACGTGTATTATACACTAGACTTGTGCGTTATATAATAGTTTGTGCAAACGTTCACCTGTACGCTGCCACCCGACAGGCACACACGTGCGGTTTTTAAATGCAAGCACGGGACGCACTAAGAACCTAACAGGTTTTTTAGGAGCGACAATTACTGAGAAGTCTGACACTTATCAGACACTGCTGACTGACGTGTATTATTCACTAGACTTGTGCGTTATATAATAGATTGTGCAAAACGTGCACCTGTACGCTGCCAACCACAGGCACACACGTGCGGTTTTTAAATGCAAGCACGGACGCACTAAGAACCTAACAGGTTTTTAGGAGCGACAATTACTGAGAAGTCTGACACTATCAGGACTGTTTTAGACTGTGTACACCAGCCCCAGATATGATGAAGGCTGGTATACGGTCACCACTAGGAATGGCTATATACCCTGCCTGCCTGAATACTGCTACAATAGTCCTGACAAGGACTCTTCTGGTCACTAGCCTGTATTCCGACCTGGCTATACCCTGCCTGTATACAGCAACAATAGTCCTGAGAAGGACTCTGCTACTGTACTCCGACCTGGCTATACCCTGCCTGCCTGTATACAACTATAATAGTCCTGAGAAGGACTTCTGGTCACACTGTTTGCAGCCCTGCTACGGAAATAACTATAAAGGGCCGCAAACCTTTCCCTGAAGCAGCAACACTCTCCCTGCTCTGACTGTCTGGATGGCTGTGTGCAGAGCACAGCGCGCCCGCCGGTATAAAGGCTCGGTCACGCTGTGCAGGCCGGCCAATCACTGCAATTCCACAACTAACAGGGCTGTGGCATTGCAGTGGTCTGCCAGCCAATCCCTGCATGAGGGCTGGCTCTCAAAAGAGCGCCAACATGCAGGAATGAAGACCAGGAGTACAGCACGAGTATCGCGAGATTACTCGGTCCCCGCCGAGTAGCCCGAGTACAGTGATACTCGTGCGAGTACCGAGTAGTAACAAGCATACTCGCTCATCACTACCAGAGAGCCCTCCAAGTGATGTTTAATGAGATCCTGGGTGAACCATCAAGCCAACCCCTGGAGCTAGACAGAGTGCATAGAGCGCTTGGCCCTAGACCTACACAGAGTGACAGACCTCGAGATGTGATTTGCAGGGTCCACCGTTATGTCCTTAAAGAGGCCATCCTGTTTAAGCTGCGCAGTGGAGTTTCACCAGCATACGAGGGGAGCCAAGTCCAGATTCTGCAGGACTTATCCCGTTTCACTTTACAAAGAAAGAGAGCACTGAAACCTCTCCTGGACATGCTCCGTTCGTATGAGTTTAAGTACAGCTGGGGATTTCCCTTCTGCCTGCAGGTCCGACACACGGGAAGAATGCATGTTCTTAGGAACCCGACATATGCCATCATTTGCTGCAGCCCTGGACATTCCATTTGTGCCTATAGAGGAATGGCTGGTGTTTCCAATGGGGGGATGGGGTGCTGCCCCAGATGGTGATCGGATGCGTGGCCCTCGAAGAGGAAGAGCAGTCTGATGTTTAAGGAGTTATTGGTTTATAAACAAAAATTCATTGTTTCTCAACAGAATGTACCTCCCAGTTTTGCCATAATTTTTTTGCCAGGGGGATTAAGTCTTACTGATTATGAGGGAGGGGGGTTCCCTCCCGCCTTCCTGGAAGGGGGGGCGTGGAGCACCCCTTGACGGTGTATAACACAATATTCTCTCTAGACCTTGTGTCCTCACATTATATAGGGCTCTGGATGACAAACTAAGTTGAATAATTGCTTATTATTAGTCCGGGGCAGGGGGCTCCTTTGTAGAAAGTTCCCTCCCTGATTTGGATAACACACCATAAAGGAGTGGCGTAGTCTCACCATCCCTAGGTTAGACAGTTTGGTATTCTCTTATACCTATACAGTTACTTTTAGTCTTTTTAGACCCGAAGTTAGGGTCTTGTAGTGACCTTGCAGGCAGGAGGCACTCTGACCTCCTTACCTTTGGTTTCTACTGCTTTGTTGGTAGTTTCTTTTGTATTCTCGATCTTCTTACCGCTTCTCTTTTATTTCCTCTTCACTTTCCCTGCTCTTCCTATCCTACTTGCCTGCACATCTCTCTCTCTCCCTAATCCCCGAACGTATCCCTAGAGTCCCCACCGTTCCTCCGCATTGGAATTACGCAGATTAATTGGGGTTCACTAAATGTGAGGGGACTTAATGTCCCGCAAAAACGCTGCCAGATATTTTTTGACATGCACAAAAAAAGAGTCCATATACTATTGATCCAAGAAACACATTTTAAAACGGGCCACCTCCCCATCTTTAGAGACAGATATTACACTAACTGGGTCCACGGTTCCAATCCAGAGTCAAAATCCAAGGGAGTGTTCATAGGCATCCATAAGTCCCTAGTGCACACAGTTCTAGATACACGGGTGGACACGGAGGGAAGATTTACAGTGCCTACAAGTAGTATTCAACCCCCTGCAGATTTAGCAGGTTTGATAAGATGCAAATAAGTTAGAGCCTGCAAACTTCAAACAAGACCAGGATTTATTAACAGATGCATAAATCTTACAAACCAACAAGTTATGTTGCTCAGTTAAATTTTAATAAATTTTCAACATAAAAGTGTGGGTCAATTATTATTCAACCCCTAGGTTTAATATTTTGTGGGATAACCCTTGTTTGCAATTACAGCTAATAATCGTCTTTTATAAGACCTGATCACGCCGGCACAGGTCTGTGGAGTTATCTTGGCCCACTCCTCCATGCAGATCTTCTCCAAGTTATCTAGGTTCTTTGGGTGTCTCATGTGGACTTTAATCTTAAGCTCCTTCCACAAGTTTTCAATTGGGTTAAGGTCAGGAGACTGACTAGGCCACTGCAACACCTTGATTTTTTTCCCTCTTGAACCAGGCCTTGGTTTTCTTGGCTGTGTGCTTTGGGTCGTTGTCTTGTTGGAAGATGAAATGACGACCCATCTTAAGATCCTTGATGGAGGAGCGGAGGTTCTTGGCCAAAATCTCCAGGTAGGCCGTGCTATCCATCTTCCCATGGATGCGGACCAGATGTCCAGGCCCCTTGGCTGAGAAACAGCCCCACAGCATGATGCTGCCACCACCATGCTTGACTGTAGGGATGGTATTCTTGGGGTCGTATGCAGTGCCATCCAGTCTCCAAACGTCACGTGTGTGGTTGGCACCAAAGATCTCGATCTTGGTCTCATCAGACCAGAGAACCTTGAACCAGTCTGTCTCAGAGTCCTCCAAGTGATCATGAGCAAACTGTAGACGAGCCTTGACATGACGCTTTGAAAGTAAAGGTACCTTACGGGCTCGTCTGGAACGAAGACCATTGCGGTGGAGTACGTTACTTATGGTATTGACTGAAACCAATGTCCCCATGAGATCTTCCCGGAGCTCCTTCCTTGTTGTCCTTGGGTTAGCCTTGACTCTTCGGACAAGCCTGGCCTCGGCACGGGTGGAAACTTTCAAAGGCTGTCCAGGCCGTGGAAGGCTAACAGTAGTTCCATAAGCCTTCCACTTCCGGATGATGCTCCCAACAGTGGAGACAGGTAGGCCCAACTCCTTGGAAAGGGTTTTGTACCCCTTGCCAGCCTTGTGACCCTCCACGATCTTGTCTCTGATGGCCTTGGAATGCTCCTTTGTCTTTCCCATGTTGACCAAGTATGAGTGCTGTTCACAAGTTTGGGGAGGGTCTTAATTAGTCAGAAAAGGCTGGAAAAAGAGATAATTAATCCAAACATGTGAAGCTCATTGTTCTTTGTGCCTGAAATACTTCTTAATACTTTAGGGGAACCAAACAGAATTCTTGTGGTTTGAGGGGTTGAATAATAAATGACCCTCTGAATAAACTTTTCACAATTTAAAAAAAAAAATAAAAAAAGAAATAACATTCTTTTTTGCTGCAGTGCATTTCACACTTCCAGGCTGATCTACAGTCCAAATGTCACAATGCCAAGTTAATTCCGAATGTGTAAACCTGCTAAATCTGCAGGGGGTTGAATACTACTTGTAGGCACTGTATATTCCTGAAAATTAATGTTAACTTATCCATTTTCACCATTGTCAATTGGTATCTACCGAATAGAGATCCGGCGACGACCTGCTCCTCTCTCCTGTCATCACTGGATGAATTCGCAGAAGGGACCTTGATCGTGGGCGGTGATTTAAACTTCACTTTGGATCCTAAGGTAGACACAACATCGGGACATAACTTTTTCTCAATAAGGAAACTAACGAAGGTTAAACGTTGTATACAGGAACTCAGATTAGTGGATGCATGGAGAACACTACACCCAGTAGACCGTGACTACACATATTTTTCCATGGGTCACTCTTCGTACAGCCGCATAGACCTATTCCTTGTAAGTCAGAAGGCCCTGACATGGCAGATACAGGCCTCTATAGGCAGTATCTCTTGGTCAGATCATGCCCCCATATTTTTGAGCCTCACTATCCCAGATGGGCCTGGGAGGCCGTGGTCTTGGCGGTTGAATGACAGTCTGCTGAGGGACCAGGGATGCTTGAAAAACCTGCAGAACACAATAGATGAATTCTTGGAGATACACTCAGGAGACCCTACTACCCTACCTGTTTAATGGGAGACTCTGAAGTGTGTGTTGAGAGGGATTCTGATCAAACATGAGGCTAGGATTAAGAGGGAGAGAGCCCAAACCATTCTGTCTCTACTTCAGAATATTTCATACCTAGAAAAGATCCATAAGCAGACATTATCCCCGGTGACACTGACAGAGCTAGTTAAAAACAGAGAGGAACTTAAATCCATTCTGGACCGACAATACGAGCGCCACAGGAATAGACTAAAAAGATTTATGTATGAATATGCGGACAAATGTGGCAGACCACTAGCTAGGTTATTACATCCGAGGGGGGACCCCAGTCACATCCCTATGATCAAAAAATCGGACGGCCTTTTGACTCAGAACCCAATCCACATAGCGGAGCAGTTTCAAAAATATTATAGTGACCTTTACGACATAAGGGGCAAATTTGGGGATATGCCACAAGAAGCTTTGGGGACTAAAATAAATTATTACATACTTAAAACAGCCCTGCCGACTATACCCAATACTGAAGTTGAAAACCTAGAAGCAGACTTTACAGAGACAGAAGTGGCATCTATTATCAGGGATTCTCCCTCAGACAAAAGCCCAGGTCCGGACAGGTTTACCCCTAAGTTCTATAAAATTTTTCAGACTCAGTTATCCCCGTTCATGACCAAAGTATTTAACTCCATATCTGAAAACTCCCAGTGGGTAGCACAGTCTCTTGAAGCACACATATGTGTTATCCCCAAACCGGGAAAGGACCACTTGCTGGTTACAAATTACAGACCCATCTCACTGATTAATTTAGATTTTAAATTTTTCTCTAAAGCACTTGCCAACAGACTTGCCCCATCCCTGCCTGGGATAATACATACGGACCAGGTGAGATTCGTAAAAGGCTGGGAGGCACGGCACAACACCAACAAATTGTTCCTCCTGATGGCTCGGTCGAAGGCTCAGTCACTCCCCATGTGTTTATTTAAGTTGGACACGGAGAAGGCCTTCGACCGGGTCAGTTGGAGCTTTATGATGGCAGCCTTGAGACAGGTGGGTTTGGGTCAGAAATTTTTGGGTAGAATTGCGTCCCTGTATACGAGACCCTCAGCAAAAGTCAGGACAAATGGGTTTCTATCATCATCCTTTCTGGTCCACAATGGAACGAGACAGGGATGTCCACTGTCGCCCCTCTTATACGTCATAGTCATGGAGCACCTTGCGGTCGCCCTGAGAAACAACACAAGCATCCACGAGATAGAGGCGGGGGGGAGAACCGTCAGCTGGCTCTATTCGCGGATGACCTTCTCATGTTCATTTCCCAACCACACATATCCTTCCCGTCCTTGCTCAAGGAGTTCGAAGAGTTTGGCAACTTAAGCAACTTCAAAGTAAATTTTTCCAAATCAGAGGCCATGAACGTGACTTTACCAGCAGAAGACCTTGCGAGAGTATCACAAAACTTCCCTTTTAAGTGGCAACCATCAGTTTTAAAATATCTGGGAGTTATGGTACCTAGGGATCCAGCAAAAATTGTACATCACAAATTTTTCCCCTTATTAGAAAGGACAATCAGGGACTTAAAGAAATATGACAAAAAGAGATTGACGTGGTTTGGGCGTATAAACGCGAAAAAAATGGATGTGTTACCGAGGTTCCTGTTCCTGTTTCAGACAATACCCATACAGCTACCACTAAGTTACTTCTCCAAGATCCGGACAGCCTTGTCTGGGTTTGTCTGAGGGAACAGGAGACTCCGAACAGGAATTAAATCTCTGACCAGACACAAAAGTGATGGGGGGCGGGGCTCCCAAATTTTCAGTTATATTACAAGGCAGCTATCCTAACGAGATTACTGGACTGGCATTTTCATGGTAATTCAAAACAATGGGTGGTGATTGAACAGGATATGCTGGGAACTCCCTTACATTTACTTCCATGGTTAGAGAAAGAAAGTAGGATCCAGATAGCGAAAGGAATGGAGTTCACGCGGACAGCAATAGAGATGTGGGATGGAGAGATAAAAAAGGGATCTCTCTCTCAGGAGCAGGGCCCACTTACCCCCGTATTCAGTAATAAGAAGTTCCCCCCAGGACTCCACTCCCATAGATTCGGGGGATTTACTCGGGCGGATGATACTCGTTTTTGTCACGTGCTCCAGGGACACACCCTACCAACTTATACTTCCATGCAGGCCACAGGGAAAGAGATTTCCTGGATGGAATATATGCAGTTAAAATCTTTCCTCTCGTACCAGGACAGGGAGAGAAGGATGAGGACACCCCCTACTCCTTTTGAGAAAGTATTTTTACAGGGGTCATCACCTGGACATGGCATCTAACTCATTTATAAAATGGAGAACCAGAGAAATAGGGTGGATAAACCTCACTTTATCTGTAGGTGGGGAGAGGAACTGGGAGAGGATATTCCAGAGGACGATTGGAGCAGAGCATACCTGTGGACCCACAAGCTTTCCTTGGCGTGCGCCGCTCAAAAGAAAAGTTATAAAATTCTCTCAAGGTGGTACCATTACCCGACTAAATTACATGCTATATTTCCCTCTGTGTCTGATGTGTGCTGGAGGTGTGGCACAGACACAGGTACAATGCTACACATATGGTGGAGCTGTACTAAGCTGCAACCCTTTTGGGACTCAGTGTTCTACCTGTACAAAAAGATGAGCGGAGGTGAAATAGAAAAGTCCCCCCAGGTTGCCCTTCTTTCTATGCTCCCAGGAGCTATTAAAACACAAAAAAGGGACATGTTGCGATTTTGCCTGGCGGCTGCCCGTATGATTATCCGATGATTTTGGAAACAGACTAGATGCCCTACGGTGCTGGATTGGTTGGAGGAGATGACAAACTTCCAGAGAATGGAGGAGCTGACAGCAGAACTAAATGGGAACACGGAAAAATTTACTACAGTTTGGGGACCATGGATTATGTTCATGGAGTCCCCAGAGTTTGTGGAGAGTTTGGCGAGCTTTTTGAACTGAGAAATGGTGGGGAGTCTCATTTCCCCCCCCCCCTTTTTTCTTTTCTTTTCTTGCTTTCCCACCTCTCCCCCCTTCTCTCTAATTTCCTCTTCTTTATGCTTGTATCTTTCCTCTTCTTTCTTTCTTTTCTGAGCATTAATCTGCATTTTTCTAGTTTCATTTTTTATATGAAAAGATTTATCAATAATTCATAAGACAATAGACATACAATGAGAATGAGTATATTAGGATACGGGAAGTCAAAAGAAGTGGGAATTCTGACCTATAATTTATAAGTGGTTGTATGGTAATAGCACAAAGATAATTTGAAGAATTCCAAGAAATTTAGTAATGTAATAATTTCTGGATGTTATCCCAGCATTGAGAAAATGATGTTTATGTATTGCAATTGCACAAATGATATGTTTGTATGTTGACAACAGTTTCATCAATAAAACAGATTTGAAATAATATAGAATCATTACGCACAGAGTGATCTATTTCAAGTGTTTATTTCTGTTAATGTTGATGATTATGGCTTACAGCCAATGAATACCCAAAAGGGTTGTTTCAGTCTGTGCAGTGGCCTGTAGGACTGTATAGCTAAGACCTCTGGTCTGTACAACAAACGGGTGCATGAGCAGTAGTAGTTTTAAGTTACAAATTATTTTAAGTTATGTTCCACGTGTGCACGTCAGTGCACATAACAATAGACATCTTGATGGCACATACCTCCTGTCTTGGACTTGTCTTGCTGCAACCTTATACAACCATTTTTTTTTTAACATTTTTTTAATGTTTTTGAAATATAAACATAAAAAAGCATTTTAAGGAACCATAATTAAAGTAAAAATCTATCTATTTTCTATCTATCTATCTCTCTGTCTATCTATCTATTCTCTATCTATCTATCTATCTATCTATATATCTATCTATATATCTATCTATCTAGTCTATTTCTCTCTCTATCTATATATATAATTGCCTTATTCTGTCTGTCTGTCTGTCTGTCTTGCTCCAAAATTGTGTCCTTACGGTGACAAACAGCGGATTGGTACTCGCCTCAGCTCCGCCCTCCCGCACGGATTGGCCGTTCGCCTCGCCTCCGCCCCCCCGCACGGATTGCCCGCTCGCCCAGGCTCCGCCCCCACACGGATTGGCCTCTTGCCCCGGCCCCCTGCACGCATTAGCAACTCGGCTACGCCCCACCCCCTCACGCATTGCACGCTCGCTCTGGCCCCGCCCCCTGCACGCATTCCCCGAAACGACACAGAGCCCCGACTCCCAGGTGAGTGCTGTACCCCCGGGAGCCCACACCAGCGTACGCCGCCAACCCAGCCGACACATACCCTTGCATTGCTGGGGTTGCCGCTGTACGCTGGTGTGGGCTCCCATGCGAGCGAGGGGCGGGGTACGCTGGTAACCATGGTACACATTGGGTAATATTGTGTAGCATGGTTACCAGCGTACACCGGCTCCCAGGTGAGCGCATCAAGGTCCTGCAGCGGCGAAACACACACACGCACAAACATAAGAACAGACACACACACACACACATCAGATCACACTCACTCTCACACACACCTCACACACACATCAGATCGCATCCACACACTCACTACATCCCGTGATATCGCTTGCTTCTCGGCGGCGATCCTGTGCGTGCAGTGACCTTCCAGTACCTGCCGGAGGATCACATGGCCAGAAGCATGTGGTATCTTCGGATGTTGTGAGTGTGTGAGCGTGTATGTGCAATATCGTCAGTGTGTGTGTGTGCGTGTATGCGATCGGATGTGTGCGTGTATGCGATAGGATGTGTGCGTGTATGCGATAGGATGTGTGCGTGTATGCGATAGGATGTGTGCGTGTATGCGATAGGATGTGTGCGTCTCGGTAGAAGGCAGAGGAGCAAGGCGTGCAGCACAGCTGCTGGGACCGCCCACCGGAGGGCACAGGCAAAAGTGGGGTGTGAGTGTATGCGATCAGATGTGTGCGTGTATACTGTCTGATGTGTGACTGTGGAGCACGATGGGGGGTGCACAGCATGGGGGATGGAGCACGATGGGGGGTGCACAGCATGGGGCATGGAGCACGATGGGGAGTGCGCAGCATGGGGGATGGAGCACGATGGGGAGTGCGCAGCATGGAGGATGGAGCACGATGGGGAGTGCGCAGCATAGGGGATGGAGCACGATGGGGAATGCGCAGCATGGGGGATGGAGCACGATGGGGAGTGCGCAGCATGGAGGATGGAGCACGATGGGGAGTGCACAGCATAGGGGATGGAGCACGATGGGGAATGCGCAGCATGGGGGATGGAGCACGATGGGGAGTGCGCAGCATGGGGGATGGAGCACGATGGGGAATGCGCAGCATGGGGGATGGAGCACGATGGGGAGTGTGCAGCATGGGGGATGGAGCACGTTTGGGAGTGCGCAGCATGGGGGATGGAGCATGTTTGGGAGTGCGCAGCATGGAGGATGGAGCACGATGGGGAATGCGCAGCATGGGGGATGGAGCACAATGGGGAGTGTGCAGCATGGGGAATGGAGCACAATGGGGAGTGCGCAGCATGGGGATGGATCACGTTTTGGAGTGCGCAGCATGGGTGATGGAGCATGATGGGGAATGCGCAGCATGAGGGATGGAGCACGATGGGGAGTGTGCATCATGGGGGATGGAGCACAATGGGGAGTGTGCAGCATGGGGGATGGAGCACGATAGGGGGTGTGCAGCATGGGGGATGGAGCACGATGGGGGGTGCGCAGCATGGGGGATGGAGCACGATGGGGGGTGCGCAGCATGGGGATGGAGCACATTTGGGAGTGCGCAGCATGGGTGATGGAGCACGATGGGGAATGCGCGGCATGAGGGATGGAGCACGATGGGGGGTGCGCAGCATGGGGGATGGAGCACAATTTGGGGTGCGCAGCATGGGGGATGGAGCACGATGGGGGGTGCACACCTCCCCCCAAAACACACACACACCGCCACACACGCACTGCACAACATACCACACACACACTGGGAATCATAAACACCACCTTACACAGACACCCACACACACAGACAACGCCGCACACACACAACACCCAACACACAAACACCGTGGCACACACAAATATACGCACATGCCGCACAACACACACATTGCACAAAACATACCTCCCACCAAAACACACACACCCCACACCCACACAAACCGCCCAACACACACACAACGCTACAGACACACAGCGCTCCACAAACAATGCAACACACACAACGCAACACACAAACAACACCGCTCTCACCCCCCGCCACACCCAGACAACACCTAGAACATGTACAGCGCCCTACACAAACACTTGGTAACTACACACAACAACATCTATATATATATATATATATATATATATATATATAACAAAAATCATACATTAACTACACAATACGTAAATTCTAGAATACCCGATGCGTAGAATCGGGCCACCCTCTAGTAGATATATATACATCTATATATCTGTCTATTTATCTAATATTGGGTAAACATTTGATTAAAAATAACATCTGTATGGAGGTACAGTAGGTGCTCTCTATGTATTGCATGGGTTACTCCCCATCCTTCAAAACATATACTCGTACATTGCCTGAAAAAAAGTATTTATACACCGTAACGTTTTTCACATTTTGAAATGCTACACAAACAAACTTAAATATATTTTATTGGAATTTTATGGAACATACCTATACAAACTAGCAAGTGTTTGTCGATAATAAAGAAAAGATACATGCTTTTCTAAATATTTATAAAATATAAATCTGAAAATTATGATACTTCCACCATTTTTGCTGCAATTACTGTTCCAAGTCTTTGACTCAGGAGGGAGGAATATAAATGCATGTCACAAATTTCAAATTTATATTTTTAAAATATTTAGAATATTTTGAAAATCATATATCATTTTCTTTACAGTTCACAAATACTTGCTATTTAGTGTTAAGGCGGCGTTAAACGCTACCATTTATCTGACGATATGTCGTCGGGGTCACGGATTCCGTGACGCATTTCCGTCATCATTTGCAATGTCGTTGCGTGTGACACCTACGTGCGACTCCGAACGATCGCAAATAGGTTGAAAATCGTTGATCGTAGACACGTCGTTCACTTTCAAAATATTGTTCATCGTTTGGAACGCAGCAGACATATTGCTACGTTTGACACACTGCAAGCGTCGAACAATGTCCACATGACCGCCTTGGGCAAACAATATATCGCTGAACGATTTTGCGTCGCTTGTGAGATTGTTACGTGTGACCGCTAATAAACGACCTATGTGCGATTTTGGCAAATCGTAACTACGATCTGAGTGTGTCACATCGCTAATGAGATCATCAGATAAATCGTAGCGTGTAAAGCGGCCTTTAGTATATCGCTTATAATCCCAATAAAATACATTTGGTTGTAGGTAAAACATAAAAAAATGTGGAAATGTTTGAGTGGTATGAATAGTTTTACAAGGCACTGCAGATCCATTGGCTTCCTTCCTATGTTTGTTTGAGAGTTCAGTAGAATTGTGAGCCCCGTTGGGAGAAGAATGTGCTGTGATTTATGACAATCTCTCTGATTTTATATAAGCAGCCTGTACAAATATATCTTAGATGGTAAAATGTCATGATGGTAAAATGTTAAAAAAGAAACAAAAACTGTACATTCTAAAGGGGAAAAAGGCAATGTTCTCAAGAGTTTTAACTTCTATACACATGTAAATAATTTAATGGCTCTACCTGCTGTTTTTAATAGGAAAAGGGTTAACATTTTTTATGAAACCAAATATTTTCCATTCGCAAAAAAATGTTGCTTTAGGTGAGTTGCTATATAACGTCAAACTGAGGACAGTACTTTAGAAGAAAAATATGAAGCAATAGACTTTAAAATAAAATAATGGCTTTTCATTATATAAGGAAGTTCAAAAAGAAGAGTACATTGTGGATTATATGCTTAGTGAGTTCATACAGGAAATACCAAGAGACCGTCAAATTGATTAAATGTATGAATTCTGTAAAACAAAGATCCAGAACTGTCCTCACCCCTTCCCTTCATCAATTCTTACTTAATTCCATTGTAATTACAAGAATGCATTTAGAGAGAGAGAAGGATTACACATGTGAGACTACCTTAGACAGCCAGGGAACAATATATTTTCAAGTGACAGAAAAAAGGCCACTGTTCCTGTGAGCCCTACAGTGTACGCACTGAAAGTGACATCTTTAGAGGCAATTCCTGGTGATTAATGGTAATCTAATTCAATGCAGATTCTAAAAAGAAGATATATTTAAATTTCCATATGCTCCTTCTTTAATATTTTCATCTTATGTAGTTGTGAGTCATGTAAAAAGGCTTAAAAAACAATATTGTGCATTATGTTAAAAAAAAATTAAAAAAAAACACCTTATTTTATAAATCTGCTTTAACCCATGTCACAAAATATATAAAACATAAACATGTTATTTATTGTTATACTTGTCGTGTCCCACACAATGAAGTTTTGTCCTCTATTATTGTACATACTGTCACACTTTCCGTATCCCACACAATTAAGTTTTGTCGTCTATTATCTTATATATTGTCATACTTGTCTTGTCCCATACAATCAAGCTTTGTCCTCTATTACTTTATATGTTGAATGTCATAAAAATATGAACAAACAATGAAAAATTGTTATCTTTAAACAATTTTCCCATAGTAATATATATATATATATATATATATATATATATATATATTTATGCAGTGTGTCCGCCCATATCCTGTCCACCGCCATTAACTTGAGAACGGCGGTAGCTATAGGCATAAAAGTGGTGTCTAGGTATAGTAAAGAAGCCATGCTCTACGCAATGAAACCACCTATGGCGCCACCTGGTGGAAAACAACGGGGTTAGAATTTTTATCATGAAGACAGAACGAGATAGATAAAAAAAGTGAATTAAAAAATTGTAGGGCATCATCAATTCAATATGAATCGACACCTTGCATACAGAAATGCTATGAGATGAAACCCATGACCCCCCCAAAACATTGAATGCTGGTCACGCATATGGCGCTCATTTAACTTTGATGCTCAAAGTGGCCACCGTCAGCTGCAATGCACATCTGGACTCTGGACAGCATACTGTATCTTGCTGTGTGGGGCCCCGAGGTGCGGTGTCGGTGCAGCTGTGCATTACCTTCAGGGACTCCACGCGGCTGGATCTTGTCACAGGTAGGAAATCCTCTATTTTGATTGTCGTGACGCCACTCTCAGAATTGCGGTCAGTGGAGACCGCCACTGCAGGTTAGGGGTGCCTGGGGCCGATAGTGGGTGCAGTCAGTTGTAATAGCCTCCTGAGAGTGAGGCATGCCCCAGGGCCCCGTGTAGATGTGTGGAACTACAAGTCGCAGAATGACTCACACGCACAAGCAGAATGTCTTTCAAGGGTTTTACTCACTGAGGGTGGCAGGGTGAGTAACCCGGGCGTAGCTGGGATGAACCAGGCTGGAACCAGGTGTCCTTCAGGCTGACTGATGAGGGTGGCTACCGACTCGCCTTCCTTAGCCCTTTGTGTTTTGGGGTAACCCCTGCTTGAAGCCCTGCTGGGGTCGCCCAGGGAAGTTGCTGGTGCCTCTCTCCCCTTCCTTTTGGCCCGTTTGCTTGTAGCCTGGACCAGGTCACTCCGGCTGCTTGCCTCCTGTGAGCTATGGGCCCTCACTTTGCTACGTGGCTGCGGACTCTGTGGTGTTGTCTTGGGGGTGTAAAGTGCCCCCTCATGCAGGTTTGGCAAAGGACAGGTGAATCTATCCCTGCACTGGGACCTGTTACCCGGTTGGGCCTGGTAACTCCCTGACAGTCTCCTTACTCCCCACTCCGTTGCTCTCTCTTTAGCCGTGGGTGGATTTCGGGCAGCACTACCAGGTGACCGTTCTCCCCCGTCGGTAGCCACTGCGCGTACGTTGTCAGAATTGTGTCGAGCTCCAGGGTCGGCTTCTGCTCTCCCTGAACTTCACTACCCAACTCCTCTCGGCTCACTCCTCACTCCTGTTCCCGCCTACGTCACCTAGCAACCAGGCTCTCTACCACACCCCTTGAGTGGAGATGGAGGCCTCCCCCCCCCCCCCCCCCGCCCCCCCCCCCCCCCCCCCCCTCCTGGGATCCCCAGGGGTCCCCCCAAAGGTACATGTGTGAGACCTGATCACTATGCGCCTGTGTAGTCACACCTCGGTCAGCCTTCTGGATTACCTGTTTTGTACTGTCCCCAGCATGGGTGCAGTACTCAGTGGTGCCTGACCAGGTCAGGGGCGCCACATTCCCCCTTAGTTATCACCAGCACGTCCTCGGGCTGCAAGACAACATTTTAAAATGCGTAAAACAGTAAAACATTTTAAAACCACCAGGTACCATACATCACCACCCTCCACCCACAAGTCCGTTAACCCACCCAAAACCCTCTCAGGAGGCAGGTCACCGGTTTCTTTTGGTAACCAGGTCTGGGCCATCCGTTTCCCCAGACCTTTCCTCCAATCTTCCTCTCCCGTTGGCCGCGCCTTCAGCCACTTCTGGCAGGATGTGGAGGCGGCTTTCATGGTCTGGTGGTTTCAGGGTATACCTGGCCTGGTGGAGCCGCGCCTTCAGCCTCTTCTCAGCAGGATGCAGAGGCGGCCTCCACAGTTGGTGCCGACCAGGTACCCTCTTTGTGGTGGAGAGCCAGGCCCCATAAACAGGCGTGCTCCCTGGTTGCAGGCGAGCCAGGCCCCTAAACAGGCTGGCTCTGGTGGTGGTACCTCTGGGGTAACTATTTACACTGCGAGAGTTTGTGGCTATAGCCAGTTCATAGCCTTAAGGATCATGGGTTAAAGTGCAAAAAAGAGGTTTCTCACATTAGTTCATGTGGGCACATTTCTTGAACTTGTAAACGTTGCAAAACTTGTCAAAACTTGTAACTTCTGTACTTTACTTGCTTTACACAGATTCCTCCTCACCAGGGCTTGGGCCTGTAGGGCTGTGGCACCTGTTGCTTTCTCCATCTCTGTCATCATCTGTAGTGGTCTCATCAATGGGTTCTTTATCTTTTCTTTCCTCTTCTTCTGTATCTGTTTCTTTTTCTCCTTCTTTATCTTGTAGTGTTGAGACAGCAGGGTTTCTGTAGGGATTTCTGGGGCATGGTGTGACATCTAGTGCGTACCATCCGCGTTCTCCTTGGTGTTTGGTGAATTCTACCGGGTCTCCTATCTGTAGGTTTCTTCCTGGATGTCCTCTAGGTAAATGTGCTCTTACATCCCTTCTGTTCACAAAAATGCCCTCCTTTACACCAGGTGCTACTATAAAGCCATATCCAGACCTTAGACTGAAGTCTTCTACAACTCCTCGACAAAGTGGGCCTCTGACCTGGGATTTGGCTCTTCTCAAGGACCGCTTTTCCTCTAAGTCTCTGGCCGTGACCTCGTCCTTCTCCTCGGGAGACTGCTGTGCAGGTGGATCCCTTGTCCTACTGCGGCGCCGTGTCCTGCGGGCTGGGTCCTGCCTGACTGCCACCTCACCGCTTGCAGGCTCCCAGGTGATGTATTTGGACAGATCTTCTTCAGCGGAGGATGTCGGGCCCTCTTCATCCCAGCGGGAGTACGGCAGCATCTCTAGCTCTTGGACTGGTGCTGCATCCGCTGCTGACGGCTCTGGGGTCAGCTTCTCAGCTTTCTGGCCTCCCCTCCCCCTTAGTTCTTCTGAGCACTCCTCTTGTGGCAGCGCTAGGGATGGATATTCATCAGCAGGCCAGGGCGGTGGACTCTTTGGCGTGGATGTTGCAGGAGTCGTCCACCATCTCCTTTGGGAAGTGGGCCTCTAGATCAGCCTTCAGCTTCCAGTATTCGGGGTCCTCCCCCAGCATGGACTTCCCAGCAGGGACTTCCTTGGGCTGGGGAGTGATGTCTGCTCTGGCCTTGCAGGCCGGGGTAGATAATTGTACAGTCTTGCCTTGGCGGGCCGCGACTGGCAGGGCGGCGGCCTGAATCAGCGTCGCTGTTGTGGCCGGTTCTTGGCGGGCCGGGCTGGGCGTCGCTGCAGCGATCTGGGCTTGGCGGACCGCACCTGACTTGGCGGCGGCCTGGGTCAGCGCCGCCGCGCCGGGCATCTCTCCAGGGACCGCAGGCATGGCAGCAGGGGTCGGGGCACTCGCGCTGGCAGGGGCAACACAGGACTCACCCATCGGTAGCATCATCGGGGCCTGAGTCGTCGCCGCTCGGCCTGGCACCCGTCGTGCGGTTCCCCTCTCGTAGGCCTGAACCGCCGCAGCCATCTCCTGAAGCTCCGCACGTCCCTCTCGGATCTGCTGCACGATCCTCGCTTCCAGTCGGTTACTGAACTGGGCAAGCTCCCAGGACCACCAGGCAGCGGAACCCGGCTCTGGGCTCCTATCTTCAGATGCCATCTTCACCACGTCGTCGCTGCTCTGCAGATCTTTTCTCAGCAGCAGGCCTCCGACTCTTCCTTGCAGCCTCAGTGCCAGTTCCTTCACTGCCTTGAACTCTTCTCCCAACAGCAGGCTTATCAGTCTCTGCTCTGCCTTTTCCAGCAGCAGGCTTCTGGCTCCCTTTCCTTCCCGACGTCCCTGAACGCCTCCGCTCTCATCACTTGCGAGACCAGGACCCTGCAGGGGATCTCTGGGTAGCCACACCTCTTCGTGGGCGGTAACTTCTCCCAGCGCGGGCTGCTGTTGTTTTTCAGCGCGCTTTTCATGGTGGCAATATGGCGGCGCTTCCAATTTTCCAAGCGGACCGCCCAGGCACATGGTCACCTGTCTGAACAGGTCTAGTCCTTATCCTGTTCGTGACGCCAGGATGTGGGGCCCCGAGGTGCGGTGTCGGTGCAGCTGTGCATTACCTTCAGGGACTCCACGCGGCTGGATCTTGTCACAGGTAGGAAATCCTCTATTTTGATTGTCGTGACGCCACTCTCAGAATTGCGGTCAGTGGAGACCGCCACTGCAGGTTAGGGGTGCCTGGGGCCGATAGTGGGTGCAGTCAGTTGTAATAGCCTCCTGAGAGTGAGGCATGCCCCAGGGCCCCGTGTAGATGTGTGGAACTACAAGTCGCAGAATGACTCACACGCACAAGCAGAATGTCTTTCAAGGGTTTTACTCACTGAGGGTGGCAGGGTGAGTAACCCGGGCGTAGCTGGGATGAACCAGGCTGGAACCAGGTGTCCTTCAGGCTGACTGATGAGGGTGGCTACCGACTCACCTTCCTTAGCCCTTTGTGTTTTGGGGTAACCCCTGCTTGAAGCCCTGCTGGGGTCGCCCAGGGAAGTTGCTGGTGCCTCTCTCCCCTTCCTTTTGGCCCGTTTGCTTGTAGCCTGGACCAGGTCACTCCGGCTGCTTGCCTCCTGTGAGCTATGGGCCCTCACTTTGCTACGTGGCTGCGGACTCTGTGGTGTTGTCTTGGGGGTGTAAAGTGCCCCCTCATGCAGGTTTGGCAAAGGACAGGTGAATCTATCCCTGCACTGGGACCTGTTACCCGGTTGGGC
The DNA here is from genome assembly GCF_048569485.1 of Anomaloglossus baeobatrachus. NCBI lineage: Eukaryota > Metazoa > Chordata > Amphibia > Anura > Aromobatidae > Anomaloglossus > Anomaloglossus baeobatrachus. Next base: position 312,817,894 of record NC_134357.1, on the reverse strand, counting down.
CTGGTAACTCCCTGACAGTCTCCTTACTCCCCACTCCGTTGCTCTCTCTTTAGCCGTGGGTGGATTTCGGGCAGCACTACCAGGTGACCGTTCTCCCCCGTCGGTAGCCACTGCGCGTACGTTGTCAGAATTGTGTCGAGCTCCAGGGTCGGCTTCTGCTCTCCCTGAACTTCACTACCCAACTCCTCTCGGCTCACTCCTCACTCCTGTTCCCGCCTACGTCACCTAGCAACCAGGCTCTCTACCACACCCCTTGAGTGGAGATGGAGGCCTCGCCCCCTCCTGGGATCCCCAGGGGTCCCCCCAAAGGTACATGTGTGAGACCTGATCACTATGCGCCTGTGTAGTCACACCTCGGTCAGCCTTCTGGATTACCTGTTTTGTACTGTCCCCAGCATGGGTGCAGTACTCAGTGGTGCCTGACCAGGTCAGGGGCGCCACAGCTGCACGTTGTGCAATATGGTAGGTGACACGTTTGCACACGTATCTGTGATACGTCGTCGTAGGTCCTGCAATGTTGGTGGAGGGGTCGCAAACACCTGTTTAATGTGACCTCACAGAAAGAAGTCCAATGGAGTCAGGTCAGGTGAGCAGAGGCCACTCCACACAGCCACATACCCAATGACTTGTAGGAAGGTCTCCATGAGGTATCGCTTCATGTCCGCAGCCTTGTGAGTTTTACATGTTCTAATCATAGCATTTCTGTATGCAAGGTGTCGATTGGTATTGAATTGATGATGCCCTACAATTTTTAAATTCACTTTTTTTTCTATCTAATTCCGTTTTCTAGATAAAAATGCTAACTCCGTTGTTTTCCACTTAGAGATTACAAAATTGAAAAAATTCTCCGGATGTTCGAAGGGAAATGTATCTTCAGAAACTGACCTATGATTTAAATCGAGTTTTTAAACATATTTTTTTGAGAATTATTTGTTATTTTTATTATTTCTTAGTCTTAAAAAAATTTAACAGTTTTACAACCAGGCCATAAAACAATATTCAACTTTTAAATCACTAAGATATACCACAAAACTTTGGTCTATTAAGGTACTCATGTCAACTTTTTGTTTGTTCTTCTGTTGACCCTTCTTTTTTACTTTAAGTGATTGATTTGTTAGACAAATTTGTTAGTTTTTACATGCTTCTAGTATGCAATAAAAATAATGTTCTTAAAGGAAATCTGTCTGCAGGTTTCTCCAATATAAATTAAAGCTATCATCTTTAACTCCTCTTGTACCACAGTACATACTTTAAGCCCTTAACTCACCCCTGCATACTCAAAGAATACTTTTCATTTTTCTCCTGTTATGTCTACTAATTGGTATGGTATGGCCCGGTGAGCATTGTTGATCTTTGGCCGGTGCCTCCTTCATCCTTGTAATTGCAAGCTCCTGCCATGGTTGATGTGGATGACACAACCTACATCATCCACACCCATGTAGTGGAGCACATGTCTGTGCAGGCACACTTTGCTCTTCCCTACTAAGGACAGAGTAAAGTCCTGTAATGTGTTTACTACTCTAGTAGCAAAGTGCAGGTAGTAGTAGTAAAGTGGCTTCAAGGCCTGTATTTCAACTGCACAGGCAGCGCTGTGTTGATGACTTGGAATTAGAGATGAGCGAACCGGTCGCGGTTCGGCTCGAGGTTGGTTCGCCGAACGGACCTCCCGTTCGAGTTCGGTTCGTCGAACGTTCGACGAACCGAACTCGAACTGCATAGGAAACAATGGCAGGCAATCACAAACACAGAAAAACACCTAGAAAACACCCTCAAAGGTGTCCTAAAGGTGACAAACAACTCAAACACATTGGAAAGTGACAAGGACATATACTCATGCGAAAACAAAACAGCTGGACAAGGAAAAAGAGGAGGACACACAGATATAGGCATGGCACGCCCTTCTAAAATCATGTAAAACACCGCAAGGTGACTCCAAGCGGAGTCTCCCTTTTTTCCAAAAATTGGGCCACACACACACCCACCCCTTCAGTGGTAGCACTTGTGCCCCAGTTGCACACTTCACAGCTAGATTTGCATCAAGCACATTCAAAAATACGCCATAATTAACCGTCCCCAGGATGACACCAGGGTAGGTAGCTAAGTCTTTCCTGATCCCAGCTCTGTGCAGCTTGGATCATTTATAAAAAACACAGCAATCAAGGGTTACTCCAAGCGGAGTCTCCCTTTTTTCCAAAAATTGGGCCCCACACACACCCACCCCTTCAGTGGCAGCAGTTGTGCCCTAGTTGTACACTTCACAGCTACATTTGCATCAAGCACATTCAAAAATACGCCATTCTTATCCGTCCCCAGGATGACACCGGGGTAGGTAGCAAAGTCTTTCCTGATCCCAGCTCTGTTCATCTTGGCTTCTTTTAAAAACAATGTAAGCAAGGGTTACTCCAAGCGGAGTCTCCCTTTTTTCCAAAAATTGGGCCCCACACACACCCACCCCTTCAGTGGCAGCAGTTGTGCCCTAGTTGTACACTTCACAGCTAGATTTGCATCAAGCACATTCAAAAATACGCCATTCTTATCCGTCCCCAGGATGACACCGGGGTAGGTAGCAAAGTCTTTCCTGATCCCAGCTCTGTTCATCTTGGCTTCTTTTAAAAACACATCAGGCAAGGGTTACTCCAAGCGGAGTCTCCCTTTTTTTCCAAAAATTGGGCCCCACACACCCACCCATTCAGTGGCAGCAGTTGTGCCCCAGTTGTACACTTCACAGCTAGATTTGCATCAAGCACATTCAAAAATACGTCATTCTTATCCGTCCCCAGGATGACACCGGGGTAGGTAGCAAAGTCTTTCCTGATCCCAGCTCTGTTCATCTTGGCTTCTTTTAAAAACACATCAAGCAAGGGTTACTCCAAGCGGAGTCTCCCTTTTTTCCAAAAATTGGGCCCCACACACACCCACCCCTTCAGTGGCAGCAGTTGTGCCCTAGTTGTACACTTCACAGCTACATTTGCATCAAGCACATTCAAAAATACGCCATTCTTATCCATCCCCAGGATGACACCGGGGTAGGTAGCAAAGTCTTTGCTGACCCATGACTTGTTCATCTTGGCTTCTTTTAAAAACAATGTAAGCAAGGGTTACTCCAAGCGGAGTCTCCCTTTTTTCCAAAAATTGGGCCCCACACACACCCACCCCTTCAGTGGCAGCAGTTGTGCCCTAGTTGTACACTTCACAGCTACATTTGCATCAAGCACATTCAAAAATACGCCATTCTTATCCGTCCCCAGGATGACACCGGGGTAGGTAGCAAAGTCTTTCCTGATCCCAGCTCTGTTCATCTTGGCTTCTTTTAAAAACACATCAAGCAAGGGTTACTCCAAGCGGAGTCTCCCTTTTTTTCCAAAAATTGGGCCCCACACACCCACCCATTCAGTGGCAGCAGTTGTGCCCCAGTTGTACACTTCACAGCTAGATTTGCATCAAGCACATTCAAAAATACGTCATTCTTATCCGTCCCCAGGATGACACCGGGGTAGGTAGCAAAGTCTTTCCTGATCCCAGCTCTGTTCATCTTGGCTTCTTTTAAAAACACATCAAGCAAGGGTTACTCCAAGCGGAGTCTCCCTTTTTTCCAAAAATTGGGCCCCACACACACCCACCCCTTCAGTGGCAGCAGTTGTGCCCTAGTTGTACACTTCACAGCTACATTTGCATCAAGCACATTCAAAAATACGCCATTCTTATCCATCCCCAGGATGACACCGGGGTAGGTAGCAAAGTCTTTGCTGACCCATGACTTGTTCATCTTGGCTTCTTTTAAAAACAATGTAAGCAAGGGTTACTCCAAGCGGAGTCTCCCTTTTTTCCAAAAATTGGGCCCCACACACACCCACCCCTTCAGTGGCAGCAGTTGTGCCCTAGTTGTACACTTCACAGCTACATTTGCATCAAGCACATTCAAAAATACGCCATTCTTATCCTTCCCCAGGATGACACCGGGGTAGGTAGCAAAGTCTTTCCTGATCCCAGCTCTGTTCATCTTGGCTTCTTTTAAAAACACATCAAGCAAGGGTTACTCCAAGCGGAGTCTCCCTTTTTTTCCAAAAATTGGGCCCCACACACCCACCCATTCAGTGGCAGCAGTTGTGCCCCAGTTGTACACTTCACAGCTAGATTTGCATCAAGCACATTCAAAAATACGTCATTCTTATCCGTCCCCAGGATGACACCGGGGTAGGTAGCAAAGTCTTTCCTGATCCCAGCTCTGTTCATCTTGGCTTCTTTTAAAAACACATCAAGCAAGGGTTACTCCAAGCGGAGTCTCCCTTTTTTCCAAAAATTGGGCCCCACACACACCCACCCCTTCAGTGGCAGCAGTTGTGCCCTAGTTGTACACTTCACAGCTACATTTGCATCAAGCACATTCAAAAATACGCCATTCTTATCCATCCCCAGGATGACACCGGGGTAGGTAGCAAAGTCTTTGCTGACCCATGACTTGTTCATCTTGGCTTCTTTTAAAAACAATGTAAGCAAGGGTTACTCCAAGCGGAGTCTCCCTTTTTTTCCAAAAATTGGGCCCCACACACCCACCCATTCAGTGGCAGCAGTTGTGCCCCAGTTGTACACTTCACAGCTAGATTTGCATCAAGCACATTCAAAAATACGTCATTCTTATCCGTCCCCAGGATGACACCGGGGTAGGTAGCAAAGTCTTTCCTGATCCCAGCTCTGTTCATCTTGGCTTCTTTTAAAAACACATCAAGCAAGGGTTACTCCAAGCGGAGTCTCCCTTTTTTCCAAAAATTGGGCCCCACACACACCCACCCCTTCAGTGGCAGCAGTTGTGCCCTAGTTGTACACTTCACAGCTACATTTGCATCAAGCACATTCAAAAATACGCCATTCTTATCCATCCCCAGGATGACACCGGGGTAGGTAGCAAAGTCTTTGCTGACCCATGACTTGTTCATCTTGGCTTCTTTTAAAAACAATGTAAGCAAGGGTTACTCCAAGCGGAGTCTCCCTTTTTTCCAAAAATTGGGCCCCACACACACCCACCCCTTCAGTGGCAGCAGTTGTGCCCTAGTTGTACACTTCACAGCTACATTTGCATCAAGCACATTCAAAAATACGCCATTCTTATCCGTCCCCAGGATGACACCGGGGTAGGTAGCAAAGTCTTTCCTGATCCCAGCTCTGTTCATCTTGGCTTCTTTTAAAAACACATCAAGCAAGGGTTACTCCAAGCGGAGTCTCCCTTTTTTTCCAAAAATTGGGCCCCACACACCCACCCATTCAGTGGCAGCAGTTGTGCCCCAGTTGTACACTTCACAGCTAGATTTGCATCAAGCACATTCAAAAATACGTCATTCTTATCCGTCCCCAGGATGACACCGGGGTAGGTAGCAAAGTCTTTCCTGATCCCAGCTCTGTTCATCTTGGCTTCTTTTAAAAACACATCAAGCAAGGGTTACTCCAAGCGGAGTCTCCCTTTTTTCCAAAAATTGGGCCCCACACACACCCACCCCTTCAGTGGCAGCAGTTGTGCCCTAGTTGTACACTTCACAGCTACATTTGCATCAAGCACATTCAAAAATACGCCATTCTTATCCATCCCCAGGATGACACCGGGGTAGGTAGCAAAGTCTTTGCTGACCCATGACTTGTTCATCTTGGCTTCTTTTAAAAACAATGTAAGCAAGGGTTACTCCAAGCGGAGTCTCCCTTTTTTCCAAAAATTGGGCCCCACACACACCCACCCCTTCAGTGGCAGCAGTTGTGCCCTAGTTGTACACTTCACAGCTACATTTGCATCAAGCACATTCAAAAATACGCCATTCTTATCCTTCCCCAGGATGACACCGGGGTAGGTAGCAAAGTCTTTCCTGATCCCAGCTCTGTTCATCTTGGCTTCTTTTAAAAACACATCAAGCAAGGGTTACTCCAAGCGGAGTCTCCCTTTTTTTCCAAAAATTGGGCCCCACACACCCACCCATTCAGTGGCAGCAGTTGTGCCCCAGTTGTACACTTCACAGCTAGATTTGCATCAAGCACATTCAAAAATACGTCATTCTTATCCGTCCCCAGGATGACACCGGGGTAGGTAGCAAAGTCTTTCCTGATCCCAGCTCTGTTCATCTTGGCTTCTTTTAAAAACACATCAAGCAAGGGTTACTCCAAGCGGAGTCTCCCTTTTTTCCAAAAATTGGGCCCCACACACACCCACCCCTTCAGTGGCAGCAGTTGTGCCCTAGTTGTACACTTCACAGCTACATTTGCATCAAGCACATTCAAAAATACGCCATTCTTATCCATCCCCAGGATGACACCGGGGTAGGTAGCAAAGTCTTTGCTGACCCATGACTTGTTCATCTTGGCTTCTTTTAAAAACAATGTAAGCAAGGGTTACTCCAAGCGGAGTCTCCCTTTTTTTCCAAAAATTGGGCCCCACACACCCACCCATTCAGTGGCAGCAGTTGTGCCCCAGTTGTACACTTCACAGCTAGATTTGCATCAAGCACATTCAAAAATACGTCATTCTTATCCGTCCCCAGGATGACACCGGGGTAGGTAGCAAAGTCTTTCCTGATCCCAGCTCTGTTCATCTTGGCTTCTTTTAAAAACACATCAAGCAAGGGTTACTCCAAGCGGAGTCTCCCTTTTTTTCCAAAAATTGGGCCCCACACACCCACCCATTCAGTGGCAGCAGTTGTGCCCCAGTTGTACACTTCACAGCTAGATTTGCATCAAGCACATTCAAAAATACGTCATTCTTATCCGTCCCCAGGATGACACCGGGGTAGGTAGCAAAGTCTTTCCTGATCCCAGCTCTGTTCATCTTGGCTTCTTTTAAAAACACATCAAGCAAGGGTTACTCCAAGCGGAGTCTCCCTTTTTTCCAAAAATTGGGCCCCACACACACCCACCCCTTCAGTGGCAGCAGTTGTGCCCTAGTTGTACACTTCACAGCTACATTTGCATCAAGCACATTCAAAAATACGCCATTCTTATCCATCCCCAGGATGACACCGGGGTAGGTAGCAAAGTCTTTGCTGACCCATGACTTGTTCATCTTGGCTTCTTTTAAAAACAATGTAAGCAAGGGTTACTCCAAGCGGAGTCTCCCTTTTTTCCAAAAATTGGGCCCCACACACACCCACCCCTTCAGTGGCAGCAGTTGTGCCCTAGTTGTACACTTCACAGCTACATTTGCATCAAGCACATTCAAAAATACGCCATTCTTATCCGTCCCCAGGATGACACCGGGGTAGGTAGCAAAGTCTTTCCTGATCCCAGCTCTGTTCATCTTGGCTTCTTTTAAAAACACATCAAGCAAGGGTTACTCCAAGCGGAGTCTCCCTTTTTTTCCAAAAATTGGGCCCCACACACCCACCCATTCAGTGGCAGCAGTTGTGCCCCAGTTGTACACTTCACAGCTAGATTTGCATCAAGCACATTCAAAAATACGTCATTCTTATCCGTCCCCAGGATGACACCGGGGTAGGTAGCAAAGTCTTTCCTGATCCCAGCTCTGTTCATCTTGGCTTCTTTTAAAAACACATCAAGCAAGGGTTACTCCAAGCGGAGTCTCCCTTTTTTCCAAAAATTGGGCCCCACACACACCCACCCTTTCAGTGGCAGCAGTTGTGCCCTAGTTGTACACTTCACAGCTACATTTGCATCAAGCACATTCAAAAATACGCCATTCTTATCCATCCCCAGGATGACACCGGGGTAGGTAGCAAAGTCTTTGCTGACCCATGACTTGTTCATCTTGGCTTCTTTTAAAAACAATGTAAGCAAGGGTTACTCCAAGCGGAGTCTCCCTTTTTTCCAAAAATTGGGCCCCACACACACCCACCCCTTCAGTGGCAGCAGTTGTGCCCTAGTTGTACACTTCACAGCTACATTTGCATCAAGCACATTCAAAAATACGCCATTCTTATCCGTCCCCAGGATGACACCGGGGTAGGTAGCAAAGTCTTTCCTGATCCCAGCTCTGTTCATCTTGGCTTCTTTTAAAAACACAGCAAGCAAGGGTTACTCCAAGCGGAGTCTCCCTTTTTTTCCAAAAATTGGGCCCCACACACCCACCCATTCAGTGGCAGCAGTTGTGCCCCAGTTGTACACTTCACAGCTAGATTTGCATCAAGCACATTCAAAAATACGTCATTCTTATCCGTCCCCAGGATGACACCGGGGTAGGTAGCAAAGTCTTTCCTGATCCCAGCTCTGTTCATCTTGGCTTCTTTTAAAAACACATCAAGCAAGGGTTACTCCAAGCGGAGTCTCCCTTTTTTCCAAAAATTGGGCCCCACACACACCCACCCCTTCAGTGGCAGCAGTTGTGCCCTAGTTGTACACTTCACAGCTACATTTGCATCAAGCACATTCAAAAATACGCCATTCTTATCCATCCCCAGGATGACATCGGGGTAGGTAGCAAAGTCTTTGCTGACCCATGACTTGTTCATCTTGGCTTCTTTTAAAAACAATGTAAGCAAGGGTTACTCCAAGCGGAGTCTCCCTTTTTTTCCAAAAATTGGGCCCCACACACCCACCCATTCAGTGGCAGCAGTTGTGCCCCAGTTGTACACTTCACAGCTAGATTTGCATCAAGCACATTCAAAAATACGTCATTCTTATCCGTCCCCAGGATGACACCGGGGTAGGTAGCAAAGTCTTTCCTGATCCCAGCTCTGTTCATCTTGGCTTCTTTTAAAAACACAGCAAGCAAGGGTTACTCCAAGCGGAGTCTCCCTTTTTTTCCAAAAATTGGGCCCCACACACCCACCCATTCAGTGGCAGCAGTTGTGCCCCAGTTGTACACTTCACAGCTAGATTTGCATCAAGCACATTCAAAAATACGTCATTCTTATCCGTCCCCAGGATGACACCGGGGTAGGTAGCAAAGTCTTTCCTGATCCCAGCTCTGTTCATCTTGGCTTCTTTTAAAAACACAGCAAGCAAGGGTTACTCCAAGCGGAGTCTCCCTTTTTTTCCAAAAATTGGGCCCCACACACCCACCCATTCAGTGGCAGCAGTTGTGCCCCAGTTGTACACTTCACAGCTAGATTTGCATCAAGCACATTCAAAAATACGTCATTCTTATCCGTCCCCAGGATGACACCGGGGTAGGTAGCAAAGTCTTTCCTGATCCCAGCTCTGTTCATCTTGGCTTCTTTTAAAAACACAGCAAGCAAGGGTTACTCCAAGCGGAGTCTCCCTTTTTTTCCAAAAATTGGGCCCCACACACCCACCCATTCAGTGGCAGCAGTTGTGCCCCAGTTGTACACTTCACAGCTAGATTTGCATCAAGCACATTCAAAAATACGCCATAATTAACCGTCCCCAGGATGACACCAGGGTAGGTAGCAAAGTCTTTCCTGATCCCAGCTCTGTTCATCTTGGCTTCTTTTAAAAACAATGTAAGCAAGGGTTACTCCAAGCGGAGTCTCCCTTTTTTTCCAAAAATTGGGCCCCACACACCCACCCATTCAGTGGCAGCACTTGTGCCCTAGTTGCAAACAGGATGTTTTGATTTGCATCAAGCACATTCCAAATCAACAAGCATTTACTCTCCCCAGGATGACACAGGGGTAGTAAATTCCTTCTGGATCCATGACTTGTTCATTTTGATGAACGTCAGTCTGTCCACATTGTCACTGGACAGACGCGTGCGCTTATCTGTCAGCACACACCCAGCAGCACTGAATACACGTTCAGAGACAACGCTGGCAGCTGGACACGACAAAATCTCCAAGGCGTAAGTTGCGAGCTCTGGCCATTTTTCTAGGTTTGAAGCCCAAAAGGAGCAAGGCTCCAGTTGCACAGTCATGGCATCGATGTTCATTTGGAGATACTCCTGTATCATCCTCTCCAGCCGTTGACTATGTGTCAGACTTGTTGTCTCTGGTGGCCTTGCAAAAGAGGGTCTAAAAAAATTATGAAAAGATTCCATAAAATTGCTGTTACCGGCACCAGATACGGTCCTACTGGTACGGGTAGACTGTTGAAGATGACGAGACCGTCCCATGTTTGTCAAGTTACAACTGGGAGATTCACTCCCTGCACCTGCACGGTTGTTTGGTGGAAAAGCCGAGCTAAGATCTAGTAACAGCTTCTGCTGATACTCCTGCATACGTGCGTCCCTTTCTATGGCTGGAATTATGTCACAAAATTTGGACTTGTACCGGGGATCTAATAGTGTGGCAATCCAGTAGTCATCATCACTTCTAATTTTGACAATACGACTGTCATGTTGGAGGTAGTGCAACAAAAAGGCACTCATGTGTCTTGCGCAGCCATGCGGACCAAGTCCACGCTGTGTTTGTGGCATAGAGGTGCTACCCGTTCTTTCTTCCTCTGACATCTGACCCCAACCTCTTTCAACTGAAATTTGACCAAGGTCTCCCTCATCCGCTGAGTCTTCCATGTCCATGGACAGTTCGTCCTCCATTTCTTCATGTTCTCCTGCACCTTGCTCAACATTTCGCCTGCTACTATGCGCCCTTGTCGATCCCTGTCCCCCTTGGTCCCATGCCTGCTGCGTTGGTGATGATGAACGTCTGGACCTTGGTGATGTTGTTGTCCCTTGCGCATATGAATCCTCCTGTAGTTCCTCCCCTTCATGTTGTCCCACCCCCTGACTCCGAATAGTGTTTAGCGTGTGCTCCAGCATGTAAATGACTGGAATCGTCATGCTGATAATGGCATTGTCAGCGCTAAACATATTCGTCGCCATGTCGAAACTGTGCAGAAGGGTGCATAGGTCCTTGATCTGAGACCACTCCATCAGGGTGATCTGCCCCACCTCTGCATCTCGTTGGCCCAGGCTATACGTCATGACGTATTGCACCAGGGCTCTGCGGTGCTGCCACAGTCGCTGTAACATGTGGAGAGTTGAATTCCAGCGTGTCGCCACATCGCATTTCAGGCAATGAACCGGCAGGCCGAAAGACTTCTGGAGCGATGCAAGTCGCTCAGCTGCGGCGCTTGAACGGCGGAAGTGAGCAGACAGTTTTCGTGCCCTGTTCAGAAGGCCATCTAGGCCGGGATAGTGTGTTAAAAATTGCTGCACGACAAGGTTCAACACGTGAGCCATACAAGGTACGTGTGTCACCTTGCCCAGGCGAAGGGCCGCACCCAGGTTTGCAGCATTGTCGCACACGGCCTTACCAGGCTGCAGGTTGAGTGGAGACAACCATTTATTAAACTCGGACCGCAGAGCTGACCACAACTCCTCAGCTGTGTGACTCTTATTACCAAGACATGTCAAGCTAAAGACCGCCTGATGCCGTTGCGCTCTGCTGCCAGCATAGTAATGAGGGGTGCGTGATTCCTTCTGCGCAGTGAGAACGCTGGTGGCCTGACCAGGCAGGCTTGGGGCGGAGGTGGAGGACCCAGATGAGGTGGAGGATGCAGAAGAAGTGGCGGAACTTGGACAGACAGAGGATTGACACACAAGTCGTGGGGACGGCAAGACTTGTGCAGCAGACCCTTCACCATCTATCACCATAGTTACCCAGTGCCCAGTCAGCGACATGTAACGTCCCTGTCCATGCTTACTGGTCCAAGTATCGGTGGTGAAATGCACCCGTTCACACACAGAGTTTCTCAAGGAAGCGGTGATGTTGTGTGCGACATGCTGGTGTAGCGCGGGCACACCTTTCTTAGAGAAGTAGTGGCGACTAGGCATCTGGTACTGGGGCACAGCGACAGACATAAGGTCTCTAAAATCCTGTGTGTCCACTAGGCGGAAAGGCAGCATTTCAGTAGCCAACAGCTTACAGAGGGATAGAGTCAACCTCTTAGCTTTGTCATGGGTCGGAGGAAGTGGCCTTTTATTTGACCACATCTGAGGGACAGAGATCTGGCTGCTGTGTGTAGACGGTGTTGAGTAGGGTGTCCCTGGAAAAATGCAGGTTTGTGAGGAAAGTGCAGGCGGAGACATGATGTTGCCTTCATCCAACGTTGGTGCTATCGATGTCTGAGAGAGCTGTACACACTCACTTGTTTCCCCTTCCAAACCAACTGACGACCTTACAAGCAAACTGCCTGTTGCGGTTACAGTGGTGGAAGTTTTGCGTGGAAAAACAGGTGTGACAGCTGTCCCCACAGTCCTAGAAGATGAAGAGCGCGCGGATGCACTGAAAGGGGCGGGCGGTGGATGGTTCGCTCCGCTAGGCCGCATTGCAGCACGGTGAGCTTCCCACCGGGACTTATGATATTTAGTCATGTGACGATTCATGGAAGAAGTTGTCAAACTGCTGAGGTTTTGACCTCTACTAACAGAATCATGACAAATGTTACATATCACATGAGTTGGGAGATCTTTTTCGATGTGAAAAAAGGACCAGGCTAGGCAAGGCTTAGAGGCCATGCGACCTGTTGATCCACCCCGAATAATGCTCATAGGCAGAGTGGTGGCTGAGGATGCAGTTGTAGACGTGCTACCAGTGCTCCGACTCTGTCCAGGAAGGCGCAAGGTAACTTCGTCGTCGGTTGCATCCTCCTCCACCGCCTCTGTTGACCTCCTCGAGTGCCTGACTGGGGGTTGACAGTAGGTGGGATCTAGAACGTCATCATCAATTGTTGTGTTTGCACTCCCCTCCCCCTAAGACCGAGCCTCTTCTTGCCCTGACCGAATATTTAAGTTGTCATCCCAATCGGGTATCTGCGTCTCATCTTCATCAGTATGTTCCTCATTGTCTATAACCACAGGTGTTACAGTTTGTGACAAAGGGTCAACATTATGCTCAGAAACTTGGTCCTCACGGCCTGAATCAGAGTCACAAAGGTTCTGGGCATCACTGCAGACCATTTCCTGTTCTGTACTCACTGTAGCTTGGGAGCAGACCTCTGATTCCCAGGCTATAGTGTGACTGAACAGCTCTGCAGACTCAGCCATCTCAGTTCCACCATACTGTGCAGGGCTGATGGAGACTTCAGAGCTGGGAGAAATCAAGTGTGATTGGGATGACAACTCAGAGGACTGGTGTTTTTTGGATGCGGTACTTGAAGTGGCTGAGAGGGCACTTGTTGGACCACTTGAGATCCATTCAAGCATTTTCCTTTTTTGCCCATCATCTACCTTTGTTCCTCTTGTTCGTGTCCGTAAAAAAGGGAGCACATCGGATTGTCCACAATAAGTAGTAGACATCTTACTTTTGCTAGTAGATGGTCTATCTGCAGCAGATGATAATGGAGCTTTGCCACCTTCCCCACTGACAAAACCTTTTTTGCCTTTTCCACCACGCCTCTTCCCCTTTCCACCAGCATCTGTCATTTTGCCACTCATGTTGATTGCGACAAGATTGTGGACTGAAAATGTGGTAGTAAAAATTGAGAGGTGGTGAAGATTGCAGTGGTGGTCTAGCTTTATTAACAGCAGAATAATAAAGAATAAATATCCCTGACAATGTAACTTAGTTATAATTAGTTGGAGTGTGCAACGCAGGCAGACGTGCTGCAAATGTCTTGGCACTAGTGGGACTAAAGCAAAGTCCAATAGCCACGTATAGGATGCCACTAGGTACACTGAGTGTTTGCTAGTATAATGGCTTAGTTATAATTAGTTGGAGTGTGCAACGCAGGCAGATGCGCTCTGCAAATGTCTTGGCACTAGTGGGACTATAGCAAAGTCCAATAGCCACGTATAGGATGCCACTAGGTACACTGAGTGTGTGCTAGTATAATGGCTTAGTTATAATTAGTTGGAGTGTGCAACGCAGGCAGATGCGCTCTGCAAATGTCTTGGCACTAGTGGGACTATAGCAAAGTCCAATAGCCACGTATAGGATGCCACTAGGTACACTAAGTGTTTGCTAGTATAATGGCTTAGTTATAATTAGTTGGAGTGTGCAACGCAGGCAGATGCGCTCTGCAAATGTCTTGGCACTAGTGGGACTATAGCAAAGTCCAATAGCCACGTATAGGATGCCACTAGGTACACTGAGTGTGTGCTAGTATAATGGCTTAGTTATAATTAGTTGGAGTGTGCAACGCAGGCAGATGCGCTCTGCAAATGTCTTGGCACTAGTGGGACTATAGCAAAGTCCAATAGCCACGTATAGGATGCCACTAGGTACACTAAGTGTTTGCTAGTATAATGGCTTAGTTATAATTAGTTGGAGTGTGCAACGCAGGCAGATGCGCTCTGCAAATGTCTTGGCACTAGTGGGACTATAGCAAAGTCCAATAGCCACGTATAGGATGCCACTAGGTACACTGAGTGTGTGCTAGTATAATGGCTTAGTTATAATTAGTTGGAGTGTGCAACGCAGGCAGATGCGCTCTGCAAATGTCTTGGCACTAGTGGGACTATAGCAAAGTCCAATAGCCACGTATAGGATGCCACTAGGTACACTAAGTGTTTGCTAGTATAATGGCTTAGTTATAATTAGTTGGAGTGTGCAACGCAGGCAGATGCGCTCTGCAAATGTCTTGGCACTAGTGGGACTATAGCAAAGTCCAATAGCCACGTATAGGATGCCACTAGGTACACTGAGTGTGTGCTAGTATAATGGCTTAGTTATAATTAGTTGGAGTGTGCAACGCAGGCAGATGCGCTCTGCAAATGTCTTGGCACTAGTGGGACTATAGCAAAGTCCAATAGCCACGTATAGGATGCCACTAGGTACACTAAGTGTTTGCTAGTATAATGGCTTAGTTATAATTAGTTGGAGTGTGCAACGCAGGCAGATGCGCTCTGCAAATGTCTTGGCACTAGTGGGACTATAGCAAAGTCCAATAGCCACGTATAGGATGCCACTAGGTACACTGAGTGTGTGCTAGTATAATGGCTTAGTTATAATTAGTTGGAGTGTGCAACGCAGGCAGATGCGCTCTGCAAATGTCTTGGCACTAGTGGGACTATAGCAAAGTCCAATAGCCACGTATAGGATGCCACTAGGTACACTAAGTGTTTGCTAGTATAATGGCTTAGTTATAATTAGTTGGAGTGTGCAACGCAGGCAGATGCGCTCTGCAAATGTCTTGGCACTAGTGGGACTATAGCAAAGTCCAATAGCCACGTATAGGATGCCACTAGGTACACTGAGTGTGTGCTAGTATAATGGCTTAGTTATAATTAGTTGGAGTGTGCAACGCAGGCAGATGCGCTCTGCAAATGTCTTGGCACTAGTGGGACTATAGCAAAGTCCAATAGCCACGTATAGGATGCCACTAGGTACACTAAGTGTTTGCTAGTATAATGGCTTAGTTATAATTAGTTGGAGTGTGCAACGCAGGCAGATGCGCTCTGCAAATGTCTTGGCACTAGTGGGACTATAGCAAAGTCCAATAGCCACGTATAGGATGCCACTAGGTACACTGAGTGTGTGCTAGTATAATGGCTTAGTTATAATTAGTTGGAGTGTGCAACGCAGGCAGATGCGCTCTGCAAATGTCTTGGCACTAGTGGGACTATAGCAAAGTCCAATAGCCACGTATAGGATGCCACTAGGTACACTAAGTGTTTGCTAGTATAATGGCTTAGTTATAATTAGTTGGAGTGTGCAACGCAGGCAGATGCGCTCTGCAAATGTCTTGGCACTAGTGGGACTATAGCAAAGTCCAATAGCCACGTATAGGATGCCACTAGGTACACTGAGTGTGTGCTAGTATAATGGCTTAGTTATAATTAGTTGGAGTGTGCAACGCAGGCAGATGCGCTCTGCAAATGTCTTGGCACTAGTGGGACTATAGCAAAGTCCAATAGCCACGTATAGGATGCCACTAGGTACACTAAGTGTTTGCTAGTATAATGGCTTAGTTATAATTAGTTGGAGTGTGCAACGCAGGCAGATGCGCTCTGCAAATGTCTTGGCACTAGTGGGACTATAGCAAAGTCCAATAGCCACGTATAGGATGCCACTAGGTACACTGAGTGTGTGCTAGTATAATGGCTTAGTTATAATTAGTTGGAGTGTGCAACGCAGGCAGATGCGCTCTGCAAATGTCTTGGCACTAGTGGGACTATAGCAAAGTCCAATAGCCACGTATAGGATGCCACTAGGTACACTAAGTGTTTGCTAGTATAATGGCTTAGTTATAATTAGTTGGAGTGTGCAACGCAGGCAGATGCGCTCTGCAAATGTCTTGGCACTAGTGGGACTATAGCAAAGTCCAATAGCCACGTATAGGATGCCACTAGGTACACTGAGTGTGTGCTAGTATAATGGCTTAGTTATAATTAGTTGGAGTGTGCAACGCAGGCAGATGCGCTCTGCAAATGTCTTGGCACTAGTGGGACTATAGCAAAGTCCAATAGCCACGTATAGGATGCCACTAGGTACACTAAGTGTTTGCTAGTATAATGGCTTAGTTATAATTAGTTGGAGTGTGCAACGCAGGCAGATGCGCTCTACAAATGTCTTGGCACTAGTGGGACTATAGCAAAGTCCAATAGCCACGTATAGGATGCCACTAGGTACACTGAGTGTGTGCTAGTATAATGGCTTAGTTATAATTAGTTGGAGTGTGCAACGCAGGCAGATGCGCTCTGCAAATGTCTTGGCACTAGTGGGACTATAGCAAAGTCCAATAGCCACGTATAGGATGCCACTAGGTACACTGAGTGTTTGCTAGTATAATGGCTTAGTTATAATTAGTTGGAGTGTGCAACGCAGGCAGATGCGCTCTGCAAATGTCTTGGCACTAGTGGGACTATAGCAAAGTCCAATAGCCACAGATAGGATGCCACTAGGTACACTGAGTGTTTGCTAGTATAATGGCTTAGTTATGAGTTGGAGTGTGCAGAGGACAAGAGGGTACAGTGGCAGGATTGTGGTGCTCTGGGTAGAGGAATGGAAGCCTGCCTTTCTATTCCCTCCTAATGGTGAAATGCAGGGAGGAAATCCCTGACCTTGGCTGCACAGACGCTGGCGCTGTTTTCAGGACCTGTCACCTTAACTCTGACCCTGCCGCTTTGAGCCCTTAAAAGGACTGCTATAAAGTGCTCTCCCTATGCTGTCTAACGCTGTGTATGCAGCGCATACAGCTGTATCAGCGATAGGACTCAAGACGGAGCTGCGACAGTGATGTCTGACACCAAAGACGCAGAAGGCAGATAATGGCGTCCGTGAAGAAAATGTCCGGTTTTATAATGCAGGGACATGTGACATGCAGATCCTATCACACATGCCGTTGCTTCTCTGGCTCAAAGTCCACTTAGCTGTGTGTGTGTCTGTGATTGGCTGACATGCTGGCCCGCCCCACAAGACGCGCGCGCTTAGGGAAGGAAGACAAGAAAAAAAAAAAAAAAATGGCGATCGCCATTATAGAAACAGCAGTGATCTGAAGGCGCTGTTCACGCACACTTTACACTGAAATGTGATAATAGTTTGATTCACAGAGTGACTTACACTATTACAGCAGAAACCAAGCTATGATTTAGCTGTTTTTTGGCTGCTAGAACCGTTCTCGAACGTTTCTAGAACTATCGAGCTTTTGCAAAAAGCTGGAGTTCTAGTTCGATCTAGAACATGCCCCAAAATCACTCGAGCCTAGAACTGGAGAACCACGAACCACGAACCGCGCTCAACTCTACTTGGAATGCATCATATGCATCAATTTAGGCAGGATCATGCAGTTTCAAGGATGGAAGATGCACTGGGCAGTGACCAGAAACCGCCATTTAGTCTAGCCCATGCTAATTAATTATACGACACAGGAGACTTATTAAAATGTAGTATATGGATATGGAGTGGTAGTTGGGGGCTTATATACAAACTGCTAGACTGTTGTACAAGATGAGTTAAAAGTGGTGGTTCTAGTTTATATTGGGAAAAGCTGCTGGCAGGTTGCCTTTAAAAAAATCCTGAAAATGCACAGTTTTCACTTTGATCACTGAGCCAAATAGTAGTTTGATACTTTTGTTTTGTGGAAATTACTTTTTAACAGTTTTATTATTATAGTTTAGTGATCTCTTTCCAGCTACTTTCCAAGGTAAGAAGTTTCCTTGCCTAGGGTAATACATTTCCTTGCCTGAGGTAACACAGGAGTGTTTTCGCTCCCATCTCCAATCCTCTGAGCTTAGTATAAATTAAATCAGTGAGGTAGGAGCTCCTGTTGGTTTGATTTATGATGAGCTCACAGGACTGGTGACATGCAAATCCAAAAAGTCCGTGGAGCCTCTCTTAGGAGTCTGGACACAGAAACTAGCCAGATATCCCTCTGGGAAGGACCTAGCCAAGGCATGGCTTTTTTTAGGAAACCACCATAGCCACCATATTAAGTGGCCCTTTTAGTCAATATCCAACTCTTTGACAAGTTTAAAGATATGACAAGGGAAATACCAAGGCCAGGTATCCAGCCACAGACAGCTGTTTCGGGGAATCGCCCCTCATCAATATGGAGTAGGATTCTGGCCAGGTGGGAGCAATGCCTAGTAGAAGAACAAGACAAAACGGACTCTCTGGCTGGTCTACCTGAAATCATTGATTGTTTTCTAATTTATTTATTTATTTTTTTTTCTAAACTGAAGCCACAGACCTCTCTGCACACTAGTGACAAGTAGATTTTTGTTAAAAACTGAGGCCACAGATCCTGGTGAGAAGTGGCTTCATCTATATTCCAAAAAATTAAGGCCACACACCTTGGTTAGAAGTGGCGAGAGGTAGTTTCCCTTAAAAAAAAGCCACAGACCCATCTGCACACTGACGACAGGTGCAATTTTCTGGCAAAATTAACTGGAGAGATCCTGGTGCACATTGGATCCAGCTTCAATTTAAAAAAAAAAAAAAAACAACAAAAAAATACATAAACAGACCTGGATTTACAAGGGGAATGTTATTCTTTTT
This sequence comes from Anomaloglossus baeobatrachus, assembly GCF_048569485.1. Lineage (NCBI taxonomy): Eukaryota > Metazoa > Chordata > Amphibia > Anura > Aromobatidae > Anomaloglossus > Anomaloglossus baeobatrachus. The sequence goes on along the minus strand of NC_134357.1, from coordinate 312,799,127 downwards.
TTATAATGTCATTATTTTTTTCAGTTTTACCTTTGTTTAAATAACTAGCAAAAACAGAAGAAATTAACCAGGAAGAGGAGGAAAAAGTGGACTAGGTTCAGCATAACATGGTGGTTTTTGGGGGGGGTTAAGTTTTTGGTGGGTTGGTATTGTGCCGCCCCAGGGCTATGGGGTACTCGGTCCCGAGCGATGTACTACTGGGATGTGTCACTGGGTGGCCGTTGCCTGGTTCCGTGACCCTGGGGGCCACTTTAAAAGGGATTATATACAGGGGAATCTTCAATAAAGTTTATGTCATGACGCCACTTTCGGGTTGCGGTTATGGAGATAGAACCGCCATTGCACAGTCTCTCCGCTGGGGCTGATATTGACGGCAGCCTGGATGTTGGTCCCTCCACAAGTAGGGCAGCGATTTGCCCATGACGCACAACCGATGGGGGTAGATACGCAAGTGAGATCGCAGAGTTTAAAGTGGCCTTAACTGGTTCTCTTTACTCACAGTGGATGGTAACTGGTACCGGAGATAGGCTGGTGTTCATCTCTGGTTCCCTTAGTCTAGTCCCAGTGCCGGGTTGATGACCTGGTAGTTTCTTTCCCTTGCACCTCTCTCAAGTTGGTGGGTCCCCATGGCTTGGAGCATCTGGGGGTCCCCTCCTATTTGTCTCTCAGTCTTTGGTCCTACAGTGTAAACCATGTAGGATCAGTGTTCCGTTCCTCTCCCTGGTTCTCCCGTTACTGCTGGTGCCCCTGGATTTCTAAGGTCAGTGATATCCTGGATTGTCCCCTCACTGTGCAGATTTTATCAGGTCTGCCTGGAGCATTTGCCTGACCTATGACTCTGTACCCCATCGGTACTATGGTGTTACGAACCGGCGCCGCCATAGCCGCAAGCAGCCTGCTGCGGTTCCTGTTGCGCCCAGGCGCCGACTGCCGTTCTTGGCCGTGCCTCGGGTCGTCCAGTTGGCTGTTCCTTCCACCACGTCTAAGTGTGGAGAGGCGGCTAGTGCGCATGCGTGCGCTGATTTACCCCAGCCAGAGTTTAAGCCCGGTGTTTTGCCTAGTGAGCATGCTCAGCCTGATTGTGTTATGTCTGAGACTAAGTCCTCAGTTCAGGCTACAGAGCATGCTCCCACAATTAACCCTAACAGCCTCTATGCACAGGTACTTGGACTTCGTGCTTTGTCTAAGTTCTGGGATGTGCCTACTGAGCATGCTCAAACTGATAGTCTGCTTTCTGAGCCTGTTGCTCAGGCTACTGGGCATGCTCAGGCACTTAGTGCACCAGAGGCTAGGTCCGGTAAGGACCTCACTGAGCATGTCCGTGAGGTGGCAGGCCCTGATAGGGCAGAGGGTGTCGGGTGTCATGATGACGTGGCAACTCCGGACTGGCTCGCAGAGGCCCGCCCCTATGATCTGGCACCTCAGTATTGGTCGTCAGACGATGACTGGTGAAGTGTTTGGGGCGTGGCTGCCATGAGGTCATCAATGACGTGGCGGTTCCGGATAGGTTGCATGTGACGTCACTGATGACATGGCACTCTGCTATTGGACCTTGGTGGTTCCACCCTGGGTTTGGGGCAGACCCAGGTTATAAAAGGGGCTGGAGACAACATGGAGGTGCGCAGTCTTCACTTTTGCTCAGTCAGAGTACACCTCCATGTTAGAGCCTCATTGCGGCATAAGCCTATGTTGGGAAGCAGTAGGTAGGGTTAGGCGAACGGTGCCTGTCACGCCAAGATTCGTGGCTCGGCACATCAGGGTCAGGTGCCGTGCTTCCCTCCTGCCGTTCCAGTCTTGCTATAGCAGCCCAGTGGCGTTAACTGGGCTGCGGCTGCTGTGCTTCCTGTCCGATTGTGCCCCCTATGCACATGGACAACGCACCTGCTGCGCCACCTGTCCGATTGTGCCTCCTACGCACACGGACAACGCACCTGCTGCGCCACCTGTCCGATTGTGCCCCCTACGCACACGGACAACGCACCTGCTGCGCCACCTGTCCGGTTGTGCCCCCTACGCGCACGGACAGCGTACCCCAGGACCCCTGTGGAGTTAACAGGGTGTTCCTTATCCTCCTCGGCTTCCCGGTCAACGCTACTGGTGTACCCATCTGGCTTGACGGGTCCTACACACACGTGGCCAGTCGAGAGGTGGCCAGAAACGCTAATCGGAGGACCGCTCGGCCTGACGTGTCCTACACACGTGGCCGACAGGGCGCTTTCGTGGCGGTCTTCCGGTCAATGCTACCTGGTTACCACCCGGCCTGACGTGTTTCCTGCACACGTGGTTGGTGTAGCGCTAGGTGCACCAAAACGCTAATCGGGTTGTCGTCCGGTCTGACGTGTCCCAACACACGTGACCGGTTCCCAGAGTCCCTGGCTTATCTCAGAGCCATCCAGCTCTATAGTCTCCGCCTAACCCTCAGGTGCCAGCAGCTCCTTTGTCATCTGGAGCACGGTGGTCCCCGACTGGCGATTAGGATATATACCCCCTGGTCCTAATCTGCCGGTCCCCCCGTAACATATGGTTCCGGGAGTACTTCACCATACACCATACTCCACCGGCAACCACACGCCTGGGCCCTCAGGTCACCGTCACAATCCTTTGTCAGTGCAGTTCAGTCCATTCTCTCTCACTTCCACTTGCTAACTGTCTAACTGTCCGTCCCCTCCCACCTGGCTATCGTCTACTGGACTAGATCGGCTCCACCCCTGAGTGGCCATCAATTGGGTCCACTCTAGTCTGTCACCAGTCTGTAGATGGGGAAAACTGGGATTTTAATGGGTTTTTCTGTTACCGGCTCTGGGCTTCCAGGTCCCTGGGGGTAGGCTATGCATCTTTGGCAGGATGCAGTACCTTATAGTGCCCTGATGGCTTCAGGGGCGCTACTGTATTGCTATTAATTTCTTTTTTTGGTGTCTTTTTTGGGGGTGATTTTTTTTTAACTCTGATTACCTTTTATTATTTTACATTTTTTTTAGGTTTTTATATATTTTTTTGGGGCGCGGCATTTTTTCAATTTTTTTTAACCTCTTAACGACCCATGATGTACTGGGTACGTCATGGATTGTGTGCGGTTAATCCCCGCCCCCTGATTTGGGTAGGCCGCGGCGATTCGCGCACATATCAGCGGTTTTCAACAGCTGACATGTGTGCCTGCTAGTCGCGGGTGGAATCGCTTCCACCCGCGACTATTAAGCCCTTACAACTTGCTGCCAAAATTTGGCAGCGAGATGTATATGAGTGCCACCATTATGCTGACTTACCCCGCCCCCATCGGAACTCACGTGACTTGATCACGTGACTTCCGGTGGTTGCCATGATAGCACAGCATCATGTGATGATGCCTGTAGCTAACATGAGTCATTTACTCTCAGGCTATGTGCGCACGTTGCGTGTTTTTCCACGGAAACGCTGCATTTTGAACTGCAGCGTTTTCTGTGCCAAATTGCATGCATTCAGCTTCCCCAGCAAAGTCTATGAGAAAGCTGAAAAATCAATGCACACACTGCGTTTGTAAATGCAGCGTTTTTGATGCCCAAAATCGTTGCGGACAAAAAAACAGCATGTCACTTTTTTTGTGCGTTGTAGCTGCGTTCTCCACCCATTGAAATCAATGATGTGGGTCAAAACGCAACCAAAATGCACTTGGACTGCATTTTTGATGCGTTCCGCATGCTTTTTGGACAAGCAAAACGCAGGTCTTCAATGTCGGTCAATCTCTGTCTGTGGATGTTGGTGAATCTCCCTCTGTATGTTGGTCGGTCGGTCAGTCTCTTTCTTTGTCAGTTGGTCGCTCTGTCTGTCTGTCTCTCTCTCTGTCTGTCGGTCTCTCTCTCTCTCTCTGTCCGTCTGTCAGTCTCTCCCCCTCTCTCATACTCACTGATCCCCGATCACCAGCACGGCGCTGCACGGCTGTCACACTGCTCTGGCGGCTTTTCCTCTTTTGAAAATGCCGGACACTCATTATTCAATCTGGTATTCCCTGCTTTCCCCGCCCACCGGCACCTATGATTGGTTGCAGTCAGACACGCCCCCACGCTGAGTGACAGCTGTCTCACTGCAACCAATCACAGCTGCAGGTGGGCGGGTCTATATCGTGCAGTAAAATAAATAAATAAATAATTTAAAAAAATGGCATGCGGTGCCCCCCAATTTTGATACCAGCCAGGGTAAAGCCACACGGCTGAAGGCTGGTATTCTCAGGATGTGGAGCTCCATGTTATGGGGAGCCCCCCAGCCTAACAATATCAGCCAGCAGCCGCCCGGAATTGCTGCATCCTTTAGATGCCACTATCCCGTGACTCTACTCGGCTCATCCCGAATTTCCCTGGTGTGGTGGCAATCGAGGTAATAAGGAGTTCATGGCAGCAGACCATAGCTGCCACTAAGTCCTAGGTTAAAAATGGTAGGCGTCTCCCCGAGATACCTTCCATGATTAACCCGTAAGTTAAAGAAAATAAACACACATATCCAAAAAATCCTTTATTTGGAATAAAAGACAAAAAAAACACTACTTTATTAAAATCCTCAAATACCCCTCCAGGTCCGACGTAATCCACACAAGGTCCCGTGACACTCTCAGCTCTGCTACATGAGCTGACAAGAGCAGCCACAGACCAGACCACGCTCTGTCAGCTCCACGCAGCAACTGAAGTGAGTCACGGTCACGCGATCAGCGATGAAGTCACAGGTGAGTTGCGGTCTCGGGTGGAGGACTCCAGCTGGCTAATCGCGCTGCTCACTTCAGTCACTCAGGGGATTAGCGGTCACCGGTGAGTCCTTCACGGGTGACAGCTAATCAGGACGCCACACAAAGACAGAGCCGCGGTATGACAGTGAAGTCGGGTGAAGTTCACCCGAGTTCATTTTCATCGCGCGACTCTGTCTGTGTGTGCTGTGAGCCGGCATGTAGCAGAGCTGAATTGCGGGGGAACGCACTGTCAAAAATGCATCCAAAATGCATGCAAAATGCATGGAAAAAGCATCCAAAATGCATGCGTTGTGGATGCATTTTTTTCACAAACGCAGTGTCCAGTCTGCCAGAGGGTGCATTCTTTTCTGTACTGCAGAGAACGCAATGTGCGCACATACCCTCAATGCCAGAATACTTCCGGCATTGAAAGTAAAGCACCATATCTGCAGATCTTAGCTCTGTAGCTGTGATCTGGAGATATGGCAGAGCGATCAGATTGCTGATCGCAATAGCCCCCTAGAAGGACTAGTAAAATTTTAAAAAAAGTTAAAAAAAAGTTTTAAAAAAGTAAAAAAAAAAAAAAAACCTAAAAGTTCAAATCACCCCCCTTTCAACCCATTGAAAATTAAAGGGTTCAAAAAATAAAAAATATACACATATTTGGTATTGCCACATTCAGAAATGCCAATCTATCAAAATATAAAATCAATTAATCTGATTGGTAAATGGCGTAACACTAAAAAATTCACAAACGCCAAAATTAAGTTTTTTGGTTGCGGCAAATTTTGCGCAAAATGAAATAACAGGCCATCAAAACATAACATCTGTGCAAAAATGGTACATCTAAAAACGTCAGCTCGAGACACAAAAAATAAGCCATCACTGAGCCATAGATCCTGAAAAATGAAAATGCTACGGGTTTCGGAAATGGCACAAAACGTGCGCCATTTTTTGGACAAGCTTGTGAATTTTTTAACCCCTTAGATAAAAGTAGATACCTGTTTGGTGTCTACATACTCGCACCGACCTCAAGCATCACAAAGACACATCAGTTTTACTATATATTGAACATGGTGAATAAAATATCCCAAAAACGATTGTACGATCACACTTTTTTTGCAATTTTTCCGCACTTGGAATTTTTTTTGCTGTTTTCCAGTACACTATATGGTAAAACTTATAGTTCCATTTAAAACTACAACTCGTCCTGCAAAAAACAAGCCCTTACATGACAAGATTGACAGAAAAATAAAAACGTTATGGCTCTCAGAAGAAAGGGAACCCCCCCCCCGGAAAAACGCAAAATGGCCGGGGGCTGAAGGGGTTAACATAGCTTACATAACGTTCGTGAAGCTGCAACCCCAACAAAACCAAAAACAGGAAGCCGCAGGGGAAGGAGGAGGAGGAGATCCAAGTGGAGTAGATTCAGGTGGTTCTGGTGGTGTCGGTGGAAGAGGTGGCGGAAGAGAAGGAGGAGGAGACAGCAAACCATTTATTTATTGAGTTTTCAATGTGATATTATCTGTAGGGGTTGCTGCATTTTTGAGGTCTCAAAAACACTGGGCATAGCAAATAGAGTATACCAATGTCTGTTTGCAGATGGTCTAGTTGTCTACTCAGCCAAAGGTATGGACAAGTCTGGTGTAATCCACGACTTATTCATTTTAAAGAAAGTCAGCTTGTCCACATTAGCTGAGTGTAGGTGGACGCACCTGTCTTTGATGAACCCCCCCTGCTGTGCTAAACACCCAATCGGCATCTCTTGGCAAAAAAAATGCACAAAAACGATTTTGACGCCATTTCAGTACAGTTTTCTTCCAGGAAGTGCAAATTTGGTGCTGAGATGTCTGCAGCAGATTCAGCACCAAATATGCACCCCAGTGCAAGCCGCACAAACATTGCAAGTGGCTCGCACAGGGTTGACCATCACTCATACCCAAGCACAGCGCTGCTCGCTTGAATGGTTTGCACTCGTACTTCACTCGAACTGTGAAATCAAACTTTGTTTGGAAGTCGTTTTTTGAACCCACACCTTGAACTTCAGGTTCGCTCTTCTCTACTAATAACTGCAACTTCATGACTACAAGTATGGTTCTACTTGGGTATAGCTTCCGATGCGAGAGCATCAGCTGAAGGTTATACGACTGTGAGGCGATCTTGCGATCGTATCACAGCTGCAGAGAAGAGAGAGGGGGCACTTTCTTCCCATCTCCTCCACTGCCTGTCTCTTCATATATTGCACTGCACTCATATTACATGCAGTGCGCTGTTTCACACGCTCCCATAGACTTTTATGGGGGTGCGTGAGCCGGGCCCCCCTCGCTGCCAAATGCAACATACTGCGATTCATTCTGCATGCCACTATGAAATGAGAAATCAATTGCAGATGGACACTTCCCTATAGTTTTGCACTAGAGTGAAAGCAATCCGATGTTTTATTGGATTGCAGTCGTCCGTGCAAAACGCAAGTGGAACCGTACCCTACCATAGATTGGGCTGAATGCCAGACCAGGCTGGCACAAATCAAAGTTTTAATTTTTGTCATCAATTCACCAAAATTAAAAGACCCTTTTAATTATTCAGTTATTAATATACCATTAGACATGTTCCAATCCACCTTCAGTCTAAAGGGACTTTTGTTCCACAATGTTTATTAGTTAAGATACTATTAAATTGTTCTGTGAGTCTCAATAGCAACCACTTTTCAGCAGGCTTCATAAACATCTAGCACATTGATCAAAGCCCTCACATCCTTTTTGGAATACTTTATATTAACATCCTGTAATTTTTTCTTTTTAAATTTTGATGAGGATCAGTAAACTCTGATTGCTCCATGTCTATTCTAACAAAGAGATGATTGCAAGGCTCAACTTTTATGCATCAATTTGATTTTATTTTAAATGGAAGCTAAATCTTCAAAGTAATTATGTTGTATTGTCCAGTTTCACATGTTAGTTATTATTCTATTGTCCTCTTTTGTATTGTCTCAGCACGGGAACTTTTGAATACTTATGATTCACCTTGGTCAATTAGGCACTTCCTGTTAAGCCTCTACTTTCACTCTGTAAAGAATTAATTTTATTTATTTATTTTTCTTCAAAAATACTAGTGCAATTGCTATTATATTTTAGGCTTCATCGTTTTCATATCCCGCTCCTTTGAAATCAGTTCAATTCAGTTCTATTTTCTAAAGAATGAGCTACCATACAGCCATACAATGTGGTTAGTATAGGACCCATAGAGGGAAGGGATTCAGCCCCTTTCGTTCATTCTCCTTACTGGTTTTCCAGAGCCGGTGTGAGACATTTTAACCCCTTAACAACCGTTGGCTGTAACGGTATGTCCTAAGCCATATAGTTGTAATCACCAGCGGCTGCTGCGGGCAACCGGTGGTAATTCCTGCATCTGTCTGCTGATTTGAACAGCTGACATGTGTGCCCCATAAGAAAGAGTAAAGTCTGAAAGTGGGTGATCTAGAATAAAAATAACATAGTAGTCACACTCTAACTCTGGCACACCAAATGGAAACTGGAGAGTTGCTTTCTTTGGTGATGCTTTAATGTGGAAATGTTACAAAATACAAATACAGTCCATAATTCAATCCAACGTTTCGGCCTACAATTTGGCCTTCATCAAGGATTTGTTATCTATAGACATAAAGTGAATGTAGGGTATTCACATGAAGAATGGGATGTGAGAAAGAATGTATAACCTCTAACCGAGGTAGAGTTGGGTATATTGTGTGTATATTTCAGGGTTTATTGATTGAGGGGGGAAATCTGGTGCCTGTGCACAGACAGGATCCCAGGCTGAGATAAATTAATGAATCAGCCGAGGGTCACAAAATTATGTGTGGGCCTAAGGAGACATTGACATGGTAGTGTTGATAGCATTCAATATATGAAGATGTAAGATGACCACGCTGTAACGGCGACTCCAATATCATAGGGATTACAATAAGGATCCTTAATATTTCAAAGGTATTGTTCAGGCATATGGCTTCATCTGTCTGCTGGAAAGTAGGAGGAGAATACGGTATATCCATATCCAGCCTTGTGGATTCATATTGTAAACGAGGGTAGTGATAGGCAGCCTATGTATGCACCTCCTGTAGGTCTGTGAAGTCTGCAATGATGAGTGGAGAGCTATAAACACCACCACGTTAATGTCTCCTTAGGCCCACACATAATTTTGTCCCTAGGGAGACTAGTAAAAAAAAAAAAAAAAAGTTTTAAAAAGCGAAAAAAAACTAAAAGTTCAAATCTTCCCCCATTCACCCCATTGAAAATTAAAGGGTTAAAAAAAATAGACACATTTGGTATCACCTTGTTCAGAAATGCCTGATCTATCAAAATATAAAATCAATTCATCTGATTAGGAAATGGCGTAACGGCAAAAATATTCCAACCGTTCAAAATTACATTTTTGGTCACTGCAAATTTTGCGTATAATGCAATAACAGGCAATCAAAACAAAGTATCTGCGCAAAAATGGTACCATTAAAAATGTCAGATTGAGACGCAAAAAAATAAGCCATCACTGAACCATAGATCCGAAAAATGAGAACGCTACATTTATTTTATTTTATTTTTGGTGCGTAAGCATATGAACATATATTACAAACCCTGAGACTCTACTGTAAAGAGAAAAAGCAATTTACCATCTGAAATTGGCATGACCCCTTTTGTCAATAACTCTTGTCCTCCAGTCAAAGCAAATGCTCTTTCAACCCTTCCCTGCATCACAATGTGAAATAGTGTACACCAATTTCTTCCCTTGACACTTGTTTTAAGCTCTTGATCCCCAAACTGATCTTCATGTGGATGATGCCCCCTACAGTTTCTTGTGTTTGTGTTACATCAAATGGTATATGGTTTTTTTTTTTACATTGTAAAATATAACGGTGTCATATGTTGAGCAAATACAATTGCTTCAAAAATATCATCATACTGTTCAAATAATACCAACATATACCAACCAAAAACAATCTTTATAGAAAAAGTAATCTCACACAGGGCATAAAATAAAAATTAAGATGTGTGGTGATCACAAGATTATGGGGACCACAGATCCGACTGAAGTGTCTTATGTTACAACTGTTGAAGGCAAAGTATGTCTTTACACAAATCAACAATTTTGCTTGGAAACAAGGAAAGTAAAGTATCTCTGTTCATGGTCATCTGGGAGCTATAAAAAAAGGCTTCCATGGACCAGCTTTGTGCTAGTCACTCCATTGTTCAGGTCCCAGAGGAACCCTGGACTCCTGGACTTAACTAATTAAAGGGAACCAATCACCAGGATTTACGTATATAAGGTAAACCCAGTGCTATACAGGCACTATCAGGCTGATTTTCTACATACCATTAATGGTCAGCTCGGATGTTTAGGCTTTCAAATCCAAGAAAGTGAAGTTTTTAAATTCAGCAACTTCTTGAGTGACAGTTGCACCAGAGCAGATAATCTCTGGGTGGGTATTCATATGGATTCCCGCCCCCCTGCCGCCTGTTCCTCCCTCTATGGTAAGTATTATACAAACAATTCACGTTTTTGAAGGACCTGTGGTGAGGTCATACCCATGTGACTAGAAGGGGCAGGGCCTCAGCCAACAAAGCTGGATACCAGACCACATGGGTATGACCTCACACAGGGCCTTCAAAAAAGTGAATCGTTTGTATAATACTTACCATAGAGAACAGAGAGTGGGAGGAACAGGTGGCAGGGGGGCAGGAATCCATATGAATACCCACCCAGAGATTATTTGCTCAGATGCAACTGTCACTGAATTTATAAACTTCACTTTCTTGGATTTGAAAGCCTAAACATCCGAGCTGACCATTAATGGTATGTAGAGAATCAGCCTGATAGTGCCAGTATAGCACTGGCTTTAGGTTATACACTAAAATCCTGATGATTGGTTCCCTTTAATTCTTGAGAGGCTGCTGACTAGTAGAACAGGTTGGCAGGGGATAGTCAGATCGGTGAGTCAGAGTTGAGAGGTACAAATGAAGGACAGAGTGATCAGGCAAAAGAATAATCAGAAAATGAGTCAAGATAAGAAAGCAGAATTGATACAAACAGAACAGCAGCAGAAAGCACCTTGTAAAACAAGTTAAGTAGAACTTACATAATACAGCTGGAGATAGGGATTCAAGAATTTATATAATAAGAAGCCCTGCACTGGGTTCACAGCAGTAGATTATTACAAAAGTAAAAATACAAATTGACTCCCCAAATCCTTACCTGGATCAAAGTAAAGTTCACATTTAAATTCATGCAAATAGGCAAATTTAGCCTGATCCACTCATCTTTAAACAACTCCTGACATGCCTTTACCAAAAAAGGTATCTATCATGCATTATTGCCTGAAAATACGACCTACCACAGAATACCACTTTTCACCCAGAATGCCAACCATCATCTTTTTACATTTAACCAAAATGTATGGGACAAGAAAAGCTTGGTAGGGTCACATCCAAAAGCCAGCCCCTGCTACAGGTGACTGTATTCGGGTGACAGGTCTAACATTGGACTATTCCAAAAAGCTCATGCTTTGTCTGCTAGATAGTTGTTCTTAAAAGTTTGGAATGCAGAGATTATTTTTTCTCACTTTAAAAAGAAACCTTTGCCAAAAAAGAAAAAGGAAAGAAAAAAAAAATCACTTATGGCTTGTCCATCTCTTGTCAAAGCCTAGCGAAACGCACGTCAGATCCCTGCCTGGCACCTACTTTACAGTATTTTTTCAATCATACTGTTTGTGCTATTTCATATACATTTCCCTCCATACTTTTGTTGATGGATACACCATATTGATTCCCTTACTTCAGCTAAGACGTTCTCATCTATTTATTAGGTCTACTTTTATCATTTATATTATACCATCCATGCACATGTCTAGCACTTTTATTCATATTTATTGATGTGTTCCTTTATCTGTTATAAATTTTTTGGTACATTACTATTTATTGTATTTTTTCTGCTGGATGTTACTTGTCTATACCACTGACCATTATTATTTTGTTTTGCTTTTGAATCATTGTGTTTTACTACCGGCTTGGTGCCAGTGTACTTTTATCCATATGTGTCTGATCTCCTTATATTTTAATTTTTTTTTGCGTAACCAATAAATATGTATTGTATGATATATTTTAGTTTTGTGCTCTTTCACATATAGAAGATATAGAGATAACAGTCACGCATAGCTACACTGTCATGACTTATCTTAAAGGGTTTTCTAATCTTTAGAATTTGTTCCCTACCGATGGGATAGTAGATAACTTATCCAATTACAGGGGGTTTGATCTGAAGAACCGAACTTCATAAGATTCTTTGTGAATGGAGTAGTGGTCTATTTTGAGCAATGCCCCTCCATTTATACTTATTGGAGAACCAGAGATTGAGGTTATGTGCCCACGGGACAACGTACCCATGGATTTTGCCTCGGAAAACCTGCGGATTTATCTGGATTTTCCAGATAAATCCACAGGTTTAAGCAAATACAGACACTCCCCATGTTATCTTATGGGATTTGGGGAGTGTCTGTGTCCATGCTGCGGTATGTGCAGCTGCGGAATATGCTGCGGTTGTCCTACAGCCGCACGTAACTGCATGTCAATTATTTATGTGGAAATACCTGCAGAATTCCCCCTCTTCCACTATGGAGAAACAGGGCGGGAATTCCGCAGGTATTTCCACACATGTCCCACAGGTTTACCGCAACAAAAATGCTCGAAACCCACAGCAATAGATAGCTGCGGATTCCGGGGAGAAGCTGCGAGAAACCTGCGGACAAACCTGTGGAAAAATTGGCGGGCACGTTGTCCCGTGGGCACATAGCCTGAGGAGCGCTGCTTTTGGCTGATCTCTAGCACTCACATTAGAATTAATAGGTGGTTGGGTGGGGCAGAGCGAATGATCGACCACTGCGTCAATCACACAGCATCATATGAAATTCGGTCCTCGGTATCATCCTACCAGTAATCAGTAAATTATGCAATTTTCCATTAATAGGGGAGAACTTCAAAACTTGCCCAAACCTTTTTAAAAGTGTTGTTCATCCCACAGGAAAGAAACAGATGAGTGTAAACGGACACCATTAATTTTTGAGAAAATATATATGAAAAATGATAACAAATAATAAGGGACTAAATTAATGAAAAAAGAGCAGGTGTTACCTAACCACTGCACAAAAAATTGGTAAGGAAATGGAGAAAAAGCTGCATGGTAGAAATAAGGTGCACTAATCAAGAGATAAATTCTGAAATACAATTCTTAATTTACAGAAGAACAAAACCAAAAGATAACAAACAATTAAAAACACGTCTGATGAAAGAGAGGGATGAATAAATATAACAATACCAATTATAAATAACAATAATCAAACTTCCATACAATACAGATATTGAGGTACACTAACAAAAAAGAGCTGGCACACAATGGTTAGCAATAGAAATACTTATAATCAAGTGCAATTTGTATCCAATATATACATAAAAATGTATACAAAAACACAAAAAATGTAACAATTGCATGGAAGTTTGATTATTGTTATTTATAATTGGTATTGCATCACTCTCTTTCATCATACGTGTTTTTAATTGTTTTTATGTTTTTGTTTTCGCCTTGTGTCAATAAAGTATTATATTTCATTACTAGGGATGATCGAATACCTCAAATATTCGGCTTCGCGAATATCCGACGAATAGTTCGCCGCTATGCGAATATTCGATGCGCAATGTAAGTCTATGGGAAGCCCGAATAGTTCTGAATAGTTGTTATTCGGGTTTCCCATAGACTTACATTGCGCATCAAATATTGCGAATAGTCGAATAGCGGCGACCTATTCGGCAAATATTCGCGAAGCCGAATATTTGAGGTATTCGATCATCCCTATTCATTACTTATCCCACAGGAAGTAACAATAAATTTTAGGTAGATAGTTAAATATACAGAAACCAAAATGTGACAGCAGGATGCAGTATAGGTATGGCATGCAAATTGGACTAGTAATACAGGATTACACAAATAGAGATGCACAGTTAAATGTTTATATTTTTTTTTAAATAAAATTAAATACCTCTCCCATAAATGATGTAGTAAGATATAATAGATATCTACATATCCAAAAAGCTAGCGATTTCAATTGCAATATATTGGTGTTTCATGTACAGATGTAAAATTTAACTAGTAAAACATATATGACAACAAAAAAATAATAATTTTGACACAGACAGCTTTTGAGGCAGACAATCACAAGTAAATTAATAGTTAGCTTCTTAGGATAGGAAGGAGCGCTATTTGGCTTTTGGAATGCATATTTCATTTGAATAGATTGTGGCCACGATTAGCTGAACCTCTGAGGTGCCAAATTAGCAGAACCCCCCACAAGAGACCCCATTATTGCTCAATTTCTCCCAAATGCTGTGATGCCCTAGATGTTGTCAGGAAATACTGTTTGCCTCCATGTCACGGCTCAGAAGAAAGGAGCGCTATTTGGTCTTTGGAGCACAAATTTTGCTAGAATAGTTTGCAGGCAAGATTTGTGGCACCCCTAAGGTACCAGAGCTGGAGAATTGCAAATGTCACACCCAGGGTTATGAGGTACTCGGTCCCGGGTGATGTATATCTGGGGAATGTCACTTTGGTGGCCGCTGCCCGGTCCCATGCCCTGGGCTCTTTTTGTAAAGGGGGAAAATTTACAGGGGATTAGGATAATGTTCACCCTTGACGCCACTTACGGTGTTGCGGCTATGTGGATGGAGCTGCCGCTGCACAATGTCCGCTACTGGGGCTGGTGTTAATGGCAGTCTGGATGGTAGACCCTCCACAAGCAGGGCCGGGCCCCAGAGGGTAGGTGATGTGACGGGTTTCAGAAGAAGATAGTCCACACAAGAGTTCAGTGCAACTGGGTTTTTACTCACTTTTGCTGGTGGTAACTGGTTAGCCGAGGCTGGCTGGTTTCACCTCCAGGTCCCCTTTGTCCCAGTGCCAGTTCAGAACTCTATTGCCTTCTTCCCCTGCACCTGTCTCTGGTTGGTGGGTCCCCGTGGCGTAGAACAACTAGGGGTCCCCGTCCGGTGGTGTTTCTTTCCACTGCTGTCCGCCTGACGGTAGTGTGAACCCTGTGGGGTTAGAGTCTCTGGTCCTGTCTCTGGCTCTCACTGAGTCTCTGATTCTTAGGGTCAGCGAGGTCCTTTCTGGTCCTCTCGCTGTGCAGGTGTTAACAGGCCTGCCTGGAGCTTCTACCTGTCCTAGGGTCCTGTACCCCATCGGAGCGTAGTTCCGGAAGTACTCCACCATTCCCCACCGGAAACTACCCTCCTGGACACCAGGTTACTGTCAACCCCGTGTCAGTGTGTCTCCTCCTGTTCTCCTGGCCACCTGTCCTCGACTCTCTCAGACTATCTGACTGTCTGTCCTCAGACCGCCTCTCCCACCTGGTCAACTAGTGGACTGGACTGGCTCCACCTCTAGGCGGCCATCTATTGGTCCGACCCTAGCCCTGTACCATTGTATGGGGGATTGTTGGGGAAATCTGGGATTACCTGGAGTGTTTGTGTGTGACCGGTACTGGTCTTCCGGGTCCCTAGGGAGTAGGCCCTGCATCCTGGTGAGGATGCAGAACCTTGTAGCTCCCTGAGTGCTAATTTTGCTGGATTTTATTTGCTGGGATGGGAGCCATTGCTTTTCCAGAGTCTTTATTCTAACAGTAACATGTGGGCTCCTGATATTTCCAGTGACAGATGACGGACCTGAGTGGGAGCTAGTTTTGTGTGGGATAAGTTAATGTTCCATTGGTAACATTTTAGGGTACATAACATTTTTTGATCACTTTCAGTATAGGGCTGGGATATTTTTGTGTTGTATGTTAAGTAGAGATGAGCGAACCGCTCCCGGTTCGGCTCGAGGTCGGTTCGCCGAACGGAGGTCCCGTTCGAGTTCGGTTCGTCGAACGTTCGACGAACCGAACTCGAACTGCATAGGAAACAATGGCAGGCAATCACAAACACATAAAAACACCTAGAAAACACCCTCAAAGGTGTCCAAAAGGTGACAAACAACTCACAACACAACACAAACACATGGGAAAGTGACAAGGACATATACTCATGCGAAAACAAAACAGCTGGACAAGGAAAAAGAGGAGGACACACAGATATAGGCATGGCACGCCCTTCTAAAGTCATGTAAAACACCGCAAGGTGACTCCAAGCGGAGTCTCCCTTTTTTCCAAAAATTGGGCCCCACACACACCCACCCCTTCAGTGGCAGCAGTTGTGCCCCAGTTGTACACTTCACAGCTAGATTTGCATCAAGCACATTCAAAAATACGCCATACTTAACCGTCCCCAGGATGACACCGGGGTAGGTAGCAAAGTCTTTCCTGATCCCAGCTCTGTGCATCTTGGATCATTTTTAAAAACAATGTAAGCAAGGGTTACTCCAAGCGGAGTCTCCCTTTTTTCCAAAAATTGGGCCAAACACACACCCACCCCTTCAGTGGCAGCACTTGTGCCCCAGTTGTACACTTCACAGCTAGATTTGCATCAAGCACATTCAAAAATACGCCATTCTTATCCGTCCCCAGGATGACACCGGGGTAGGTAGCAAAGTCTTTCCTGATCCCAGCTCTGTTCATCTTGGCTTCTTTTAAAAACACATCAAGCAAGGGTTACTCCAAGCGGAGTCTCCCTTTTTTCCAAAAATTGGGCCCCACACACACCCACCCCTTCAGTGGCAGCACTTGTGCCCCAGTTGTACACTTCACAGCTAGATTTGCATCAAGCACATTCAAAAATACGCCATTCTTATCCGTCCCCAGGATGACACCGGGGTAGGTAGCAAAGTCTTTCCTGATCCCAGCTCTGTTCATCTTGGCTTCTTTTAAAAACACATCAAGCAAGGGTTACTCCAAGCGGAGTCTCCCTTTTTTCCAAAAATTGGGCCACACAGACACCCCATCAGTGGCAGCACTTGTGCCCTAGTTGCAAACAGGATGTTTTGATTTGCATCAAGCACATTCCAAATCCACAAGCATTTACTCTCCCCAGGATGACACAGGGGTGGTAAATTCCTTCTGGATCCATGACTTGTTCATTTTGATGAACGTCAGTCTGTCCACATTGTCACTGGACAGATGCGTGCGCTTATCTGTCAGCACACACCCAGCAGCACTGAAGACACGTTCAGAGACAACGCTGGCAGCTGGACACGACAAAATCTCCAAGGCGTAACTGGAGAGCTCTGGCCATTTTTCTAGATTTGAAGCCCAAAAGGAGCAAGGCTCCATTTGCAAAGTCATGGCATCGATGTTCATTTGGAGATACTCCTGTATCATCCTTTCCAGCCGTTGACTATGTGTCAGACTTGTTGTCTCTGGTGGCCTTGCAAAAGAGGGTCTAAAAAAATTATGAAAAGATTCCATAAAATTGCTGTTACCAGCACCAGATACGGTCCTACTGGTATGGGTAGACTGTTGAAGATGACGAGACCGACACATGTTTGTCAAGTTACAACTGGGAGATTCCCTCCCTGCACCTGCACGGTTGTTTGGTGGAAAAGCCGAGCTAAGATCGAGTAACATCTTCTGCTGATACTCCTGCATACGTGCGTCCCTTTCCATGGCTGGAATTATGTCACAAAATTTTGACTTGTACCGGGGATCTAATAGTGTGGCAATCCAGTAGTCATCATGACTTCTAATTTTGACAATACGACTGTCATGTTGGAGGTAGTGCAACAAAAAGGCACTCATGTGTCTTGCGCAGCCATGCGGACCAAGTCCACGCTGTGTTTGTGGCATAGAGGTGCTACCCGTTCTTTCTTCCTCTGACATCTCCCCCCAACCTCTTTCAACTGAAATTTGACCAAGGTCTCCCTCATCCGCTGAGTCTTCCATGTCCATGGACAGTTCGTCCTCCATTTCTTCATGTTCTCCTGCACCTTGCTCAACATTTCGCCTGCTACTATGCGCCCTTGTCGATCCCTGTCCCCCATGGTCCCATGCCTGCTGCGTTGGTGATGATGAACGTCTGGACCTTGGTGATGTTGTTGTCCCTTGCGCATATGAATCCTCCTGTAGTTCCTCCCCTTCATGTTGTCCCACCCCCTGACTCCGAATAGTGTTTAGCGTGTGCTCCAGCATGTAAATGACTGGAATCGTCATGCTGATAATGGCATTGTCAGCGCTAAACATATTCGTCGCCATGTCGAAACTGTGCAGAAGGGTGCATAGGTCCTTGATCTGAGACCACTCCATCAGGGTGATCTGCCCCACCTCTGCATCTCGTTGGCCCAGGCTATACGTCATGACGTATTGCACCAGGGCTCTGCGGTGCTGCCACAGTCGCTGTAACATGTGGGGAGTTGAATTCCAGCGTGTCGCCACATCGCATTTCAGGCGATGAACCGGCAGGCCGAAAGACTTCTGGAGCGATGCAAGTCGCTCAGCTGCGGCGCTTGAACGGCGGAAGTAAGCAGACAGTTTTCGTGCCCTGTTCAGAAGGCCATCTAGGCCGGGATAGTGTGTTAAAATTTGCTGGGCGACAAGGTTCAACACGTGAGCCATACAAGGTACGTGTCACCTTGCCCCGGCGAAGGGCCGCACCCAGGTTTGCAGCATTGTCGCACACGGCCTTACCAGGCTGCAGGTTGAGTGGAGACAACCATTTATTAAACTCGGACCGCAGAGCTGACCACAACTCCTCAGCTGTGTGACTCTTATTCCCAAGACATGTCAAGCTAAAGACCGCCTGATGCCGTTGCGCTCTGCTGCCAGCATAGTAATGAGGGGTGCGTGATTCCTTCTGCGCAGTGAGAACGCTGGTGGCCTGACCAGGCAGGCTTGGGGCGGAGGTGGAGGACCCAGATGAGGTGGAGGATGCAGAAGCAGTGGCGGAACTTGGACAGACAGAAGATTGACACACAAGTCGTGGGGACGGCAAGACTTGTGCAGCAGACCCTTCACCATCTATCACCATAGTTACCCAGTGCCCAGTCAGCGACATGTAACGTCCCTGTCCATGCTTACTGGTCCAAGTATCGGTGGTGAAATGCACCCGTTCACACACAGAGTTTCTCAAGGAAACGGTGATGTTGTGTGCGACATGCTGGTGTAGCGCGGGCACACCTTTCTTAGAGAAGTAGTGGCGACTAGGCATCTGGTACTGGGGCACAGCGACAGACATAAGGTCTCTAAAATCCTGTGTGTCCACTAGGCGGAAAGGCAGCATTTCGGTAGCCAACAGCTTACAGAGGGATAGAGTCAACCTCTTAGCTTTGTCATGGGTCGCAGGAAGTGGCCTTTTATTTGACCACATCTGAGGGACAGAGATCTGGCTGCTGTGTGTAGACGGTGTTGAGTAGGGTGTCCCTGGAAAAATGCAGGTTTGTGAGGAAAGTGCAGGCGGAGACATGATGTTGCCTTCATCCAACGTTGGTGCTATCGATCTCTGAGAGAGCTGTACACACTCACTTGTTTCCCCTTCCAAACCAACTGACGACCTACCAAGCAAACTGCCTGTTGCGGTTACAGTGGTGGAAGTTGTGCGTGGAAAAACAGGTGTGACAGCTGTCCCCACAGTCCTAGAAGATGAAGAGCGCGCGGATGCACTGGAAGGGGCAGGCGGTGGATGGTTCGCTCCGCTAGGCCGCATTGCAGCACGGTGAGCTTCCCACCGGGACCTATGATATTTATTCATGTGACGATTCATGGAAGAAGTTGTCAAACTGCTGAGGTTTTGACCTCTACTAAGAGAATCATGACAAAGTTTACAGATCACATAATTTGGGCGATCTTTTTCTATGTCAAAAAAGGACCAGGCTAGGCAAGGCTTAGAGGCCATGCGACCTGTTGATCCACCCCGAATAATGCTCATAGGCAGAGTGGTGGCTGAGGATGCAGTTGTAGACGTGCTACCAGTGCTCCGACTCTGTCCAGGAAGGCGCAAGGTAACTTCGTCGTCGGTTGCATCCTCCTCCACCTCCTCTGTTGACCTCCTCGAGTGTCTGACTGTGGGTTGACAGTAGGTGGGATCTAGAACTTCATCATCAATTGTTGTGTTTGCACTCCCCTCCCCCTCAGACCGAGCCTCTTCTTGCCCTGACCGAATATTTAAGTTGTCATCCCAATCGGGTATCTGCGTCTCATCTTCATCAGTATGTTCCTCATTGTCTATAACCACAGGTGTTACAGTTTGTGACAAAGGGTCAACATTATGCTCAGAAACTTGGTCCTCACGGCCTGAATCAGAGTCACAAAGGTTCTGGGCATCACTGCAGACCATTTCCTGTTCTGTACTCACTGTAGCTTGGGAGCAGACCTCTGATTCCCAGGCTATAGTGTGACTGAACAGCTCTGCAGACTCAGCCATCTCAGTTCCACCATACTGTGCAGGGCTGATGGAGACTTCAGAGCTGGGAGAAAGCAAGTTTGATTGGGATGACAACTCAGAGGACTGGTGTTTTTTGGATGCGGTACTTGAAGTGGCTGAGAGGGCACTTGTTGGACCACTTGAGATCCATTCAAGCATTTTCCTTTTTTGCCCATCATCTACCTTTGTTCCTGTTGTTCGTGTCTGTAAAAACGGGAGCACATCGGATTGTCCACGGTAAGTAGTAGACATCTTACTTTTGCTGGTAGATGGTCTATCTTCAGCAGATGATAATGGAGCTTTGCCACCTTCCCCACGGACAAAACCTTTTTTGCCTTTTCCACCACGCCTCTTCCCCTTTCCACCAGCATCTGTCATTTTGCCACTCATGTTGATTGCGACAAGATTGTGGACTGAAAATGTGGTAGTAAAAATTGAGAGGTGGTGTAGATTGCAGTGGTGGTCTAGCTTTATTAACAGCAGAATAATAAAGAATAAATATCCCTGACAATGCAACTACGGCCCTTAAACTGGCAGCAAAAATTGCTAGTATAATGGCTTAGTTATAATGAGTTGGAGTGTGCAATGCAGGTAGAGGTGCTGCAAATGTCTTTGCACTAGTGTGACTATAGCAAAGTCCAATAGCCACGTATAGGATGCCACTAGGTACACTGAGTGTTTGCTAGTATAATGGCTTAGTTATCATGAGTTGGAGTGTGCAATGCAGGCAGACGCGCTCTGCAAATGTCTTTGCACTAGTGTGACTATAGCAAAGTCCAATAGTCACGTATAGGATGCCACTAGGTACACTGAGTGTTTGCTAGTATAATGGCTTAGTTATCATGAGTTGGAGTGTGCAATGCAGGCAGACGCGCTCTGCAAATGTCTTTGCACTAGTGTGACTATAGCAAAGTCCAATAGTCACGTATAGGATGCCACTAGGTACACTGAGTGTTTGCTAGTATAATGGCTTAGTTATAATGAGTTGGAGTGTGCAATGCAGGCAGAGGTGCTGCAAATGTCTTTGCACTAGTGTGACTATAGCAAAGTCCAATAGCCACGTATAGGATGCCACTAGGTACACTGAGTGTTTGCTAGTATAATGGCTTAGTTATAATGAGTTGGAGTGTGCAATGCAGGCAGACGCGCTCTGCAAATGTCTTTGCACTAGTGTGACTATAGCAAAGTCCAATAGCCACTTATAGGATGCCACTAGGTACACTGAGTGTTTGCTAGTATAATGGCTTAGTTATAATGAGTTGGAGTGTGCAATGCAGGCAGACGCGCTCTGCAAATGTCTTTGCACTAGTGTGACTATAGCAAAGTCTAATAGCCACGTATAGGATGCCACTAGGTACACTGAGTGTTTGCTAGTATAATGGCTTAGTTATCATGAGTTGGAGTGTGCAATGCAGGCAGAGGTGCTGCAAATGTCTTTGCACTAGTGTGACTATAGCAAAGTCCAATAGCCACGTATAGGATGCCACTAGGTACACTGAGTGTTTGCTAGTATAATGGCTTAGTTATCATGAGTTCGTGTGTGCAATGCAGGTAGAGGTGCTGCAAATGTCTTTGCACTAGTGTGACTATAGCAAAGTCCAATAGCCACGTATAGGATGCCACTAGGTACACTGAGTGTTTGCTAGTATAATGGCTTAGTTATAATGAGTTGGAGTGTGCAATGCAGGCAGACGAGCTCTGCAAATGTCTTTGCACTAGTGTGACTATAGCAAAGTCCAATAGCCACGTATAGGATGCCACTAGGTACACTGAGTGTTTGCTAGTATAATGGCTTAGTTATCATGAGTTGGTGTGTGCAATGCAGGTAGAGGTGCTGCAAATGTCTTTGCACTAGTGGGACTATAGCAAAGTCCAATAGCCACGTATAGGATGCCACTATGTACACTGAGTGTTTGCTAGTATAATGGCTTAGTTATCATGAGTTGGAGTGTGCAATGCAGGCAGACGCGCTCTGCAAATGTCTTTGCACTAGTGTGACTATAGCAAAGTCCAATAGCCACGTATAGGATGCCACTAGGTACACTGAGTGTTTGCTAGTATAATGGCTTAGTTATCATGAGTTGGAGTGTGCAATGCAGGTAGAGGTGCTCTGCAAATGTCTTTGCACTAGTGTGACTATAGCAAAGTCCAATAGCCACGTATAGGATGCCACTAGGTACACTGAGTGTTTGCTAGTATAATGGCTTAGTTATAATGAGTTGGAGTGTGCAATGCAGGCAGACGCGCTCTGCAAATGTCTTTGCACTAGTGTGACTATAGCAAAGTCCAATAGCCACCTATAGGATGCCACTAGGTACACTGAGTGTTTGCTAGTATAATGGCTTAGTTATCATGAGTTGGAGTGTGCAACGCAGGCAGACGTGCTCTGCAAATGTCTTTGCACTAGTGTGACTATAGCAAAGTCCAATATCCACGTATAGGATGCCACTAGGTACACTGAGTGTTTGCTAGTATAATGGCTTAGTTATCATGAGTTGGAGTGTGCAATGCAGGTAGAGGTGCTGCAAATGTCTTTGCACTAGTGGGACTATAGCAAAGTCCAATAGCCACGTATAGGATGCCACTAGGTACACTGAGTGTTTGCTAGTATAATGGCTTAGTTATCATGAGTTGGAGTGTGCAATGCAGGTAGAGGTGCTCTGCAAATGTCTTTGCACTAGTGTGACTATAGCAAAGTCCAATAGCCACGTATAGGATGCCACTAGGTACACTGAGTGTTTGCTAGTATAATGGCTTAGTTATCATGAGTTGGAGTGTGCAATGCAGGCAGACGCGCTCTGCAAATGTCTTTGCACTAGTGTGACTATAGCAAAGTCCAATAGTCACGTATAGGATGCCACTAGGTACACTGAGTGTTTGCTAGTATAATGGCTTAGTTATCATGAGTTGGAGTGTGCAATGCAGGCAGATGCGCTCTGCAAATGTCTTTGCACTAGTGTGACTATAGCAAAGTCCAATAGCCACGTATAGGATGCCACTAGGTACACTTAGTGTTTGCTAGTATAATGGCTTAGTTATAATGAGTTGGAGTGTGCAATGCAGGCAGAGGTGCTGCAAATGTCTTTGCACTAGTGTGACTATAGCAAAGTCCAATAGCCACGTATAGGATGCCACTAGGTACACTGAGTGTTTGCTAGTATAATGGCTTAGTTATAATGAGTTGGAGTGTGCAATGCAGGCAGACGCGCTCTGCAAATGTCTTTGCACTAGTGTGACTATAGCAAAGTCCAATAGCCACGTATAGGATGCCACTAGGTACACTGAGTGTTTGCTAGTATAATGGCTTAGTTATAATGAGTTGGAGTGTGCAATGCAGGCAGACGCGCTCTGCAAATGTCTTTGCACTAGTGTGACTATAGCAAAGTCTAATAGCCACGTATAGGATGCCACTAGGTACACTGAGTGTTTGCTAGTATAATGGCTTAGTTATCATGAGTTGGAGTGTGCAACGCAGGCAGATGCGCTCTGCAAATGTCTTTGCACTAGTGTGACTATAGCAAAGTCCAATAGCCACGTATAGGATGCCACTAGGTACACTGAGTGTTTGCTAGTATAATGGCTTAGTTATCATGAGTTGGTGTGTGCAATGCAGGTAGAGGTGCTGCAAATGTCTTTGCACTAGTGTGACTATAGCAAAGTCCAATAGCCACGTATAGGATGCCACTAGGTACACTGAGTGTTTGCTAGTATAATGGCTTAGTTATAATGAGTTGGAGTGTGCAATGCAGGCAGACGAGCTCTGCAAATGTCTTTGCACTAGTGTGACTATAGCAAAGTCCAATAGCCACGTATAGGATGCCACTAGGTACACTGAGTGTTTGCTAGTATAATGGCTTAGTTATCATGAGTTGGTGTGTGCAATGCAGGTAGAGGTGCTGCAAATGTCTTTGCACTAGTGGGACTATAGCAAAGTCCAATAGCCACGTATAGGATGCCACTATGTACACTGAGTGTTTGCTAGTATAATGGCTTAGTTATCATGAGTTGGAGTGTGCAATGCAGGCAGACGCGCTCTGCAAATGTCTTTGCACTAGTGTGACTATAGCAAAGACCAATAGCCACGTATAGGATGCCACTAGGTACACTGAGTGTTTGCTAGTATAATGGCTTAGTTATCATGAGTTGGTGTGTGCAATGCAGGTAGAGGTGCTGCAAATGTCTTTGCACTAGTGGGACTATAGCAAAGTCCAATAGCCACGTATAGGATGCCACTATGTACACTGAGTGTTTGCTAGTATAATGGCTTAGTTATCATGAGTTGGAGTGTGCAATGCAGGCAGACGCGCTCTGCAAATGTCTTTGCACTAGTGTGACTATAGCAAAGTCCAATAGCCACGTATAGGATGCCACTAGGTACACTGAGTGTTTGCTAGTATAATGGCTTAGTTATCATGAGTTGGAGTGTGCAATGCAGGTAGAGGTGCTCTGCAAATGTCTTTGCACTAGTGTGACTATAGCAAAGTCCAATAGCCACGTATAGGATGCCACTAGGTACACTGAGTGTTTGCTAGTATAATGGCTTAGTTATCATGAGTTGGAGTGTGCAATGCAGGTAGAGGTGCTCTGCAAATGTCTTTGCACTAGTGTGACTATAGCAAAGTCCAATAGCCACGTATAGGATGCCACTAGGTACACTGAGTGTTTGCTAGTATAATGGCTTAGTTATAATGAGTTGGAGTGTGCAATGCAGGCAGACGCGCTCTGCAAATGTCTTTGCACTAGTGTGACTATAGCAAAGTCCAATAGCCACCTATAGGATGCCACTAGGTACACTGAGTGTTTGCTAGTATAATGGCTTAGTTATCATGAGTTGGAGTGTGCAACGCAGGCAGACGTGCTCTGCAAATGTCTTTGCACTAGTGTGACTATAGCAAAGTCCAATATCCACGTATAGGATGCCACTAGGTACACTGAGTGTTTGCTAGTATAATGGCTTAGTTATCATGAGTTGGAGTGTGCAATGCAGGTAGAGGTGCTGCAAATGTCTTTGCACTAGTGGGACTATAGCAAAGTCCAATAGCCACGTATAGGATGCCACTAGGTACACTGAGTGTTTGCTAGTATAATGGCTTAGTTATCATGAGTTGGAGTGTGCAATGCAGGTAGAGGTGCTCTGCAAATGTCTTTGCACTAGTGTGACTATAGCAAAGTCCAATAGCCACGTATAGGATGCCACTAGGTACACTGAGTGTTTGCTAGTATAATGGCTTAGTTATCATGAGTTGGAGTGTGCAATGCAGGCAGACGCGCTCTGCAAATGTCTTTGCACTAGTGTGACTATAGCAAAGTCCAATAGTCACGTATAGGATGCCACTAGGTACACTGAGTGTTTGCTAGTATAATGGCTTAGTTATCATGAGTTGGAGTGTGCAATGCAGGCAGACGCGCTCTGCAAATGTCTTTGCACTAGTGTGACTATAGCAAAGTCCAATAGTCACGTATAGGATGTCACTAGGTACACTGAGTGTTTGCTAGTATAATGGCTTAGTTATAATGAGTTGGAGTGTGCAATGCAGGCAGAGGTGCTGCAAATGTCTTTGCACTAGTGTGACTATAGCAAAGTCCAATAGCCACGTATAGGATGCCACTAGGTACACTGAGTGTTTGCTAGTATAATGGCTTAGTTATAATGAGTTGGAGTGTGCAATGCAGGCAGACGCGCTCTGCAAATGTCTTTGCACTAGTGTGACTATAGCAAAGTCCAATAGCCACGTATAGGATGCCACTAGGTACACTGAGTGTTTGCTAGTATAATGGCTTAGTTATAATGAGTTGGAGTGTGCAATGCAGGCAGACGCGCTCTGCAAATGTCTTTGCACTAGTGTGACTATAGCAAAGTCTAATAGCCACGTATAGGATGCCACTAGGTACACTGAGTGTTTGCTAGTATAATGGCTTAGTTATCATGAGTTGGAGTGTGCAACGCAGGCAGATGCGCTCTGCAAATGGCTTTGCACTAGTGTGACTATAGCAAAGTCCAATAGCCACGTATAGGATGCCACTAGGTACACTGAGTGTTTGCTAGTATAATGGCTTAGTTATCATGAGTTGGTGTGTGCAATGCAGGTAGAGGTGCTGCAAATGTCTTTGCACTAGTGTGACTATAGCAAAGTCCAATAGCCACGTATAGGATGCCACTAGGTACACTGAGTGTTTGCTAGTATAATGGCTTAGTTATAATGAGTTGGAGTGTGCAATGCAGGCAGACGAGCTCTGCAAATGTCTTTGCACTAGTGTGACTATAGCAAAGTCCAATAGCCACGTATAGGATGCCACTAGGTACACTGAGTGTTTGCTAGTATAATGGCTTAGTTATCATGAGTTGGAGTGTGCAATGCAGGCAGACGCGCTCTGCAAATGTCTTTGCACTAGTGTGACTATAGCAAAGACCAATAGCCACGTATAGGATGCCACTAGGTACACTGAGTGTTTGCTAGTATAATGGCTTAGTTATCATGAGTTGGAGTGTGCAATGCAGGTAGAGGTGCTCTGCAAATGTCTTTGCACTAGTGTGACTATAGCAAAGTCCAATAGCCACGTATAGGATGCCACTAGGTACACTGAGTGTTTGCTAGTATAATGGCTTAGTTATCATGAGTTGGAGTGTGCAATGCAGGTAGAGGTGCTCTGCAAATGTCTTTGCACTAGTGGGACTATAGCAAAGTCCAATAGCCACGTATAGGATGCCACTAGGTACACTGAGTGTTTGCTAGTATAATGGCTTAGTTATCATGAGTTGGAGTGTGCAATGCAGGTAGAGGTGCTCTGCAAATGTCTTTGCACTAGTGTGACTATAGCAAAGTCCAATAGCCACGTATAGGATGCCACTAGGTACACTGAGTGTTTGCTAGTATAATGGCTTAGTTATAATGAGTTGGAGTGTGCAATGCAGGCAGACGCGCTCTGCAAATGTCTTTGCACTAGTGGGACTATAGCAAAGTCCAATAGCCACGTATAGGATGCCACTAGGTACACTGAGTGTTTGCTAGTATAATGGCTTAGTTATCATGAGTTGGTGTGTGCAATGCAGGTAGAGGTGCTGCAAATGTCTTTGCACTAGTGGGACTATAGCAAAGTCCAATATCCACGTATAGGATGCCACTAGGTACACTGAGTGTTTGCTAGTATAATGGCTTAGTTATCATGAGTTGGAGTGTGCAATGCAGGCATACGCGCTCTGCAAATGTCTTTGCACTAGTGGGACTATAGCAAAGTCCAATAGCCACGTATAGGATGCCACTAGGTACACTGAGTGTTTGCTAGTATAATGGCTTAGTTATAATGAGTTGGAGTGTGCAATGCAGGCAGACGCGCTCTGCAAATGTCTTTGCACTAGTGTGACTATAGCAAAGTCCAATAGCCACGTATAGGATGCCACTAGGTACACTGAGTGTTTGCTAGTATAATGGCTTAGTTATCATGAGTTAGAGTGTGCAATGCAGGTAGAGGTGCTCTGCAAATGTCTTTGCACTAGTGTGACTATAGCAAAGTCCAATAGCCACGTATAGGATGCCACTAGGTACACTGAGTGTTTGCTAGTATAATGGCTTAGTTATAATGAGTTGGAGTGTGCAGAGGACAAGAGGGTACAGTGGCAGGATTGTGGGGCTCTGGGTAGAGGAATGGAAGCCTGCCTTTCTATTCCCTCCTAATGGTGAAATGCAGGGAGGAAATCCCTGACCTTGGCTACATAGACGCTGTTGCTGTTTTCAGGACCTGTCACCTATGGCTCTCTGACCCTGCCGGTTTGAGCCCTTAAAAGGACTGCTAGAAAGTGCTTTCCCTAAGCTGTCTAACGCTGTGTATGCAGTGCATACAGCTGTATCGGCGATAGGACTCAGGAGGACGGAGCTGCGACAGTGATGTCTGACACCAAAGACGCAGAAGGCAGATAATGGCGTCCTGGAGGAAAATGTCCGTTTTTATAATGCAGGGACATGTGACATGGACATCCTATCACACATGCCGTTGCTTCTCTGGCTAAAAGTCCACTTAGCTGTGTGTGTGTCTGGGATTGGCTGACATGCTGGCCCGCCCCACAAGACGCGCGCGCTTAGGGAAGGAAGACAAGAAAAAAAAAAAAAAATGGCGATCGCCATTATAGAAACATCAGTGATCTGAAGGCGCTGTTCATGCACACTATACACTGAAATGTCATAATAGTGTGATTCACAGAGTGACTTACACTATTACAGCAGAAACCAAGCTAGGATTTAGCTGGTTTTTTGCTGCTAGAACCGTTCTCGAACGTTTCTAGAACTATCGAGCTTTTGCAAAAAGCTCGAGTTCTAGTTCGATCTAGAACATGCCCCAAAATCACTCGAGCCTAGAACTGGAGAACCACGAACCACGAACCGCGCTCAACTCTAATGTTAAGCACTTACATCAGGGTTTTTCTGTGTAAAGCACATAAAATGTGATTCAGACAAAGCCCCAGATGGAACCCCTCACTATAATAAGTCTGTGGTCATCCACAATTGTACGCTAGAAAAAAAGACGCCTAAAATGATGGGACCCCACAACAACAGAGACCAGAAAAAGACCAAAGTGACTCATCTGCCGCATTATAGTGAGTGGTTCTTTTATGGGTTTTGACTGAATCACGGTTTTTGAGATTTACACGGAAACCCCGACGTAAGTTTTCAATGGAGAGCACAAGATAAAAATGACCCGATGCTTATTCTGATTTTTGAGAAGCAGAATGAACAAAAAGACAGCAGTACAAGAATAGTTATTTTTTTATTTTTGCATGGTTCATCTTGCTGTGCAAGTGATAACAGGGTTTTATTCTTCAGGTAAGTGTGGTTACAACAATACCAGACATACAGTTTTTTGAATATTTATCTGCTACCACACAGTAAAAATGTTTTTTCATGATAGTTATTTTACCACCATGCGAGTTGTAACTTTATTATTTTTAAGCAAATAGGGCCATACTGGGGCCTATTTTTTGTGCAACAAGTTACAGATATTTTCGCACCATTTTGCGGTATAAAAACATTTTTTGATTGCTTTGTGTTCAGATTTTTCAGACGCAGAATGAACAAAAAACAGCAATTCCCTTATTTTTTTTTGCGCAGTTCACCATGCGGTAAAAGTGATACGACCAATTTATTCTTCTGGTTAATACGATTACAGCAATACCAGATTTCTATAGCTTTTTTATGCTTTGTTACTTTTACACTTTTACACACTAAAAGCTATATTTTACAAAAATAAATTTATTTTTTTGTATCACCATATTATGAGAGCTGTAATGTTTTGGTTTTTTTTTTTCCTTATGAGCTTTTTTGGGGATTGTTTTTTGCTGGACAGTTTGCCATTTTCATAGATATTTTTGTACATAATGTTTTGATCGCATTTTATTACATTGTTTTGTGTTGGTATGATGAAAAAACAAGTTATTTTTTTTTCTACTTCATTCACCAAACAGAATTAATAATGTAACAGTTTTATAGATTGTGGGGTTTTTTTATAACCAATTTTTATTGAAATTTATAAAGTTTTACAATTCAGCATAAACATAAAAACAAAACATTTACATTAAGTAAAACTTGAGCAGTGGGTGTAAAGAGCATTATAGCTTATCATTAGGAACAAACAGCCCTCCAGTGGCCCCTAAGACATATTGCATCCTGTAACATTGTAATAAAATTGAAGGCGTAAATAACCCTCATATGTAAGTTATCCACAGAGCCACAATAAACCCAACCCGTTTCACCTTATCCATACTAGATTTTCTTATTAATAATACTCAGGCAAAAGAGAGAGGGATTGGGGGGGGGCTTGACATGAGCATCTTAGTTATTATGTTAAGCGCAGAAGTAATCCCAAGGAGACCGAATGGTTTCAATGCAATCCACCTTTGCATTCAGTAAAGCTGTCATGTATTCCATTCTGGGAAAGTCAGAGATTCTTCTTAGCAGATCCTGATAGGAGGGTGGTTTAATAATTTTACAATAGAGAGCAATCAAGCACCTGGCCGCAGTTAATATATGCAGTAATAGTTTGGAGAAGTTCTTTCCCAAACCTCTAGGAGTCACGTTGAGAAGATAGATTGCAGGGTCCAGCCCTACTTCCACATAAAGTACTTTTTAAATAACTATTTCACTGAACCACAAAATCCAGTCACCCCAGCGCAAATTCAAAAAATGTGACATTGAGACCCGGTTACCCTACCACAATTCCAAAAGACATCCGGGAACTGAGGATTAAATTTATATAAAGTTGTGGTATGGTACTAGAGAGGAGCGAGTACTGAAATATTCGTAATTGCTATACTTGTAACGAGTACTTTGTAATACTCACATATTCGTTCCAAATAGTCAGTACAATGCAAGTCAGTGGGAAATGCGAGTAATTTTCTGTTGAACCCAACAAACAGGTCTGGGGGCTTGAGAAAAAGGCTGAAATGGGTGGTAAAGTGATGAAACTGAATGGAGAGGGCCTGGAGAATATGTCTGTATGAATTTCTGTTTCAGATATGGTTTCTTTAAATAAGGATGTCACAGTATTACGCCACTCTCTTTCTCTCTCTCTCTCTGTCTCTCTCTCTCCAAGTGCTTCATACTCAGCGATCGCCGACACAGCGCGGCTGTCACACTGCTCCCACAGCCTCTCATTCTTCTTCCGGAGCCGCTCATTAGGATCATACATATTCTCTACTTCTTCCGATCACCGGCGTCTGTGATTAGTTGCAGTCAGACCCTCCCCAAAGTTGAGTGACAACTGTCTTACTGCAACTAATCTCTGTTGTGCGAGTAGCTGCAGGGCTGGCTAGGGGAGTGGAACATAGACTGCAGGGGCACAAATATTGCGAGGTGAGTACATTAAAATTCACAATGTAACGAGTAACCCGAATACCGTACTGTTCATGCGAGTAGCGAATAGTAATGATTACACTCACTCATCACTATATGATACCAGTGCATCAAGTTCTTTTATTGATTCTCCTTATGCAAAATGCATATGAATAGTGATGGGTGAGTGTGCTAGGCACTTGCTCAGTTCTCGATCGATCATCGGGGTGCTCAGGTATGCTCAGTGCTTAATCAATTTACCTCAGTTGCTTGAGCTAAATACTTGATCCGGTTCTCTTACCTTCCCTGACACAGCCCCCGCCACCACTGTCACTGCAGAAGCAGACATCACCTGACAAAATGTGTTCAGTCTTCCCAGCCTCCATCAGTTTCCATCATGCAGGTGCATTCGGCATTGTCCAGCAACTTTCATTTCATGTGTGCCTTCCAAATTCCAGCCCCCGGTTAAAGTAACTGTATAGAAAATAAGTGAATTACAAAATCCCCTAACCTCAGGGGACCTCAATGAACTCAGTGACCTAACCTCAGAAGGTCCCCTGAGGTCAGAGGATTTTGTAATTCACTTCTTTTAAGGATTCACCAAAATTGTTGACTCTGATGGACCATCAAAAGTTTCAAAAACATACATTTTTTTTATACTCACCTCTCCATCATCTCTCTGGCATTCTGCCCTTTACAATCACCCATCCGGTCCTTGTTGCATCTTCTGATCCCCACCATGAAAGATGAAATCCCTTGATCTCTTACACTTTGCCAGGGCTTCCAGCTCTAATGAGATATGGGACATTTCTGCACATGCACATGCAAGGTCATGGCAAAAGTTGTGATGTCATTTACGTTGTGACTTTTCACGCACATGTGCAGAAAACTTTGATGTCTCATCATTGTTAAAAGTCCTAATTTAGTGTGAGAGGCCTGGGGATTTGAGCACTCGAAGATGCAATGAGGTGCGGACGGGTGATGGTGAGGAGCAGATGGGCTTGAGAAGTGAGCAGTAAAGTGAGCTTAAGGATTTTTTTATTTTTTATATATTTCATTTATTATGCTCTGAGGTCTCTAGAGATCACACAGCATAATCAGCTACAGGGAGAAAATTAAGATACATTTTACCTGTTACTGTTCACGTCCAGTACTTGGCCTCATTTACCGCTCACCACATAATAATGCATTTTTATCACTCTCCCGGCACTTTGGCAGTTAGCACTAGAGTTGAGCGCGGTTCGCGGTTCGAGGTTCTCCAGTTCGCGGCTCGAGTGATTTTGGGGGCTGTTCTAGATAGAACTAGAACTCGAGCTTTTTGCTAAAGCTCGATAGTTCTAGATACGTTCGAGAATGGTTCTAGCAGCAAAAAGCAGGGCTTTTTACAGCTACAGTGTGCAGGAGCTATCGCTGGCAGCCTGCCAGATGCTGGTAACCAAGATAAACATCGGGTATCCAAGCAAAGCGCTTTGGTTAGTAACCCGATGTTTATCCTAGTTACGTGTGCAGGAAGCCGACACTTCCCCGCTCAGCTCGCGCCATCCCCTCCTGCACGCGGCATGTACACACACACACACACACACTCACACTCACCTGTCCCCAGCCATGCAGTCCACGTCACTGATGTCTTCAGCGCCACATGACCCTGCTAGGCTCCACCCACTTCGCACTCCGCCGCCAGCACACATGGCTCCACCCACCTGTCACTCTGCACACATGGTCCCGCTAGGCTCCGCCCACCTGTCACTCTGCACGCACGGACCCGCTAGGCTCCGCCCGCCTGTTACTCTGCACGCACAGTCCCGCTAGGCCCCGCCCACTTGTCACTCTGCACGCACGGTCCCGCTAGGCTCAGCCCGCCTGTCACTCTGCACGCATGGTCCCGCTAGGCTCCGCCCACCGGGCACTCTGCACGCAC
This sequence comes from Anomaloglossus baeobatrachus, assembly GCF_048569485.1. Lineage (NCBI taxonomy): Eukaryota > Metazoa > Chordata > Amphibia > Anura > Aromobatidae > Anomaloglossus > Anomaloglossus baeobatrachus. Next base: position 312,766,328 of record NC_134357.1, on the reverse strand, counting down.
GGTCCCGCTAGGCTCCGCCCACCTGGCACTCTGCACGCACGGTCCCACTAGGCTGGCACTCTGCGCGCACGGTCCCGCTAGGCTCCGCCCATCTGGCACTCTGCACGCACGGTCCCGCTAGACTCCGCCCACCTGTCACTCTGCACGCATGGTCCCGCTAGGCTCCGCCAACCTAGCACTCTGCACGCATGGTCCCGCTAGGCTCCGCCCACCTGGCACTCTGCACGCACGGTCCCGCCCGCCTGTCACTCTGCACGCATGGTCCCGCTAGGCTCCGCCCACCTGTCACTCTGCACGCACAGTCCCGCTAGGCTCCGCCCACCTGGCACTCTGCACACATGGTCCCGCTAGGCTCCGCCCACCTGTCACTCTGCACGCACGGTCCCACTAGGCTCCGCCCGCCTGTCACTCTGCATGCACGGTCCCGCTAGGCTCCGCCCACCTGGCACTCTGCACGCACGGTCCCGCTAGGCTGGCACTCTGCGCGCATGGTCCCGCTAGGCTCCGCCCACCTGGCACTCTGCACGCACGGTCCCGCTAGACTCCGCCCACCTGGCACTCTGCACACATGGTTCCGCTCAGCTTACCTGCGGTGATGAAGTCCCGAACTCAGCGCTGTCACTGTCCTCCATGGCCGCCGCTTGTCACATCACCTTCTCTCGCTTCCGACCTGAGACTGAATGGCGGTGACGTCACGGGCCGCTCGCGATACTTGGCTGTGAAGGTGGCGGTCATTGAACTCAGTGACAGGTGCTGTAAGCAGTGCAGGATATCAGCGCAGGTAATGTACCTAGCTGACAGCAGCACTTGTCATCCCCTGCAGTGACCTGGGCTGACCCATTGATGTTAGCTCAGGTCACTGCACTGCTCTCCCAGCCAATGGGGAACATCCTGCTCTTAATTGACTGGGACAGTGTGGATCGTCATGGCAACCCCCTGGATTACACCAGACCTGGATTAGTTTTTCTTTCTAATAAATTGGTTAAAGAGGGAATGTATTGGTGAGTGTTCTTTCAAATAAAAATGTATTTGTCGTCTATTTTTTTTTATTACTGACTGGGTTTGTGATGTCGGGTATCTGATAGACGCCTGACCTCACCAACCCCAGGGCTTGGTGCCAGGTGACATTACACATCTGGTATTAACCCCATATATCACCCCGTTTGCCACCGCACCAGGGCGCGGGATGAGCTGGGGCGAAGCACCAGGATTGGCGCATCTAATGGATGCGCCACTTCTGGGGCGGCTGCGGCCTGCTATTTTTAGGCTGGGGAGAGTCCAATAACCATGGATCTCCCTAGTCTGAGAATATCAGACTCCAGCTGTCTGCTTTACCTTGGCTGGTGATCCAATTTTGGGGGGACCCCTACGTGTTTTTTTTTTTAAATTATTTATTTAATTTAAAATAACAGCATGGGGTGCCCTCAGTTTTGGATTACTAGCCAAGGTGAGGCTGCCAGCTGTGGTCTGCAGACTGCAGCCGTCTGCTTTACCCTAGCTGGCTACAAAAATAGGGGGAACCCTACGACATTTTTTTTTTATTTTTTTGGCTAAATACAAAGCTAAGCACCCCTTAGTGCCACATGAAAGGCACCAAAGGGTGCAAAATTACAAAATGCAGGAGAGTGGGACATTATGTGTCTTTCTGCCATTATAATGACAGAAAAGACTGATATGAAGTGCACAAGCACAAAAAAATCACCAGAGCGCTCTACGCTGTGAAAAGCAGTAGAAAATGGCACTAGAGTGAACATGTGACCGCCTCATGTAGGATGAAGCTATGGATCCTGGGTAAATTTATGCATTTACCCTCCTTCAGTTTTTTTGCAGTACACAAAAAAAATGGAAGGCACACGGATGACAAACAGATGACATACGGACCGTCTACAGAACAGAAACGGATGCCACACAGATGCACCCGTGAAAAAAAATGGACTGTTTTTTGCAGACCGCAAAAATGGATCGGTCGTGTTAATGTAGCCTTATTCTGATCTGCCATTTATAAACAGCAGGCAGAAATAAGTGAATGAGGAAATAGAGCGAAGGAAGGAAGGATCCAGCACAAATCCTCGTGGTTAAAAGTAAAAAAACATCCTTTATTTCAAAAGTTTAAAAGATCATCAGAGACCGGGAGTAGGAAAAATATTTACAATGGACGCATAGGTGAACTTTACGCGTTTCGGACTTGGGGGGTAAAAACAACGGAGTCCTTAATCATAAGTGACCTATGCTTAGCTGGAAGCAACTCATATAGGGGAGGAAGTGAAATACACACCAGGAAAAGGGGCGGAAATGAAAATAATCGTAGGTGGAAGGAAAAGGCCAAACCACCTGTATCCACTTCAATTAAGAGACAAAAAAGCGTTCAACATACATGAGATAAATATATAACCATAATATTATATATGAATAGACACCCATATATAGAAGAATATTAACCAAAAATCACATGAGAATAAATGGGTTATAAGCAGAAAAGACAAGATTAGCAAACCTTCCATAACCACAGCAAATAAATGAAAATCGATATAAATTGATGAAAAAATGAACACCATATATCATGATTGTAAGATAAATACCAACAAAGGACAAAATAATTAATAAATAAAAAAAAATATATATATATATATATATGTATGAAGTGTATAAGATGTTGATAATAAAGATGTCAATTTAAATAATGACAAAATCTTATAAATAAATGTGCAGGCAAAGTAATCCATGTTAACATCCCAATGTAATGATATAATATGCAAACTGGGGGGGGGTGGAAGGGGAGGGGGGGGGACAAACCAAAAAATGGTAAATGCAGAATATATATATATGAAATGTATATGATGTCAATGATAAAGATGCCAATTTGAAAGATAACAAAATCTCACAAATAAATGTGCAGGCAAAATAATCTATGTCGGCATCCCAATGTAATAATATACTATACGAACTGGGAGGGGGGGGGAGGGGGATGTGTAGGGAAATGAATAGGATTGGGTATAGATGATCAGAAAATATATCTCAAATCAGAACGATAGTTCAGGCCATGCGGATGTCTGGTATTTAGTTTAAGTATCCATTTAGCCTCTGTGTGTAAAAGTGCCTGAAACCAGTCACCTCCTCGGAATGGCTTGGGAACAAATTCAACACCAGTGACTGTGAGCGAAGAAAAATCTGCAGAATGGTGTTCCATGAAGTGTCGGGTAAGACCCGACAGGGAACGTTTTTGTGATGGAAGGTTATTAGAAGTAGTTGGTTCAAGGCAAGATGTTATCCTAGTGTGTTCAGATATTCTAGTTCTCAAAGGTCTGGATGTACAACCGATGTAACGCATGTTACAGATAGAACATGTGGCTTTGTACACTACATGAGTAGTGGCACAATTGATAAATGAGTTAATCCTATAGTCTGTATTATCAACATTAGTGATGATTTTGGTGGTATTCATAAACTTACATAGACCGCAGCGACTGGAATTACATTTGTAAGAGCCTGAGACACTAAGCCATGTTTTCTTAGGGTTACGAACTGTGTAAGCGGTTGGTGCGATCATGTTACCGACTGTGCATGCTCTCTTCGCCACAATGTTAACTCCATTAGAAAGAACAGACTTCAATGTAACATCCTGTTCAAGAAGGGGAAGAAAACGTAAAATCGCATCGTTAATGTGGAAAAAATCCACACTATATGGGGTGGAGAAAGTGATTTTTTCTTTATATGCAGTAGGTTTGATGCGATCTAGTAACAAACTGGAACGGGTCCTATTGTCTACAATGGACGATGCTCTATTGATTGTTTGGTTGGAATAACCTCTGGTTTTCAATCTATGTTTAATGTGGGAAGCTTCTTTGGAATAAGCTTGATCGGAAGAACAGAGTCTTTTTGCCCGAAAAAGTTCCCCCACAGGAAGACTGAGTAAAGTGTGGGGGATATGGCAACTATCCGCATGAAGGGATGTGTTGCCACTAATGGGTTTCCTGTAGAGAGTGGAATCGATGGTACCTGTAATGGAGTTACCAAATAGACAAATGTCTAAAAAAGGTGCTTGCTGTAAATGAACATTTACTGTAAATTTCAAATTTAGACTGTTGTTGTTAAAGTATAGACTAAGAGCTTCTGCAAACTCATGAGGTGTACCTTGATCATGGGTGTTACATATCAGTAACTGATCGTCGATATATCTGGCATACCAGGAGATTTGATGTAAGAAAGGGTTGGTATCAATGTGAACATAGTGCTCCTCCCAGTATGCCATATAAATATTGGCTAGGGCACAAGAAAAGCTAGCACCCATAGGGCACCTAGAAATCTGGAGATAATAAGAACCATTGAATTGGAAGTGGTTGTGTCTCAAAAGGAACCCAGTGACCATAAGAATGTATTCCTTAAAATGGTCATCTAAAGAGCTATATTTCTCCAAATGAAAGAAAAGGGCTTGTAAGGCCTTATCATGTGGAATACAAGGGTATAATGAGATTACATCACTGGTAATCCAAAATGAATTTGTGGTCCAGTTTATTCTATCCAGATTTTGTAGTAAGCTTTTGGTGTCCCTAATATAGCCTGTCGCACGCTTCATAAGGGGTTGGAGGATATTGTCCAACCAGTCACTAAGATTGCTGGTTAAGGAACCTGTACTGGCCACAATCGGTCTCAAAGGAGGTGGAAAAATGCCCTTATGTATTTTGGGAAGCCCTTGGAAAACCGGGCATATAGGTTTGTCAATGAGGAGGTAATCATAGGTTTTTTTATTAATAATGCCCCGGTCAAACCCATGTGTTAATATGTTCTGTAACTTGCCCAGGAAAGCAATAGGGGGAACCCTACGACATTTTTTTTTATTTTTTTGGCTAAATACAAAGCTAAGCACCCCTTAGTGCCACATGAAAGGCACCAAAGGGTGCAAAATTACAAAATGCAGGAGAGTGGGACATTATGTGTCTTTCTGCCATTATAATGACAGAAAAGACTGATATGAAGTGCACAAGCACAAGAAAATTACCAGAGCGCTCTACGCTGTGAAAAGCAGTAGAAAATGGCACTGGAGTGAACATGTGACCGCCTCATGTAGGATGAAGCTATGGATCCTGGGTAAATTTATGCATTTACCCTCCTTCAGTTTTTTTGCAGTACACAAAAAAAATGGAAGGCACACGGATGACAAACGGATGACATACGGACCGTCTACAGAACAGAAACGGATGCCACACAGATGCACCCGTGAAAAAAAATGGACTGTTTTTTGCAGACCGCAAAAATGGTTCGGTCGTGTTAATGTAGCCTTATTCTGATCTGCCATTTATAAACAGCAGGCAGAAATAAGTGAATAACGCCCCCCAGCGTCAGAAAATCTCCGGGGTTTCAGAGCTAACTGAGACCCTGGAGATCTTGATTCAGGACGGTTTTTCCGGTCCCTGCTCACGTGATCACAGGTATACACCGTACACCGATGATCACGTTACAGTAAATGACAGCGCCGGTAAAAAATTATTTATCTCCCATCTGGCATGAACAAACATGATAAATCTCCTCCCCGGTCCCCCGATGTCGCCAAAGTGCCCCCCCTGATGCCCTCCCAGAAATCCAAGATGGCCACGCGCACAGCAGCGCGCCGGCCGCATTCACCCTACTCCTCTGATTTCTGTCGCGTGTGCCATGACGCATGCGACAGAAAACTCCTCCCCAGGCCCTGCCAGGTCACCCCCTATAATCCCACCGGTGTTCCCCGGTGTCCCACGGTACCTTGCAGCGTTGATCCCCCCACGGCCCTCTCCTTCACAATAGAAGCTGCCGCATGCAGAGCGTCTATCAGCTCAGCTTCCTGTGTTCAGACACAGTGAGTGGTGGTTATGCATCTGTAAGCTAAATGGGCGGCACGGTGGCTCAGTGGTTAGCACTGCAGTCTTGCAGCGCTGAGGTCCTGGGTTCAATTCTCACCAAGGACACCATCTGCAAGGAGTTTGTATGTTCTCCCCGTGTTTGCGTGGGTTTCCTCTGGGTACTCCGGTTTTCTCCCACACTCCAAAGACATACAGCGCTATGGAATTAATAACACTATATAAATTAATAAATTATTATTATTACTGCAACGCCCTGCTCATGAGGTAAGGAACATAATTGATCAGGAGAGCTATATACTACATTTCCAAATGGAGGGATTTGCTTTTATAGTTTCCCTGCTGAACGACTACCAAACATGAGAGTCCGTTATATGCCAAAAGAAAACACATCTAAATAGCGAGCTCTGTTGTTAAGTATTCATTCAGCTGGACAAGGCTACTTTCACACATCCGGTTTGAATCTAGCGGCTCAAGCCGGCTGTGAAACATATGCAACGGATGCGGCGAAAATACCGCATCCTTTGCATAAGTTTTTACATGCGGCCGGTCCGATTTTTTCCGGTTATGGCACGCTACTGAGCATGCGCAGTGGAAGAAACCGCATGCGGCGGCCAGATGAGTTTTTTCCGCATCGCGCCGCATCCGGCGTCCATAGGCATGTGTGTCACCCTGGGCAAGCCAGGGGACACAGGTCATCACACCACCACACCCTACATCCCAGTTAGGAACACCACAGCTAACCAAAAATCCTTGTTGCCTTCCTCCAGAGGCTGATGATTCACACCAGGGGGTGGGCCAGGCGGTTGGCTCCGCCCACCGAGGAGTTCACAGCTCTGGAGGCGGGAGAAACCAGGCAGATTAGCTCAGTGGGAGCTTGAGTGAGGAGCTAAGTGGAGGAGTTAAGGAAGTGAAAGTGAAAGAAGTAAAGTGGTAAAGGAGGAAAGCAAGAGTGGTGACAGAAAGAAAGCCTGAAGTAGTCCAGCTGTGTGCAGGACAGGTCAGCAAGGTCAGCAACGGCGGTGACTGTCTGGAGGGGGACCGTGTGGAAGTTCCTGGAAGGACCGCGGACGGGTAGTGGCCCGGCGGTCTGGAGCAGTGTACCGAAGGACAGTCAGCACCAGGGCAGGGGCCTCTCGGACCCTGGCAAGGCTAGGAGTCGCCATAATTTGCCAAATCCGTCAGTGAAGGGGACGTAGATCCCCCAACAACCAAGTCCCGATTGAAGGCAACAGTCCAACCAGAGTAGGAGAGACACCGCCAACGCCAAGGCACCAGTCTCTCAGGGCCAGCGCCTGCGGGCAAAGAGTAGAGCTCCTCCGGTCCAGCTTGAAGCCGGGGAGCGGGTTACCGGTGGGAATGCATCGCTACCAACACAGAAACAAAGGTGCAAGGTAAAGGGACATCACCGTCACCTACTGGGAGAGCAAGTGCAGCCGTCCGTGGGAACTGTCTTTCCAGCCGTGTGGTTTACCGTAAAACTGTGTCAACGTCTCAGGCTGAGTGAGTACCACAGTGCCGCAAGGCACAGCGCTGCCCCCACGTCCCTGCGCCCACCAGGCCCTGCACCTCCCTCACCATCACCGGGCCCCAGGATCACCAACCCCTACCCACGGAGGGGCAACACGACACCTGGCTGCTCCGCATCACCATCCCCGGAATCCCCATATTGAGCAGCGGTGGTGAAATCACCACAACCGTGGGTGGCGTCACGGACAATAAACTATTCCCACACCCAACAAACCCCCTTTCACTCCTGGGCGAGGAGTGCCGCTCGAGAACCCCCGGGATCCGGCCCACAGCTCAAGCCACCACTGAGCAGCAGCCGCCGGACCCAAGCAGAAGGGGTGAGCGTAGTGTGCTGACACCCTCCTCCCCGCCCGCGACAACTTGGCGTCACGAACAGGATCTTACCGCTCTGCCGTTTGGTAGAGGTGCGCCTTGTTACCGCCGGAGATATCCGGCAGGAAAATTTGAGAAGCCGCCATCTTTGGCGCGAATGTTCCCGCTCGAGCGTCTTCTCGAGTAGCAGAGGCGCGAAGGCCAAAACCCCGCCCCGAGAGAGGAGGGGCCGGAAAGAGCTAAGGGGGACGTGATGGCGGCTGGACGCATGTAGCTGCAGCTATAAAAGCAGGGACGCCAGGACTCTGCAGATATACCGTTCCTGGAAGAAGAAGCCATCATGTGGATGCCGTCCCGCGACACCGTAGCCCCCGCGCCTGGAACCGCGGCGTGGGTAGAGATCCGGACCACGCAGCTCTACCAACGGCTGCAGGTGAAGATGCAGCTCCTCATGGAGGAGTGGGAGGCCGACATGGCGGACGTTGTAGCCACTGTGCGGAGACGCGAGGAGGAAGCGGAGAAAGGGAGGGTGAGTGACCCACGTCCCGATGCCCTGGAAGGGCCGGTCATCGCGGCTGCGGGGCCCGGTCCAAGCCCTCTCCCTTCGCTGCCTCCCTCGCCACCCGTCCCGGAGGCTAAGACCCCGCCATTAGGCCTGCTACCACCGCAACCGGTAGCAGTACCCAGTGTCACCGCCCAGGCGGGCCAACCTGTAGCCGGAGCCCGTAGTCGACCGGAGGTGTTGCCATGGAAGGCCCCGAAGTCTGCACCGGAGGCATTCTCCGAGAAGTCCCCCGAGCTGGAGCTGATGAACCGCTCCGAGCCGAAGGCCCAGCAGCGGAAAGCCCCTACGCCCATCCCCCACACCTCGGCTGAGGTAGCGCCGGGTTGTTGCTGCAAGGCAGCGCCCAAGGCCAAGACACCGCAGGACATGCCGCCCAGATTCCTGACAGTGGGTAATGTCCAGGATGTCCCGCGGGTCCCGACCCGTGCGCCGGAGCTCGCAGCAGCGCCGTATTGGGATAGGGAGCCGGTACCGTTGGGCCTGGAGATCGCTGAACGGGAACGGAAGAAGGCCGAGCTGGTGGCCAGGGCCATTAGGGAGAAAGAGAACCTCCGGCAAGCAACATCCCGTGTCCGGGGACCGTTGTACGAGGGGCAGGTGAGGCGGTTTGATGTCCGCCAGGGCTATGGGTTTATCTACGAACCGGGCCTGGAGGCCGAAGTGTTTATAGCCCGGCGGGATGTGAATGCCCACCTGCCTGAGGAGCATCCCGGCCGCAATCTGATGCCGGGTGACATCGTGCAATACACCCGGTACTTTTGGGAGCGGGGGTGGTTCGCGCTGGACGCTAAACTGAGGGGCAGCCCAGAGGCCCGAGCGAGCGCAGCACTCCCTCCCTTGGCAGCACCAGAGCCTGAATATCCAGAGTAAGGCAGCAGATGCCCGTTGCACCGTCCCCGTTGGGACCACCACTGAGTTTAAGTTTGTGTTGAAAAGTTTGAAAAAGTTCTGCCAATGATGAAAAATGATTACCGAAGTTTAACCTGATTATCTGAGTGATTTGCAACCGGCCGGAGCCGGCACCGTTGTCCCCGTGGGGACCGTTTAAAAAGTTATTTTGCATGGGAACTATCCATGGACAAGCCCGTGAACTTGCAGGGCAACCACAAACGTAAGTGGCTTGTAAATAAGTTATTTGCTGTTACCGTTTCCGCAATGCCGCCTCCGGAGAGGCAGGTTGGAGGGAGGGCCCTCAGCAGAGCAGGCTGGGGCCCAGCCACCAAAGGAACCGGTGGCTACCCTCTGGAGAGGAAGGACAGATCCCGCTCGGGTAACTTGTGCTGGACTGTGGGTCAAGGGGTGCTGCCTGGGCTGTAGGGGCAGCATCAGGGCCAGGTTGATTGGGTGGGAGAGAGCGGAAACCGTAACCGTAAACCGTTTGCAACGTTTAAGAAATGTGCCTCCCGTTAAGGGAAGATTTATTAAAAATGTATATATGTTATTTTACCATGTTATCTTTTACAGAAAAATAAAACCGGTGTTGGACGGCAGCCCGCGGACGGTCTGCATTTTGCTAAGGGGGAATGTGTCGCCCTGGGCAAGCCAGGGGACACAGGTCATCACACCACCACACCCTACATCCCAGTAAGGAACACCACAGCTAACCAAAAATCCTTGTTGCCTTCCTCCAGAGGCTGATGATTCACACCAGGGGGTGGGCCAGGCGGTTGGCTCCACCCACCGAGGAGTTCACAGCTCTGGAGGCGGGAGAAACCAGGCAGATTAGCTCAGGGGGAGCTTGAGTGAGGAGCTAAGTGGAGGAGTTAAGGAAGTGAAAGTGAAAGAAGTAAAGCGGTAAAGGAGGAAAGCAAGAGTGGTGACAGAAAGAAAGCCTGAAGTGGTCCAGCTGTGTGCAGGACAGGTCAGCAAGGTCAGCAACAGCGGTGACTGTCTGGAGGGGGACCGTGTGGAAGTTCCTGGAAGGACCGCGGACGGGTAGTGGCCCGGCGGTCTGGAGCAGTGTACCGAAGGACAGTCAGCACCAGGGCAGGGGCCTCTTGGACCCTGGCAAGGCTAGGAGTCGCCATAATTTGCCAAATCCGTCAGTGAAGGGGACGTAGATCCCCCAACAACCAAGTCCCGATTGAAGGCAACAGTCCAACCAGAGTAGGAGAGACACCGCCAGCGCCTGCGGGCAAAGAGTAGAGCTCCTCCGGTCCAGCTTGAAGCCGGGGAGCGGGTTTCCGGTGGGAATCCATCGCTACCAACACAGAAACAAAGGTGCAAGGAAAAGGGACATCACCGTCACCTACTGGGAGAGCAAGTGCAGCCGTCTGTGGGAACCGTCTTTCCAGCCGTGTGGTTTACCGTAAAACTGTGTCAACGTCTCAGGCTGAGTGAGTACCACAGTGCCGCAAGGCACAGCGCTGCCCCCACGTCCCTGCGCCCACCAGGCCCTGCACCTCCCTCACCATCACCGGGCCCCGGGATCACCAACCCCTACCCACGGAGGGGCAACACAACACCTGGCTGCTCCGCATCACAATCCCCGGAATCCCCATATTGAGCAGCGGTGGTGAAATCACCACAACCGTGGGTGGCGTCATGGACAATAAACTATTCCCACACCCAACAAACCCCCTTTCACTCACGGGCGAGGAGTGCCGCTCGAGAACCCCCGGGATCCGGCCCACAGCTCGAGCCACCACTAAACAGCAGCCGCCGGACCCGAGCAGAAGGGGTGAGCGTAGTGTGCTGACACCCTCCTCCCCGCCCGCGACACATGCATTGAAAAATGCGCCGCAGCGGCCGGATGCGGCGAGATGCGGGTTTTTTGCCGAAGCAGAAAACGTTGCAGGCAATGTTCCCTCCGGCCGCGGCATCGTCTAAATCTGCCGCATGCGGCCAAAACCGGACCGAACGCAAGCCCATGCGGTACAATACGGCACTAATGTAAGTATATGCAAAAAAAACTGCAACCGGCGGCAAAAAAAACGGTTGCGTTTTTTCTGCAGAGTGCCGCATTGTGCCGCAGAGCAAAAACCGGATGTGTGAAAGTAGCCTAACTGGACTTAAAGGGGTATTCCATCTCCAAGATCCTATCCCCAATATATAGTAGGTGGAATAGCAATAATATCAGCAAATACCAATATTTAGAAATGTAGAATAGTTCTCCTGATTGGCATGCCCTTACCTCATGAGCAGGGCATTGCAGCTTTGGTAGCAACCATTATGACATGGAGTCTGCTGCTGTGGACCCGGGGAGAGTGAGTGCAGAGTCATTGCACCCACACTCCTCACATGAAGGGTCTGCACTCCTAGAAAATGGGGGATACGTTCCCTGAGTGTCTCCCCCCATATTCTAGACGGTCCAGAGTCATCGTCGGACCCCTTTATTTTTTTTCTTACAATAAATTGGTGAAAGAGGAAATATTTTGGGGACTGTTTTTTCAAATAAATTTCTTTTGTTGATTTTTTTTTTGTTAGTACTGACAGTTTATGATGTTGGGTATCTAATAGATGCCATGACATTACAAACTGCTGGGCTTGATGTCAGGTGACCTTACAGCTAGTATCAACCCGATTTATTACTCCGTTTGCCACTGCACCAGGGCACGGGATGAGCTGGGGTGAAGCGCCAGGATTGGCGCATCTAGTGGATTCGCCACGTCTGGGGTGCCTGCGGCCTGCTATATTTAGGCTGTGAAGGCCCAATAACTATGGACCTTCCCACCCTGAGAGTACCAGACCACAGCTGTCCACTTTACCTTGGCTGTTGATCCAATTTGGGGGGGACCCTATTTTTTTGTGTAATTATTAATATTTATAAAATAATTATAAAAAAAGAGCCTGGGGGGACCTCCACATTGGATCCCCAACCACGGTAAAGCTGCCAGCTGTGGTTTTCAGGCTACAGCCGTCTGCTTTACCCTAGCTGGCTATCAAAAATGGGGGGACCCAACGTCATTTTTTTTTAACTATTTTTTAAATAGAAAAAATTAATGGGCTTCCCTGTGGTTTGATTGTCAACCAAGGTAACGGCCGGCAGATGGGGGTGGCAACCCATAGCTGTCTGCTTTATCTGCGCTGAGAATCAAAAATACCGTGGAGCGCTGCGTCATTTATTTTAAAGATTTATTTTTACAGCACTGTGATGTCCAGCAATCAAAATACAGGGAAGCCCATTTTGTTTTTAGTTATTTAAATAAATAATTAAAAAAAATATATATGGGCTCCTGCTGCATTTTTTGTATTGCTAGCTAAGGGTAATCCAAGCAGCTACTGGCTGCTAACCCCCACTGCTTGGTGTTACCTTCACTGGCAATGGAAAATCCAGGGAAGCATTTTTTATTTTTTTTGCCAAAAAACTACAAAAAAAGGACGTGAGCTTCGCCATATTTTTGTATGCTAGCCAGGTATAGCAGGCAGGTGCTGGAAGAGTTGGATACAGCGCCAGAAGATGGCGCTTCTATGAAAGTGCCATTTTCTGAGGCGGCTGCAGACTGCAATTCGCAGCAGTGGGGCCCAGAAAGCTCAGGCCAACCTGTGCTGCGGATTCCCATCCCCAGCTGCCTAGTTGTACCTGGCTGGACACAAAAATGGGGCGAAGCCTACGTCATTTGTTTTCTAATTATTTCATGAAATTCATGAAATAATAAAAAAAGGGCTTCCCTTTATTTTTGGTTCCCAGTCGGGTACAAATAGGCAACTGGGGGTTGGGGGCAGCCATACCTGCCTGCTGTACCTGGCTAGCATACAAAAATATGGCGAAGCCCACAACATTTTTTCAGGGGGCAAAAAACATCTGCATACAGTCCTGGATGGAGTATGCTGAGCCTTGTAGTTCTGCAGCTGCTGTCTGTCTGTCTGGAGAAGAGCAGACAGCAGCTGCAGAACTACAAGGGTCAGCATACTCCATCCAGGACTGTATGCAGAAGTTTTTTGCCCACCAAAAAAATGACGTGGGCTTCGCCATATTTTTGTATGCTAGCCAGGTACAGCAGGCAGCCACAGGCTGCCTCCAACACCCAGTTGCCTATTTGTACCCGGCTGGGAACCAAAAATATAGGGAAGCCCGTTTTTTTTAATTATTTCACTTATTTCATGAAATAATTAAAAAACAAATGACGTGGGCTTCGCCCCATTTTTGTGTCCAGCCGGGTACAACTAGGCAGCTGGGGATTGGAATCCGCAGCACAGGTTAGCCCGAGGTTTATGGGCGCCTCTGCTGCGAATTGCAGTCCGCAGCTGCCCCAGAAAATGGCGCTCTCATAGAAGCGCCATCATCTGGCGCTGTATCCAACTCTTCCAACAGCCCTGGAGCCGGGTGGCTTGTTGGGTAATAATGAGTTAATACTAGCTTTGTTTTACTAGCTAGTATTAAGCCAGAGATTCTTAATGTCAGGCCCGTTTGACCCGGCCATTAAGAATCTCCAATAAAGGGTTAAAAAAAAGACACCACACAGAGAAAAAATACTTTAATAGAAATAAATACACAGACACATTAGAGACTCCATCTTTATTACCCCCTGTCAGCCCTCCACGATCCATGGTCTTCTGTCTTTCTCGTTCAACAAATGCAGCTCTGCTCCATCACTGCTGCATGGGGGAAGACACTGCTGCTCCCCGTGCAGCCTTCACTCCGTGAGTGATCAGTGCTGCTGGCTGTCAGCGGTAACGGTGACAGATGCGTTACCGTAGCAACGGTGCTCCCGGAGCCTCGGTTAGCGGTGACGTCACCGCTTACTGCGTTGCTATGGCAACGGTGATCTCCGTTAATGACCGGCTGTGTCAGCCGGTCCCTAACGGAACGGGGAGTCGACCGTGTGCTAGAGCATGTCGCTGGTACATGGCGATACACAAATGTGCACCGTGTACCGGAGAGATGCACTCGCAGGTCGTACATGACACGTCATAGTCATGTGACCAGTCTGTAGCCAATGAGATAATAGCCACGTGACTGGTCACATGGCTATTTTGACGTCACGATAGGTCCTGCATCACTGCTGGTAGTGCTGGTCACCGGGAGGATTCAGCGATCATCGGATGGAATAGCGGCAGGAGACAGAGTGCAGGAGGGATCGCGGGGACCGGTAAGTGTTATGACAATGTTTATTAACTGTTTGTTTACATTTATCCTGCATTTTTATGTGTTTGTGATTGCCTCCCATTATATCCTATAGGTTCGAGTTTGGTTCGTCGAATGTTCGACGAACCGAACTCGAACGAGACTTCCGTTCGGCGAACCGAACTCGAGCCGAACCACGGCCAGTTCGCTCATCTCTAGTTAGCACTGCAGCATGTATGTGTGCAGAGCTGGCTATACGACAAATAAATAAAGATGATTACTTATGAATACATACAGTGCATAAGAGACATAGGCAGACCCTTGGCCATTAAATAAAAAGTAAGAAATCCAACAATGTCAGGGGAAAAAAACTAAAAATAAATATAGGATTACAAAATAGAAACACCTTTCCCATGCTTCTCAAGCTTTAAGAGCCCTTAATCATATTCTGGGAAACCTCAATAAGATATTTGTCACGGGTGACAGAAAACCCTGTGGTCTCAACCTGCAGAAGGTCGTTGCTTTTGACTGCACAAACTGCTCCTTGATATTCCATTCATTCTTCTGTGGTATAAATGCAGTTCTATGTATTCTCTCTCTTAGGGTTAACTCTTTCTATTTTGGGACCCGTTTCTTTACCTTTTAGCTATTAATCTTTATCCCCTTCCTTTATATACCTGCATTACCTATTGGATTGTCGCTGGTGATAGTGTTTTCTTTATGGTCTAAATTGCAAGCAGTTGGCTTGCAATCTCCTGGAAACACATTATTTTTCTCCTGCCGTCATCTTGGAGTTAACTTGTTTGTTTGCTTTCCCTTGTTTTTTTTTCCCTGTGTGTTCTTCAGAACTTAGCAGGATTGACTAGTGCTCAAGCCGCCCGATCATTACCTAAGGCCCAGTTTAGGGTCAGCTAGGGTCTAGGTTTCCTGCTTGGTGCATAGGTGTGGAACCTATCTAGGGATGTCAGGGGAGCCAGGGGCCAGAGCAAGATTTTGTCACGGGTCACCATCTTTCCCTTCCCTAGACACAGGGTTCCACTATTCTCTTCCCTCTCTTTTTGTCATTCGCTCCATATTTCCCCATACCTAGCGTGCAAATATCCCTCTTAAGGCTGCTTTACACCCGCCCCCATCGTTTGTGCGTCACGGGCAAATCGCTGCCCATGGCGCACAATATCGCTAGGACGCGTAACACGTATTTATCTTTCTAGCGACGTCGCTGTGGGCGGCGAACAACCTCCTTTTTAAAGGGGAGGTTTGTGCGCCGTCTGTTGTGAATGTCAGTTATGTTTTGGCTGCTGTGAGGCTCCCTCTTGTGGCCAGGAATGGTTTGGACAGAGACCAGGTGTGTTGAGCAATGGGCGTTTCCATTGCTAACTCTCTGCTTATTTAAACCCTGGTCGGATAGCAGGCTATGCCGGATGTCAGTTGTTCTTTGTTCACCAGCCTGCTTCATCCTGCTCCAGACCACATCTACCCCAGATAAGTGCTTGGCTCTTTATTTTTGTTTGGTTCTTTTTGTTCTTATCTGAGTTTGTCACTTGCTGTGGTTGTTTTCAGTTTATTTACATGCAGGGATCTTTCCTCTCAGTTGCTTAGCTGGAAAGCTCTCTGCAGCTATGTTTGGAGTATTGCTCCTCCTATAAGTCCATGTGTTTGTTGCTTCTTGAATTTGTAATGGTTCCTACTTTCTGTTCATTGGTATTACAAGAGCGCCTGGTATAGGACGGAGTTCAGATCTAGCAATCTGAGGGCTTTTTTGTACTATCAGGTTGTTGGATTTTTGCAGGGTTTTTCTCTGGCCACCATCAGTCATGTCCTATTTAGTCAGTAGGGCCTCACCTTTTGCTAATCCTATCATCTATCTGTGTATTGTGTTTTCCTATATCACCGCAGTCTTTGAATGTGGGGGGCTTGCTATTCATTATCTATTTTCAGAGACAGAGAGTTATTCATCTTTCCTTCCTTTAGGATAGCTAGTTCTCCGGCTGGGTTCGCGGTGCACAGGATGTTAGTTCACCCCTCGGCTACTTCTAGTTGTGATGGTTAGTAAGGGGATGGCGGCCAGATTAGTTGCCAATGCTCTTGTCACCTTTTACCAATGATTTATGGTTGTCTTCCATGGTTCCGGATCATAACAGCTGTCACAGCGACGTCACACAGCGGCCCGCCAATAGAATCAGAGGGGTGGAGACCAGCCGCATTAACGACACACCCACCTCGTTGCCGGCAGGACGCAGGTACGATGTTGTTCGTCGTTCCCGGGGTGTCAAACATAGCGATGTGTGCTGCCTCAGGAATGACGAACAACCTGCGTCCAGAACGAGCAATGATCTTTTGAAAATGAACGACATGTCAACGATCAATAATTAGGTGAGTATTTCTGATCGTTAACACTCGCTCGTAGGTGTTACATGCAACGACATCGCTAACGAGGCCGGATGTGCGTCACAAATTCCGTGACCCCGACGACATATCGCTAGATACGTAATTGCGTGTAACGGGGCCTTTAGTCACATACATATACAGTACATTAAAACATCTTAAGCAATTAATTACATCTCTTGAATTCTACAATATCATTTCTTTTTATTTCTGCCTAAAGTTCTCAAGTAAAAAATGTAATTTCCATGAATGTTTTGAGGAAAATAAATGTTAGCTACAGTATACATTGAAGCAGACTGTCAGTTATACCATGTCTTTTTGGTCACAAAGCTGCACATCTGAATTCCCTAAGCCTATTTACTGTTATGGATGTTTTGTATGCTTAACGGAGTGAAACAGGATATTTGGTTAACAGAGAAAATCTGTCTTATTTCTGTATTATTCACAAAATTACCATCTGCTTAATAATGCATTATCTCCATGAGACATCTATATAGGATTTATTATGGCCCATAATGCTCTATAGGACATAACTCATAAATGGTTTATTGGTATTTTAAACCATTCGGATCCTCTCTTTAACCTCCTCAAATGCATAAAATGGTTTTTAGACTTTTGTCTTCCAGACTGTCTCCTAAACTTGTCAGCGCAGTATTTGTTACTGTTAAGAATCATGTGTTTTAGAGTTTGTGCCCCCGCTGGGTAGGAAATCGGATGGGAGATGGATGTATAATTCTTTTTAGTTTTCTGCTAATTGTGATTTATTGTCTCTACATTCTAGTATCATTACAATCAAAGTCTATTTAGTTTCTCTCTTTTTCTATTATTATGAACTTTTACGTTAACAAATATACAGTTACTTTATTTAAGTACCAAGGAAAGCAAAAACATTAGTTTTCAAGCTAGATTTAGCCACAAAGTCTTCCATTGGAAGTATATGCTGCTAATATATACCTGTTGAGGTAAGGCAAGAGACATAGGCCAACATGTGGCACACTGGCATGTTGTACATTGTCTATAGAGTAAAATGTTGAAAAAAAATAATTTTTTTTTTGAGGGCCGTCTGCATGTTTGTTAAAAAAGATTTGGTGATGCATTGCAGCCCAGAGGAGGCGAAAAGGACACTCGGTTAATTTTCATTGGGCGAGTTCTAGAGATGAGCAGTTGTATTGAAATTTATCTTCACTGGCTTCACCAAATTTTCCTCTCAGAAAATAAATTCACCTGAATCTCAACACTGGAAAACTTTTAATTGCTTGGAAAATACAGGAGAGCGAGAAAGACCACCCAAGACTATAAGAGCTTACACTAAAGGAACGAGAGAGAGGACCTTACAGACCTAGAGAGCTTCCACTCTACTGGAAAGAGAGATAGGACCCCACTGATCATACTTTCCTGTATTTCCACAGGAAGTAGACTCTGGAGATGGAAAGGAACTGTATTAACTGTCCTCGACTGGGAACCACTGATCTCTGATGGTCATTGTACTGACCACCACTGTACAAGGTATGATGATGATGATGATGATGCATTGTCTTTGGTACACCCTAAAAAGTCAAGTACTCTCTCAGTCTGTCCTGTAGAGAATGAATGAAGTAGTTGCATATATCTGGGATAGGCATTCCAGAGCCCTTTTCCTGACATCATGCTGGTCCTAGCCCTTGGAAGCTTTCAATAAGGTTGGGATTAACCTATAGAACATTAGAGACACTTGGAGATCTGTATCCTGCATAAATACATTTGTCTTATAGCCATGTATAATTGTGATGGGTAGTACTATCAAACAATAGGAGAAATTAGTTTATTGATACTAAATAGTCTGTGGACATTACAGTTTATTTGATATAAACAATTCAGCCACCAACAGCCAAGGGGACATATCTCAAAACATAAAACCATTACATATGAAATAAGAATTGTTCTGCTATTAACACATATACACATACAGTATCATCATTCTTGATACTTTCATAGTTACAGGGGGAAATAATTATTTGATCCCTTGCTGATTTTATAAGTTTACCCACTGACAAAGATATGAAAAGTCTATAATATTAAGAGCATGTTAATTTTAACAGTGAGAGATAGAATATTCAAAATACAATCCAGGTATACAAGTATCTGATCCCCTACCAACCATTAAACGTTCTGGCTCCTACAGACCAGTTAGACGCTCCTAATCAACTCGTTACCTGCATTAAAGACAGTTGTCTTAAATTGTCCCTGTATAAAAGACTCCTATCCACACACTCAATTAATCAGTTAGACTCTAACCTGTACAACATGGGCAAGACCAAAGAGCTTTCGAAGGATTTCAGGTACAAGATCATAGACCTGCACAAGGCTGGAATGGGCTAAAAAACCATAAGTAAGAGGCTGGGTAAGAAGGAGACAACTGTTGGTGCAATAGTAAGAAAATGGAAGTAATGCAAAATGAGTGTCAATTGACATCGATCCGGGGCACCAGGCAAAATCTCCCCTCGTGGTGTATCCAGGATCATGAGGAAGGTGAGAGATCAGCCTACAATTACACAGGGGGAACTTGTTAATGATCTCAAGGCAGCTGGGACCACTGTCACCAAGAAAACCATTGGTAACATCTTACGCCGTAATGCTTTTCAATCCTGTAGTGCCCGCAAAGTCTCACTGCCCAAGAAGGCTCATGTGCAGGCTCGTCTGAAGTTTGCCAATGAACACCTGGATGATTCTGTGAGTGATTGGGAGAAGGTGCTGTGGTCAGAGGAGACAAAAATTGAGCTCCTTGGCCTTAACTCAACTCGCCGTGTTTGGAGGAAGAGAAATTCTGCCTATGACTCAAACAACACCATCCCCACTGTCAAGCATTGAAGTGGAAACATTATGTTTTTGGGGTGTTTCTCTGCTAAGGGCATAGGACTACATCACTACAATGGAACAATAGATGGAGCCATGTACCGTAAAATCCTGAGTGACAACCTCCTTCCCTCTGCCTGGACATTAAAAATGGATCGTGGCTGGCTCTTCCAGCTTGACAATGACCCAAAACATACAGTAAAGGCAACAAAGGAATGGCTCAAAAAGAAGCAGATTAAGGTTATGAAGTGGCCTAGCAAGTCCCCAGACCTTAATCCCATAGCAAACCTATGGAGGGAGCTGAAATTCCGAGTTCCCAAGTGACAGCCTCAAAATGTTAATGTTTTAGAGATGATCTGCAAAGAGCAGGGGATCAAAATTCCTTGTGATATGTGCAAACCTTATCATCAGCTACAAAAAACGTCTGCTGTGCTTGCGAACAAGGGTTATGCCACCAAACAATGAAACATGTTTTAATTTTTTCAGGAAACAAAAGTATAAATTAAATATTTACCTTTTAGTGCTCATATGCCCTTTATCTCCCTTTTCTTTATGAATTTTATGATATATTGTTATCAGTTTTATATAATATAAGACTAATTTTTTTTTGCGGTTTTCATATTCCTTCCTTTACAAATTCATAAGTATTTTTTTCTATTATGTTTTCAAAGATTCATGAAGCAGTAGAGCTTTTGAAGGCTGAAACGTACTATTTAAAATCTTTAGTCATTGATGTAACAATTCAAATTACATAATAGTAAAAATAATATGCACAAATACCTTAAAAAGTTAATAACTTTCAATTTTTCTGTAGACTCATTCCACCCTAATACTTTTGTAAATATTATAGTTTTACTGACAACATGGAATGCCATGTAGATATCTAAGATGTTTGTGCGTAATTACAAATTACTATCCCCAAAAAAGCAAAATGCTCTAAATCAGAAATGTCTAAAACCTTATGTATGTAGACATGAAGGCTTCATATATATATATATATATATATATATATATATATATATATATATACATATATAATAAAATAGTTAGTGGAGCATAGTTATTAATAACAGTAAAAATGTACCGTTCTGAACACATATCTAACTTAAAGAGTAAGCGACCTTTCAATTTTTAGCTCATATATAAATAGTACACATGAAAATACCGTAATCAACTTTGTAATATATTTTATCAAACAAATTTTCTTTTTTCTCAGCCAGAATTGATCAGTCATTATCAAGAGTCTCACTTCTGAGGTAAAATCTGTATTCAGTGAAGACTTTCCCATTACTGAGATAGGAGATGAGAGCTGCCACTGATGAGTTTCTATGTAGATAGAAGAGGAAGGAACAAGGAGAAGGATAGGACTGTGATAAGGATTGTACAATGGAGAGGTGGAAGATTCACTTTGAATAACACTTGTTTGCAAGTAGCTGGCAGAATCCAAGCTGGGAGGTGTGCATCTTCAATGTGGCATGCCTTGGGGATATGAAACCTGGTAAGCAGCCTCCATCATTGATAGGTGCTAAGAGGATTAATAGGACCAGTTTGAGTTCAGGTTTTTTGGAAGGACTAGAAGAGATGCATGGAACTGGTCGCTCCCACTCACCAATCTGGGAGGTTCAGCTGCTATAAAAAAAAAGCAGCAAAGCTCTTCATAAGTGTGTGGGAATAGAGGTGGAAATGTCTCTGAGAGTGAAGGTCAAAAGACCTACTATACATTGCTGAGACTCTGACAGAGGTTGCAAGAGCAGGACTGAGATATAAATAGGTAAACCTGTACAATCTATGGGACTGTTTATTGTTAGTTTATATATTTTTTCCTAAAGAAAAGTCTGTTTTACTTTCTGTTGTAATTTTATGGTCTCAATAAGAAAACTTGTCGACTGCCAAAGAGCGGGTTCTCTACAATTGGTGACTGAATACTGCTCAGGAGTCCCAAAGAGCACAGGTGATTACAGCTTAAATATTGAATACCCTGAGTAAAGGCAGCTACAGCATTGCAAACCCGGTATAAAAGCATGGAGGAGGTTGTTAATCTTATGGTCCAGGTGAATCTTCTACAGCAGCAGTAGCCACAGCAGCAGTGTCAGCAATGGCTGCAAGCCCAACAGGAAATACAGACTAATGGCAGAAGATGTAAACTGCCGTGATGTGGATTGTGGACTCTGACATTGTTACCCGGCTCCTGACCTTTGGCTTGAACCCTGACCTTTGCTCCACTTTTCCCAGTGTACCTTACGTGTCTTCCTGGCTTCTAACCTCCGGCTTGTCCCCTGACCTTGGCTCCTCTTTCCCCCAGTGTACCTTACGTGACTTACTGGCTTCTGACCTCTGGCTTGTGCTCTGACCTCGGCTTTGCTTCATCACTGTGTTCCATACATGACCTCCAGGTTCTTGACCTCTGGTTCGTCTGACTTTCCCATTACTGGATGAAATCTGGTTACCCCTAGTGGTAGTTCATCATAGTCCTCTTACTAAATGTACCTAAAATGGTTGTTGCATTTCCTACCTCAGCTTTTATACAGACTATGGTAATGATGTGAAAATTGGAGCTTGGTCTTTAACCCCTTCACGACCATGGACGGAAAGATCCGTCATGGTGCCCTGGGCCTTAACGACCAAGGACGGATCTTTCCGTCATGGCGTAATCGCGGCACCGGAGCCTCCGGTGACTGCGAAAAGTTAGGATACACCGCAGATTCGGGGAGGAGGGGACCTGTACCTGACCTCAGGAGGGGTGGTGCCTCCTCCCCGGACCTACGGAGGCTGTGATTGGCTGACGAATGTCGCTCAACCAATCACAGCCAATGTAATGTTCCAGCCACTTAAAGTAACTGAAACATTGAAATCCAGCCCTGGCCAGTGCAGCTATAGCACTGACCATTGGCTGGAGCTGGGTGACCTCACTGGATCACCCTCCCCCAGCTCCAGTAGCTCTGATTGGAGAGATCGGCCTTGTGACCGATTTCTCCAGTCACAGTGGACCTGTTGCCGGTGACCGCCCCCGTCATCGTCCCTGCAGCACGCCAGCACAGTGAGTGTACACAGTGCAATGGCAGCGCGACAAGCTCCGGCCCCATGCTGTTATGAGACCGGAGCATGGGACGCGGAAGTTGCCGCACTGCCATTGCACTGTATGAAACCGGCCTCCCGATCCGCCGCCGCGATCTGCCACCCGCACCCCCACCCCTCGTATTTGCTGCCCGCACCCTCACCCCCACACCTCCCGATCCGCCGCCACTGCTGCCCTCCGCCGCGATCTGCCACCCGCACCCCCACCCCTCGTATCTGCTGCCCGCACACTCACCCCCACACCTCCCGATCCGCTGCCGCTGCTGCCCTCCGCCACGATCTGCCACCCGCACCCCCACCCCTCGTATCTGCTGCCCGCACACTCATCCCCACACCTCCCGATCCGCCGCCGCTGCTGCCCTCCGCCGCGATCTGTCACCCGCACCCCCACCCCTCGTATCTGCTGCCCGCACACTCACCCCCACACCTCCCGATCCGCCGCCGCTGATGCCCTCCGCCGCGATCTGCCACCCGCACCCCCACCCCCCATATCTGCTGCCCGCACACTCACCCCCACACCTCCTGATCCGCCGCCGCCCTCCGCCGCAATCTGCCACCCGCACCCCCACCCCTCGTATCTGCTGCCCGCACACTCACCCCCACACCTCCTGATCCGCCGCCGCCCTCCGCCGCGATCTGCCACCCGCACCCCCACCCCTCGTATCTGCTGCCTGCACACTCACCCTCACACCTCCCGATTCGCCGCCGCTGCTGCCCTCCGCCGCGATCTGCCACCCGCACCCCCACCCCTCGTATCTGTTGCCCGCACACTCACCCCCACACCTCCCGATCCGCCACCGCTGCCCTCCGCCGCGATCTGCCACCAGCACCCCCACCCCTCGTATCTGCTGCCCGCACCCTCACCCCCACACCTCCCGATCCGCTGCCGCTGCTGCCCTCCGCCGCGATCTGCCACCCGCACCCCCACCCCTCGTATCTGCTGCCCGCACACTCACCCCCACACCTCCCGATCCGCCGCCGCTGCTGCCCTCCGCCGCGATCTACCACCCGCACCCCCACCCCTCGTATCTGCTGCCCGCACACTCACCCCCACACCTCCCGATACGCCGCCGCTGCCCTCCGCGATCTGCCACCCGCACCCGCACCCCCACCCCTCGTATCTGCTGCCCGCACCTTCACACCTCCCGATCCGCCACCGCCCTCCGCGATCTGCCACCCGCACCCCCACCCCTCGTATCTGCTGCCCGCACCCTCACCCCCACACCTCCCGATCCGCCGCCGCCGCCCTCCATCTGCCACAGTGCCACCAGTCCCCCCCGGCCCCTTTCCCTCGTGATCGGCTGCTTGTCCCCACACCGCCGTGATGTGCGCTCCCTCCCCTGTCACCGCCGTGATGTGCGCTCCCTCCCCTGTCACCGCCGTGATGTGCGCTCACTCCCCTGTCACCACCGTGATGTGCGCTCCCTCCCCTGTCACCGCCGTAATGTGCGCTCCCTCCCCTGTCACCGCCGTGATGTGCGCTCCCTCCCCTGTCACCACCGTGATGTGCGCTCCCTCCCCTGTCACCGCCGTGATGCGCGCTCCCTCCCCTGTCACCGCCGTGATGCGCGCTCCCTCCCCTGTCACTGCCGTGATGTGCGCTCCCTCCCTTGTCACCGCCGTGATGTGCGCTCCCTCCCCTGTCACCGCCGTGATGTGCGCTCCCTCCCCTGTCACCCCCGTGATGTGCGCTCCCTCCCCTGTCACCCCGTGATCTGTGCTCCCTCACCTGTCACCCCGTGATCTGTGCTCCCTCACCTGTCACCCCGTGATCTGTACTCCCTCACCTGTCACCCCGTGATCCGTGCTCCCTCACCTGTCACCCCGTGATCTGTGCTCCCTCACCTGTCACCCCGTGATCTGTGTTCCCTCACCTGTCACCCCGTGATCTGTGCTCCCTCACCTGTCACCCCGTGATCTGTGCTCCCTCACCTGTCACCCCCACCCCTCGTATCTGCTGCCCGCACCCTCACCCCCACACCTCCCGATCCGCCGCCGCCGCCCTCCATCTGCCACAGTGCCACCGGTCCCCCCCGATCTGCTGCCCGGCCCCTTTCCCTCGTGATCGACTGCTCGTCCCCACACCGCCGTGATGTGCGCTCCCTCCCCTGTCACCGTCGTGATGTGCGCTCCCTCCCCTGTCACCGCCGTGATGTGCGCTCCCTCCCCTGTCACCGCCGTGATGTGCGCTCCCTCCCCTGTCACCGCCGTGATGTGCGCTCCCTCCCCTGTCACCGCCGTGATGTGCGCTCCCTCCCCTGTCACCGCCGTGATGTGCGCTCCCTCCCCTGTCACCGCCGTGATGCGCGTTCCCTCCCCTGTCACCGCCGTGATGCGCGCTCCCTCCCCTGTCACCGCAGTGATGTGCGCTCCCTCCCTTGTCACCGCCGTGATGTGCGCTCCCTCCCCTGTCACCGCCGTGATGTGCGCTCCCTCCCCTGTCACCCCCGTGATGTGCGCTCCCTGCCCTGTCACCCCGTGATCTGTGCTCCCTCACCTGTCACCCCGTGATCTGTGCTCCCTCACCTGTCACCCCGTGATCTGTACTCCCTCACCTGTCACCCCGTTATCTGTGCTCCCTCACCTGTCACCCCGTGATCTGTGCTCCCTCACCTGTCACCCCGTGATCTGTGCTCCCTCACCTGTCACCCCCATGATCTGTGCTCCCTCACCTGTCACCCCCGTGATCTGCTGTCCGTTCTCCCTCACCTCTCACCCCCGTGATCTGTGCTCTGCTCACCTGTCTCCTCCGTGATCTGTGCTCTGCTCACCTGTCTCCTCCGTGATCTGCGCTGCGCTCCCTCCCCCACCTCTCACCCTCCCCGATCTGCTGCCTCCTTCATCTCCTGTGACCCAGCTGCCTAGATCCATCCTGTAGGGTAACTATCCCCAATCTCACCTCCCACTCCCCTTCCCACCCATCCCCCCCACCCCCCCCCCATCCTCTGCCGCTCCTGCATCCACTGCGCCCTCTCCCATCCGCCCCCACCCTATCCCAGCCGCCGTCTCACAATCACAGATGCTCTCTTTATATGCCGCTGCCCCCCATCTGCTGCCGCCCCATCTGCCGCTGTTTTTTTTTTCTATGCCATGGGGGGTCTAGTTTCCAAAATGGGGTCACATGTGGGGGAGCTCCACTGTTTCGGCACCTCAGGGGGTCTCCAAACAGCATGTAATATGCTAATTATCCCAGACAATTTTGCATTTGAAACGTCAAATGACGCTCCTTGCCTTCCGAGCCCTGCTGTGCGCCCAAACATTTGAGTTCCACCACATATGAGGTATCTGCGTACTCAGGAGAAATTGCACAATACATTTTATGGTGCAATTTTTCTTGATACCCTTGTGAAAAAAAAGCTACCTGGTTGAAGTAACAATTTTGTGGTAAAAATGTTTTTTTTTATTTTCATGGCTCAACTCTATTAACTTTTGTGAAGCCCCCAGAGGCTCAAAGTGCTCAATAAACATCTAGATAAATTCCATGAGGGGTCTAGTTTCCAAAATGGGGTCACATGTGGGGGAGCTCCACTGTTTCGGCACCTCAGGGGCTCTCCAAACGCAACATGGTGCGGCTAACGATTCCATCTAATTTTCTTTTCAAAAAAGTCAAATGGCGCTCCTTCCCTTCCGAGTCCTGCCGTGCGCCCAAACAGTGGTTTTTCGCCACATATCAGGTATCTGTGTGTTCAGTAGAAATTGCCCAACAAATTTTGGGGGTTCATTTAATCCTGCTACCCTTGTGAATAAGCAATATTTGAGGCTAAATTAACATTGTTGCAAAAAGTAAAATGTTCATTTTTTCCTTCCACATTGCTTTAGTTACTGTGAAGCACCTGAAGGGTTAGAGCGGTAAAAGAGGAAAAAACATCAGGCACTCACCAGTTGTTGCTTGTGCAAGTTTTGTTGTTTTATTCGTGCAGGTTACAAGTGCATGGAGTGGAGGGGAGGGAGCGGACGCTACACACGTCCAAAGACGACGGCGGCCGTTTCGCACCTGTCTGGTGCTTCAGCTGGTCTGGATTGAGCTGACATCACATCCATTATATCCACGTAATACAAGTGGTTGATGTCAGCAGTGATTAAAACAAGTTTAAAATCAAACTGCAGTATTACTACTGAATGGGGTGCAAAATAAGCATGTACACACATATAAAGACATACAATAATATCACATATAGCTGGAATCTAGAAAAATTATCCCAAGAATACGCTCAACTCATTTTTATCATTTAGTCCTAATGGACCCAGAGCATTAAACTTCATAATATATTCTGCCTCCCTTCTGAGCAGAAGTTTGTGCGTATCCCCACCTCTGGCTGGAGTTTTAACTAAATCAATGCCTACAAATGATAATACATTAGGGTCAGAATTATGGACTTCTTTTATATGATTAATTAATATTGTAGCGCCTATTCCGCTAGAGATGGAATTTCTATGCTCCCTAAATCTTATAAACAAATTTCGAATAGTTTTGCCAATATAAAAATATTGACACGGGCAGAATATTACATACACCACCATTTTGGACCTGCAGGTAATCAGACTTTTAACATAATGTAGATGGCCACCTATTTTAAATGTTCTGCCAACTATATGGAATTGGCAAAATGAGCAATTGCCACATCTAAAATTACCTGTAGGGCCAGCATGGTGTAGCCAGGTCATGGGCGGTAAATAGCGTTTCTTAATCAGAATATCTCCAATATTCCTACACCTCCTGTGTGTCACTAGGGGCTTATTAATGGCCATGTCTCTAAGTTCATCAATCCCTTCGATTATATACCAATTTTTATTTATCACTGATTTTATTGTTCGGTCCATAGGTCCGAATTTAAAATTAAACACAAAACGATCTAATTGTTTTTTGGGGGGGAGATTGTTACAATTCCCGACAAGAGATCTTTTTTCAAGCTCTATTTTCTCCTCCGCTTGTGTCTGCATGGAGTTAATTAAATTCAAGGGATAACCCCTTTCCAAAAAGCGTTGTTTTAGGTCTTTTGTCTGAACTTGCAAAGCATCTGCATTATTGGTGATCCTATTCAGCCTTAAAAACTGGCTGAAAGGAACCGATTTCAATACATGCTCAGGATGGGCACTTTTGTAATGCAATAGTGTGCTCACTGTAGTCGGTTTTCTGTAGAGCTCTCTTGAAATTAACCCTTCATGGGCTGTTAATTTAACATCAAGGAACTCAATACATTTATCTCCGAAAAAATGTGTGAACAACATATTGCAATTATTTTCCGAATTTAAATATGCTACAAAGGAATTAAACTGCTCCCTATCCCCATCCCAAATTATCAGGACATCGTCCACAAATCGCATGTACTTTTTTATATGTTTGATATATGGATTGATGGGACTGTAAATTAAACGATCTTCAAGGTGCGCAAGGAACAAATTCGCAAAAGTACATGCCACCGGAGTCCCCATTGCTACTCCACTATTTTGTTGGTACCAAGTGTGCCCAAATTTGAAAGTATTATGTTTTAAGACCAAATTCAAAGCCTCTTCAATAAAATTAATTAAATGGGTATCTTCACCAAGCTCTCTCAACATATCTGTAATACTGTCTATTCCAAGGTTCTGCGGAATCCTTGTGAATAGGCTTTCCACATCTAAGGAAGCCCAATTAAATGTTTCTTGCCACTCGAACTGTTCAAGCTGCTCAATCAAATCTCTTGTATCTCTTACAAAAGATGGAATTGTTTTAGTAATGGATGCAACAGCCAGTCAAGATATGCTGAAAGTGGTTCGGTGAGAGATCCCACTCCCGAGACTATTGGTCTGCCTGGTGGTCTCTGTTCACACTTGTGTACCTTTGGTAGCCAATACCAGTGCGGTTTTGTTGGGAAATCAGGAAAGAGTTTTTCAGCTCTATTTTCCTTCCACATTGCTTTAGTTACTGTAAAGCACCTGAAGGGTTAATAACCTTCTTGAATGTGGTTTTGAGTAGCCTGAGGGGTGCCGTTTTTGGAATAGTGTCACTTTTGGGTGTTCTGTGTCATGTAGACCTTTCAAAATCGCTTCAAATGTGATGTGGTCCCTAAAAAAAGTGGCTTTGTAAATTTTGTTGTAAAAATGAGAAATTGCTCATAAACTTTGAACCCCTATAACTTCCTTACATTTTTTTTTTCCCAAAATTGTTCTGATGCAAAGTAGACATGTGGGAAATGTTATTTATTAATTATTTTGTGTCATATGCCTCGTTGGTTTTAGAGCATAAAAATTCAAAGTTTGAAAATTACAAAATTTTCAAAATTTTCGCGAAATTTCCGTTTTTTTTCACAAAGAAATGCAAAAATTATCGGCCTAAATTTACCACTAACATGAAGCCCAATATGTCACGAAAAAACAATCTCAGAATCACCGGGATCCGCTGAAGCGTTCCAGAGTTATAACCTCATAAAGTGACACTGGTCAGAATTGCAAAAAATGGCCTGGTCTTTAGGGTCAAAATAGGCTTG
Source organism: Anomaloglossus baeobatrachus (assembly GCF_048569485.1). Lineage (NCBI taxonomy): Eukaryota > Metazoa > Chordata > Amphibia > Anura > Aromobatidae > Anomaloglossus > Anomaloglossus baeobatrachus. Next base: position 312,737,324 of record NC_134357.1, on the reverse strand, counting down.
GGGCTAAAGGGGTTAAGGGGTAAATGTTTTAAAAATGATTGCATCCCTGGTCAAAACTAGTATGTTTTGCAAACTAAAGACATTTTGTAATTTATTTAGAATAACATTTTTCTATTCCCAGATAACTTTTTTCAAACATGCCTACATATCGTCTTCCTATGATAAACAAAAGAACCAAAAAGTCTTTATATTTGCCTGTATGCATAAATGCATCCCTAACTCAAAAAATGACACAAAGCAGCACTAGAGTAGTAAAAGTTATAATTTATTATCAAAAAAGGGTGAAAAAATCCCCACATATGGCCATATGCAAGCCAAATAAGGCTTGCACAATTACTAAAAAAATGCTGTATAGTAATCCCAAAAGTAAAGGGAGGAAAAAAATATATCTATTACGAAATACACCCCAAAAGAGGTCAATCTGAAAAAGGTCAGAGACCTGGATAGAAAAATCCAGTATACTAGGGGTGTCAAATACCCAACAGCAATTATGTAGGAGAGCTTACCGGAGGTATTATAGCCGCATGTGGACATAAACGTAGGGACAAGTCCCAACACGTGTTTTGCGTACTTCTTCAGGGTAACGTGGACAACAGACATATGAAGTGAGTATATATGAATGCCATGACCTCATGGAATCTGCAGCACCTGTCGCAATTAGAAGATTCCCAAGTGCATTGCAACAGCAGGAACGGCTGCTCCAGCGTCCACTGGGCTGGGAAAACCCCCAGTGACGTCAAATTACCCAGAGGATGCTAGGTGGAGATCCGCGCCTTCCGCGCATGTGCATACTGTGAACCCGAAAGTGCGACCACAGAGTGCCATAATATGTGCGGGCAGCAATAAAGGCAAACCGGAGATATTAAGAATATCCCACAAAACGACATAAAACACTAAGTATAATACAGGTTACATCGTTGGAGTCACCATTAAGGAATCCTGACATCATTAATTAAATACATGAAATACAATAATACAACGTCACAAGAACTATAGCGGCATCTATTATATGATGATATGGCAAAAAAAACAATAATAAAAAAAAACAAACATTATATTGTCATGACACGATGGTGTGTTTCTGTGCAGTTGGACATCAGATTTATATCTGGGTGCATTTGACATGAGAAGATCCGGCAGAGGCATATAAAGGCACGGGATGTAGTGAACTATAGAAAAAATAAGAGATTAATTAAAATAAGATTAAAAAAGACTCAGATAATGAGCCACACAAGAGTTCTCCAAACTCAGAAACAAAAAAACCCTCTTCTTTAACCCCTTCACGACCGCGGGCAGTAAAATTACGTCCTATTTTAACGTGACTTAACGACCAGGGACGTAATTTTACGGCCTAAACTTCATTTGATTGCCGTGGCCATAGCAACGGCTTTCAAATGATGTCTCCTGCTGTTTCTTACAGCAGGGGACCTTTGCCTGACCCCAGGGGGGGTGGCATCGCCACCCCCCATAGGCGATCGATGTGATTGGCTGTTCAAATCTGAACCGCCAACCACATCGTTCGCACTAATTTCGGCAAAAATAATGCCCGAATTAGTGCGATACTGTGAGATCCTGCTATGATCTATTGTAGCAGCTACAGCAGATCATAGCCGGATCTCTAACATGTCGCCCCCAGCCCCTGCAGCACTGATTCGAGCGATCGTGCTATGACGCGCAATCGCTCCAATCAGTGTGCAGTGGGGCGCTCTGATCTGCGGGTGGCCGCCCTCCCCAGGCCTGTCCTGGTCTGGGGACCCTCCCCCAACATGTCTGCAGCGTGGAGTGGCTGGTACTTTTGGTATCACGCCACCGCTGCTGCTGCCGCCGCCGCCTCTGATGTCACCGCCGCTCCTGCTATAATGGTAAGTATTCCGCTCCCTGCGCGCTCCCGTGAAGGCCCCTGCGCGCTCCCGTGAAGGCCCCTGCGCGCTCCCGTGAAGGCCCCTGCCCGTGCCCCCCCAATCTGCCTTCCTACACCCCGATCTGCCCCCCGGCATCCCGATCTGCTACCCACGCGATCTGCCTGCCTCCTCTGTCATCTCTATTCTGCTTCCAAGGTTCCTTCCTTCTGCCTTTGCTTCTCCGCCCCCTCTCCCCATCCCCCTCTGCCGCCCCCGACGTCCTCTTACCTGCCTTCACGGGTCGTCCGAGGTCTTCACTGGCCCGATCACATCTGCCTCCATCGCTGGGTCCTTCTGCTGATCTGTCCAACGTCCTGCCTGCTGCTGGTGTAAAGCTGTCTATCTCACTGCCTTCTTGTTCCTCTGCAGCTCTTCTGGTCAGTGATCCTCTTGGTACTGTGAGTAAAACTTTTTTTTTTTCTTGTATCCTGTCCATTTTTACACTTCATCCGTCCGTGCGTCCCGCCGAGCGTTGATCAGGGATGCAGATAACGGATCTGCATCCGTGGTCAGTTTTTGGTGTGACTTTTTTCCGTATTCGCAACGCTTTTTGTATCGCATCCGTCCGTGCGTCCCGCCATGCGCTGATCAGGGATGCACATAACGGATCGGCATCCCTGCTCAATTTTTGGCGTGACTTTTTTCCATATTTGCGATGCTTTTTGTATCGCATCCGTCCGTGCGTCCCGCCAAGCGCTGATCAGGGATGCACATAACGGATCGGCATCCCTGCTCAATTTTTGGCGTGACTTTTTTCCGTATTTGCAATGCTTTTTGTATCGCATCCGACCGTGCGTCCTGCAGCGGCCGATCAGTGCACTGCGTCTGTGCGTTTAAAAAGTCAAATGGCGTTCCTTCTCTTCTGAACCCCACCATGTGCCCAAACAATTACTTTCCACAACATATGAGGTATCTACGTACTCAGGAAAAATTGCACAATATGTTTTATGGTACATTTTTTCCTGGTACCGTTGTAAAAAAAAAAAGCTACCTGGTTGATACAAAAATATTGTGGTTAAAAAAAAATAATAATTTTCACGGTTTCAACGTTATCAACTTCTGTGGAGCCCCTGGGGGTACAAGGGGCTCACCAAACATCTAGAAAAATTCCTTGAGGAGTCTAGTTCCGAAATGGGGTAATTTGTGTGGGAGCTCCACTGTTTAGGCACCATAGGGGGTCTCCAAACGTGACATGGCGTCTGCTAATGATTCCAACCAATTTTGCTGTCAAATGGCGCTCCTTCTCTTCTGAGCCCCGCCATGCGCCCAAACAATTACTTTCCACCACATATGAGGTATCTGTGTACTCAGGAGAAATTGCACAATACGTTTTATGGTGCATTTTTTCCAGATACCCTTGTGGAAAAAAAGCTACCTGGTTCAAGTGACAGTTTTGTGGTGAAAAAAAAAATTGTATTCATGGCTCAACATTATCAACTTCTGTGGAGCCCCTTGGGGCTCGCTAAACATCTAGATAAACTCCTTGAGGGGTCTAGTTTCCAAAATGGGGTCACTTGTGGGGGAGCTCCACTGTTTAGGCACCATAGGGGGTCTCCAAAACGTGACATGGCGTCCGCTAATGATTCCAACCAATTTTGCTGTCAAATGGCGCTCCATCTCTTCTGAGCCCCGCCATGCACCCAAACAATTACTTTCCACCACATATGAGGTATCTGCGTACTCAGAAAAAAATGCACTATAAATTTTATGGTGAATTTTTTGCTGATACTCTTGTGAAAAAAAAGCTACCTAGTTGAAGCAACCGTTTTGTGGTAAAAAAAAAAATTTTTCTTTTCACGGCTCAACGTTAAAAACTTCTGTGAAGCCCCCAGGTGTTCAAAGTGCTCACCAAACATCTAGAAAAATTATTTGAGGGCTCTAGTTTCCAAAATGGGGTCACTTGTGGGGGATCTCCATTGTTTAGGCACATCAGGGGGTCTTTAAACCCGATATGGCATCAGCTAATGAGTGCAGCTAATTTTGCGTTCAAAAATTCAAATGGTGCTCCTTCCCTTCCGAGCTCCGCTGTGCGCCCAAACAATTGATTTTTACCATAATATGAGGTATTAGCGTACTCAGGAGAAAATGCACAATAAATTGTAGGGTGCACTTTCTCTTTTCTCCCTTGTGAAAATGAAAATTTTATGGCTAAAGTAACATTTTTGTGTTAAAAAGTAAAATTTTCATTTTTTCCTTCCACATCGCTTTGGTTCCTGTGAAGCACCTAAAGGGTTAATAAACTTCATGGATGTGGTTTTGAGCAGAGTGAGGGGTGCAGTTTTTAGAATGGGGTCACTTTTGGGTATTTTCTGTCACCTCGGCCTCTCAAAGACACTTCAAATGTGATGTGGTCCCTAAAAAAAATTATTTTCTAAATTTTGTTGGAAAAATGAGAAATCGCTGATGACCTTTGACCCCTTCTAACTTCCTAACGAAAAAAAAAATTTGTTTCGAAAATTGCGCTGATGTAAAGTAGACAAGTGGGAAAGTTTATTTAGTAACTATTATGTGTGACATATCTCTCAGATTTATGGGCATAAATTTGCAAAGTTTGAAAATTGCGAAATTTTCAAAATTTTTGCAAAATTTCCTAAATTTTCACAAATAAACGCAAAAATTATCGGTTTAAATTTACCACTGACATGAAGTACAATATGTCACGAAAAAACATTCTCAGAATCGCCAGGATCCGTTGAAGCGTTCCAGAGTTATAATCTGTCAAAGTGACACTGGTCAGAATTGCAAAAAATGGCCCGGTCATTAGGGTGTTTTAGTGGCCGGGGGTGAAGGGGTTAACACCTGGAGGGATTACAACAGGAGAAACAGAGGTGGAACAAGGGAATAAAAGGAAAGGGGAAAGAGGGCACTATGATAACAGCCCATACCTAAAGTACGCAAGGGATGCATTGATCAAAAGGAAAGACACAAAGGTTTGTCTCTCATTTAATTCATCGGGCGCCACTGTCCCAAGGAGAGAAATCCAACGGCACTCAATGCGTGCCAGTGCCTTGTGGATATCTCCACCTCTTAGCTTGAGATGCACACGGTCAATCCCCCTGACCTTTATGCCAGAGGGGTTCGACCCATGCTTCACTCTAAAATGGCGCTGGATTGTTTTGAGTGATCCAATGTCCTCAAGCTTGACTTGTTTGGCAGCAATTATGTCCCTAATGTGCTCCCTCATATGGACCCTAAGTTCACGAATAGTGAGCCCGACATATATTAAGCCACATCTACATGTGGCATAATAAATTACACCCGTGCTGCTACAAGAAATATAATGCCGGATTTCAAAAGTCTTGGATCCATCTGAAGAGGCAAAGGACGTGGCCCTGATGATATTACAGTGGTGGCACGCGAGGCATGAGCCACAAGGCTAACACTTCCATTTAGGGCGCCCTTTATGGAATGGTAGCCCAGTTCGCGTGACATAGTGGCTGTGGACCAATATGTCGTGCAGGCTCCTACCACAACATGTCGTAAGGGGGCACTCAGGCAGCATCTCCTGCAACACTTGCACGGTTTGTAAAGCTGACCAATGGTTAGTGAGAATCCCATTGGTGAATAAAGGACAAAGTAAATCTAACCCTAGATTCATCAGACCACCCGCTTTCCGGGTTAAATCTCAGGAAAAGTTGATCTTTTGGTGCCAGTTTAGTGCGTCAGTACGCCCTTATAATAGACCTCCCACTATATCCTCTCTCAGTGAATCTGTCTCACATCTCTCTGGCTCGATCTTCAAATACTGGTCCATCAGAACAAATTTGCTTCAATCGAATGAATTGTCCTATTGGCACAGCATTGATAGTAGATTTAGGGTGGCCAGAGGACACGTGTAACAGTGCATTCACTGAGGAGGGTTTACGGTAGATATCGGTGGTTAAGACCCCACTGTCGCCAATAGATATCGTAAGACCCAAAAAATCAATCTTTACTGCATCAGCTGGTAGGTAAGGAGAAAGTTGTAGGAATTGGAGTTCAAGTGGCACACAAAGTCCTCAAGTTCTGGGGCGGGTCCCCCCAAAATTACAAAAATGTTGTCAAAGTAGCGGAGCCAGCACTGTGCATGGGAGCTAGCAGGCGCACCGCCGCCAAACATATCCCTCTCCCAGAACCCAGGAAGAGGTTAGTGTACGATGACGCGCAAGCCGCCCCCATCGCAGTGCCGCGCCGCTGGAGGAAGAACCGCTCACCAAAGATGAAGACATTGTGCTTCAGTATGAACTCCAATAATTCAAGGATGAGGGACTGCAAAGAGGGCACCCAATTACTCATGCCCAAGAAGTACTCAACTGCTTGAAGGCTGTGTTCATGACAGATGTTGGCATACAATGCTTCCTCCTCAATCTCATCAGGACGAAAACTTGATTTTGAATTTTTTGAATGTAGTTTATGAAGGACAAGCTTCCTGAGGAAGAGGTTCAAATCCTTTGAAACTGTAAATAGATCGAGGTTAGAATCAGGCACAAAGATTAAACCCAATTTCAAACCTGATCATTTGTTAACACGACTTTAGATAGATTAATCACTTCCAACTCATTAGTATTGCCTTTCTTCGTAGATACAAATGGAACTGATCCAGATTTAGCACCACCAAAAGGTGCCTTGCCGGGTCGGATCTTACCAATTAAACCTCTAGTGATAGGTCTGCATATGGACTCAGTCGCGGACAAGTTTTCATCTTCTACTGATGAGATAGAGGAGGCCGAAACAGAAGCAGAGAGACCAGCCACGTGCATCTTACGGCGTTGTATTCCCTTCCAGCAATAGACTTGCTGGTTCTTATAATCTGTGATGTTGTGATGGTATTTTTTAGTCTTGGTAGTCACTAACTCCTTCTTCCATTTGGCAAATTCCTTATTAATGGTCTCATTGAACTTAGTAAGCTCCACGGGGGTTAATTCATTGGCCAGGTGTCACTGAAGTGCAGTAATCTCTAAATCAATGTCACAGAGTGATGCTTCATTATTTTTGATAATCAATTGCATAAAGATCCTGGAGCACACAGTAGCTGCATCCTGCCAGTCCCTTTTGAAAATTTTATCCATGACATTGAAAGAGGGAAACACCTGTATCCTCAGACCTCTAGGTATTAAACCCCATTTGACATAGCGTTACATAAAGGCCTTGTTCTACCAAAGTCTCATCCTATTGTTGAGCAAAAGTTTAGCTTGATTGCAAAGCTCTCTGTGTGATCTAGAGTCAGAGTGGTCTGTTATGATAGTGCCCTCTTTCCCCTTTCCTTTTATTCCCTTGTTCCACCTCTGTTTCTCCGGTTGTAATCCCTCCGGGTGTTAGAGAAGGGGTTTTTTTTGTTTCTGAGTTTGCAGAGCTCCTGTGTGGCTCATTATCTGAGTCATTTTAATCCTTTTTTAATTTTTCTCTTATTTTTCTACAGTTCGCTACATCCCGTGCCTTTATATGCCTCTGCTGAATCTCCTCATGTCAAATGCACCCAGATATAAATCTGATGTCCCAATGCACAGAAACACACCATCGTGTCATGACAATCTGATCTGTTTTTTTTTTTTGCCATATCATTATATAATGGATGCCGCTATTGTCCTTCTTGCGTTGCATTATTGTATTTCATGTATTTAATTAATAAGAGAAACTGTGGAAAAAGAAGCGCAATAGGGTCTTACCCCAATATATACAGGGTGAGGAAATGAGCAATACTACTCACCAAAAGGGGTTGTGAAAGTCACAACTCCTATAACAGCATGTAACTCCAAGCCATGGCAGCGGTCCCAATAAGGTAGATAACAGAGAGCAGTAGAGATGGGTTTCAAAGCCGCGCCAATGACCAACAGATCATGAAAGCTTAAGATTAATGTTGCTTTATTTCATGCACAGGTCTACGCGTTTCAGGAGACACAGCTCCCTTCCTCAGGACAAACTGGCAAAGAACATCAAATCTGCTGTATAGAGAGCCTACACAACATTATATACCTTAGAGATGACGTCATGACACACCCCCAAAGAAAAAAATCTGCGGGAATCTATACCTTTCAAGGTCACAAATGACGTAGTACATTGTAATAAAAGAATAATACAATTTATCTCTTTATAAACTCTCTCTTTCATCCCAAGACATTAAAAATAATGAATAAAAATTTGTATTGAAAAAATATGTAAGAGTGGTTTAATTGAGTTCTAAAAAAATATATATGTATATAAATGTATCTATATATGTGCATACAAATATATCAGTGTATCAGAGGTTGCCTAGAACACTATAGATAGCGTCAGGCACTCATCAACCCAGGAGCCGGGAACAGTGTGCGGGGAACGTGCAGCTGATTGTGCCACTCATTATATGTGGATCGGTTTACTAACCGATCCTGTTGAGGGTATCCATCCCCCTTAGGTGGAAAGAAGAGGGGGGGACAGGAGAAAGAATCAGGGTGAAGAATAGTGTGAAAAAACAGTAGTATGGAGAACGCAAGTGCTAGTTACAGTGAAGTAATACACGTTGTGAAATTAAAATAATCTATCGCAAGAGCGTCAGTGAAGAAGTGATTACATTTCAGGGGTTAAAGGCAGCACGATTGCTCACATCAATAAAAGGACAAATATGTGTGTGTACTAATATATGAATTACGGTCCACAATAATTAGCACATAGCTAAAAGGACTCAAATTGAGAGGTACGGTAAGTGTGAGCAGAATATGCCCGTGTATGAAGGTATAATTTTTATTAGAACAGGGACAGCAAGACGGGACCAAATTATATGTAGGTATAGTGAACGGACTTTACTTGGAACAAACATGAATTCTATTACGGCTCACAGGCCGTTCAAATTACAGATTCACTGAAGTGAACAGCGAATCGGACAAGTAAGCGGGGTGAAACGAGTTCAACACCCTGGGAAACTATTCAGTGCGCATGCTCGATTGATAGATATGAAGCCGGTGCTCCATAGAGAACTCTGAAAGGATGGCAGGGTCAAGTAAGTTCAGGAGCGTGGGAAAATTTATAGTGCGCATGCCCTAGTGCACCAAATGTCCTATGTAGCTGAAAACAAAGAGAATACGAAATAGATTAAAGGAGGGAAAACAATCCCCCAAACGGGCCAAGTCAGAGAGCCTCTTGGTCCCGGTTCAGGCCTACAGTGTGGCATCAAGATCAGTATAAATATCCTAAAAACCTTTTGTAGATACGTGTAAAAAATAATGAATAAATGATGGATAAATATATGTGTAAAATAGGTGGTGTATGTACATGTATTAAAATTTGTGTTATTTAAGACCCGACATGTAAAAAGAAAATACATTATTATACACGGATAAAAAGAAGAGACAGGCATATAAAAAACACTTAAAACCATGAATATAATAATATGAAAAGAATACGAATAAAAAATAGGAATAAAAGCAACTACCGGAGATCATTCTCAATTAATAATAAAATATTTGTATATAAGGCTGATATATCCAGAGATACAAATAAATAGGAGTCTTTCCACTCAACATCCTTAATAATATTAATGAGATGTGTAGACTCATGTAGATAGCTTCTCAAGTTGGTAACATGGACTCTCATAACCCGATCTATATAGGCAGCCAAGTTTACCGTTAGGGAGTCAATCAAAAGATGAGAGGAAATTTCTTGAAATTAAGAACCCAAAAGTAGCATTCTACTATCACTTGCCCAAAATACACAAGAGCCTTCAAAACCCCCCAGGGAGGCCCATCATCTCTGGGATTGACTCCCTAACGGTAAACTTGGCTGCCTATATAGATTGGGTTATGAGAGTCCATGTTACCAATTTGAGAAGCTATCTATGTGATTCTATACATCTCATTATTATTATTAAGGATTTTGAGTGTACAGACTCCTATTTATTTGTATCTCTGGATATATCAGCCTTATATACAAATATCTCCCATGATTTAGGTCCAGAGTGTTTCAAACAGTTCCTTTTGGCAGATGACCAGCTGCCTGAGGCTCAAAAAGAATTTCTCCTAGAAGGGATGAGATTTATATTAACAAACAACTATTTCACCTTTCAAGATAGACTATATCATCAGTGCTGCGGCACCGCAATGGGGTCAAAGGTCACACCTACCTTCGCTAATCTCTTCATGGGTATGTTCGAATTACAATATATATATAATTCTGAATATTTCAAAAATGTAATTGTATATAAAAGATATATTGATGACCTGTTCTTAATCTGGGACAATTCAGGTGACAATATAGATAATTTCTTGGGCCATATAGGTAACAATAATTGGGGTCTCACCTTCTCCCCTAATGTTAAAAATGATATGATTGATTTTTTGGATCTGACTATTATGCACATAAAGAGAGCAATTCATACAAAAACTGTTTTCAAAAAGGTGGATAGTAACGGTTATATCCATTTCTCCAGTAGCCATTATAATAAATGGCTCAGAAATGTCCCGAAAAATCAATTTCAAAGAATCCGTAGAAACTGCACATCAGATGGAGATTTTTTCACACAGGCCAATATCCTGAAGGAGAGATTCCTGGATAAAAATTACCCCCTCTCATTGATTAAAAAAGCATATAAAGATAGTAAAATTCTAACACAGATGGATCTAATTACACAGAATAAAATCTCAGATAAATCTGATAAGGCTTTTTCCTCAAATCTCTTGATTACTTATAGCAATGATGGGGACTTGATTAAGAACATCATTTGCAAACACTGGAAAATCCTTCAGAATGATCCCTTCTTGAAGGATGCTATACCGGAGGTACCAGGGATAACCTACCATAGGGCCTCCACTCTAAAAAAACAATTGGCCCCTAGTAGATTGAGAAATAAAATTGTTACAGAAACAACTATTAATACGGTGGGGGCCTTTAAATGTCTAGTAAAAACTGTTTGTGCTGCAAGTCCATTCAACACAAAAGGGTTAATTTCAATTCCTCAGTTGGGGGAAGATGTTTTTTCTATCAAAACCCACCTTACGTGTCAGTCAGACTTTGTCATATATCTGATTGAGTGTGAATGCAACAAACAGTACATAGGAAGAACGACTCAGGCACTACACAACAGATTGAACTCCCATAGACACAATATAAAAATAGGGTTCATGCTACATGGCCTTTCTAGACATGTTACCATATGCCACGATGGGAAATCAAAATTTAGGATTACTCCCATTGAGCAGATACCCCATTTTGCTCATAACCGTATTGAACTATTGAAGAAAAAAGAAACATACTGGATCTACAAATTGAACACTCTAAAACCCTTTGGTCTTAATGAGGTTACAGATCTATTTTACTGAGGTACTACTTTTAGATATTTATTGTCATTCTAATATTTTATTATTAATTTAGAATGATCTCCGGTAGTTGCTTTTATTTCTATTTTTTATTCTTATTCTTTTTATATTATTATATTCATGGTTTTAAGTGTTTTTTATATGCCTGTCTCTTTTTTTTATCCGTGTAAAATAATGTATTTTCGTTTTACATGTCGGGTCTTCAATAACGCAAATTTTAATACATGTACATACACCACCTATTTTACACATATATTTATCCATCATTTATTCATTATTTTTTACACGTATCTACAAAAGGTTTTTAGGATATTTATACTGATCTTGATGCCGCACTGTAGGCCTGAACCGGGACCAAGAGGCTCTCTGACTTGGCCCGTTTGGGGGATTGTTTTCCCTCCTTTAATCTATTTCGTATTCTCTTTGTTTTCAGCTACATAGGACATTTGGTCCACTAGGGCATGCGCACTATAAATTTTCCCACGCTCCTGAACTTACTTGACCCTGCCATCCTTTCAGAGTTCTCTATGGAGCACCGGCTTCATATCTTTCAATCGAGCATGCGCACTGAATAGTTTCCCAGGGTCTTGAACTCGTTTCACCCCGCTTACTTGTCCGATTCGCTGTTCACTTCAGTGAATCTGTAATTTGAACGGCCTGTGAGCCGTAATAGAATTCTTGTTTGTTCCAAGTAAAGTCCGTTCACTATACCTACATATAATTTGGTCCCGTCTTGCTGTCCCTTTTCTAATAAAAATTATACCTTCATACACTGGGGCATATTCTGCTCACACTTACCGTACCTCTCAATTTGAGTCCTTTTAGCTATGTGCTAATTATTGTGGACCGTAATTCATATATTAGTACACACACATATTTGTCCTTTTATTGATGTTAGCAATCGTGCTGCCTTTAACCCCTGAGATGTAATCACTTCTTCACTGACGCTCTTGCGATAGATTATTTTAATTTCACAGCGTGTATTACTTCACTGTAACTAGCACTTGCGTTCTCCATACTACTGTTTTTTCACACTATTCTTCACCCTGATTCTTTCTCCTGTCCCCCCCTCTTCTTTCCACCTAAGGGGGATGGATACCCTCAACAGGATCGGTTAGTAAACCGATCCACATATAATGAGTGGCACAATCAGCTGCACGTTCCCCGCACACTGCTCCCGGCTCCTGGGTTGATGAGGGCCTGACGCTATCTATAGTTTTCTAGGCAACCTCCGATACACTGATATATTTGTATGCACATATATAGATACATTTATATACATATATATATTTTTTTAGAACTCAATTAAACCACTCTTACAAATTTTTTCAATATCAAAGTGGAGAAGGAGAAGGGGTTAAACCCGCGCAACTACGCGTTTCAAGGTCTGTGACCTCTTCATCAGGACACAGACCTTGAAACGCGTAGACCCATGGAATAAAAGAATGTTCTGAATTATCAACATCTCCTCTGAATTTATCTGGCGGATTGCGCGGGTTTAACCCCTTCTCCTTCTCCACTTTGATCTGCAAACACGTGGGGCCGCTGCAGCCGCCATTATCTGATGCTATCTATGGTGGTTGTGACCTCTCACAACCTGAATCGGTGAGTGTATTGTGATATATGCTAAACCGTATGTGTAATCTGGTAAAACCCTATCAGCGCTTCTCTTTTCTAGTTTCCATATACATTTTTTCAATACAAATTTTTATTCATTATTTTTAATGTCTTGGGATGAAAGAGAGAGTTTATAAAGAGATACATTGTATTATTCTTTTATTACAATGTACTACGTCATTTGTGACCTTGAAAGGTATAGATTCCCGCCGATTTTTTTCTTTGGGGGTGTGTCATGAGTCATGACGTCATCTCTAAGGTATATAATGTTGTGTAAGCTCTCTATACAGCAGATTTGATGTTCTTTGCCAGTTTGTCCTGAGGAAGGGAGCTGTGTCTCCTGAAATGCGTAGACCTGTGCATGAAATAAAGCAACATTAATCTTAAGCTTTCATGATCTGTTGGTCATTGGCGCAGCTTTGAAACCCATCTCTACTGCTCTCTGTTATCTGCCTTATGGGGACCGCTGCCATGGCTTGGAGTTACATGCTGTTATAGGAGTTGTGACTTTCACAACCCCTTTTGGTGAGTAGTATTGCTCATTTCCTCACCCTGTATATATTGGGGTAAGACCCTATTGCGCTTCTTTTTCCACAGTTTCTCTTATTAATGAAATACATGAAATACAATAATACAACGCAAGAAGGACAATAGCGGCATCCATTATATAATGATATGGCAAAAAAAAAAAAAAACAGATCAGATTGTCATGACACGATGGTGTGTTTCTGTGCATTGGGACATCAGATTTATATCTGGGTGCATTTGACATGAGGAGATTCAGCAGAGGCATATAAAGGCACGGGATGTGGCGAACTGTAGAAAAATAAGAGAAAAATTAAAAAAGGATTAAAATGACTCAGATAATGAGCCACACAAGAGCTCTGCAAACTCAGAAACAAAAAAAAACCCCTTCTCTAACACCCGGAGGGATTACAACCGGAGAAGCAGAGGTGGAACAAGGGAATAAAAGGAAAGGGGAAAGAGGGCACTATCATAACAGACCACTCTGACTCTAGATCACACAGAGAGCTTTGCAATCAAGCTAAACTTTTGCTCAACAATAGGATGAGACTTTGGTAGAACAAGGCCTTTATGTAACGCTATGTCAAATGGGGTTTAATACCTAGTGGTCTGAGGATACAGGTGTTTCCCTCTTTCAATGTCATGGATACAATTTTCAAAAGGGACTGGCAGGATGCAGCTACTGTGTGCTCCAGAACCTTTATGCAATTGATTATCAAAAATAATGAAGCATGACTCTGTGACATTGATTTAGAGATTACTGCACTTCAGTGACGCCTCGCCAATGAATTAACCCCCGTGGAGCTTACTAAGTTCAATGAGACCATTAATAAGGAATTTGCCAAATGGAAGAAGGAGTTAGTCACTACCAAGACTATAAAATACCATCACAACATCACAGATTATAAGAACCAGCAAGTCTATTGCTGGAAGGGAATACAACGCCGTAAGAGACACGTGGCTGGTCTCTCTGCTTCTGCTTTGGCCTCCTCTATCTCATCAGTAGAAGATGAAAACTTGTCAGCGACTGAGTCCATATGCAGACCTATCACTAGAGGTTTAATTGGTAAGATCCGACCCGGCAAGGCACCTTTTGGTGGTGCTAAATCTGGATCAGTTCCATCTGTATCTACAAAGAAAGGCAATACTAATGAGTTGGAAGTGATTAATCTATCTAAAGTCGTGTTAACAAATGACAGTCTTCGCATGCGCAGTAGACGCGGCTCTCCACCTAGCGTCCTCTGGGTAATTTGACGTCACTGTAGGTTTTCCCAGCCCAGTGGACGCTGGAGCAGCCATTCCTGCCATTGCAATGCACCTGGGAATCTCTTAATTGCGACATGTGCTGCAGATTCCATGAGGTCATGGCATGCATATACTCACTTCATATGGCAGTTGTCCACAGTCCCCTGAGGAAGTACATGAAAAACATGTTGAGACTTGTCCCCACGTACGTCCACATGCGGCTATAATACCTCCAGTAAGCTCTCCTACATAATTGCTGTTGGGTATTTGACACCCTTAGTATACTGGATTTTTCTATCCAGGTCTCTGACCTTGTTCAGATTGACCTCTTCTGGGGTGTGTTTCTTGTAATACATATATATTTTTATCCTCCCTTTACTTTTGGGATTACTATACAGCAATTTTTTAGTAATTGAGCAAGCCTTATGTGCCTTGCATGTGGCCATATGTGGAGATTTTTCACCCTTTTTGTCATTGTCCTGTCTACCCTTATTTTTGTACATCATATCCCTTGCACTTTTTTGATAATAAATTATTACTTTTTCTACTCTAGTGCTGCTTTGTGTCATTTTTTGACTTAGGGATGTATTTATGCATACAGGCAAATATAAAGACTTTTCGGTTCTTTTGTTTTTCATATGTCTATTGAAGTTGTTGCCTTCCATATTTCCTAATGAGGTTCTTTATTACTGCTCTGCGTTATTTATATCCTCTTCCCATGTAAGAAGACCAGTACTATAAATAATGTGTGATCATTATGGAGTCAGTCTATTATATATTTTGCATTGGGTCTAAGAAGCATTTTTATGTTACTGATCCTAGCTTCACTTCATCCTAAATTAGAAAAGTAAATGATCTCAATGAGAACATTGTAGATTTTCTGTTAATTTTTTTTTTACCATGGCAACAAATGTATTGCCATATTGCCATTTCATCTGTCATCTATCAAAGTTTCCATTCCCTGACTTTGTACGTGACGTTTTTCCCATATGATCTTGATTATCACAGTAGAACTAAGTTTTCACGGCAAATAAAAGAATACTACATCATTTTAATAAAACCATTATGCAGGACAAGAAGTTAAGAGCATGTTAGAATATTGTTTGAAAGGCGTCCTATTATTTCCCTCCCTGTACATACACATATACACTGCAGACTGAGATTCTAGACTTCAAATACAACAAAGTCAGGGGCCACGTAATCAATCTGCTGTGAATGGTGCCAGCTTGAAATTATTTTACCAAACAGTCTACAGAAACTATGGAAAATAATGTGGATTGTAAATAGACGTGTCTCTACAAGCTAGGATGTCATCAGTATATTGTTTGTACTAATCTGCAAAAATAGAAGCTATCCTACCGCACAAAACTAGATAAAATATATTTTACTATTTAAATTAATGTTTGCCAAGAAATACATATTTAAAGTCTCCTGACTATGTTACGGGTATAAGCTAGAATTTAGCAGAAATGAAAAATAAAAAATATATATAAACTGTATATATATATATATATATATATAATGTTTATATACAGTATATTTAAAATCACTGATAGTTGACGTGGAAATATTGATCTTCTCAAGATGATGCTACCTTTCATGGGGTTGAATAACTTTGTAAAAAAATCCAGTTATATCAGGAGCCAAAATAACGTTTAAGCAACCAAAAACAGCTGCACAAGGCTCAAAAGGTAAGGCCGACCACCTCTACCTCCAAAGAAGGGGGAACCTGCATTATGCACTATTGGACGTTCAAGGGTCCTACACATTGTTCTTGCACAGGTAGTAGTGTAGCTACCAGGGGTGGAGGAGGGTGGCAAGGGATACAGTCACCCTGGTTCCCTCACTCACAGGGCACACGAGGAGCTACTACTGTAATGGGCACAGGGTGGTAGCCATGGGTGAACTTTGCATTTTCTAAGCCTCATATAAATTAAAGTTCTGTGTATGTGTGTGTGTGTGTGTGTGTGTGTGTGTGTGTGCTGGTGGTGTTACTTGAAGTACCTTCAGGCTAGTCCTGTTATGCTCATCACCAGTTCCATGGGACTTCCAGATAAGGACAACAGACATATTCATAAAAATGAAGTACTCTTTACTTGGCACAACACTGAAGCACAAAATGCAGCAGGCAGCACACTTCATGGTATTTTCTGTATAAAACAGAGGCACAATCAGTGTGGTTCCTAGCAACAGCACTTTACAGTCTTTTAACCAAGCAAGATAAATTATCACCAGAACCGACAGGTCAATATGTTTCGCTGAGCATCTTGCACACAAAGCCACCATCAATGTTTCCTTACGAGGGCTGCTCTTAGAGCTGCATCACCCTTCCATCATCTCTTCACCGGGTCACCTACCAATGCAATACACTGGTCTCATTACATTCTTGGCTTCTTTCCCACAAGTCTCCTCCAACCTGCCTAACAATGTGACCACTGTCACTCCAATAGGTTCCCTTTAATGGTTTTGTGCTGTTTCTTTGCTATTTGTTTCACACCACACCAGCTTCAGTAGAACAAATCCTTCCTTCAACTGTACTGTCAACATACAGACCCCTGAACCAGGAACTTCCTTTCCTCTTCTTTCACTTTTGGTTTTATTTCTATATAACCTAAGGGTACATGCTCATGATCATTAATAGCAGCATTTCGAAGCAAGCATGTTTTCCTTCATACAGTACAAGCACAGTGGATGGGATTTATAGAAATCTCATGCCCACTGTGCTTCTTTGTACCGCAATGTGAACTGACATGCAGTGTGGCTTTCTGAGCCGCAGCATGTCAATTTATCCTTGCGGATAAGTGAGTGTTCTCAGATGGAGAACAGAGCGAAAGTCCGCTGCACCCAGAACCCTGATTGTGTGCACAGAAGCTGCATTCTCCTGTGGAGAACACTTGCGTCTCTGCAGGAGAACACACATGGCATCTAGAACGCAGCGTGTATGGATCGTGGGCACATACCCTTACACTACTTCTCCTTGGCTGGCTAAGAGCTTAATCCAATAATACCTAAACATAGGGAAATCGAACTATGTCTAGAGGAAACTAATGACCTTTTGTGGCAGGTTCTAATACTGTTGAGACTTAAAGCTATTCATCTTATACATTAGCAACACTGCTATATCTAACACTACACCTTATTATACCTACAAACAGTGCTATACATTATACCTTACAATAATATTGCTGCATAAAAACACATGTCCATACATTTGAAACAAAATCACTGATGTCTTCAGGGGGGTATATAACAGTAGGTTTACCCTTACACTGCCAGTGCAAACTATAGACATAACCTCTGTACACTACTGCTTTCTGTTCTTTAGACCACAGGCTGCTTTAATCCTGCATTCTCAAGAACTGTATGAATGCACAGCCATTTAGAGTCTCAGCGTGGTGACGTCATTGCGCCGAGACATTGATGTCCTGTGTATGGGATGACAGCAGGTTGATCCTCCTGTACTTTGCTGGTGGACTCAGCAAGATCCTGGATTAGGTGAGTATATGGTATTTTTAATTTTTATTAAAACATGTAGTGTGACTGTGTGAGCATTTTAAAGTATGAAGGACCCTCTTACAGTGAAAAGGCTACTGTGAGGGGCACTTCATACATTCTAGCGGGTATTGTGCAGGGTTCTTATACAATGTGGGACCTCCATAAAGTTGAGGTACAATATACAGCATGGGATCTAATGTGGAGGCCATTATACAGCGTGGAACCCAATACCATCTAACAATGTGTGGGCAGTTCTACCATCTAGAGGGCACAAAGGAGGCATTTGACTATGTAAGGTGCACAGTGGTGGGCATTATTATGTGGGGCACTAGAAGGAGCTCTGTTTTAGTACCACACAGCAGGTATGATAATAGGGAGCATACGACAGCAGCAACTCAGCATTGGGGTGATAATAATAATAATAATAATAATAGTAAAGTTTATTTATATAGCGCCAACATATTCCGCAACACTTGAACACAGAGCGCAAGAGTCTTTAAATTTACCAGAATATAGAAATACCCCAAAGACACCGTGATACAAATGTATAAAACATTTTATTTTATAGTGCACAGGGTATTACAGTACATACAAAACAACAATCATAAAGAAACCAGATGAGTAGGTGAAGGAAGAGGGGAGAACCCCACGTGACCCAGGAAATATGTCAAAAATTGTAGCGGACCTGCTAGACCAAATAAATGTAAATCTTATTGTAGCAGCCTCATGCCCGTAGAAACGATCTTACATAGGGGCAAAAACATCCATTGTGCCACTAATTCATGGCCCCATAGCCTAAGCCTATGGCCTTATATCAGGTCATGACTCAAAAGGCCTGTATGTAGAGTTGCACAATGGACGGAATACCCTCTAAGGCAAGGTTATCACTCAATACAAATATACAGAATTAGGAGATGCCCAAGCAGTATCGTATTAGTCAGTCATTAATAAGGCATGCAGGCTTACCACAAACAAATTAAGCGTCCGAAAATCCTGGAGGGCACGTGGGGACCGACGTCCCAACACGTGTTTCGTCCAATACTTCGTCGGGGGACGATGATTAAAAGAGTGCCAAGAGTGGAGCTTAAAAAGGGACCTTGATTGATGACACACCTCCTTTTCCCCATGTGCACCGGGGTGAGTGGCCGCTGCAGACCGCGCCGTGGCTCAGTATCGGCGGCCGGAAGTCGACGGAGCGAGAACTTCCGGTGACGTCACCATACGATACTTCCGGTTTTTCCGCCGCAACAAGCGTTGCCAACAGACGGAACCACTGCAGTGCTGGGTAAGGTGAACCGGCCCATAATGAACCTCTCCATCATAACCCCATACGTGGCTTCACTAGTGACTTGGAGCGAATTTTACTGAGGGCATTTGAGGAGGGGATTATCCCTAAAAAAATTTACGAGGGCCTCCTAGTAAAAACACCTGTCGTTCCAACTTTCTACCTCCTCCCCAAGATTCACAAAAACCCAAAGACACCTCCTGGGCGTCCCATTGTCTCTGGCATGGGAGGGCTGTGTGACGTCACATGCAAATTTATCGAACATTACTTGCACCCCTTGGTGGAGACGCTGCCCTCTCATGTCAGAGACACTGCGGACGTCTTAAGGAGATTGGAGGGTCTTATCTTGGAGGAGGGGGCGATTTTGGTAACGATGGATGTGGAGGCCCTGTATTCCAGCATTTGCCATCGGGATGGGCTGGCCGCCGTGCGATTCTACCTGGATTCGAGTAGTCTCGATGGGTCCTTGTCCGCCCTCATCATGGAGCTGTTGGAGTTTATATTGACGCACAATTTCTTTGTTTTTCGAGACCGGTTCTTCCTCCAGCGGCGCGGCACTGCGATGGGGGCGGCCTGCGCGCCGTCTTACGCAAACCTCTTTCTCGGTTATTGGGAGAGGGAGGTTTTCGGGGACGGCGTGCCGGCGAGCTCCCATGCGCAGTGTTGGCTGCGCTATATTGACGACATATTGGTCATCTGGGGGGGAACCGGCTCTGGGCTGGAGGATTTTGTGCGCCATCTTAACTCCAACGGCTATAACATCTATTTAACTCATCAGGTCGGACCAAGGACAATCGAATTTTTGGACATTCGAATCTCGGTGGAATCTAGCGGGGCTGTCGCCACTACCATCTTCCGGAAAACCACCTCGGTTAATTCCCTCCTCCACGCTACCTCGGGTCACCCCAGGTCGACGGTGAATGCCATTCCGACGGGCCAGTTTCTGCGGTTATGCAGGCTGTGCTCGTCGGATGAGAGATTTGAATCGGAATCAGGGGATATGAGGGAGAGGTTCATAATGAGGGGGTACAGCCAGAGATCCATCAAAAAAGGCTACCAGCATGCTAAATACTCCCAGCGGGACCAGCTTCTATCTGGGAACACAATTACAAAACCCACATCTAGTCCAGTGGCAAGATTTATTTCCACCTATTGCCGACAGTGGGACCAAATCAGGGGTGTACTAAATAAACATTGGGCCATCCTCCATACTGAGCCCTCTCTTCGTGGCTATTTACCAGAATGCCCCTTGATGACGGCAAGGAGGGGGAGGAGCCTCAGGGATGCATTGGTGCATAGTCACTATGTGGCCAAGAGAACCCCCCTTTTTGGATGTGGTCCCCAACGTGTCGGCTGCTACCCTTGTGGTAGCTGCCGGGGCTGCCAGAACATCATCCGGGCCACAACCTTCTGCTCAGCGGACGGAAAGAGGGAGTTTTCCATTCGGGCATATATCTCTTGCAGCACATCTGGCGTAATATATTACGCCACGTGTGGCTGTAATAAGATATATGTTGGTCTGACCTCACGTGAGCTCCGAATTCGCACGAGGGAGCATGTGCGCGATGTTCTGGCGGCCAAAGAGGCCACCAACCCCGAATCCCTAAAAACGATCCCCAGACATTTTAGGGAGGCTCACAATTGTGACCCTGCATCCCTCCAGGTCCGTGGCATTGACAGGGTACATCTGGGAATTCGGGGCGGGGACCTAAAAAAACGGTTGGCACAGATGGAGTGCCGTTGGATCTTTGTTCTGGGTACTCAGGCACCAGATGGGCTGAATGAACGGCTCTCCTTTGCCCCTTTTTTGTAATCATCGCTCTTATCCCCATTATAATGATATCTTGGGTGAGTCCGACTGAGGGGAAGTAAGAGGGAGGCGGAGTCCCTCTCAGTCGGATTTAATGAAACTCGAAAACTTGCTTTCAGGGTGGTTGGGTCCACCCTGGCTATGCAATAGAGGTGTGAATAGCTGCGTAGCCCCCTGTGTGTCTTTTAGGATTTTGAGTGTTATCTTTTCATGCTGTATATATTGGTGGTCTTACGACTCTTTTAACAGTGTGTCTTTTCTTTTGTTCAATTTTAAGGGACCTTCTTGTCATGAACCTTCCTCCTTGGCCCCCCCCCTCTTTCCCCACCCCCCCCCCAATACCCCCCTTCCCCCCCCCCCCCCTCCTTCCCCTCCCTTCCGTCTTAGTGCCCCCTTCATTTGGGTTCTGCTATCAATTTCGGCCTGGAAGAAATGGAGACTCGCATACACTTATAGAACCTGTAATTGGGAGGCTATGGAACGGTGATATACATGGACATGGAATATCTGTAATTGTTGGTTATATATCTATGTCTATTTCTTTTCCCTTTATTCCTTTGCAGACGTCTGCTTACTCATTCTATCTATCCTCCTTTTCTTCTTTCCCCTTTTTATGCACCATTTTTGGTGATTGTATATAAACAATGCTTGATATGTATGTACTTTATAATATGTATTCCCCTGATGGTGTCATTAGGTGATTTTGTACATATATAATAATGCCCATGTGTATTTATATACCACACTGTTATTGATGGGAGTATGGAGGTTGGATTAGTGTTTTCATTATGGGCCGGTTCACCTTACCCAGCACTGCAGTGGTTTCCGTCTGTTGATTCGCGTCCGTGGCAACGCTTGTTGCGGCGGAAAAACCGGAAGTATCGTATGGTGACGTCACCGGAAGTTCTCGCTCCGTCGACTTCCGGCCGCCGATACTGAGCCACGGCGCGGTCTGCAGCGGCCACTCACCCCGGTGCACATGGGGAAAAGGAGGTGTGTCATCAATCAAGGTCCCTTTTTAAGCTCCACTCTTGGCACTCTTTTAATCATCGTCCCCCGACGAAGTATTGGACGAAACACGTGTTGGGACGTCGGTCCCCACGTGCCCTCCAGGATTTTCGGACGCTTAATTTGTTTGTGGTAAGCCTGCATGCCTTATTAATGACTGACTAATACGATACTGCTTGGGCATCTCCTAATTCTGTATATTTGTATTGAGTGATAACCTTGCCTTAGAGGGTATTCCGTCCATTGTGCAACTCTACATACAGGCCTTTTGAGTCATGACCTGATATAAGGCCATAGGCTTAGGCTATGGGGCCATGAATTAGTGGCACAATGGATGTTTTTGCCCCTATGTAAGATCGTTTCTACGGGCATGAGGCTGCTACAATAAGATTTACATTTATTTGGTCTAGCAGGTCCGCTACAATTTTTGACATATTTCCTGGGTCACGTGGGGTTCTCCCCTCTTCCTTCACCTACTCATCTGGTTTCTTTATGATTGTTGTTTTGTATGTACTGTAATACCCTGTGCACTATAAAATAAAATGTTTTATACATTTGTATCACGGTGTCTTTGGGGTATTTCTATATTCTGGTAAATTTAAAGACTCTTGCGCTCTGTGTTCAAATGTATCTCCGAGTTGTTGCCTATAATGTCTGGATTTTCTTGTTATATATTCCGCAACACTTTACAATCCGATGGGGGGTTGTATAGACAAAAACAAAACAAAATAGTACATAATTCAACAGCTACAGTAGGAATGAGGGCCCTGCTCAAAAGCTTACAATCTATGGGGAAAAAGGGGGACACAAAAGGTGAAGCTCACTTGTAGATCTGGCCTGCCATCGTTATGCTAGTTTATTGGTTACATATAAAGATGAATGATCTGGTCTTTAGACAGTAACCTTTTGGGTGCCCTTACGTGCTATTGGTTGAATGTAGGATGTGAGGACAGAAATAGGAGAGAGAAGGTTACGAGTAGCATTTAGAAGGTGGGACAGGAGAGAGTTAGGTTAGTAAGTTATTATGATAAGCTTGTCTGAAGAGATGTGTTTTTAATGTACGCTTAATAACTTGGGGGCTGGATATTAGTCGCACTCTTTGGGGTAGTTCATTCCAGAAAACTGGCGCGGCATGGGAAAAGTCTTGGAGATGGAGGTATGACGTTCGTATTATGGAGGATGTTAGTCTAAGATGATTTGCGGAATGAAGAGCGCGGGTAGGATGATAGACAGAGATGAGGGATGAGCTATATGGTGGTGCAGAACTGTGGAGAGCTTTGTGGGTGAGGGATATGAGTTTGTATTCTGTAGCTGATAGGTAGCCAGTGTAGTGACTGGCACAAGGTGGAGGCATCGGTGAAGTGGCTCGACCGGAATATGACCCTGGCTGCTGCATTCAAGATGGATTGGAGAGGGGAGAGTTTGGTTGGAGGGAGACCAGGTGATAGCAGGATGAGGAGTTTGTGCAAAATGGGAATGTATGAGGACGGTGCTGGAAATGTGAGAAGTCAAATATGTATTTGTTGTAATCTCTGCAGGCGAGTCATGACTGGAGTTGTTTTGTCAGTCTAGGCCAGATGGAAAAGTTGGGAAAAGTGAACAACTTCATCTGAACGGACGTCAGCAGTAAGTATCTTTATATAAGCGCACTGTATTCTCTTATATGTTCTACAGGACTGGTATCTGCCACATAATATCAGTGTTGGTCTTTGTGTACAGATTTATTATCAGTAACAGCACAGTCTTCTTATGAGGTTCACCTATACCCATAATTAGGGTGTGCCAATGTAGTTGTAATCAGGGTTACCTGGTTAAAGATACACTCAGATGTTACCCATCCGCCTTGAGCTAAACCCTTAGCTATGCCTCTATGCACAGGGACCCTCTACTGTCTGTACCTATTCTTGATTTGTATCTTGAAACTGATGACATAAAAGATGGAAGAAGTGGCCGGAGTAAGGATTTGAGAAAGTCTAGAAAGGACAAGTAGGGATTGATTTGCATGGAGAGCAAAGCCTAGCCTATCTGGTCCAGAACAAATTTCCCAAAAAGTTACTGTAATGTTGAAGACGTTCAGAGTTCTTCTTAAGATCATTCTCTAGTTGGTCAGTGCTATTTTGGTGGTACAATGCATGCCTTTTCTATATTAGACAGATGTTTTTAAAGAAGTCCTCTTATGAAGTTTTTCTTTCACTAAATGGGTACATTTGTGTGTGTAGAGTAGGGTGTTTTTGTTAATAAACTCACATTCCACAGTGTTCTTCGGTATCCATCATCATTCTGCTCCTCTCCTAAGTGATGTTACTTAAGACTATTCATCTCACTATATGCTCTATGTGTGAGCCAGAAGTCTCTTTGACAATGTAAGCAAATGGAGCCTCATTCTTGAAGCCCGCTTTACACACTACAATATATCTTACGATGTGTCGGCGGGTTCACGTTGTAAGTGACACACATCCGGCATCGTAAGGTACATTGTAGTGTGTAACAGCTATGTGTGATTGCGAATGAACGGTAAAACATTCATTCCTCATGAATTGAACTTCAGGTTGTTCATCGTACCCAGGGTAGCACACATCGCAGTGTGTGACACCCCGGGAACGATGAACAGATCTTACCTACGTCCCACGGCTCCCAGCCAGCAATGCGGAAGGAAGGAGGTGGGTTGGATCTTTACTTCCCGCCCATCTCCGCCCCTCCGCTTCTATTGGCCGGCTGCCGCGTGACGTCGATGTGACGCCGAACGTCCCTTCCACTCCAGGAAGTGGACGTTCGCCGCCCCACATCGAGGTCGTATGGACGGGTAAGTACGTGTGACTGGGGTTAATTGTTTGTGCGGCACATTCAACAAAATTGAACATGCCACACATACGATGGGGGCGGTTACGATCTTATACGATATCGTATACAGAATCGTAACATGTAAAGCAGGCTTTAGATTTACATTATAAAAGCCATTTCTGGGTCATGCAGATCATAGTGTGAATCGGAGAGTATGCAGAGCGGTGACGTCACTGAGAAGAAGAGCGGAACTATGCTGGATATAAGAGAAGACCATAGAAGGTGAGTTTATAAACACAAAAACATCATACGGCATACAGTAATACAAAGACAGTGAAAAAACGTCATGGCTGAGTTCTTTAATAATATGGCTGATTGGTATGTTATAAAATAAAATCATGGAAGACAATACGTGAATGTTCTCTACCGATTCCCCTGAAAAGAGAAACTTGAAAGCATAGCAAGCACACGTCTTAATAAGCACAATTAGAAAATAGATTTCTCTTTATGTTCCTTACTTTAGCAATGTTTAGCAATATTAGGATTCTTAGGACAAAGACCTCATTAGTAATTCTCTGTACTTCCAAGAACCAAAGGAAATTAGCTCTATCTGAAGTGTTCATGAAACTCTCTCGGAAGAACTGTACAAAGCAGAACTTAATATTATACTTTTCCAGTCGTACAAATTAGAATTTTGAAACACTCATATTTTTTTTGCTCTAACTATATTAGCACTACAGTGTTAGAATGTGAAGTACATTTACGTATGAGATTCATATTTGTCTCAGATTTCCATTGAGAGATCATTTTCATCTTGTAAAGTATTTAGTTCAATAATCATATTTGTCCTTGATTTAACTTTGCATGAATAAGGAATAGGATGAATAATATGAATAATGCACCTACATATTAATCATAGTGAAAACATTTTGAGTGTAGAAATAATGCAGGTCAAAAAACCCCAAAGAGAACCCTCAAAGATTCAAATGAAAGGGATAGTGACAGATTAATAATATAAAATATAAATGTTTATTCATTTTTAACATTAAAAATATCATGTACAAAATAAATGAAAAAACATAAATTCTGGATTGGATCAATTTCCCAAATATTAGCCGCGGATTAACAGGTTTTATAAAGTGCCTAGTGCAGTGACCAAATAGTGAAAGCTATATATAACCTAGATATTGATATCATTAAATAATATCATTAGTAATCCCCAGGCTTAAAAAGTGCCAAAAAGGTATGGATAAGTCCAAATTATATAAATCATTATAGGGGCAAAATACCTTAGGATGGTCACAAGTCCTGTATACCGCTGAACCCCGATGCGTGTTTCAAGCAATGTTTTCCTCAGGGGGCGCTTAGAAATAAGCAGATCAATCCATGGATGATCAAGTTTGAGTCAAGTATCCTGAAATTAGTGGTTTCATACAAAGTAAAACATTCTGAAATTTATTTCATGGGCCACAAAAAATACCTTTCCCATGACCGTTTCACACACTGCTGAAGCATCAGAGAGCGGGCTAATGTCATTTTGCACAGCCACAAGTACTTCCTCATAATGGCCTTTACAGTGGTGGCCATCACAGATCAGTGATTCCCAGTAGACCATAGTTTGACCAGTGAGTGGTTTTCCATCACCAGATCCACTGCATAAGTCTCTCTCTCCTGTAGAGTATAACCTCTTATAGTTAGTGGGATCTTCTCTCTCCTGTAGAGTGTAAGTTCTTATAGTCAGTGGAATCCTCTCTCTCCTGTAGAGTGTAAGTTCTTATAGTCAGTGGCATGCTCTCTCTCTATTTTTCTCTCCTGTAGATTGTAATCTCTTATGCTTTGTAAGATCTTCACGTTCTCCTCATTTCGGATCAGAGTTGACTCTCTCCTCTACTCCATGTGTATTTTCCAAGCAATTAAAAGGTTCCCATTATAGAGACTAGAGTAAATTTATTCACTGCAAAATATATTTTTTTGTTAGATTCAGCAAAGTTGAGAAATTCAAATTTCAAAAGGTATGCGTATCTCTATCTGGGTGATAAAAATGGGTTACATGAGTGTCATATTCTTTCAAATATTCTAACACTTAAAAATACCCTGTAAGCACGATTTCATAATGTAACGTAAATACACGGCTGTAATGGCACAGTAATACAGATAAAATTGATGACTTTGGTGAAGAAATCCACTTTGTTGTTTTTCTTTAATCACCAGTTAAAGGGGTTATCCGGCTTATTTTGACTTTTTTATTATTTCCCTATTGGGCTACATTTGGTTCAGGTAAGTAGATAGTGAGCAATTACCTGCCCTGCTATCAGCCCCTCTCCCCCAGCTCAGAGTGGTCATGTGACCGCTCCTGCCACGATTTTGCTGCTTCCAGTCATTTCATGTCAACATGGGCAGGGCCATGTTGACATGCAAATCTGGAACAGCATGTTGCCGCCCTGCTGGGAGGGTACAGCGTGTGGAGTCCCCGCCCCCCTTCCCTGCACCCTCTCACACATTCCCCAGCACCCCGTACTCTGCCCACAACCTCCCCCTGCACTGCTGTGGGGTCCGTCACCTGGGGGAGGGGCCTGTTGGTGGCTGCCGTGGTGTCAGCGCCAGCACCGGGCCCCTGCTCAGGATCACACATTCAAACATACCGGCATCACAGATCACAGATGCCGATAAAAGTGCTGATGAGAGGGAGCGCTGCTTCTCATCACTGCCCGGCTGTCTGTGCTCTCTTCAGCACAGGAGTGACGTCACTACTGTGCTGATATGTCCAGAGCACAGACAGCGCGCGAACGTGCTGGAGCGGCGGGGACCGAGGACGGGGGAGTATGTACTCCCTACATGTGTTACCTATGGGGGTGGGGGGGGTCGGTGCAGAGCGCCGTGTGTGTGTGGTGCAGAGCCATATGTGTGTGTGCGGTGCAGAGCCCGATGTGGGGCTGTTATTTGCAATGCTGCAGTGATAACAGGTCAGTGCTGGGCAGAATACTGACATAGATTGTGTGCAGGGGGCGGGCAGAGGGCGGGGCTGGACACTGGGAAGGGGCTGGACACTCAGGCTGGGCAGTGCCAGCTGTGACTGGGAGGTTTAGCACAGGAAGTGGTCATGTTTGCTAGAGCTGAATGTAAACAAAGAGCTGCAGAGAATAAAGTCATAATTCAAGAGGAACAAAAGTTAGTAAACAAAAAATAACAATGTAGGGGTGTTTTATATGACAATACAGCACAGATTAGCTTAACAAAAAATTTTGAGTTTATGTCGGACAACCCCTTTAATGTTTTCTGTTAATCAGATTTCAATGCACAGTGCACTGGATTTCTCCACCGTATCTGTGACTTCCCAGACCGTCTGCCTGCTCCCGGCCTTTGACTAGCCTAACTTTTCTGTTTTAAATATCAGCACTGACCTGTTATTCAAAGATTGGAGGCAGGCAGAGGAGCTGGGAAATCACAGACAGGGAGGAAAAGACCTAATTAACAGAAATCTTCACCCCTGAAAAAGCCCAGCAATTTGTAAGGGCGTAACGCGTGGGGCCAGCAGCTGGCTCCCAGTCTCTCTTTTGCATATATGGACAGGTGCCATTTACAACCCTGTCCCTTCAGGTATATTCTGTCAATCATCCTGTGATTTAGGGATGTCTACTATTACTGTGTACCTTTTTTATGTATTTTTTCATGTTTATTCATATTTTTTTCTGTTTTGTTTATTATTGACAAGTGTCATTTATACCATTCATGTAACTGAACATGCTCCTGATGTAATAACTTTTTTGAGCATACTTTAGAGAGAGTACCCGGGTAGCTTTGCATTGCACTTCTCACTTTATATGTTTTTAGGTGTTTTTTAATCTTGTTGTTGTAATAAAAAATTGTCTTTTTGTACACTTTTTGTAAACTTATGACTCTCACTCACAAAGCTCTCCATGGTTCCGCACCGCTCTACATCACCTCCCTTATCTCTGTCTATCACCCCACCGGTGCTCTCCGTTCTGCTAATGACCTAAGACTGATATCCTCAACAATTCGAACCTCCCGCTTCCGTCTTCAAGATTTCTCACGAGCTGCGCCTATGCTCTGGAACACACTACCAAGAGAAATCCGATTACTTCCCAACATCCACACCTTTAAGCGGGCCCTAAAAGCGCATTTCTGTAGACTAGCCTATCACCTCACTGCCCTCATCTAACCTAGTCCCTTCATAAAATTTACTTCCAATTCCTATGCCCTGTATCTTCTGATTGCATTCCTCTCCATGTACGTTTTTACACTCTGTATGTATAAATTCTGGCTGCAACCAGTCCACGCAGCTGGTTTTGAATCCCCTATTAAATCAATGGCTGGACCATATATAACAAGCTTCTCTCCCCCCCATTCACCTTTTGTGCCTCCCCTATTCCCTCATAGACTGTAAGCTTACGAACAGGACCCTAACTCCTCTTGGTATCTTAATTTTGTTATTTTGTATTGTCTTATATTGTCTGTACATGTCCCCTCTGAATTGTAAAGCGCTGCGGAATATGTTGGCGCTATAGAAATAAAACTTATTATTATTATTACATGAATGCAGACAGTCATATGTTTATTACTGTATATTTTTCTTGGTTATGGTGTCCATTTGACACAATTCTCTTTGCCCATACAAGAAATCTTCAAATGCTCATTACAGGAGAACCATAAAGCGAATTTCTTTCCCAAAAGTATTGAGATAATCAGTATTACAGCACCAGCACCATGTCTTTACTTTATATTACAAAATTTTGCTAACAAGTTGTCTTTAAAGGGAATCTATCCCCAGTTTCATGCATCTCAGTCTCGTGCATGTATAAAATAGGAGCATACATCTTGATCCTAGTAGTGTGACATTTATTAGACTTCTCAGTAATTGGATCAGTCTAATTCAAAAAATGCCATTGATTGACAACTTTCTGACAACACTGTACATAGACAAAATGTTATCAATACATGGTCAGAGGAGTGGGTGATAGTCAAAGCTCATACAAATCTAGGACTAAACAGCAGAAGCTTCTGCAGATAAAACAGTGTTGTTTCAAAACTGTCGCAAGAATCAGGATATTTCTGTATATTTTATGCTCATCTCAGATTGGACCCCAAAAACCTCTATACAGATTCTCTTTAACCTATGTTTTAACCTCTCCACTTTTCCTTTTTTCCTTTTTTTCGTTTTCCTCCCCTTCTTCCAAGAACCATAACATTTTAATTTTTCAGTCAACAAAGCTGTATAAGGCCTCTTTCACACGTACGTGCCTCCGGTACGTGTTTGGCAGTTGTCTCACGTACCGGAGACACGTACACATGAAGACCTAGGTATTCCTATTTTTTTGGACACACGTAAGTATTTTCGCTTGGAACGTGTGTCTGTTCCGTACTTACATGTGTTTCTCATGGCGACATGTTTGTTTTCTCTCGAGCATCACGGGTGTCAAACGGAACGCAAACGTGTCACATGTTATGCAAACGAACCACACGGATGTGTTCCGTGTGACACGCACCGGGTTAAAGACATGTTTCTGTGAGAAAAAAAACCCTTTACTCACCTTCTCCTGCCCTCCTGTCTCTGCTGCTGTCAGTTGCTGCTGACCGCCGTTCAGTATGCTCATTGAATATTCACGTCACTGCGGCCGGAAGCAGCAGCAGCGGGGAGTCGGCAGGACTGGAGACCGAAGATCAGCACCACGGACAGCGACGCCAGGGACAGGTGAATAGAAAGTTCCCGTTCTCCGTGTGTTATCACAGAGAACACATGTGTGCCATACACACGGCACACCGAGGGCAATATGCACCTTTGACATGTCCGTGAAAAATGTGCATGATTTTCACAGACGTGTGAAAGAGGCCTAAGGGCTTGTTTTTTGCAGGACGAGTTTTACTTTTGAATTAAACCATTAGTTTTACCATATAATGTACTGGAAAAAATTGTAAGTGCTGTGAAATTGCAAAAAAAGTGCAATTCCACAGTTGTTTTTGTTTTTTTTTTTATTTACTATGGTCACTGTACGGTAAAAATGACCTTGCAATAGGGTTCCCCAGGAACAAGTTCATAGATACCAAACATGTATAGGTGTCTTTTTATTTAATTGATGAAAAAATTCAGAAATTTGTAACAAAAAGTAAAAATGGCACTTTTGTCACCATTTTCTGAGACTCGTAACTAGAGATGAGCGAACCGGTCGCGGTTCGGCTCGAGGTCGGTTCGCCGAACGGGGGTCCCGTTCGAGTTCGGTTCGTCGAACGTTCGACGAACCGAACTCGAACTGCATAGGAAACAATGGCAGGCAATCACAAACACAGAAAAACACCTAGAAAACACCCTCAAAGGTGTCCAGAAGGTGACAAACAACTCACAACACAACACAAACACATGTGAAAGTGACAAGGACATATACTCATGCGAAAACAAAAGAGCTGTACAAGGAAAAAGAGGAGGAGACACAGATATATGAGAATATGCAAGGAAACATCGATGCCATTACTGTGCAACTTGAGCCCTGCTCATTTTAGGCTTCCAATCTGGATAAATTGCCTAAGCTCGACACGTATGCCTTGGGGATCTTGTCGTGTCCTGCAGCCAGCGTTCTCTCGGAACCTGTCTTCAGTGCTGCTGGGGGTCTGCTGGCAGATAAGCACACGTGTCTGTCCACTGACAATGTGGACATGGCTCTCACAGGACTTTTCTTCCCCTGGGTCAGCCAGGGGACGGGAAAGGCACGCGTATTTTTGAGAGTGCTTCATGCAAAGCATCTTTTTCTTTTTTAAAAGGGGGGTCAACTGATGCCAGTCAAGTGGGGTGTGTGTGGCCCAATTAGTGGCAACGAGGGAGACTGTGGTTGGAGTCCCCTCGCTGTGTTTCTAAAAGACAAAAAAGATGAACAAGTCATAGCTCTCAGAGGACGTTTCTTCCCCTGGGTCAGCCAGGGGACGGGAAAGGCACGCGTATTTTTGAGAGTGCTTCATGCAAAGCATCTTTTTCTTTTTCAAAAGGGGGGTCAACCGATGCCAGTCAAGTGAGGTGTGTGTGGCCCAATTAGCGTCAACGAGGGAGACTGTGGTTGGAGTTCCCTCGCTGTGTTTTACATGCTTTTAGAAGGGCATGACGTGGCTTGGAGGTTGACTTTCAGCATCTGCAAACTGTTGGCTACCAAAATGCTGCCTTTCCAACCTTTTTAACCGAGGATTTTCGAGACCTTATGCCCATCGCAGTGCCCCAAGAGCCGATGCCCAGGCGCCACTCCTTCTCCAACAAAGGCGTGCACGCGCTACACCAGCATGTCACACTAAACATCACTGATTCCTTGAGAAACTCTGTGTGACAGGGAGCATTTCACCACAGATAATTGGCCCAGTAAGCATGGACAGGGGCGTTACATGTCGCTGACTGAGCAATGGGTTACTGTGGGGAGAGATGGAGAAGGGTCTGCTGTACAAGTCTTGCCGTCCCCACGAGTTGTGTCAATCCTTCTGTATGTAGAAGTTAATACACTGCTTCTGCCTCTTCAACCTCGTGTGGGTCCTCCACCTTGGCCCAAACCCTGTGTGGTCAGGCCACCCTTCCTTGTAACTGCGCACAAGGAATACCACACACCTCCTTACTATGCTGGCAGCAGAGCTCAATGCCATCAGGCGGTCAAAGGTTTACTTTGAAATGTATGGGAAATGTGAGTCACACCGCTGAGAAGTTGTGGACGGTTAGCTCTGGAGACCGAGTTTCATCAATGGTTGTCTCCACTCAACCAGCAGCCAGGGAAGGCCGGGTGCAACAATGATGCAAACATGGGTGCGGCCCTTCGCTGTGACAATGTGACACACGTGCCTTGTGTGGCTCACGTGTTGAACCTGGTTGTCCAGCAATTTTTAAAGCACTATCCTGGCCCACATGGCCTTCTGCAGAGAGCACGGTGTAACGCCTTCCTTGATCCACACACTCAGATGGGCTGTAAATGATAGGCTAGAGGGAAGCCACTCACCAAGCAGGACCCCTAGAACCCTGAAACCCTTTAACCCCTATACAGGGATTAGGAATTACACAGGGCCCAAGGTGATCAATACCTGTGTAAGGCTGCAGTTCCAGAGAATAGTAGTCAGGCAGGGTCAAAACATTAATTGAGTAACAGGAACAGAATGGGACAGCCAGGACTTAATCAGAAAATAAGCAGAGGTGAAATGCGGATCGGCCAACAAGGTACATAAACAGCAAGCAGGAAAAGTAGTCAGGTAACAAGCACACAAAATCATAAAACTGAACTGGGGGTAAAAGTAACCAGAGGTTCATAGCTATGTCTGGCAGTGGTCTGCAGACAGGAGGGGCCTAAAAAAGGATGTGGTGTCTTCCCATTGGTTGTAGCTGAATGATGGTACTTCATCTGTGAGATACCCACCAGCTACATTCAGCCAGAGATTCTGCATCTGTCAAGGTAATGCAGCCCAGTGGGTGAGCATAACCTGCGTCCACCTGCGCCGCTGGCATCGACTCCTCTCCCATCATCAGCACTATGCATGAAAGGAACACGTTGTCACCTGGCGACCGGAGTACAAATTGACGGAGCGGACTCCGTTGGTGACTTAACAGCCGTGTGCGGCAATGATGCAAACCTGGCTGCGGGCCATCGTCAGGGCAATGTGAGACACGTGCCTTGTATGGCTCACGTGTTGAACCTAATTCTCCTGCAATTGTTAAAACACCATCCCGGCCTACATGGCCTTGTGCAGCGGGCACGCTCGCTATGTGCTCACTTCCATCGTGCGCACACAGCAGCTCAACAACTTTCGTCGCTACAGAAGTCTTTAGGTCTGGTGGTTAAACGCCTGAAATGCGATGTGCCGACACGCAGGAATTTTAATCTGCACATGTTGCAGCGTTTGTGGCAGCATCGCCGAACCCTGCTGCAATACGTTATGACATATAGCCTGGGATAACTTGATCCAGAGGTGGTGCAGATCACGCTGCTGGAGTGGTGTCAGATCAAGGACCTATGCACCCTTCTACACAGTTTACAAACGTCGACGAAGATGTTTAGTACTGGCGATGCCATTCTCAGCGTGACAATTCTGGTCATCTACATGATGGAGCACACTGTAATTATTATTCGGAGTCAGGTGTTGGGACAAGAGGAAGGGGAGGAAGTACAGGAGGAGTCATATGCGGAAGTGATAACAAGATCTACGAGGTCCAGATAGTCAGCGGCACCTAGACGGCAGTCATGGTGAGGGAGAGGGATTAACAAGGGCGCATAGTATCAGCAAAAAGTGTTGAGGAAGGTGCAGGAGCCCATGAAGAAATGGAGGACGAACTGGCGATGGGCATGGAAGACTCAGAAGATGAGTGAGAGATTGCTCACATTTCGGTTGTGCGAGGTTGTGGGGAGAGGGCAGAGGAAGGAGGCACGATTCTCACCTCTCTGCCACCAACACACCAAGGACTTGGTCCTCCTGGATGCACAAGACACTTGAGCACCTTCTTGCTGCACTACCTACAACATGACCCTCGGATTGTACGAATTCAAAGTAATCCTGACTACTGGGTTGCCACACTGTTAGATCCCCGGTACAAGACAAAATTTGGCAAAATAATTCCTGCCATAGAAATGGACGCACGTATACAGGAGTATCTGCAGAATGTGGTACGCAATCTTAGATCTGCTTTTCCAGTAAACACCAGTGCTGCACAGAGTGAATCTCAACGCTTTGTCATGGATAGGAGGAAATGGGCTTTTACTTGTCCACATCTGAGGGACCGAGGGCTGGCTGCTGTGCTGAGATGGCGTTGAGTACGGTGTCCCTGCAGAGTTGCACTTTTGGTCATATACAAAATGAGTTGAAAAAGGACAGATGCTGGTGGAAAGGGGAACAGGTGTGTTGGAAAGGGGAAAAAAGTTTTTGTCCGTGGATTTGGTGGTTAAGCAACAGTAACATTTGCTGAAGAAACACCATCTGTTACAGTGGGACTGGCAGATTTGGATAAGGTGGTATATACTATGTTACCGCTATATACCGAAAATTATTAAGAAAAGAAAGAGAAAGGTATATATCTGATACTCTCTATCAGGGAACAATCTCACCCAAATCCTGGTATCTTGTTTCCCAGAGTGTCAGTGTGTCATCATATTCGGCGTAATCCAAAAAAGACCTTCATCAAAACGGTCTAGGACCCCTTATGAAAAGACCCACTTCTCCTCTCCCAGACTCTCCTCCTCCCGACGCGTTTCCTGTGTGTCATTCATCAGGGGAGCTTAAAGGAGTAGACCTATACTGGGTTAACTATAACAAAATAAGAGGGTTTTAGTTGCAGCCCTCCAAACAAAATCCTCCCTCCATATGCAAGGAATCATAGAAGAAAAAACAGAGTGACTCACCAGGCGGTCACGGCGTTAGTCCTGTATGCCGTGCACCACCGCTCAGGAACACCATATTCTTAAATGATCACTCTGCCGCCCGGCGTCTGACGTCACTTCCGTTACCGCGCCCACCACTTCCGCCCGGTGGAACGCATATGTGAAACGCTATTGCGTCTCACAGGAAGTGGTCATCAGTAACTTCCGGCGCGCTCCCCGTGTCAATATGATGACACGAGGATGGGCGTGCAAGACGCCCCGCGGTCCGCCCCCTTCCCTTCTTAGATAGGGAAAGCGCGATGTGCAACACTCCAATGCGCATGCGCTAGGCCCGTAATCGGACTGACCCTGACAATTAAAGGTATGGGTGATAGGCAATAGCCATATATCACCCGAAGGGGATAATAAGAAAAACCAACGGTTTTAATGACGGGCGTAACCGCCTAAAGTACCAGATGACATGGTCCTGTTTCCGGATTTATGCAAATCAAAAAATTAGTATGGATACCGATGCAGAGATAAAAAGAAAGCTCTCATCCAAAACAATAACAATCATTATAGATAGTGGCGGATAATAAATTAATTGTCAGGGTCAGTCCGATTACGGGCCTAGCGCATGCGCATTGGAGTGTTGCACATCGCGCTTTCCCTATCTAAGAAGGGAAGGGGTCGGACCGCGGGGCGTCTTGCACACCCATCCTCGTGTCATCATATTGACACGGGGAGCGCGCCGGAAGTTACTGATGACCACTTACTGTGAGACGCAATAGCGTTTCACATATGCGTTCCACCGGGCGAAAGTGGTGGGCGCGGTAACGGAAGTGACGTCAGACGCCGGGCGGCAGAGTGATCATTTAAAAATATGGTGTTCCTGAGCGGCGGTGCACGGCATACAGGACTAACGCCGTGACCGCCTGGTGAGTCACTCTGTTTTTTCTTCTATGATTCCTTGCATATGGAGGGAGGATTTTGTTTGGAGGGCTGCAACTAAAACCCTCTTATTTTGTTATAATTAACCCAGTATAGGTCTAATCCTTTAAGCTCCCCTGATGAATGACACACAGGAAACGCGTCGGGAGGAGGAGAGTCTGGGAGAGGAGAAGTGGGTCTTTTCATAAGGGGTCCTAGACCGTTTTGATGAAGGTCTTTTTTGGATTACGCCGAATATGATGACACACTGACACTCTGGGAAACAAGATACCAGGATTTGGGTGACATTGTTCCCTGATAGAGAGTATCAGGTTAACCTATGGTGTTTGTATCCCTGGTTATTGTTTTCCAGCATCAACCGGTTGTGAAATAATCACTGATCACACTGGTAGCTGGGGTCTAATTAGGACTTCTTGCTATTTTTGGATAATAATCTGATGGATGACGCTGCTAATATCAACGGAGTGTGAATAAGCAGCTGGGTTACACAAACTACACATCCGGTTGATTAATTTTTGTTGCTATAACACCAATTGTATTTAAGGTGTATTTGCTACCCCACAGGGTCTTCTGGTTTCCCCTTGAAGTTGGGAGAGTTCCAGCAGGTGGTTTATTCCCTGCATTTAATCTATTTTTATGCATAGGCAAGGTGATCCTTCCCTATTTTTAGAGGAATTAATAAAAGTTATATTTTAGGTATTATTGCTGTATTTCAGGATTGTCATATTGATATACCATACCAGTGGCTGTATTATATATTGTACATGTGACATGGCCGGTTTTCTGACAGCTGGCATTGATACTAATGGTTGGATTTCGGAAGCAAAAGAGGTTTTTTCTGAAAGGAACTTTGTCCAAAAAAAATATACCCCCACACTCAATGGAGCCTTTAATGATTTAACCAGAATCTATAAGGAACGCACCACCTCATGGTGGGAGGTGCAGTCATTGGAAAATTATTTGAAGGCCAAAATTGTCCCTAGGTATCTTAGGATTTCCCTAACACCTGGCTTCAGGTATAAAAGTCCTGAATTAGCCTTGAAGTGGGAGAAGGAGGTGACAGAGTGCTCACTGAAATTGATGACATATCTACTGGAGGAAGAACAAAGAAATTTAGCGTCACTAGAAGCAGCCCTAAGAGAACAAATAGATATAACAAAGAAGTTCTCAGGGGATGGTGAATTTGTTACTAAGGAGGTAACACTCCAAAACACCATCGAAAAATTTCAATATCACCTTAAGGAAAAAAAGCATAGGTTTTATGTGAGAGATTTGCAAGAATTCAGAGATAATAAGGCTTATAATTTCTTCTCCAATAGACCTGTCAGGCAAAGTGAGCCAGAGAGCACTTCTACAGATACGGAAACATCAGACGTGGATGGTAGGGCGATAGCCTCTCGTGGTAGAGGTAAGAATAAGGGGAAAGGTCGTGGTGGACATCGTTTTTTAGAGCCAACAAATTATCCACTAAGGAACAAACAGCGACAGAACAACAACCCTCCTGCACCACTGGGACAGCCCAGATAATTAATTTATCAGGACATATGCTAACTGATGCCGAAAGGGCAGTCCTAAATAAAGGTCTGGGATTTGTTCCTACATCAGATTTTGATAAATTTGAGGGGGTCAAGGATCTAAACTTGTTCATCCGAAAATTGAAGGGGAAAAAGCACTTTATAAGAGAGAGAAAAAAGCAAAGTGCTGAATTAGGCATCCCAGAGGATATCTTAGAAGACGTCAGGCTGCTATACAGCATTGGAGAAAGTGATCCTAATCTAAATGGTTTGGGCCCTTTTACAGAACTAAAACAAAAAAGTGAAAAAATGCCACCACCAACAAGTGATGTGGGATCCATTGATATCTTTTGTAATTTAGTCACACGTGACATTGAGGAGCTGAAGTTGGGACGCTCTCGGGATTTTAATCTCTCCAAAATGGAGATGGGGGGTTTACTATCCCTAGAGCGGTCACCTGAGTTGGTTATAAAAAAATCTGATAAAGGTGGTAATGTGGTCTTGCTGAATGTGGATAACTATAGAGACATGTGCCTGGATATCTTGAATGACACGGGGGGATATGGGAAACTCACCGATAACCCCATGAGAACCTTTTCAGATGAATTGAGGGAGATTCTTTTGAAAGCAAGAGACAAGGGCTTGATTAATAAAAATGAGTTTGATTTTCTGCTCCCTAAGTTTCCGGTGACTGCAACTTTCTATTGCCTCCCGAAGATACATAAGGGGTTGAACCCGTTGAAAGGAAGACCGATAGTATCAGGGGTGGGTAGTCTTACTCAGAATTTGGGAATTTATGTAGATGAACTCCTTAAGCCTTTTGTCTCCTCCCTCAATTCTTATCTGAAGGATACGACTGACCTCTTGAAAAAGCTGGAAGGTATTACACTGGATGACGACGCCATCTTGGTAAGCATTAGAGTTGAGCGCGGTTCGTGGTTCGTGGTTCTCCAGTTCTAGGTTCGAGTGATTTTTGGGCTGTTCGAGATCGAACTAGAACTCGAGCTTTTTGCTAAAAGCTCGATAGTTCTAGATATGTTCGAGAACGGTTCTAGGAGCAAAAAGCAGGGCTTTTTACAGCTACAGTGTGCAGGAGCCATCGCTGGCAGCCTGCCACAAGCTGGTAACCAAGATAAACATCGGGTATCCAAGCAAAGCGCTTTGGTTAGTAACCCGATGTTTATCTTAGTTACGTGCAGGAAGCCCACACTTTCCCGCTCAGCTCAAGCTCACTCCGCCCCCTCCTGCCTGCGGCATGTACACATACATACACACACACACACACACACACACACATCCCCCCCCCCCCCGCTCGGCTTACCTGCGGTGATGAAGTCCCGCCATCCTGACCTCAGCGCTGTCACTGTCCTCCATGGCCGCCGCTTGTCACATCACCTCTCGCTTCCGACCCGAGACTGACTAGCGGTGACGTCACGGACCTCTCGCGATACTTGCTGTGAAGGCGCCGGTCATTGACCTCAGTGACAGGGGCTGTCAGTGTGCTGGAGATCAGCGCAGGTAATGTACCTCGCTGACAGCAGCACTTGTCATCCCCTGCAGTGACCTGGGCTGACCCATTGATGTTAGCTCAGGTCACTGCACTGCTCTCCCAGCCAATGGGGAACATCCTGCTCTTCATTGACTGGGACAGTGTGGATCGTCATGGCAACCCCTTGGATTACAGCAGACCTGGATTTGTTTTTCAATCTAATAAATTGGTTAAAGAGGGAATGTTTTGGGGAGTGTTTTTTCAAATAAAAATGTGTTTGTCGTCTATTTTTTTTTATTACTGACTGGGTTGGTGATGTCGGGTATCTGATAGACGCCTGACCTCACCAACCCCAGGGCTTGATGCCAGGTGACATTACACATCTGGTATTAACCCCATATATTACCCCGTTTGCCACCGCACCAGGGCGCGGGATGAGCTGGGGCGAAGCACCAGGATTGGCGCATCTAATGGATGCGCCACTTCTGGGGCGGCTGCGGCCTGCTATTTTTAGGCTGGGGAGATTCCAATAACCATGGACCTCCCTAGTCTGAGAATATCAGGCCCCAGCTGTCTGCTTTACCTTGGCTGGTGATCCAATTTTGGGGGACCCCTACGTGTTTTTTTTTTTAATTATTTATTTAATTTAAAATAACAGCGTGGGGTGCCCTCAGTTTTGGATTACCAGCCAAGGTGAGGTTGCCAGCTGTGGTCTGCAGGCTGCAGCCGTCTGCTTTACCCTAGCTGGCTACAAAACTAGGGGGAACCCTACGTCATTTTTTTTTCATTTTTTTGGTTAAATACAAAGCTAAGCACCCCTTAGTGCCACATGAAAGGTACCAAAGGGTGTTCCACTTTTTCTCCATTTTTTTCTCCACTTTTTCTCCACTTTTTCTCCACTTTTTCTCCATTTTTTTCTCCACTTATTCTCCACTTTTTCTCCTCTTCTTCTCCACTTTTTCTCCACTTTTTCTCCTCTTATTCTCCACTTTTTCTCCACTTTTTCTCCACTTTTTCTCCACTTTTTCCCCTCTTATGCTCCACTTTTTCTCCACTTTTTCTCCACTTTTTTCTCCACTTTTTCTCCTCTTATGCTCCACTTTTTCTCCACTTTTTCTCCTCTTATGCTCCACTTTTTCTCCACTTTTTCTCCTCTTATGCTCCACTTTTTCTCCACTTTTTCTCCTCTTAATCTCCACTTTTTCTCCACTTTTTCTCCACTTTTTCTCCACTTTTTCTCCACTTTTTCTCCTCTTATGCTCCACTTTTTCTCCTCTTATGCTCCACTTTTTCTCCACTTTTTTCTCCACTTTTTCTCCTCTTATGCTCCACTTTTTCTCCACTTTTTTCTCCACTTTTTCTCCTCTTATGCTCCACTTTTTCTCCACTTTTTCTCCACTTTTTCTCCAGTTTTTCTCCTCTTATGCTCCACTTTTTCTCCACTTTTTTCTCCACTTTTTCTCCTCTTATGCTCCACTTTTTCTCCACTTTTTTCTCCACTTTTTCTCCTCTTATGCTCCACTTTTTCTCCACTTTTTCTCCACTTTTTCTCCACTTTTTCTCCACTTTTTCTCCTCTTATGCTCCACCTTTTCTCCACTTTTTCTCCTCTTATGCTCCACTTTTTCTCCACTTTTTCTCCACTTTTTTCTCCACTTTTTTCTCCACTTTTTCTCCACTTTTTCTCCTCTTATGCTCCACTTTTTCTCCACTTTTTCTCCACTTTTTCTCCAGTTTTTCTCCACTTTTTTCTCCACTTTTTCTCCTCTTATGCTCCACTTTTTCTCCTCTTATGCTCCACTTTTTCTCTACTTTTTCTCCTCTTAATCTCCACTTTTTCTCCTCTTATGCTCCACTTTTTCTCCACTTTTTCTCCACTTTTTCTCCACTTTTTCTCCTCTTATGCTCCACTTTTTCTCCACTTTTTTCTCCACTTTTTCTCCACTTTTTCTCCTCTTATGCTCCACTTTTTCTCCTCTTATGCTCCACTTTTTCTCCACTTTTTCTCCTCTTAATCTCCACTTTTTCTCCTCTTATGCTCCACTTTTTCTCCACTTTTTCTCCACTTTTTCTCCACTTTTTTCTCCACTTTTTCTCCTCTTATGCTCCACTTTTTCTCCACTTTTTCTCCACTTTTTCTCCACTTTTTTCTCCACTTTTTTCTCCACTTTTTCTCCACTTTTTCTCCTCTTATGCTCCACTTTTTCTCCACTTTTTCTCCACTTTTTCTCCACTTTTTTCTCCACTTTTTCTCCAGTTTTTCTCCACTTTTTTCTCCACTTTTTCTCCTCTTATGCTCCACTTTTTCTCCTCTTATGCTCCACTTTTTCTCTACTTTTTCTCTTCTTAATCTCCACTTTTTCTCCTCTTATGCTCCACTTTTTCTCCACTTTTTCTCCACTTTTTCTCCTCTTATGCTCCACTTTTTCTCCACTTTTTTCTCCACTTTTTCTCCACTTTTTCTCCTCTTATGCTCCACTTTTTCTCCTCTTATGCTCCACTTTTTCTCCACTTTTTCTCCTCTTAATCTCCACTTTTTCTCCTCATATGCTCCACTTTTTCTCCACTTTTTCTCCACTTTTTCTCCACTTTTTTCTCCACTTTTTCTCCTCTTATGCTCCACTTTTTCTCCACTTTTTCTCCACTTTTTCTCCACTTTTTTCTCCACTTTTTTCTCCACTTTTTCTCCACTTTTTCTCCTCTTATGCTCCACTTTTTCTCCACTTTTTCTCCACTTTTTCTCCACTTTTTTCTCCACTTTTTCTCCAGTTTTTCTCCACTTTTTTCTCCACTTTTTCTCCTCTTATGCTCCACTTTTTCTCCTCTTATGCTCCACTTTTTCTCAACTTTTTCTCCTCTTAATCTCCACTTTTTCTCTTCTTATGCTCCACTTTTTCTCCACTTTTTCTCCACTTTTTCTCCACTTTTTCTCCTCTTATGCTCCACTATTTCTCCACTTTTTGCTCCACTTTTTCTCCACTTTTTCTCCTCTTATGCTCCACTTTTTCTCCTCTTATGCTCCACTTTTTCTCCACTTTTTCTCCTCTTAATCTCCACTTTTTCTCCTCTTATGCTCCACTTTTTCTCCACTTTTTCTCCACTTTTTCTCCACTTTTTTCTCCACTTTTTCTCCTCTTATGCTCCACTTTTTCTCCACTTTTTCTCCACTTTTTCTCCACTTTTTTCTCCACTTTTTTCTCCACTTTTTCTCCACTTTTTCTCCTCTTATGCTCCACTTTTTCTCCACTTTTTCTCCACTTTTTCTCCACTTTTTTCTCCACTTTTTCTCCAGTTTTTCTCCACTTTTTTCTCCACTTTTTCTCCTCTTATGCTCCACTTTTTCTCCTCTTATGCTCCACTTTTTCTCTACTTTTTCTCCTCTTAATCTCCACTTTTTCTCCTCTTATGCTCCACTTTTTCTCCACTTTTTCTCCACTTTTTCTCCACTTTTTCTCCACTTTTTCTCCTCTTATGCTCCACTTTTTCTCCACTTTTTCTCCACTTTTTCTCCACTTTTTTCTCCACTTTTTCTCCTCTTATGCTCCACTTTTTCTCCACTTTTTCTCCACTTTTTCTCCACTTTTTTCTCCACTTTTTTCTCCACTTTTTCTCCACTTTTTCTCCTCTTATGCTCCACTTTTTCTCCACTTTTTCTCCACTTTTTCTCCACTTTTTTCTCCACTTTTTCTCCACTTTTTCTCCACTTTTTTCTCCACTTTTTCTCCTCTTATGCTCCACTTTTTCTCCACTTTTTTCTCCACTTTTTCTCCACTTTTTCTCCTCTTATGCTCCACTTTTTCTCCACTTTTTCTCCACTTTTTCTCCACTTTTTTCTCCACTTTTTCTCCTCTTATGCTCCACTTTTTCTCCACTTTTTCTCCACTTTTTCTCCACTTTTTTCTCCACTTTTTTCTCCACTTTTTCTCCACTTTTTCTCCTCTTATGCTCCACTTTTTCTCCACTTTTTCTCCACTTTTTCTCCACTTTTTCTCCTCTTATGCTCCACTTTTTCTCCACTTTTTCTCCACTTTTTCTCCACTTTTTTCTCCACTTTTTTCTCCACTTTTTCTCCACTTTTTCTCCTCTTATGCTCCACTTTTTCTCCACTTTTTCTCCACTTTTTCTCCACTTTTTGTCCACTTTTTCTCCTCTTATGCTCCACTTTTTCTCCACTTTTTCTCCACTTTTTCTCCGTTCTTTTTCTATGGT
The DNA here is from genome assembly GCF_048569485.1 of Anomaloglossus baeobatrachus. Classification (NCBI taxonomy): domain Eukaryota; kingdom Metazoa; phylum Chordata; class Amphibia; order Anura; family Aromobatidae; genus Anomaloglossus; species Anomaloglossus baeobatrachus. The sequence continues at coordinate 312,693,913 of NC_134357.1, read as the reverse complement.
CAGTCTACCCATTAGCTCTGCCATGCATACTGTAGCTCTACACCTACTGCACATGTTACTTTATGATTGACATCTCTTTCGTACCAGAGCTGTCTAAGCCTACTCTGACCCCATATTTGTCATTACTATATTGTCCTTGTACTGTATTATGACATTTGTATCATGTGTTTCATTTCTTGCTGTGTTGCAATTTTTTTGCTGCATCCCAATTGTACCTCTACATTGTTCGAGTTTATGTTATTGTTCTCTCACTCTTATGTAATACTGATTATTGTCATTTTTCATGATTACATGCAGATACGTCCAATCTGACGAAGGCTCAGGCCGAAACGTCATTTGTAACTTGTTTTGGACAAAAACATATATGCTTATGAAAAAAAAATTTTCTTAATACGGACCAATAAAGAGTGATTTTGCATTACTATCCATTGTGACTTACTGACTTAGTCTGGGAGATATAGAGTGCCGAGGTTACTCACTAATTTTATCTATTATTACCTCTGAGCACCTATATACCAGTGAGCAGAGCTTCCTCTACAGTAGTTCTCCTGATTAGGCATGCCCTTACCTCATGAGCAGGGCATTGCAGCTTTGGTAGCAACCATTACGACATGGACTCTGCTGCTGTGGACCCGGGGAGAGTGAGTGCAGATTCATTGCACCCACACTCCTCACATGAAGGGTCCGCACTCCTAGAAAATGGGGGATACGTTCCCTGAGTGTCTCCCCCCCATATTCTAGACGGTCCAGAGTCGTCGTGGGACCCCTTTATTTTTTTTCTTACAATAAATTGGTGAAAGAGGAAATGTTTTGGGGACTGTTTTTTCAAATAAATTTCTTTTGTCGATTTTTTGTTTTTGTTAGTACTGACAGTTTATGATGTTGGGTATCTAATAGACGCCATGACATCACAAACTGCTGGGCTTGATCTCAGGTGACTTTACAGCTAGTATCAACCCAATTTATTACCCCGTTTGCCACTGCACCAGGGCACGGGATGAGCTGGGGTGAAGCGCCAGGATTGGCGCATCTAGTGGATGCGCCACGTCTGGGGTGCCTGCGGCCTGCTATTTTTAGGCTGTGAAGGCCCAATAACTATGGACCTTCCCACCCTGAGAATACCAGACCACAGCTGTCCGCTTTACCTTGGCTGGTGATCCAATTTGGGGGGGACCCTACTTTTATTGTGTAATTATTAATATTTATAAAATAATTATAAAAAAGAGCCTGAGGGGACCTCCACATTGGATCCCCAACCACGGTAAAGCTGCCAGCTGTGGTTTTCAGGCTACAGCCGTCTGCTTTACCCTAGCTGGCTATCAAAAATGGGGGGACCCAACGTAATTTTTTTTTTTTAACTATTTTTTAAATAGAAAAAATTAATGGGCTTCCCTGTATTTTGATTGCCAACCAAGGTAACGGCAGGCAGATGGGGGTGGCAACCCATAGCTGTCTGCTTTATCTGCGCTGAGAATCAAAAATACCGCGGAGCGCTACGTCATTTTTTTAAAGATTTATTTTTACAGCACTGTGATGTCCAGCAATCAAAATACAGGGAAGCCCATTTTATTTTTAGTTATTTAAATAAATAATTAAAAAAAATATATATGGGCTCCCGCTGCATTTTTTGTATTGCTAGCTAAGGGTAATCCAAGCAGCTACTGGCTGCTAACCCCCACTGCTTGGTGTTACCTTCACTGGCAATGGAAAATCCAGGGAAGCATTTTTTATTTTTTTTGCCAAAAAACTACAAAAAAAGGACGTGAGCTTCGCCATATTTTTGTATGCTAGCCAGGTATAGCAGGCAGGTGCTGGAAGAGTTGGATACAGCGCCAGAAGATGGCGCTTCTATGAAAGTGCCATTTTCTGAGCCGGCTGCAGACTGCAATTCGCAGCAGTGGGGCCCAGAAAGCTCAGGCCAACCGGTGGTGCGGATTCCAATCCCCAGCTGCCTAGTTGCACCTGGCTGGACACAAAAATGGGGCAAAGCCTACGTCATTTGTTTTCTAATTATTTCATGAAATTCATGAAATAATATAAAAAGGGCTTCCCTTTATTTTTGGTTCCCAGCCGGGTACAAATAGGCAACTGGGGGTTGGGGGCAGCCGTACCTGCCTGCTGTACCTGGCTAGCATACAAAAATATGGCGAAGCCCACATAATTTTTTCAGGGGGCAAAAAACTTCTGCATACAGTCCTGGATGGAGTATGCTGAGCCTTGTAGTTCTGCAGCTGCTGTCTGTCTGTATGGAGAAGAGCAGACAGCAGCTGCAGAACTACAAGGCTCAGCATACTCCATCCAGGACTGTATGCAGAAGTTTTCTGCCCACCAAAAAAATGACGTGGGCTTCGCCATATTTTTGTATGCTAGCCAGGTACAGCAGGCAGCCACGGGCTGCCTCCAACCCCCAGTTGCCTATTTGTACCCGGCTGGGAACCAAAAATATAGGGAAGCCCGTTTTTTTTTAATTATTTCACTTATTTCATGAAATAATTAAAAAACAAATGACGTGGGCTTCGCCCTATTTTTGTGTCCAGCCGGGTACAACTAGGCAGCTGGGGATTGGAATCCGCAGCACAGGTTAGCCCGAGGTTTGTGGGCGCCTCTGCTGCGGATTTCAGTCCGCAGCCGTCCCAGAAAATGGCGCTCTCATAGAAGCGCCATCATCTGGCGCTGTATCCAACTCTTCCAACAGCCCTGGAGCCGGGTGGCTTGTTGGGTAATCATGAGTTAATACTGGCTTTGTTTTACCAGCCAGTATTAAGCCAGAGATTCTTAATGTCAGGCACGTTTGACCCGGCCATTAAGAATCTCCAATAAAGGGTTAAAAAAAAGACACCACACAGAGAAAAAATACTTTAATAGAAATAAATACACAGACACATTAGAGACTCCATCTTTATTACCCCCTGTCAGCCCTCCACGACCCTGCTCTTCTGTCTGCTTTCTTTCTAGTGTAGTAGTAGTGACGATTGTAGTGAGGGGCATCACTTGGGGCTGGGGAACCTCCATCCTCACTACAATGCTCACTACAATCGTGCAGCCTTCACTCTGTGAGTGATCAGTGCTGGCTGCTAGCGGTAACGCTGACAGACGCGTTACCATAGCAACGGTGCTCTCGGAGCCGCGGTTAGCGGTGACGTCACCGCTAACTGCGTTGCTATGGCAACGGTGATCTCCGTTAATGACCGGCTGTGTCAGCCGGTCCCTAACGGAACGGGGAGTCGACCGTGTGCTAGAGCATGTCGCCGGTACACGGCGATACACATATGTGCACCGTGTACCGGAGAGATGCACTCGCAGGTCCTACATGACGTGTCATAGTCATGTGACCAGTCTGTAGCCAATAAGATAATAGCCACGTGACTGGTCACATGGCTATTTTGACGTCACGATAGGTCCTGCTTCTCTGCTGGCAGTGCAGGTCACCGGGAGGATTCAGCGATCATCGGATGGAATAGCGGCAGGAGACAGAGTGCAGAAGGGATCGCGAGGACCGGTAAGTGTTATGGCAATGTTTATTAACTGTTTGTGTACATTTATCATGCATTTTTATGTGTTTGTGATTGCCTCCCATTCTAGCCTATACGTTCGAGTTCGGTTCGTCGAACGTTCGACGAACCGAACTCGAACGGGACCCCCGTTCGGCGAACCGACCTCGAGCCGAACCGCGACCGGTTCGCTCATCTCTAGTAAGCATTGACGTAGAATCTTTATATTCCTCAATTAAACATGAGGTGGGTCTAAAAGCTGCAGCACACTTTCTAAAAAGTCGCGGGAGACAGTTTAAGGAACACAATGCCTTTCTACTGGAGATCTTGGAATTTTGCCTGACACGGAATTTTTTTACTTTTGGCAGTCAACTCTACCACCAGCACAGTCCCTGTGCACCATCATATGCTAACTTAACCCTGGGCTGGTGGGAGGAGACTATCGTTTTTGGAGGTGATTCCAACTTACCCACAGACAAAATCCTGCTATGGTGCAGGTTCATTGACGACATTCTTGTCTTGTGGAAGGGCACAAAAAATGAACTGTCTTGTTTTGTGAATGAGTTGAATAGCAACAACCTAGGCTTATTTTTCACATTTGAGGCTAGCGAGTCCAGATTGCCCTTTCTGGATGTCCTCATTGAAAGGACGGAGGACGGATGTATTACTACAAGCACCCACCGTAAGGAGACGGCGACGAATTCGCTGTTACGGTGGGAAAGCAGTCATCCGCTGTCCCAAAGGAAGGGTATCCCCAAGGGGCAATTTTCTAGGATAAAAAGAAACTGTTCCAACAAAGAGAAATGTGTGCTGCAGTTTAATGACCTAGAGGATCGATTCCGCGAGAGGGGTTATCCAACCGCTGTCATAAAAAAGGCACGTGAAGAGGTTGATAAGATCAGCAGGCCGACTCTGCTATATCCACCACCTAAACAGGATGACGCTGCCGACTTGATTCGGTTTATTACAACATTCAATAATGGATCAAGGGCCATGAGAGAGGTATTGGAGAGACATTGGTCCATTTTGAAGATGGACCTTGACATTGGGAATCTGGTACCAGAAAGACCACAGATCACTTTTAGACGAGCCAGATCACTACAGGACAGATTGACCCATAGTCATTTTGTGGATAATAAGAATACTGGATGTGATTGGCTCAGAAATAGTCTAAAAGGTTGTTATCGTTGTGGCGGGTGTGTGGCTTGTAATGTGGTCAAAACAGGCAAGAAATTCTGGAGTACCAACACAGGGAAAGAATATGACATCCGTTGCTTTGTAAATTGCCGCACTAAGGGAGTTATTTATAAGGTCACCTGTTCATGCGGTTTGGAGTACATAGGGAAGACGAGGAGGGAATTCAGAAGAAGGGTGGGAGAACACCTGAGAGACATAAGGGTTGGAAATGACACCCCCTTGGCAAAACATCTGAATGTTCATCATAGGGGTGACGTCAGCCAAATTACTTTTCAAGGGATTGACGTTGTGTCCCCATTGAAGCGAGGGGGGAATTGGGATAAAAAAATCCTCCAAAAAGAGTGTAGATGGATTTTTCGACTCAAAACGGTCCATCCCCATGGCCTTAACGAATGTATTTCCTACGCACCCTTTTTGTAAGATTAGTCTCCTAGTGATAGTTAGGAGGGACAGCCACCGTACGAGCGGGGGCGCCACTCACCGCCCTAATAGGGTGCCGACCTCCGCAGCCAGGTAGGGCTAGATTCATTAGACTAGCATAGCAGGTGATGGAGTTGTTAGTCTTTTGTTACTGTCTTCCCATCTTTTATATCTATTTATGCATCTAATGCCAGGCCCCTCCTATTTGTCAATTCCTTGATGGCTCCATTCACGCTTTAGCCCCATGTTCAATCCCCAATTGCCTTTTAACTGCATGAGAGGACACACACAAGCTAGGGACCCCAACGTAGAGAAATACTTTGGCGTAGTGTTGGGGCTCTATTGCATTGATCAATTCAGTAGCTAAATTTCTCTTGATTCATATGTTCATGGCAGTAATGCAGATTCCATTTTTCACATTTTCACTCTTACATATAGCTATTGGATTTTTCAAGTCAGTATTCACACAGCAGTTTCTGCTATTTCATGTATTCCCCTTACATAGTCACTGGTGTGCATACCTTATCTCCCCATAGTGATGTTTTTTTAGGTTTTTGCACCCAGTTCAGACTTAGAATGGTGTTCCAAACGTTATTCCTTATTGTTAGTAGTTTTTCGTTTGTGAACCCTCCCCAACCACACCTATTGCCAATCCATATCATACGCATAAATATCCTGGGTCTCAGCTTCCCATACACGGTAAGTTTTTAACTGCATGAGAGGACACACACAAGCTAGGGACCCCAACGTAGAGAAATACTTTGGCGTAGTGTTGGGGCTCTATTGCATTGATCAATTCAGTAGCTAAATTTCTCTTGATTCATATGTTCATGGCAGTAATGCAGATTCCATTTTTCACATTTTCACTCTTAGGCCTGTGCCACACATCCGTGCCTCCGGCACGTGTTTGTCATTTTTTACACGTACCGGCGGCACGGAGACACTTTAACCAATGCTACCCTATTGTAGCAGGCACACACACGTAAAACCACACGGAACGTGTGTCCGTGTGCGTTTGTACGTGTGTGCGATTTTCAAAGCGCTGACATGTCCGGTTTTTCGCCGGCAGCACGGGTGTCACACGGCCCGCACCCGCACCACACGGGTGTAGTGTGGATGCGGTCCCGTGTGACACGCGCCGGAGAAAACACACGTGTCAGTTAAAAAAAAAAAAAACATTAACTCACCTTCTCCAGCCCTCCTGTCTCTGCCGCTGCTGCCTCTTGCTGCCGACCGCCGCTCATTAATCTCATAGAATATTCACTTCACTGCCCGGCAGCAGCAGCAGAGGGGAGACGGGAGGGCTGGAGACCGAGGATCAGCACCACGGACAGCAGCGCGGACAGCAGGAAGGACCAGGTGAGTATAATAATTACTGATTCTACGTGTGCTATCGCGGATAGCACACGTAGAACACACGTGTCACGCACGTACCAGAGACACGTACTTACCTGCACACAACACGCAGGGAAAATACGTGTCTCTCGGCACGTGCGTGAAATTCACGTGAGTGTGGCAGAGGCCTTACATATAGCTATTGGATTTTTCAAGTCAGTATTCACACAGCAGTTTCTGCTATTTCATGTATTCCCCTTACATAGTCACTGGTGTGCATACCTTATCTCCCCATAGTGATGTTTTTTTAGGTTTTTGCACCCAGTTCAGACTTAGAATGGTGTTCCAAACGTTATTCCTTATTGTTAGTAGTTATTCGTTTGTGAACCCTCCCCAACCACACCTATTGCCAATCCATATCATACGCATAAATAGCCTGGGTCTCAGCTTCCCATACACGGTAAGTTTTTTAACTGCATGAGAGGACACACACAAGCTAGGGACCCCAACGTAGAGAAATACTTTGGCGTAGTGTTGGGGCTCTATTGCATTGATCAATTCAGTAGCTAAATTTCTCTTGATTCATATGTTCATGGCAGTAATGCAGATTCCATTTTTCACATTTTCACTCTTACATATAGCTATTGGATTTTTCAAGTCAGTATTCACACAGCAGTTTCTGCTATTTCATGTATTCCCCTTACATAGTCACTGGTGTGCATACCTTATCTCCCCATAGTGATGTTTTTTTAGGTTTTTGCACCCAGTTCAGACTTAGAATGGTGTTCCAAACGTTATTCCTTTTTGCTAGTATAATGGCTTAGTAACAATAAGTTTGAGTGTGCAATGCAGGCAGAGGTGCTGCAAATATCTTTGCACTAGTGGGACTATACAAAAGATCAATAGCCACGTTTAGGATGCCACTAGGTACGCTCAGTGTTTGCTAGTATAATGGCTTAGTTATAATGAGTTTGAGTGTGCAATGCAGGCAGACGTGCTGCAAATATCTTTACACTAGTGGGACTATACAAAAGTCCAATAGCCACGTTTAGGATGCCACTAGGTACGCTCAGTGTTTGCTAGTATAATGGCTTAGTAACAATAAGTTTGAGTGTGCAATGCAGGCAGACGTGCTGCAAATATCTTTGCACTAGTGGGACTATACAAAAGTCCAATAGCCACGTTTAGGATGCCACTAGGTACGCTCAGTGTTTGCTAGTATAATGGCTTAGTAACAATAAGTTTGAGTGTGCAATGCAGGCAGACGTGCTGCAAATATCTTTGCACTAGTGGGACTATACAAAAGTCCAATAGCCACGTTTAGGATGCCACTAGGTACGCTCAGTGTTTGCTAGTATAATGGCTTAGTAACAATAAGTTTGCGTGTGCAATGCAGGCAGACGTGCTGCAAATATCTTTGCACTAGTGGGACTATACAAAAGTCCAATAGCCACGTTTAGGATGCCACTAGGTACGCTCAGTGTTTGCTAGTATAATGGCTTAGTAACAATAAGTTTGAGTGTGCAATGCAGGCAGACGTGCTGCAAATATCTTTGCACTAGTGGGACTATACAAAAGTCCAATAGCCACGTTTAGGATGCCACTAGGTACGCTCAGTGTTTGCTAGTATAATGGCTTAGTAACAATAAGTTTGAGTGTGCAATGCAGGCAGACGTGCTGCAAATATCTTTGCACTATTGGGACTATACAAAAGTGCAATAGCCACGTTTAGGATGCCACTAGGTACACTCAGTGTTTGCTAGTATAATGGCTTAGTTATAATGAGTTGGAGTGTGCAGAGGACAGGAGGGTACAGTGCCAGGATTGTAGGGCTCTGGGTAGAGGAATGGAAGCCTGCCTTTCTACTCCCTCCTAATGGGGAAATGCAGCGAGGAAATCCCTGACCTTAGCTACACAGACGCTGTCTCTGTTTTCAGGACCTGTCACCTATGGCTCTGACCCTGACGGTACGAGCCCTTAAAAGGACTGATAGAAAGTGCTATCCCTATGCTGTACAGCGCTGTGTATGGAGCGCATACAGCTGTATCGGCGATAGGACAAAGGACGGAGCTGCGCCAGTGATGTCTGACACCAAGGACGCAGAAGGCAGATAATGGAGGAAAATGTCCGGTTTTATAATGCAGGGACATGTGACATGGACATCCTATGACACATGCCGTTGCTTCTCTGGCTAAATGTCCACTTAGCTGTGTGTGTGTCTGGGATTGGCTGACATGCTGGCCCTCCCCACTACACGCGCGCGCTTAGGGAAGGAAGACAAGGAAAAAAAAAAAAATGGCGATCGCCATTATACAAACAGCAGTGATCTGAAGGCGCTGTTCCCGCACACTATACACTGAAATTTCATAATAGTGTGAGTCACAGAGTGACTTACACTATTACAGCGGAAAGCCAGCTAGGAATTACCTGTTTTTTTTGCTGCTAGAACCGCTCTCGAACGTTTCTAGAACTATCGAGCTTTTGCAAAAAGCTCGACTTCTAGTTCGATCTAGAACAGGCCCCAAAATCACTCGAGCCTAGAACTGGAGAACCTCGAACCGCGAACCGCGCTCAACTCTACTCGTAACATTCTCATTTTTTTGAATCTCAGGCTATGTGATGCACATAAATACAAACACTTACCCATCTTGGCTGCTATCATTGATGCTATTTATAAAGAATGTTCTGCTACGGCTGAATGCACTTTGGCATGCAAATCATCAAGACTCACTGCTGGCAGCTGCCTTTGCAATCGTCAACCAATGTCACAGATATGGCCTTGGCCTTGCTGTGTTGAAGAACAGTCCTGAGACATTTTGGAGTAATTGCCACTAGTTACACAACCAAATCAATGTATCATCAAGTTATTAGTATACCTGATTTGAAGATTAGAAGGACCTGGCTGCCGTGTCGGGAGTAGGACTGGTATGATGATACTTTGTGAAGGTCTCTTCATGGATTTGCCCAAAAAGTCTCTAAGCCCATATTTGGTTATCATTGCATACAAGACAAAACAAAAACAAAACTCATGGATGAAAATAATAGACCTCCATTCCAGCCTTGTGTCCACAAAAATGTAATATAACAAAGAATAAAATTATTTTAACATTACTGTAAACACAGAAACAAAAACAAACAAACCTCTAAAATTGTCCCTCAAAAAGTTTACAAAAAGCAATGAAAATTGTGTATGTATGGCGCCCCTAAGGCTTCAGTCGCCACAGAGTATTGCACCCAAATTTGGGTGTAATTCTAAACACGGTTCCTGAGGAGGTCAGTCCCGGTTTCACCACATTACACACTCAAATACACACCAGGTTGCCCTGTTCCCACTGGGGACTTGGCTAGGGTAGGGTAATAAAGGGGTCGCCGACAGAGTGGCATTTACAGGATCTAAGAGGGGGGAGGTTGCAGCCAGCAGGGGGAGTCAGGAGCCAACACAACAGTTAGAGAGTTCTCCAGCAGGAGAGGAAGGGAGCAGTCGCATGCACGGGTGCTCTGGTGCGAAGGAGGAGAAAGTTCACACAATTGCCATGGTGATAGTGAATCCGCTCCCCACGGAATCGACGCCACGCAGGGTGGCAGGACCCTAGGGAAGATCATACTTCAAGTTTCAAGCTTTCCTGACCACATTGCGCCCGACAGCACAGTGCCAGAGAGGATTCGGGGTCTCACATCAAACCAGACCCCAAATCGGAACCGCGGCACCTGCATATAGTGACAAGAGTGCATCTCATGAAAACCCGAGTCCTGATGTAGCTTCAAGCCAGGGAATCCACAGATAGATGTTACAAGGAGAGAACCCACCGAACACCAAACCAGACTTGATCTTTAAAGAGATTCGGGTTCGATGGAGTCCATCATAGCAAGTGACCAGTATTACCTGGGTGAGCGGCACTGTACAAAAGTGAGTAAACAAGCTGGAACCACAGCCATAGACTCTGACTCTCTATTACCGGCACTGCTCCTCCGCGCCGCCATTACTGCTCCCCTCATCATTCTCCTTGGGGCCCGCTCCACCTCTAGGGAGCGATACCACCCACAGCTGCTTCTACCATCTGCCCCGGAGCCCAGCAACAGCAGCAGTGGCCCATTCCCCAGCCGCATACGATAGGTGGCATCACGACAAACACTTCACTACTACCCCCATCATCCTTACCCAGCCATCTTCTGGATGCCTCGGGGCAACGGAGCCGGGCTAGGCCGCTCGTGACCGCGACAGTCGACAGCCCGGCGACGAGTAGGTTAAATGCACCTGTCCTGTGGGGCGCTATGCAATGAAAATTGTGTATGTATCTGAGTGCACAAAAAGAAAACTCTCACACAGTTTGATCAAAGTAAAAATAAAGTTCCATGTCTCACAAAATGGTGACCCAAAGATTTTTTTTGTTTGCAAAGTTGAGAAGTTTTCTAATCAATAACATTTTAAAAAGAAATCCTCATAATTTTGTTTTAGCCATAAATGTACTTACAAGAATTATTTTATCAGGTAATTTTTACCACATATTGAATCTTTTGGTAGAAACGTGGAAATAGCATTCTCCTATAAAATGCAGTCCCTTCTTTTTTAAAGCCTTAGTCGAGACTAGAGATAGAAAACACATTTACCAGAAGCATAACCATTAGGCTGTCCGTTACCATTAGATCAATGACAGGTAAACCTGTGGATTTTGCAGGACTAGATAATCATTTATACTAGTTTATGGGATATCATGACATGACAGCACATGATCAGGGGAAAAATGGCCTAAGTTATTGGATTTTGTACATCCCTGACTATTTTGTTTCCCGCAAAATATAAGAAATCAGGGGACTGAGTTGACCAATAGGTTTTATGGAGTAACTAAACTTTTATTGTTGTTTTTTATAATTTTGTCCAACTTGGAAAATTATAGAACTTCGTAAAACACTATATTATGTGAGTTGTATTCATTCCTGTAAAGAAATGCCTGTAAGTGGCTTACAAACTCATGGGTCTCCTCAATATAGTTGCCTGTCTTTATTTGTCTTGATATCTGAATGTACTCATTCAGATTAATGATGATGGCAATGAAAGGGTCAGCACCTGTGTCCCACTACCTCTGAGGATAAGGCTAGGGCTGTAGCAAATTGTTCTGATAAGCACAACACTCAGAGGAGGACACAGGTGCACTGTTAACTAGATAGTACTTAGTTGTGTTTTTCTGTATGATCATTAAACAGTTGTGGCGATTGAAGCCTCACCTCTAGTTGTCTACTTTGAGAACAAAACCCTGTAGTTAGTGTAGGCGACTGAAGGCTGCAGAATGTGCACACTGTCACAATTCCCCTGTATTCCCCATGTGGGTGGTCCCTAGACTGTATGTATCAGGCTTGAATAGCTCCCAACTAGTGATAGGTAAACCCTTTGAAGTTGGGATTTGGCAAGTTCAACCAGACTTAAGGTAAGTTCAGTTCTTGACCTAAACCTCATCTGAAGTCACTGATTGGGCAGTTCAGCTCTCCATACACATACAGTCAGCCATAAATAGTGCACTTCCAGGGGAGGGCAGGCAGGTTTTTTTTTATTTTTGTACACTGTACCCCTCGTGCCATTCAAACACTGCAAGCAGCTCTCACTGGGCCAGACACAGTGATGCTCGCTCAAGTGGTTTGTACACGTAAAGCACCCAAACGCTAATTTTTTTGTAAAGTCTGTGTTCGGTAAAAACACTGAACTTTGCTGTTCGGGTTGACTCAACTATCCAGGTTATGTGGGACTGCCCTGATTAGGTGGCTCAGCCCTGCAAGTCAGGGCTTTTTGTCCTTGCTTCCTCTCACCTCTCTAGCTCTATACCTCCATTTCCTCTTGGGTGGGGCCGGCACCTCTCAGCAGTGCATTTTCCTATCTTCTGGATTTGAACTTGCAACACTTATGTTCCTCTATGCAAGACGTACCTCTACTAATAAGTCACCACTCAAGCTGAGAAGCAAAGGAGGATTTGGTGACCTTGACCTGTGGGGCAGGCAAGGAACCCAGAAGCTGATTATACAGGTAGATAGAGACACATCTGTGCATAGCATTGTGTTTCTATATCCCTATATTCTAAAGGTTCCTATGAAACCTTAAAATAATGAGAAACATCTACAAAAATGTGTTTTGTTTTTTTATTTTCACACCCCTGGGGATTCAAACTGACAACATTCAACATTGCATACAAGGAACTAAGATTTGAGCAACAGGTTCTAGTGTTGTCACTGGAAGAATTTTGTATACTTGAAGCTGCAGTGTGGCCTTTGATTCCACAGTCAGGTCACACTAGTAGTCTAGAGGGAGAACAAAAGAGAGATTTTTTCTTCCTATAAAATTATGAAAATATAATAAAAGAAAATCATTACATTTTAATATGCTTTTTTAAATAAATAAATAAACATGTCCAATCAGAAAATAACAAGGACATATTTGGTGTATCTGTAAGGCCTCCTTCACACATTCATGTCTCTGATAGGTGTGACGTCCATTTTCACACGTACCAGAGACTCGGACACACGTAGACCCATTAAAATCAATGGGTCTGTGCACACGCCCGGTTTTTAACATGGTTTTTAACATGGTTTTTAACATGGTTTTTAACATGGACCATGTGTATGGGTGCTATTTCACCCCTTTATTAACTCCAAACACACCCAGGTCTGACATAATTCACGCAAGGTCCCATGATGATTCCAGCTCTGCTACATCTGAATTGACAACGAGTTGGCACAGAACATGACCTCCCACTGTGTGTCTCAGGCAGAGAATATCTGAGCCACACGATGAGCAGTGACATCACTCAGGTTGCCTGCGCTAAGAGATCGAGGTTCTCATGGACCTCCACCTGTGATCATAGGTAATCTGACTTCAGTAAACTCAGTAAACTCACTTCAGGTGAGTTCACTGAGTTTACAGACCTGCATCTTCTGGCAGAAAACCAAAGTTTTTTTGCCAAGAGATGCAGATTTGGTGCTGAAATTTTTATACCATATTCCTGTACCCAATCTACATCTCCTGGCAAAAAATTGCATTATACCGTATGTGATTTTGATGTGTTTTTTTTGCCAGGAGGTGTAGATTGGGTGCATGAATATGGTGTAAAAATTTCATCACCAAATTTGCATATTTTGACCCATAAATGCAAAAAACACCAACATGTATTTCCCTGTTTCGGTTTGGTTTTCTTTGAGGAGGTGCAAAGCTGATGCTTAGATGTCTGCACTAGATTTCAGTACCAAATTTGCACCTCCTGGCAAAAAAAATATGCACCGAAACAGCATCAAAACCGTTTTTTCCATTTTTGGGCCTTGAGATGCAAATTTGGTGATTAAATCTTTACACCATATTCCTGCACCCAGTCTACACCTCCTGGCAAAAAATTGCACCATACCGCATGCGGTAGTGATGTGTTTGTTTGTTTTTTGCCAGGAGGTATACATAGGGTGCAGGAATATGCTGTAGAAATGTCAGCAGCAGATCTGCATTAATGACTGCATCTCTTGACTTTACTATTGAAGGGATTACAATATTTGCAAAACCGACAGTTTTTACCGTTGTAGACATTCTATCTCTTTGCGTTGCCAACAATTTAATTCAATAGTAACCAATAATTACTACAAAATAAATGATTATATTAACACTAATTTTGTAGTTTATCTTATTACCTGCACAACATGTTCCCTGCAATACGTGGGCTGCACAACAGGTGCCTTGCAAAAGAGAATACGGAGGCAACTATAAAATTCAAGGAATAAATTATTTGCTTAGTGTTCAGCAGCCTCCAAGCACTTTACAGAAAAACATGAAGGCATATTAACGTCATGTAAAATCCAGGGTATTGAAAAGGTTATTGTGCCGATCAGAGGAGGGGATCGTAGAATATCACTTTTAAATAGAGAAGCATATTGGATATTTTTACTACAGACCAGATTTCCAACAGGTCTAAACATCAGACATGATTTAACATATCATTACATACAATTTATTGTAAACTAATCCATTTTTTTATTTTGCATATGATTAGTCTCAAATACTTACATGCATGACAGGAACTGACATAAGACACTACAATATTTGGACACAAATTACCCAAAGATTAAGGACTTAGTCCAAAATGCATTTGTTTGATCATGTTGTCCTTGTACGTTTTACAAGACATTTTTTTGTCATGTTGAACTAGTTTTTACATTTTTCTGGGAATAAAGAGAATGATTTTATGAAGAGCTCGACTGCTGGATCACTTGTTTCTACTGTTTCCTGTAGGGCCACATGATGACACTGTAAATATGGTGGAGGAGGACAAGAAAAAGAAGAACCTGTGCTGTTCCTAAATGTTTTAGTTAAAACTGTTATTTAATGTTTTTCATGCTTGTCTCTGCTGCCATCTACTGGTCAGACCTTTCGGCTCCTCTATTTCTTTTGTCCAGCCCATGGGAGTGTCTGCTGATCCTCTTGCATCACTTCCTGGCATATTCAGTTCAGCCAGAGTTTTTGTGAGAATCACATCCCTTATTGGAGCTGCTAGAAGCAAAGTCTTCTGACCTTAGTGGCTTCAGAATCAAGCATCACAAGAGAAGCACAATGCCAGGTACTTGGATTACTGTACTCTGCATGTCCTAACCTTTGGAGAAAATAAACCACAATTGTTTCATCTCAGCATGTGCATGTTTAACTCTGGAGCGCTCTGGTCCTGTCTGCCTCACCTATAGGAAAAACGAAGGTAAGATTCTCACAACATCTCCCAACTACGCTCCTTCAATCGCCTTTAAGTGGGGACAGAACAGTCAGAAGACTGCTTAACAGCCCAAAGCAAAAACTTCCTTGAGAGCCCAAATCAGTCAGAAGACTGCTTAACAGCTCAATACCCCGGCTACATATCCCTAAGAACCCTGTCACTTCCCTTGTAATCTGCCTAGCAACAAGCCTTGTGCACTAGTCTGCCTGCAACAGTGCATGCCTGGACAAGCCTAAGGGAAGCTCTCCCATCTGCCACGTCCTGTGTCACCTCTGCTTGCATTGTAAAGGGACAGTTTATGCACCTGCTGTTTCTCTCTTGCTATACCCCTTCTATAGACTTGCCGTACATTACACCTCATTACTGCATATTACTGGATTGCGAACCCCATTTTTGCTAAAGACACCTTGGGAATCTCATCAGAGAGTCCTTGCCGAGCTGCACAATGATTTTCGGACCCCTATTCAAAAGTCAAGTTTCTTAAAGAGACAGCACACCTTAAATCAAAATGGCCGAAAAAGACCTTGGACAGTTCCCCACTGCTGAAACAGAGCAAATACAATCCGATACTGTCCACTATGAAGCCCAGGAGGCAGATCCCACGCTTCCAGCAGACCAAGTTGTCCGACCGAAGCGCTCTTCCAAACCCACGATAAAGGCCACTGAAAACTATCACACTATGAAAGATGAGCTATGTGAACACCTGGAAGAACTGTGAGAACGAGTCACCTATTACATGTCAAGACTTGAATCCTCATCAGGTGATGCCGCATGCTTACAAGCCGCTCTGGAACGGCTGAACACAGCTCATGAAAGATACAAGAGACTGTCAACAAGGTACGTTACCTTTCTAAAAGACTCTAAATATGATGAAGCTCTTTCAGACCTGAGCAAGGCAGAAGAGGTTGACAAGGAAAGAGATGCGAAGGTGCAAGATGCCAGAGACGAGGCCGAACACTGTATCTCTCACCAGCAAGAAACCAGATTACACCGATCAACCTCATCTAGATGTTCCTCTCGGTCATCCGGGTCATCATCCTCAAGAAGCTTAGCCCTGAGCGACAGGATACTAGAGGCCCACATAAGGGCAGAGGAATCCAAGGTGAGACGTTTCTTCACAGAAAGAGAAGTAGAAGCAGAAGCCCTTGGAAGAGCAGAAGCCGCTAAAGCAGAACCCCTTGCAAGAGCAGAAGCCGCTAAAGTAGAAGCCCATGCAAAAACAGAAGCTGCTAAAGCAGAAGCCCATGCAAAAGCAGAAGCCGCTAAAGCAGAAGCCCATGCAAAAGCAGAAGCCACTAAAGCAGAAGCCAAAAGGGCAGAAGCGGATGCTCGGATAAAGATTCTTCGGTCACAGATGGAAGAGGAAGTTGCGCTAGCTAAAGTGAGACTACTTGAGCAAGCATTGAGCCAAGGTCCTGATCCAGCTCACTCGCCACCACTGGAAGCAGACAATCCAGTTGATCGCACAAGAGACTATGTACTGAATCAGTTACCTGTAGCAACCCCGGTTTGCAGTACCGTCCAAGCCGACAACACGGAAACCTCCAACTTACCTCCACCAGTGCCAGTAGCACCTAAAGCACCCGAGCAAATTAATAACAGTCACCAAGAGGTGCCCTCTCAAACACAGTCACCACGGCAAGATGGCAACCAAGTGTTTCCTGCCCAGTTCCACAGCTCAAGCAGCGGTCATCAGAATCTACAGAGGCTAAACCACAGCTCAACCCTGCAGCAACATCATTCTACCCGGGAACATCTCATCCATTCACGCCAGGCAGCCCATACGCCCCTGGAGCATCACGAGTCGTCGTGGCAACAAGTGGCGAGAAATCAGACATGTCTGAATTTGCCAAGTTCATGGTGAGCAGAGAGCTAATCAACACTAGTCTCACGAAATTTAATGATCGTGCAGAGAGCTACAGGGCCTGGAAAGTACCTTTCAAGGCAGCCATCGCCATTCTCAACTGAACTGCAGAACAGGAACTCGACCTCCTGATCAAGTGGTTTGGCCCAGGCTCTACAAACCGTATCAAGAGCCTCAGAACTGTCTATGTAGGACAAGCAGAATCAGGTCTCGCTGCTGCTTGGCAAAGACTGGAACGCACCTTTGGCAGCGCAGAAGCAATAGAGAAAGCCCTATTCAAGAGACTGCAGGACATCCCAAATATCAACCTTAAAGAAGTCCACAAGTTTCAAGATCTAAGTGATCTACTCATGGAGCTGGAGCTCGCCAAAAGAGATCATCGTCTGTCTGGGCTGTGCTGCCTGGATACAGCCAATCGTGGTGAAGCTGCCATACAGTCTGCAGGAGAAATGGGCAACGTCAGTCTCAAGGTACAAAAGAGTGCATGACGTCACCTTTCCCCCTTTTATTCACTTCTGCAAGTTCATCGATGACCAGGCCCAGATGAGGAACGACCCCAGCCTCGACTTCCTATAGTTCAACTCTTCAGCAGCTGCAACATCATCATCATCAAGGTATGAAGGTGCCATACACAAACGCAGAGACATTAAGAACACTGTGAGTGTCAGGAAGACTGAGCTACCATCACCTGCAGCACCCACAGATAAACAATACACCATCTCATCACAAGATAAGTCTTTCAATCAAGAATGCCCCATCCATAAAAAACCGCACTCACTGAACAAGTGCAGAGGGTTTAGATCCAAAACCCTACAGGAGCACAAGAAAGTCCTCACAGAGCTTGGAATCTGTTTCAAATGCTGCGCATCACTTGAGCACATGGCCAAGGACTGTAAATCCATCGTCAAGTGTGAGGAGTGTCATAGCGAAAAACACATTTCAGCCATGCACCCAAACCAGCTAGCTAGAGACACACCGGCTGCAGTCACCACCGCTCCCACTCCAAGTCATGGCGGGGAGTCCAAGAATCAGACTGACACCACCACAGCCATCTCCTGCTCATGCTCCTCTGAGCATGAGCAGGAGATGGCTGTGGTGGTGTCAGTCTGAGGTATGTGGAGAGGGCAAAAAGCAGAAATGTTGTGCCCGAATATGCCTCATCAAGGTTTATCCCGAGGGACATCCAGAAAAGGCAATGAAGGTGTATGCCATCATAGACGACCAAAGCAACCAGTCCCTGGCAGGAACCAAATTCTTTGAAGCCTTCGGAATTAATGGACCATCAGAACCCTACACCTTGAACACCTGCTCGGGTTGCATAGAGCCTAGCGGCAGAAGAGCCTAGGGATTCATTGCTTCTCCTATCAATGGGAAGACTGAAATACCTCTAGCAACGCTCGTTGAATGTGACCAAATACCCAGCCACAGGAATGAAATTCCTACCCCAGAAGCTGCATTTCATCAACCACACCTAAAACACCTCGCTAGTGTTATCCCACCTTTGGACAATAATGCAGAGATTTTACTCCTGCTCGGCAGAGACAATCTAAGGGTACACAAGGTGCGACAACAGTGTAATGGGCCTGACTGTGCACCATACGCCCAGAGTCTGGACTTGGGATGGGTAGTCATAGGAAATGTGTGCGTTGATCAATCAGAAATTGATTCCTTCAAGACTTACGTGCATTGAGATGAGCGCACAACCTGCCTAAAGCCATGTCCTCATCACTATGGAGTGAAAGAGAAGTCTCCAGACACAATACAGCTACCTGACATCGCTTCTTCTCTGCATATCGACAACTTGGGAAGATCATTCTTTCTCACAACCAAGGACGACAATAAAGTAGCCTTGTCAGTAGAGGACAGAGAATTCATCGGAATAATGGACTGTGAATTCTCAAAAGACAAAACCAACCACTGGGTCTCTCCATTACCCTTCCGAACTACCAGGGTAAGACTCCCAAACAATCGAGATCAAGCTCAGACTAGGTGTAACTCTCTTCAGCGTTCCATGAACAGCAAGCCTGAAATGAGAGAACATAGCGTCGCCTTTATGGACAAGGAAGTCTGCAACAACCTAGCAAAACCTGTACCAACCGAACTGAATCCTGCAGATCACGCAACTAGACCTACAGTCAGGGCCAGAAATATTTGGACAGTGACACAAGTTTTGTTATTTTAGCTGTTTACAAAAACATGTTCAGAAATACAATTATATATATA
The DNA here is from genome assembly GCF_048569485.1 of Anomaloglossus baeobatrachus. Taxonomy (NCBI): domain Eukaryota; kingdom Metazoa; phylum Chordata; class Amphibia; order Anura; family Aromobatidae; genus Anomaloglossus; species Anomaloglossus baeobatrachus. The sequence goes on along the minus strand of NC_134357.1, from coordinate 312,674,657 downwards.
ATATGGGCTGAAAGTGCACACTCCCAGCTGCAATATGAGAGTTTTCACATCCAAATCGGAGAAAGGGTTTAGGAATCATAGCTCTGTAATGCATAGCCTCCTCTTTTTCAAGGGACCAAAAGTAATTGGACAAGGGACTCTAAGGGCTGCAATTAACTCTGAAGGCATCTCCCTCGTTAACCTGTAATCAATGAAGTAGTTAAAAGGTCTGGGGTTGATTACAGGTGTGTGGTTTTGCATTTGGAAGCTGTTGCTGTGACCAGACAACATGCGGTCTAAGGAACTCTCAATTGAGGTGAAGCAGAACATCCTGAGGCTGAAAAAAAAGAAAAAATCCATCAGAGAGATAGCAGACATGCTTGGAGTAGCAAAATCAACAGTCGGGTACATTCTGTGAAAAAAGGAATTGACTGGTGAGCTTGGGAACTCAAAAAGGCCTGGGCGTCCACGGATGACAACAGTGGTGGATGATCGCCGCATACTTTCTTTGGTGAAGAAGAACCCGTTCACAACATCAACTGAAGTCCAGAACACTCTCAGTGAAGTAGTATATCTGTCTCTAAGTCAAAAGTAAAGAGAAGACTCCATGAAAGTAAATACAAAGGGTTCACATCTAGATGCAAACCATTCATCAATTCCAAAAATAGACAGGCCAGAGTTAAATTTGCTGAAAAGCACCTCATGAAGCCAGCTCAGTTCTGGAAAAGTATTCTATGGACAGATGAGACAAAGATCAACCTGTACACCACTATTAAATCTACTCTTATAAAATCGTTTATTATAATAAGTTAAAACAGAACAAACATATTGTTCTTCTTATAAATAGGCATAGAAACATAAACATGCAGATCAAGTGCAGGTGCAAGTGTCAGACAAACAGTGCCCTCGCCTAGGGACAGCCCCAGACAATGTAGCTGAATAAGTGAGGTAGGGGTATAAATTCGTCACTGTCAGAATGATACTGCTTGGTATGTGCTGTGACTCTCCCTCACAAGTTAGCTTACTTCACTTGGATTGAGCCTAAGTTGGCATAGTAGATGTATGTCAGACTCACCGTCCTAGCTCATCTCTTAGCGGGGGTTACCACCACCAAGTAATCGTGATTAACATATAGTACAGATATAACAAACCATAGACAACAGAGACAAAGCGTTAGGTGTCCAGGGTTCTACTGTAACATAGATTTCCCTAATATGACAATACTGGATGGTTAGATTAGAGTCTAGGATGCCACTTAGCTTGTGGATCTCCTAGCTCTCCCGACGCGTTTCACCCCCCTAACGCAGTATAGGGGATCATCAGGGGATATATAGAGGAATCATTCCTTGGAGAGAATGACACCTGCAAATAAATGATGCAAAAATAAGTGAATAGGTATTAATATGAATATCCTTTAGACTGCTATCTTTGTGAGGTCATATCCCTCAGGGTAACTTACAAGGTAGTAGATCCCTGTGGTAAAGTACTTGTGTTCTTAGAAAGATGCCAGGGAGACTATCTCCAAAACCAAATAGTAGTTTCAACTTCCCATCGGATAGTGCCTGTATGTCAAAAAAGGCAATGAAAATCCATTGTGTGATGCATAGTGTATCTTAGCTCATACTCATGATAGAGATGGAAAGGGTCTTGTCGGCATGAGGCTATCTATCTTTTACCTTAACTCTCCGGGGTTGAAGGTACAGGTATAACGGGTTTGTCTATTGTAACCATGAAGTTAGATCCATTCCTGATGTTCAGGTTATCACTAAGTGTCTGGATCAAAATTGGGTCCTGTGAATAAATATAAAAAGCATTTTTGAGCCCATATCCCATCTGCCAGATTTTACATGAGCTGGGTAGCCAATACCTTTTGTCGACCAGACAGATAGAATGATCTATAGGGTTTAAAGAATACAGCTCCTCCAGATGTGGCTGATCACTGGTTTTTTTCTATAGGAAAGGTATGCTACGTTACTAGAGATCCTCATAATTATCACCCACAAATCTCAGTGAGAAGCCAAAAATGGCAGGGCATTTTACCTGCAGGGAACAGTTCATATATGGGAGTGGACAAACGGGTGCAGAGGTCCCTAGTTGCCTGCGTTCAGACCGTGTGTAAGGTTTATTCTTTTCTCCTGTAACCAATTATTACATAAAACAGTTAGGCTCGCTGAATACTGCTCAATACATGCATGGATTAAAATACACAGTGGTACATGTAATTGGTCTACCTGTAAGGAGACAAAGAGGGGAGGTATATCATGGGACTGATGGCTGCCTGTAGACCCCGAGTATATATTCCCTGTAACAGAAAAAATATTCATAATAATAACCTGTATTCATGTACCGTATTCTTAGGTTCCAGAGGTACAGATACAGGGGGCACGGTGCTTACTCCAGTACATATAATGTCTGTCATATAGATAAGTTCACGTAGTGGTACTCAGTACATACATAAATGACAGTGCGAGGGCCTTATATGCTGATACATGTGGAGAGGTTCTTTAGGGGAGGCAGCTCAAAAGAGGCACATGAAGGGACTGTGATATATATTCACTGTAAACACAACGGAGGTCCCGTATTAATGTGAGGTATTTGCTTCACAAATCCCATAAACATTGCCAGGCAGGGAGCATAAGGGATAACTTGCATAGAAGGCATAAGAAAACCAGGTTTGGAGTAGTGTTACAGTTGTATAGGGTCCTGTCCCATCCAACCTGGGGAAAGGATACGTATCTGTACTCAAAAAACCTGAAAATTTGCATGAAATAAATTTTAGGCAGGCAGATCACTTACCAGCCTATGGGCTCAACCAGCAAGGACTGTTAGTCCCGAGTGGAACGCACTCTAAGTACGCTGGGAGCCCACGGTCCAAGGATGCCAGGGGAAGATGCCAGGGGAGACCAACCACGTCTGCTTGTTACTGTCTGTTCCAAACTCCCGGATAAGGTATTTAAACCTTTTACGGGCGGGATTAAAAGTCCCGCCCGTAAACCGGAAGTGCCTCGTTGGCCGGAAGTGACGTATCGCTGTGTGTCACGGCACCATCGGCCGGAAGTGATGTATCCCTGTATGTCACATGCATCTCAGGTCAGGTGACTTGCCGGGGGCGGTGCTGAGGGACGTACTAGATCGTGTAGTTTGAATGCATCATGAGCAAATCACCTTATGTCATGCACATTCGTGAGTTGGGTGACCTGCCAGTGGCTTAACTGGGGAAAATGATATGATGTACATATGGTACGTATTGCGATACATATATCGCTATGTGTCATATACTATGTAAGTCAGGTGACTTGCCAGGGGCGGTACTGGAGGATGTTATGGGTCCCATAGTGGAACGCATAACGTTCTACTTCTGGGCGGGGTGATGTCATATAGGGGCGGGAATCATGATTATGGAGCGCATAATTGCTTTCCATACAGTTCCATAGATACGGAATATATGCATCATATTACTTAATAGACAGGGCGCACCTGATTGGCACATAGGTATCGTGCAAAGCAGGACCATTAAGTATTGGAGTATTAGGTATTGGATGGACAAATAATGAACAAAAGATAGTTGCTCTTGCTTTCCCTAGATCCGGGATGACATCTTTCTAAAGTCATATAAGGGAATTGTCCCATAGTTGTTGCAGTCTAACATTAGTGTTACTAGTATATGGTATGCAATGACCATACGCGGGGTATAGCATGTAAAAACAGATCCTATCCTGTCAGTTAAAGGCGATTGTGGCCAGAATCACTATATGAAGCTATGAAAGCTGATCATTTCGTTGAGGCCGTTTGGGGAGACTGTGTCCAGCAGAAAAGTCCATCTAGCTTCTCGCTGCAGGATTTTTCTGTCCCAATCTCCCTTACGTGGGGGTTTGGGGATAACCTCAATGACCTGAAAGGATATACTCCTCAGGTCTCCACCATGGACAAGGTTAACATGTCTGGCTATGGCTGTATCTCTTTTGTGTATGATGTCACCTATGTGTTCCCCAATTCTTATTCGTAACTGTCTCTTAGTTTTACCCACGTATCCACGTGAGCAGGAGCAGGTGCACAGGTATACCACACCTTCCGTTCTACAGTTTCCAAAGTCCCTGATTTTGAATGCTCTCTTGGTTTTTTGATTATGAAAGGTCTTGCTTTGACTGATGTGGGGACAGTAGGTGCATCTACCGCATCTAAAGGTTCCTAAGGGTTTCCTTTCTAACCATGTCCCTGTACCTTTTGGCGGTGTAAAATGACTATGAGTGAGAAAGTCCCTAATGGATCTCCCCCTCCTATAGGTGACGTTGGCATTGACAGAGATTGAGTCGCATATATCTGGGTCGGCCTTTAAAATAGGCCAATGTCTTTTAAGGATTTCCATTGTCCTCATGTTCTGATCATCATAAGTTGCGATAAGCCTAATGATGTCGTTCTTATTCTCATTCTTTTTTGAGGCCAGGAGGTCTTTCCTATTCCTCACTTTGGCATGCCGATATGATTGTTCCACAATAGGGTCAGGATAACCCCTACTATGGAACCTACCCTTCATATCAACCGCCTGTCTTTCGAATTCTCTCAGGGATGAGCAATTACGCCTAAGGCGCAGGAATTGCCCTTTCGGGATGCCTTTCTTCAAGGGTGTGGGATGATGACTCTCCCATCTGAGAAGACTGTTGGTGGCTGTGGGTTTCCTAAATATAGAGGTGGATAGAGTACCGTCCATGTTCTTAAAAATTTTGACATCCAAAAAGGCTAGAGATTCACCTCCTATTTCATGGGTGAATTTCAGCCCCAGATTGTTTATATTCAATTTCTCCATGAACTGGAGGAACAAAGAGGTCCCTCCCGTCCATAGGACGAGTATGTCGTCGATATAGCGACCCCACATATGAATGTGGGGACAGAACACCGTATCTTCTTCCCTAAATACACGTGTGTCTTCCCACCAGCCAAGGAACATGTTGGCATAGGTGGGGGCGCAAGGGCTCCCCATTGCCGTGCCCCTCAGCTGGTGGTAAAATTTTCCCCCAAATAGGAAATAGTTGTGTGTCAATACGAATGTTAACATCTCCATCACGAACTCGTTGTGTGCACTGAATTGATTCCCTTTTGTTGATAGATAATATCGTACCGCTTCCAGCCCTTTTTCATGTGGGATGCTGCTGTACAGCTGTTCCACATCTATTGAAACTAAGATGGTTCCTGAGTCCAAAACGATACCATCTAGTTTAGATATTAAGTCGTTTGTGTCTCTGACATAAGATGGTAAACCGATAACAAATGGGCGAAGGATTTTGTCCAGGTACATACTAGAGTTCTGACAAAGAGCATCTATCCCAGACACAATTGGGCGCCCCTTGAGTGGAGATAGGCCCTTATGAATTTTTGGGGTAGCGTAGAACGTAGCTATTACTGGGTGTTTAGGGAGGAGGAAATCAAATTCCTTATCAGAGATAAGTTTGAGGTCTGAGGCTTTGTCAAGAATATCTTTTAGCAGGCCTGTATATTCCTCTGTGGGATCTTTCGTTAAAATTTCGTAGGTAGTAACGTCCGATAGAATCTTTCTGCACATAATAGGGTAGTTTGTTGTATCCATCACTACAATATTTCCGCCTTTGTCTGACGGTTTGATAGTCAAATTCGTATTTTTTTCTAAGTCCCTTAATGCTCCCCACTCTTCCATTGTTAAATTCGGTTGAGTGGATCGTATTCTTGGTTGGATAGCACATAAATCTTGGGAGACTAATTTGGAAAAAATGTCCAAACTGCTGCAATCAGTAGGCGGGGGCATTCTAGTGCTTTTGGTTTTTAGATCGGTGAAAGGACCCTTTCCTGTATGATTCCCATTGTCATTGGATAGATCTGCCAGCAATCTGACATCATCCAGCATCTCCATTGGTATTCCTAGCCTAGCACATTCCGCCCTATCATTGTGTTTAAAGAATTTCCTCCATCTCAGTTTTCTAAGAAACAGTTCCACATCCTTCACCCAGTTGAAGGGGTCAAACCTAGTTGTTGGAACAAATGATAGGCCATAACTGAGAACTCGTTTTTCAATATCTGTAAGAGTATAACTAGAGAGATTGATTACCTGATATCCCATCGAATCTTGAGGGACTATCTTCTCCTGGGATTTCTTGATATATGGTTCCGTAAATTGTATGGGTCTCTTGCCCCTAAAAAAGAGGATGATGTTGCTGGAAGGGGTACTGATTGTGTCAATGGTAACGGTAAGGAGGGAATAGGGGCAGTTGGGGGATTTAATGTAGCTCTCTGCCCAGACCCATGTGCCAATGATCCATAAGGTAAGGATAAGTTGGGTTGCTGTTGTTCCTGATCCCATTGTCTCGGCTGTCTATAATTTGGTCTACTCCAGTTGTTTCTATTTCTAAAGTTTCTCCTACCCCTACTTCTACTCCTGTTGAGTTGGCCCTGAGGTTCTGAGTCAGAAAGATCCGATGAGGAGGGGTCAAAGGATGCTCCTCCCGTCGGCACTGACACGTTATTACTGCCTGAGAAGTCCCCCAGATCTCTCAGAAAGTGCTTGTGCTTTCTAGTCTTTAAATTTTGCTGGTATTTGTCCACAGCTATTTGTAAAGCAATTTCTTTAGTGCCGAAATCTGGATCTCCTTGGTGTTTTAAAGCTTCCTCCCTCAGTGTTTGTAAGTCCTTGGAAGTTTTTTCCAAGGTGACTTTTTCCTCATCCACCAGGATGGTCATCAACCTGATGGATGAGTTTATCAGTTCTTCTTCCCACTTTTTTAGAAGGCTTTCTGTCCTGGAGCGTTCTGCCGGGACTAGGTTGACCCTCAATCCTCTAGGTACAATTTTTTGTTTTATATATTGTTCAAGGGACTGCACCTCCCACCATGATTTTAAATTCAGCTTATAGGCCAGCAGTAAGTCTGAAAAGATATTTTTCAGGTTATTTTTGGTGTTCCCTAGGCCCTCTGGTGTTCTCTCCGAGAACACTTCATCAGCATCATCTAGCCACTTTGTAGTATTAATGGGTCCTGACAGGAAGCCCGCCATAAATGATATCTGAACCACTGACAAATATTGTATAGAGTAGTAATTATCCAAAACACCACTATTAAATCTACTCTTATAAAATCGTTTATTATAATAAGTTAAAACAGAACAAACATATTGTTCTTCTTATAAATAGGCATAGAAACATAAACATGCAGATCAAGTGCAGGTGCAAGTGTCAGACAAACAGTGCCCTCGCCTAGGGACAGCCCCAGACAATGTAGCTGAATAAGTGAGGTAGGGGTATAAATTCGTCACTGTCAGAATGATACTGCTTGGTATGTGCTGTGACTCTCCCTCACAAGTTAGCTTACTTCACTTGGATTGAGCCTAAGTTGGCATAGTAGATGTATGTCAGACTCACCGTCCTAGCTCATCTCTTAGCGGGGGTTACCACCACCAAGTAATCGTGATTAACATATAGTACAGATATAACAAACCATAGACAACAGAGACAAAGCGTTAGGTGTCCAGGGTTCTACTGTAACATAGATTTCCCTAATATGACAATACTGGATGGTTAGATTAGAGTCTAGGATGCCACTTAGCTTGTGGATCTCCTAGCTCTCCCGACGCGTTTCACCCCCCTAACGCAGTATAGGGGATCATCAGGGGATATATAGAGGAATCATTCCTTGGAGAGAATGACACCTGCAAATAAATGATGCAAAAATAAGTGAATAGGTATTAATATGAATATCCTTTAGACTGCTATCTTTGTGAGGTCATATCCCTCAGGGTAACTTACAAGGTAGTAGATCCCTGTGGTAAAGTACTTGTGTTCTTAGAAAGATGCCAGGGAGACTATCTCCAAAACCAAATAGTAGTTTCAACTTCCCATCGGATAGTGCCTGTATGTCAAAAAAGGCAATGAAAATCCATTGTGTGATGCATAGTGTATCTTAGCTCATACTCATGATAGAGATGGAAAGGGTCTTGTCGGCATGAGGCTATCTATCTTTTACCTTAACTCTCCGGGGTTGAAGGTACAGGTATAACGGGTTTGTCTATTGTAACCATGAAGTTAGATCCATTCCTGATGTTCAGGTTATCACTAAGTGTCTGGATCAAAATTGGGTCCTGTGAATAAATATAAAAAGCATTTTTGAGCCCATATCCCATCTGCCAGATTTTACATGAGCTGGGTAGCCAATACCTTTTGTCGACCAGACAGATAGAATGATCTATAGGGTTTAAAGAATACAGCTCCTCCAGATGTGGCTGATCACTGGTTTTTTTCTATAGGAAAGGTATGCTACGTTACTAGAGATCCTCATAATTATCACCCACAAATCTCAGTGAGAAGCCAAAAATGGCAGGGCATTTTACCTGTAGGGAACAGTTCATATATGGGAGTGGACAAACGGGTGCAGAGGTCCCTAGTTGCCTGCGTTCAGACCGTGTGTAAGGTTTATTCTTTTCTCCTGTAACCAATTATTACATAAAACAGTTAGGCTCGCTGAATACTGCTCAATACATGCATGGATTAAAATACACAGTGGTACATGTAATTGGTCTACCTGTAAGGAGACAAAGAGGGGAGGTATATCATGGGACTGATGGCTGCCTGTAGACCCCGAGTATATATTCCCTGTAACAGAAAAAATAATCATAATAATAACCTGTATTCATGTACCGTATTCTTAGGTTCCAGAGGTACAGATACAGGGGGCACGGTGCTTACTCCAGTACATATAATGTCTGTCATATAGATAAGTTCACGTAGTGGTACTCAGTACATACATAAATGACAGTGCGAGGGCCTTATATGCTGATACATGTGGAGAGGTTCTTTAGGGGAGGCAGCTCAAAAGAGGCACATGAGGGGACTGTGATATATATTCACTGTAAACACAACGGAGGTCCCGTATTAATGTGAGGTATTTGCTTCACAAATCCCATAAACATTGCCAGGCAGGGAGCATAAGGGATAACTTGCATAGAAGGCATAAGAAAACCAGGTTTGGAGTAGTGTTACAGTTGTATAGGGTCCTGTCCCATCCAACCTGGGGAAAGGATACGTATCTGTACTCAAAAAACCTGAAAATTTGCATGAAATAAATTTTAGGCAGGCAGATCACTTACCAGCCTATGGGCTCAACCAGCAAGGACTGTTAGTCCCGAGTGGAACGCACTCTAAGTACGCTGGGAGCCCACGGTCCAAGGATGCCAGGGGAAGATGCCAGGGGAGACCAACCACGTCTGCTTGTTACTGTCTGTTCCAAACTCCCGGATAAGGTATTTAAACCTTTTACGGGCGGGATTAAAAGTCCCGCCCGTAAACCGGAAGTGCCTCGTTGGCCGGAAGTGACGTATCGCTGTGTGTCACGGCACCATCGGCCGGAAGTGATGTATCCCTGTATGTCACATGCATCTCAGGTCAGGTGACTTGCCGGGGGCGGTGCTGAGGGACGTACTAGATCGTGTAGTTTGAATGCATCATGAGCAAATCACCTTATGTCATGCACATTTAAATACCTTATCCGGGAGTTTGGAACAGACAGTAACAAGCAGACGTGGTTGGTCTCCCCTGGCATCTTCCCCTGGCATCCTTGGACCGTGGGCTCCCAGCGTACTTAGAGTGCGTTCCACTCGGGACTAACAGTCCTTGCTGGTTGAGCCCATAGGCTGGTAAGTGATCTGCCTGCCTAAAATTTATTTCATGCAAATTTTCAGGTTTTTTGAGTACAGATACGTATCCTTTCCCCAGGTTGGATGGGACAGGACCCTATACAACTGTAACACTACTCCAAACCTGGTTTTCTTATGCCTTCTATGCAAGTTATCCCTTATGCTCCCTGCCTGGCAATGTTTATGGGATTTGTGAAGCAAATACCTCACATTAATACGGGACCTCCGTTGTGTTTACAGTGAATATATATCACAGTCCCTTCATGTGCCTCTTTTGAGCTGCCTCCCCTAAAGAACCTCTCCACATGTATCAGCATATAAGGCCCTCGCACTGTCATTTATGTATGTACTGAGTACCACTACGTGAACTTATCTATATGACAGACATTATATGTACTGGAGTAAGCACCGTGCCCCCTGTATCTGTACCTCTGGAACCTAAGAATACGGTACATGAATACAGGTTATTATTATGATTATTTTTTCTGTTACAGGGAATATATACTCGGGGTCTACAGGCAGCCATCAGTCCCATGATATACCTCCCCTCTTTGTCTCCTTACAGGTAGACCAATTACATGTACCACTGTGTATTTTAATCCATGCATGTATTGAGCAGTATTCAGCGAGCCTAACTGTTTTATGTAATAATTGGTTACAGGAGAAAAGAATAAACCTTACACACGGTCTGAACGCAGGCAACTAGGGACCTCTGCACCCGTTTGTCCACTCCCATATATGAACTGTTCCCTACAGGTAAAATGCCCTGCCATTTTTGGCTTCTCACTGAGATTTGTGGGTGATAATTATGAGGATCTCTAGTAACGTAGCATACCTTTCCTATAGAAAAAAACCAGTGATCAGCCACATCTGGAGGAGCTGTATTCTTTAAACCCTATAGATCATTCTATCTGTCTGGTCGACAAAAGGTATTGGCTACCCAGCTCATGTAAAATCTGGCAGATGGGATATGGGCTCAAAAATGCTTTTTATATTTATTCACAGGACCCAATTTTGATCCAGACACTTAGTGATAACCTGAACATCAGGAATGGATCTAACTTCATGGTTACAATAGACAAACCCGTTATACCTGTACCTTCAACCCCGGAGAGTTAAGGTAAAAGATAGATAGCCTCATGCCGACAAGACCCTTTCCATCTCTATCATGAGTATGAGCTAAGATACACTATGCATCACACAATGGATTTTCATTGCCTTTTTTGACATACAGGCACTATCCGATGGGAAGTTGAAACTACTATTTGGTTTTGGAGATAGTCTCCCTGGCATCTTTCTAAGAACACAAGTACTTTACCACAGGGATCTACTACCTTGTAAGTTACCCTGAGGGATATGACCTCACAAAGATAGCAGTCTAAAGGATATTCATATTAATACCTATTCACTTATTTTTGCATCATTTATTTGCAGGTGTCATTCTCTCCAAGGAATGATTCCTCTATATATCCCCTGATGATCCCCTATACTGCGTTAGGGGGGTGAAACGCGTCGGGAGAGCTAGGAGATCCACAAGCTAAGTGGCATCCTAGACTCTAATCTAACCATCCAGTATTGTCATATTAGGGAAATCTATGTTACAGTAGAACCCTGGACACCTAACGCTTTGTCTCTGTTGTCTATGGTTTGTTATATCTGTACTATATGTTAATCACGATTACTTGGTGGTGGTAACCCCCGCTAAGAGATGAGCTAGGACGGTGAGTCTGACATACATCTACTATGCCAACTTAGGCTCAATCCAAGTGAAGTAAGCTAACTTGTGAGGGAGAGTCACAGCACATACCAAGCAGTATCATTCTGACAGTGACGAATTTATACCCCTACCTCACTTATTCAGCTACATTGTCTGGGGCTGTCCCTAGGCGAGGGCACTGTTTGTCTGACACTTGCACCTGCACTTGATCTGCATGTTTATGTTTCTATGCCTATTTATAAGAAGAACAATATGTTTGTTCTGTTTTAACTTATTATAATAAACGATTTTATAAGAGTAGATTTAATAGTGGTGTTTTGGATAATTACTACTCTATACAATATTTGTCAGTGGTTCAGATATCATTTATGGCGGGCTTCCTGTCAGGACCCATTAATACTACAAAGTGGCTAGATGATGCTGATGAAGTGTTCTCGGAGAGAACACCAGAGGGCCTAGGGAACACCAAAAATAACCTGAAAAATATCTTTTCAGACTTACTGCTGGCCTATAAGCTGAATTTAAAATCATGGTGGGAGGTGCAGTCCCTTGAACAATATATAAAACAAAAAATTGTACCTAGAGGATTGAGGGTCAACCTAGTCCCGGCAGAACGCTCCAGGACAGAAAGCCTTCTAAAAAAGTGGGAAGAAGAACTGATAAACTCATCCATCAGGTTGATGACCATCCTGGTGGATGAGGAAAAAGTCACCTTGGAAAAAACTTCCAAGGACTTACAAACACTGAGGGAGGAAGCTTTAAAACACCAAGGAGATCCAGATTTCGGCACTAAAGAAATTGCTTTACAAATAGCTGTGGACAAATACCAGCAAAATTTAAAGACTAGAAAGCACAAGCACTTTCTGAGAGATCTGGGGGACTTCTCAGGCAGTAATAACGTGTCAGTGCCGACGGGAGGAGCATCCTTTGACCCCTCCTCATCGGATCTTTCTGACTCAGAACCTCAGGGCCAACTCAACAGGAGTAGAAGTAGGGGTAGGAGAAACTTTAGAAATAGAAACAACTGGAGTAGACCAAATTATAGACAGCCGAGACAATGGGATCAGGAACAACAGCAACCCAACTTATCCTTACCTTATGGATCATTGGCACATGGGTCTGGGCAGAGAGCTACATTAAATCCCCCAACTGCCCCTATTCCCTCCTTACCGTTACCATTGACACAATCAGTACCCCTTCCAGCAACATCATCCTCTTTTTTAGGGGCAAGAGACCCATACAATTTACGGAACCATATATCAAGAAATCCCAGGAGAAGATAGTCCCTCAAGATTCGATGGGATATCAGGTAATCAATCTCTCTAGTTATACTCTTACAGATATTGAAAAACGAGTTCTCAGTTATGGCCTATCATTTGTTCCAACAACTAGGTTTGACCCCTTCAACTGGGTGAAGGATGTGGAACTGTTTCTTAGAAAACTGAGATGGAGGAAATTCTTTAAACACAATGATAGGGCGGAATGTGCTAGGCTAGGAATACCAATGGAGATGCTGGATGATGTCAGATTGCTGGCAGATCTATCCAATGACAATGGGAATCATACAGGAAAGGGTCCTTTCACCGATCTAAAAACCAAAAGCACTAGAATGCCCCCGCCTACTGATTGCAGCAGTTTGGACATTTTTTCCAAATTAGTCTCCCAAGATTTATGTGCTATCCAACCAAGAATACGATCCACTCAACCGAATTTAACAATGGAAGAGTGGGGAGCATTAAGGGACTTAGAAAAAAATACGAATTTGACTATCAAACCGTCAGACAAAGGCGGAAATATTGTAGTGATGGATACAACAAACTACCCTATTATGTGCAGAAAGATTCTATCGGACGTTACTACCTACGAAATTTTAACGAAAGATCCCACAGAGGAATATACAGGCCTGCTAAAAGATATTCTTGACAAAGCCTCAGACCTCAAACTTATCTCTGATAAGGAATTTGATTTCCTCCTCCCTAAACACCCAGTAATAGCTACGTTCTACGCTACCCCAAAAATTCATAAGGGCCTATCTCCACTCAAGGGGCGCCCAATTGTGTCTGGGATAGATGCTCTTTGTCAGAACTCTAGTATGTACCTGGACAAAATCCTTCGCCCATTTGTTATCAGTTTACCATCTTATGTCAGAGACACAAACGACTTAATATCTAAACTAGATGGTATCGTTTTGGACTCAGGAACCATCTTAGTTTCAATAGATGTGGAACAGCTGTACAGCAGCATCCCACATGAAAAAGGGCTGGAAGCGGTACGATATTATCTATCAACAAAAGGGAATCAATTCAGTGCACACAACGAGTTCGTGATGGAGATGTTAACATTCGTATTGACACACAACTATTTCCTATTTGGGGGAAAATTTTACCACCAGCTGAGGGGCACGGCAATGGGGAGCCCTTGCGCCCCCACCTATGCCAACATGTTCCTTGGCTGGTGGGAAGACACACGTGTATTTAGGGAAGAAGATACGGTGTTCTGTCCCCACATTCATATGTGGGGTCGCTATATCGACGACATACTCGTCCTATGGACGGGAGGGACCTCTTTGTTCCTCCAGTTCATGGAGAAATTGAATATAAACAATCTGGGGCTGAAATTCACCCATGAAATAGGAGGTGAATCTCTAGCCTTTTTGGATGTCAAAATTTTTAAGAACATGGACGGTACTCTATCCACCTCTATATTTAGGAAACCCACAGCCACCAACAGTCTTCTCAGATGGGAGAGTCATCATCCCACACCCTTGAAGAAAGGCATCCCGAAAGGGCAATTCCTGCGCCTTAGGCGTAATTGCTCATCCCTGAGAGAATTCGAAAGACAGGCGGTTGATATGAAGGGTAGGTTCCATAGTAGGGGTTATCCTGACCCTATTGTGGAACAATCATATCGGCATGCCAAAGTGAGGAATAGGAAAGACCTCCTGGCCTCAAAAAAGAATGAGAATAAGAACGACATCATTAGGCTTATCGCAACTTATGATGATCAGAACATGAGGACAATGGAAATCCTTAAAAGACATTGGCCTATTTTAAAGGCCGACCCAGATATATGCGACTCAATCTCTGTCAATGCCAACGTCACCTATAGGAGGGGGAGATCCATTAGGGACTTTCTCACTCATAGTCATTTTACACCGCCAAAAGGTACAGGGACATGGTTAGAAAGGAAACCCTTAGGAACCTTTAGATGCGGTAGATGCACCTACTGTCCCCACATCAGTCAAAGCAAGACCTTTCATAATCAAAAAACCAAGAGAGCATTCAAAATCAGGGACTTTGGAAACTGTAGAACGGAAGGTGTGGTATACCTGTGCACCTGCTCCTGCTCACGTGGATACGTGGGTAAAACTAAGAGACAGTTACGAATAAGAATTGGGGAACACATAGGTGACATCATACACAAAAGAGATACAGCCATAGCCAGACATGTTAACCTTGTCCATGGTGGAGACCTGAGGAGTATATCCTTTCAGGTCATTGAGGTTATCCCCAAACCCCCACGTAAGGGAGATTGGGACAGAAAAATCCTGCAGCGAGAAGCTAGATGGACTTTTCTGCTGGACACAGTCTCCCCAAACGGCCTCAACGAAATGATCAGCTTTCATAGCTTCATATAGTGATTCTGGCCACAATCGCCTTTAACTGACAGGATAGGATCTGTTTTTACATGCTATACCCCGCGTATGGTCATTGCATACCATATACTAGTAACACTAATGTTAGACTGCAACAACTATGGGACAATTCCCTTATATGACTTTAGAAAGATGTCATCCCGGATCTAGGGAAAGCAAGAGCAACTATCTTTTGTTCATTATTTGTCCATCCAATACCTAATACTCCAATACTTAATGGTCCTGCTTTGCACGATACCTATGTGCCAATAAGGTGCGCCCTGTCTATTAAGTAATATGATGCATATATTCCGTATCTATGGAACTGTATGGAAAGCAATTATGCGCTCCATAATCATGATTCCCGCCCCTATATGACATCACCCCGCCCAGAAGTAGAACGTTATGCGTTCCACTATGGGACCCATAACATCCTCCAGTACCGCCCCTGGCAAGTCACCTGACTTACATAGTATATGACACATAGCGATATATGTATCGCAATACGTACCATATGTACATCATATCATTTTCCCCAGTTAAGCCACTGGCAGGTCACCCAACCCACGAATGTGCATGACATAAGGTGATTTGCTCATGATGCATTCAAACTACACGATCTAGTACGTCCCTCAGCACCGCCCCCGGCAAGTCACCTGACCTGAGATGCATGTGACATACAGGGATACATCACTTCCGGCCGATGGTGCCGTGACACACAGCGATACGTCACTTCCGGCCAACGAGGCACTTCCGGTTTACGGGCGGGACTTTTAATCCCGCCCGTAAAAGGTTTAAATACCTTATCCGGGAGTTTGGAACAGACAGTAACAAGCAGACGTGGTTGGTCTCCCCTGGCATCTTCCCCTGGCATCCTTGGACCGTGGGCTCCCAGCGTACTTAGAGTGCGTTCCACTCGGGACTAACAGTCCTTGCTGGTTGAGCCCATAGGCTGGTAAGTGATCTGCCTGCCTAAAATTTATTTCATGCAAATTTTCAGGTTTTTTGAGTACAGATACGTATCCTTTCCCCAGGTTGGATGGGACAGGACCCTATACAACTGTAACACTACTCCAAACCTGGTTTTCTTATGCCTTCTATGCAAGTTATCCCTTATGCTCCCTGCCTGGCAATGTTTATGGGATTTGTGAAGCAAATACCTCACATTAATACGGGACCTCCGTTGTGTTTACAGTGAATATATATCACAGTCCCTTCATGTGCCTCTTTTGAGCTGCCTCCCCTAAAGAACCTCTCCACATGTATCAGCATATAAGGCCCTCGCACTGTCATTTATGTATGTACTGAGTACCACTACGTGAACTTATCTATATGACAGACATTATATGTACTGGAGTAAGCACCGTGCCCCCTGTATCTGTACCTCTGGAACCTAAGAATACGGTACATGAATACAGGTTATTATTATGATTATTTTTTCTGTTACAGGGAATATATACTCGGGGTCTACAGGCAGCCATCAGTCCCATGATATACCTCCCCTCTTTGTCTCCTTACAGGTAGACCAATTACATGTACCACTGTGTATTTTAATCCATGCATGTATTGAGCAGTATTCAGCGAGCCTAACTGTTTTATGTAATAATTGGTTACAGGAGAAAAGAATAAACCTTACACACGGTCTGAACGCAGGCAACTAGGGACCTCTGCACCCGTTTGTCCACTCCCATATATGAACTGTTCCCTACAGGTAAAATGCCCTGCCATTTTTGGCTTCTCACTGAGATTTGTGGGTGATAATTATGAGGATCTCTAGTAACGTAGCATACCTTTCCTATAGAAAAAAAACCAGTGATCAGCCACATCTGGAGGAGCTGTATTCTTTAAACCCTATAGATCATTCTATCTGTCTGGTCGACAAAAGGTATTGGCTACCCAGCTCATGTAAAATCTGGCAGATGGGATATGGGCTCAAAAATGCTTTTTATATTTATTCACAGGACCCAATTTTGATCCAGACACTTAGTGATAACCTGAACATCAGGAATGGATCTAACTTCATGGTTACAATAGACAAACCCGTTATACCTGTACCTTCAACCCCGGAGAGTTAAGGTAAAAGATAGATAGCCTCATGCTGACAAGACCCTTTCCATCTCTATCATGAGTATGAGCTAAGATACACTATGCATCACACAATGGATTTTCATTGCCTTTTTTGACATACAGGCACTATCCGATGGGAAGTTGAAACTACTATTTGGTTTTGGAGATAGTCTCCCTGGCATCTTTCTAAGAACACAAGTACTTTACCACAGGGATCTACTACCTTGTAAGTTACCCTGAGGGATATGACCTCACAAAGATAGCAGTCTAAAGGATATTCATATTAATACCTATTCACTTATTTTTGCATCATTTATTTGCAGGTGTCATTCTCTCCAAGGAATGATTCCTCTATATATCCCCTGATGATCCCCTATACTGCGTTAGGGGGGTGAAACGCGTCGGGAGAGCTAGGAGATCCACAAGCTAAGTGGCATCCTAGACTCTAATCTAACCATCCAGTATTGTCATATTAGGGAAATCTATGTTACAGTAGAACCCTGGACACCTAACGCTTTGTCTCTGTTGTCTATGGTTTGTTATATCTGTACTATATGTTAATCACGATTACTTGGTGGTGGTAACCCCCGCTAAGAGATGAGCTAGGACGGTGAGTCTGACATACATCTACTATGCCAACTTAGGCTCAATCCAAGTGAAGTAAGCTAACTTGTGAGGGAGAGTCACAGCACATACCAAGCAGTATCATTCTGACAGTGACGAATTTATACCCCTACCTCACTTATTCAGCTACATTGTCTGGGGCTGTCCCTAGGCGAGGGCACTGTTTGTCTGACACTTGCACCTGCACTTGATCTGCATGTTTATGTTTCTATGCCTATTTATAAGAAGAACAATATGTTTGTTCTGTTTTAACTTATTATAATAAACGATTTTATAAGAGTAGATTTAATAGTGGTGTTTTGGATAATTACTACTCTATACAATATTTGTCAGTGGTTCAGATAAAAGATCAACCTGTACCAGAATGATGGGAAGAAAAAAGTTTGGAGAAGAAAGGGAATGGCAACTGATCCAAGGCACACCACATCCTCTGTAAAACATGGTGGAGGCTACGTGATGGCATGGGCATGCATGGCTTTCAATGGCACTGGGTCACTTGTGTTTATTGATGACATAACAGCAGACAAGAGTAGCCGGATGAATTCTGAAGTGTACCGGGATATACTTTCAGCCCAGATTCAGCCAAATGCCGCAAAGTTGATCGGACGGCGCTTCATAGTACAGATGGACAATGACCCCAAGCATACAGCCAAAGCTACCCAGGAGTTCATGAGTGCAAAAAAGTGGATTATTCTGCAATGGCCAAGTCAATCACCAGATCTTAACCCAATTGAGCATGCATTTCACTTGCTCAAATCCAGACTTAAGATGGAAAGACCCACAAACAAGCAAGACCTGAAGGCTGCGGCTGTAAAGACCTGGCAAAGCATTAAGAAGGAGGAAACCCAGCGTTTGGTGATGTCCATGGGTTCCAGACTTAAGGCAGTGATTGCCTCCAAAGGATTCGCAACAAAATATTGAAAATAAAAATATTTTGTTTGGGTTTGGTTTATTTGTCCAATTACTTTTGACCTTCTAAAATGGGCAGTGTTTGTAAAGAAATGTGTACAATTCCTACAATTTCTATCAGATATTTTTGTTCAAACCTTCAAATTAAATGTTACAATCTGCACTTGAATTCTGTTGTAGAGGTTTCATTTCAAATCCAATGTGGTGGCATGCAGAGCCCAACTCGCGAAAATTGTGTCACTGTCCAAATATTTCTGGACCTAACTGTATGTCTATAAGTTCTTTTGCTAACTCTTCTTGGCTTACAGGTCTAGAGTTCCTGCTGAGACAGTCAGAAGAAGGTGTCCAGGAAGCCTTCAGCATCCTAGATCCAGACAACGATCCAGATGTCCGAGCTGAAGTCAATACCCTGGCCACCAGTGCAGAAAAAACTTCCAACCTTGGTTGCCAACGTTTTGACCGTTTCTCCAGCTGAATGAGGCTCGTCAGGACTGTCGCTAGGTTAGTGCACATCGCCAGATGCTATCATACGGACCTTAAAAACAAAGACTGTCATCGCTGGCATGTCTGCCATAAACCCCTTTCTGCTGAGGACATCTCCCATAGCGAGTCCCTCATAATACGCCACCTCCAACAGAGTGAATTCGCCATAGAATGGAAGTGTTTACACAACAAACAGCAGATTCCATTAAGAAGCCCTCTCGCCAATTTACACCCAGTTATCGACAGTTTCGGCTTACTGAGAGTTGGTGGTCGTTTGAACCAGGCTCATCTTGGAGTTGCAGAACAAAATCCTCTCATCATTCCCAACAAACACCATGTTACAGTCTTGCTGATCCGACACCACCATGAAAAGACTGAACACCAAGGCAGGCAAATTACAGAGGGCGTTTTACGGTCTGCAGGCCTCTGGATTATTGGGATGAAGAGACGTGTAGCACAAATACTACACGATTGTGTGCACTGTCGTAAAGCGAGAGGAAAACAACTGTACAAACAAATGGCTGACCTGCCTACAGACAGACTTTCTACAGAGCCACCTTTCACCTACGTGGGCCTAGACGTTTTCGGACCATGGATGGTGTCCACACATAGAACTCGCGGCGGCCAAGCAAACAGTAAGCGGTGGGCTGTGTTATTCACCTGCATAAGTATTCGAGCCGTTCACATTGAGGTGTTAGAGTCCATGGATACCTCCAGCCTAATCAACGCCTTGAGAAGGTTCCTTGCCATCAGAAGACCAGTGAAACAGCTGAGGTCTGACCGTGGAAGCAACTTCGTCGGTGCATGTAGAGAACTGAACATCGACACCAAGCCTATCCAAGATCATCTGGCAGAGAAAGGTTGCACCTGGATCTTCAATCCCCCTCACAGTTCTCACATGGGAGGCTCCTGGGAGAGGATGATCGGGATTTCATGCAACATCTTGAACTCCATCCTAATGGACGTCAATTCCTCAAGACTCACACATGAGACTCTAGTCACTCTTTTAGCTGAAGTCTCAGCCTTTATCAATTCAAGACCCCTTGTGCCGGTGACCATGGATCCAGAAACACCAACCATATTGACTCCTACTATTCTTATTACCCAAAAAACTGACAACGCGGTAATGCCCAGCGGAGAGTTCACCCACGCGAACACTTATCAAAAACACTGGAAACGGGTTCAATACTTGTCTGACTACTTCTGGAACCGATGGAGGAAGGAATACCTCACCATTCTTCAAGGAAGAAAGAAGTGGCGACATCCCAAGCCGAACCTCAAAGAAGGAGACCTAGTCCTCATGAAAGACCAGACCACAGAAAGGACTGACTGGCCTATGGGACTGATTACTAGGATACTGCCTAGTCAGGACGGCAATGTTCGGAAGGTGGAGCTAAAGGTCATCAAGAAAGGTGAGATGAAGACCTTTGCAAGGCCAATCCACGAACTTGTTCTGCTGTTGCCCATAGAGAGCGTCACAACGCGATGAACGCTACCGGACCTGAACTTTGAGCCATCCTTCTTGTTTTGGACTCAATTGAGCTTGTTTTTGCATTTAACATACCTTTCCTTTCAGGTTGTATTGTCGACTCAATAGTGAATCCCCAAAGTGAATTTCAGACGGGGAGTGTGCTGTTCCTAAATGTTTTAGTTAAAACTGTTATTTTATGTTTTTCATGCTTGTCTCTGCTGCCATCTACTGGTCAGACCTTTCGGCTCCTCTGTTTCTTTTGTCCAGCCCATGGGAGTGTCTGCTGATCTTCTTGCATCTCTTCCTGGCATATTCAGTTCAGCCAGAGTTTTTGTGAGAATCACATCCCTTATTGGAGCTGCTAGAAGCAAAGTCTTCTGACCTTAGTGGCTTCAGAATCAAGCATGACAAGAGAAGCACAATGCCAGGTACTTGGATTACTGTACTCTGCATGTCCTAACCTTTGGAGAAAATAAACCACCATTGTTTCATCTCAGCATGTGCATGCTTAACTCTGGAGCGCTCTGGTCCTGTCTGCCTCACCTATAGGAAAAACGAAGGTAAGATTCTCACAACATCTCACAACTACACGCCTTCAATCGCCTTTAAGTGGGGACAGAACAGAACCCATTAAACGTATACCCTTTTTTGGGTGGGAAGGGGTACATGGGAATACACCAGAAAAAAAGGAACATTTGAATTGGCTTTAGCTTCCACTGCTGTCATCCAGTGGGGTTGAAAAGTCTGGGCCAAGCGAGGCCTTGTTCATTTTGAAAAGAGTCAGCCTATCAGCATTTTCAGTTAACTGGCAGATGCACCCATCAGTTACTATGCCCCCAATGCCACTAAAAAACTATTTTGACAAAATTACAGCTGCAAGGCAGGACAGCACCACTAAGGTGTAGAGGGACAGTTCATCCCACATGTTACACATGTTAAGCTTGGATTCCCAATAGTTGTATGGCACAGAGAAATCACGGCGGATGCTGGTGTGGTTGGCAAGGTACTCCTTCACTATTTTAAAAATGTATTTCCACCTTATCAGATTACCTCGCATAGCAGGGCGTAGACACTGGGAAGGTCTAATAAAACTGTCCCTGACCTTTGACAGTGTTGGACCTGGTGTGTGTTCCTTGTCTCTCCTCCTTGGTTGCCCAAGGAGCTATGACTTCTGCCACCAGAGTTGTCAGATGGGATTTTTTTGACTAATTGTTTAACTATAGCCTTCTGGTATTGCATCATTTTTCTATCGCTTGCCACAGCAGGAATAAGAGATGGAAAATTCTCCTTGTAGCGTGGGTCAACAATCAGTAATCAGTGTTGGCCAAAATGCATATAATCCTAGAGTCACAGGAAAGGCAGTTGGACATAAAGTCAGCCATGTGTGCCAGACTTCCCACAGTCAAGACTTCCCTGTCCCCACCAGGAGGATGACTCTCCATCTTTTCAGTTTGTCACCTGAAGAGATTTGTTTTAGCAGAGCCTGTTGCTGCTTCACTGAGACAGTTCTGCAGTGCTTTCAGCTTGTGACTGATATGGACAACGTACTCTAAGATGATAATTCAGAGATAGAGGATGAGTAGAAGGAGAGGGTGCAGGAACTGGTGTAGGAGGAGGAGGAAACTCGGATGGAACTAGGGCCCACAATCTTTGGCCTCAGTAGCATGCCTTCCATCCCAGGATCCAACTCGGTCCCGGACTCCACAGAGTTCACCCAGTGTGCAATCAGGCAAATGTAGAGTCCTTGGCCCAGAGCACTTGTCCATGTTTCAGTTGTTAACTGGACTTTTCCAATAACTGCATTGGTCAGGTCACAGTTGATGTTGTGGGATACATGCTGGTTTAAGGAGGGAATGGCATACCAGGAAGAGTAGTGGCAGCAGGGGACAAAGTAACAAGGGACGGCCACTGCTTTGAGGTTGAGGAATGCTACACTATCAAAAAGCCTAAATAGCAACATTTCCAGGGCAATCAGTCTGGAAATGTTCCTGTTTATTGTTTAAGACTGTGGGTAGGTGGTTCAATATTTACATTTGCATTCCAAGGCCTGGGGTAGGGACCACTGAATGCTGCTCTGGTAAAATTAACCAAAAGTGATGATACTTGCGAATGAGCAATGACAGGTGTTGCGAGCAGGGGCCACTACCGCTTCTGGGGCCGCTCCGATCCGGGTTCGCTGCTGCGGCTCGAGTGGTGACCGGACTCGGGCTCGCACGGCCGTCCGTCTTCACAAACATCAGAAGGGTATATTTACAGGGCGGTTTGATGTGTCTGTGACGCCACCCATGGGTTGCGGTGAGGGATGGTGGCACCGCCGCTGCCTGGTGATGGGACGCCCGGGGCTGATGGAGTGGGGCAGCAAGATGGGGTCTCCTCCACGGGTAGGGAAGATGTGGTCCCAGGGCACGTTTTCGGTACATGGGAGTAATGGCTGCCGGAGGGGATGCGCCGGGTTGTACCGGGGATTAATGGTGTACTCACAGTTCAGTAATCACTCACAAGTCCAGTGGTAAACCAAGTTGCCAGTGACCGGTTGCCTTTGGTGGGTGTATTCGGGTCCCACACCCGGGTGTAGCAAACAGGGACCCCTTCCTCCTGCACTCTTTGTTTGTGTCTTCTGTGGGACAACTTCGCATGGAACGGGGAAGTCCAATCCCAGTACTGTGTATGTTTGGGAGCTGTGTCCCGCAAAATCTGACCCTTGGGATTCCTGTGGGTTCTGATGGACACCCTATCCCCCGCATTGTGCTTCCGTTTCGCTTTCTGGGCTTCTGGAGAACAATGCCTGAAACCTCGTCCTCTGATGGTTGATTAACAAGGGACATGCAACCTTCCTCGTCCTAGGGTCCAGGCACCCCGTCTGTGCACAGCCTCCAGACCGGATTCCCGCTGTCGGCACCGGCGGGCTACAACCCTGCATCGGTCCACTTAAGATCTCCCGCGACCGGATCTCCGTCGCCTGTGGCTCTGTTTACCATCTGCCACCTAGCCAGGTAGTCCAGGGGCCCCTACCCCTGACTCCACTGCTGTCAGCACTCCTCTACAACTCCACTGTCAGACTCCAACTACTCTTTTCTACTACTACTGTATTCCACTACTGTATTCCACCTCAGGACCCCAAGGTGGGCGTTCTTATCCATCTGATCCGCCCACTGGTGTGTCCTTATTATCATGAGGGGGTGGCTAGGATTTTATGGCTGTGTGTTGTACCTGGGTGTGGGTCTTTGGTTGGTAACAAGGAGGGTGTCTTCTTTGTGACTACCTGGTTTTGCCAGGGTGTCACACAGGTGCTGAGTGGAAGCTTATCCTGGATAAGGGATTGGCAAGCACAGGAAAAGAGGCATTGGTTTCACCTACAGACACTGATTGTGGACCCAAGCGTTTTACCCACCTATTCAGGTGTTTTGATGACAAGTGCCTGAGCATGCTCGTAGTGGTCAGGCTGGTAATGGTCAGAACCCTGATGACCTTGGTACAGCACAGGTTGCAAATGGCCATTCTTTTATCATCCACACTTTCTTGAAAAAAGCCCCAGACTGGAGAACACATAACTCTTGGCCTGGAAATTTACAGTGTGTGGGTGCCATGGGGAACAATTACCTGCCTTCTCCCTCTGGGCATCCCACTGCTTCTTTTAGCCTGTGTTGCTGTGGATCTCCTCCCCTTTGCACTGCTGTCCTCACTCTTCATGGCATATTCTGAGGTTTGATCAGTAACTTCATCATTTAAAACTTTGTCTTCCACTTCTGCACTCTGGTCCTCCTGACTTGTAGACTTAACATCACTTGTTGGCAACTGTGTCTAATTATTATCTGCATATTGAGACACTAAATGCCATTCCCTACCTTTTGTATTCTTCTAACTGTGGCTGCTCAAATATTTGGGTATCACTACACACGATCTCCTCATGTCCGTCTTAAAATGTGCAGGGCAAGAGGCCAGAATCAATAAATTTAAATGTATATCTCTCCTGGGAGTGTCCGAGTATAGGATCATTTGTCTCCTTGGACTCGCTATTGTGATGCCCTGGACTAGCCAGGTAGTCACAGACATACCAACATACACCCCCCCCCACCCTAGACAGTAACAACAGTCAGACAAAAAACCCTTGTTACCTCCCTCCAGGGTCTGATGTCCACACCAGGTGGGGCGGAGCCAGGTGGTTGGCCCCACCCACCAAGGAGTTCACAGGCCTGGAGGCAGGAAAAGGAGACAGATCAGTTTAGGAGGTGAAAGTGAGAGGAGTAAAACATCTGCGTGTGCCTGGGTAGGAGCCCAGCCACTGACAGCAAGGTTGGCAGACGGTGGTGGCTGTCTGCAGGAGTTGGTGGAACTCTGCAAAGCTGTAAGGACCGGGGCTGGGCGGTGGCCCACCGGTACCGAACCGGGGAGCAGAGTGAAGCTAAGCACACACAGTCAGGGCCATCGGACCCTGACCAGGCTTGGAGCCGCCGTCAATAGTCAAATCCGAGTGTGACAAGAACCCCAAGGGTTCCCCAACAACCAAGTCCCAACAGAAGGCAACAGTCCACACCGTGAGGATATACAGCCACCGCCACAGGCTAGAGATCCTAAGGCCAGCGCCTGCGGGCAAAATGGGCTCCTACGGCAGCTATACGCCGGGGAGCGGACTACAGGTGGGCAACCACAGGAGTCAGAACATTCTAAAAGGTGCAGGGAAAGACAGCCACCATCAGCCGTCCGGGGCGAGCACAACAACAACACTGCAGCTGGCAGCGGGACCCGTCCATCCGGCCGTTTGGTTTACCAGAGATTCTGTCATTGAATGTCTGAGTGAGTACACCAGTGCCGTCCGGCACCGCACCGCGCTTTCCCTGCAACCCTGCACCTCAGCCATCCAGCCTCCCCGTTACACCACCGGACTCCGGGATCACCAACCCCCTACCTATGGAGGGGACAACATCCTAGCTGCTCCCTACCATCTCTCCCGGGATCCCCGTTACCAGCAGTGGTGGTGCCATCATCACCACGTCCCGTGGGAGGCGTCACGAACAATCTCCCTAACCAAACCATCCCTTTTCACTCACGGGTGAGGAGCGCTGCTCGAGTCCCCGGGTCCGGCCCACCGCTCGAGCCACCGAGCAGCAGCAGGAGAAGCCCCGGACCGGAGCGTGGCGAGCGCGTCCCCTCGCTGGCAACACTATCGTGGGAGGAAGGAAAATCAGGGTTAGGATTATGTGGACTCTAGGCTAGGCTCTTGTCTAGTGAGACTGGACCATGTAAAAGAGAAGGGGTAGTGGTGGTAAACATACTGAAGGCATAATCTGCCATCTAACTGACCACCTGTTTGCACTGTCCCAGCTTCAAAAGTGGTGTACCTCAACCCCTTGCAAAGTGGGACAGGAAACTAGGTCTCCTGGATGAGCCTGTTTGTTGTGCTCTCATAACAGGTTCAGTTTCACTGGACCATGGCCTCGGCCACTGCGTGCACCATCAACCTCACGTCCACTTGCCTATCACTTACCGCACACTTTGTGCATTTTAAAATACGTAGATACTATATATGCCTGCAAATTTTCCAGTATTAATATAGAAAAGAATATATGTAGCCCTGAAAAGGGCTTTTGATTTTAGGTTGCAGTGATCTAAGTATAGAAGAACTGTAAGCCAATACACCCTAACTATAGACCTCTAATCCTAAACTATCCCTCCTCCACCAGCTATCACTACACTGAATGAAGGGAACAGCGGTTTTACAAAAGAATAGACAGTATATAGTCCTTAAAATGGTGCAGTAGCGGTATTCAATTCCTCCAATACCAATTAAACACTGCCTATATGCCTGCTCTAAAGTTAGCTGTCCCTCCTACAATAATTACCCCTGAACTGCTTCAAGAGGACAGTGTGCTGAGCTTTGTGCCACTGATCGAATGTAAAACCCGACAATGTGATGTGTGCAGCCAATCAAAGTAATGCCAGTAGCCAACAGAGCTATGGCATTATTGTGTATGGCAGGAAATCCCCACATGTTGATAGACTTTCTAAAAGCCGCAAAACATGTGATGCAGGGATTTGAGCATGGCACTTAAGCACCCGCAATGCTCAGTCGAGAAAAGATCATAACCGAGCACCCCAATGCTTTATTGAGTACCAAGAGGGGCAAGCTTGTTCGGCTCATCCCTAATGCCAAAAGAAGCGTCCCCCCAAACACACAGCCCCACCAAAA
The DNA here is from genome assembly GCF_048569485.1 of Anomaloglossus baeobatrachus. NCBI lineage: Eukaryota > Metazoa > Chordata > Amphibia > Anura > Aromobatidae > Anomaloglossus > Anomaloglossus baeobatrachus. The sequence continues at coordinate 312,647,938 of NC_134357.1, read as the reverse complement.
ATATAATGGTGCCCACATAACCTTTCAAATGTCCCCATTATAGCCCTCTAAACAGGATAATAGCCCCCACATTGTCCTCCAAACAATATTATGGCTCTCCACACAGGCCTCCAAACAGTATTTTGGCCCCATCATAGCTTTTCAAAAAGTATAATAGCTTGCACATAACCCTCCAAGTAGTAAAAAGGTACCTACATAGCCCTCCAAACGGTATATTGGTCCCAGTATATTGGCCCCAAAATAACTTTCCAAACAGTATAATGGCCTCCCACATAACATTTGAAATTGTATAACTGCCCCCACATAGCCCTCCAGTGTATTGGCCCCATATAGCCCTCCAAATGCTATAAGGGCCCTAGACAGCCCTTCACATGGTATAAAGGCCCCCATGTAGCCCTCCAAATGGCATAATAGTCCTTCAAAGGGTATAATTCCCTTCAAATAGTCTAATGGCTCCCACATATACCTTCAAAGGGTATAATAGCTCTCCAACTGATATAATGACCCCCTCATAGCCAACCAATGAATACAATGAACTCATTGATTTTTAATAAAAGAATACTACTCACCTCTCCCCATCCCCCAGCTGCTCTCTTTTGTGCAGCGTGTGTTCTGAAGGTTGCGATATAATGGCGTCATCGCGTCTGTTGATGCACTGAGACATCGAGGCACAGATGCACAGAAAAAATTATGGAAGAGGAAGCCATATTCCATCATTGCTGTCAATTGTATATGCATCCAGGATGCCAGATGGTATGGGGGCCCTGAGCCGGCGACTCATGGACCTCATAGCAGCTGCGTGGTTTGCCTCCATGAGCGGTACTCCACTGCTCATGCAGCTCAATTGAAAAAATAATGGAACAGTAAAAATGTTACAAGTGCTAAAATGCTATTAACCTCATATCTGCAGGTTAATAGCATTTGGGGATATGACAGGTTCCTTTTCAGCATGATGTTATTTAAATTGTTCTCCTTTTTTCATTTTTTACTTATATGCTCTTTAGCTCAGACGCAAGCGAGACAGGTCATTTTTGAATACACTAATTGAGTCTTATTGTATTTGTTTAGTTACAGACATAATAAATGTAATACAAAACCTAGCGCAGGGTTGATGTTAAGTAAAAAAAGGAACATTTTACAGCCTGTTTATATCATAACTGATTGTTCTTTTGCTAAAACAGTTTACACTAGTCTGCCTGGATGTAAGGTCCACAAAAATGAACGGCAAATTTCTCATTAAGTTACCACCATCTATATTAAAGGGGCCATCAAATTATACAGACTAGAAGATTATTAATGGAGCCTGTGTGAAGCATTATGAGGCCACCAAAGGGTGGTCTGCATACCAGGGTGGTCTCCCTAGTCAAGGCCTTGATTGTATACTTGAATGTTTAAACATATACTGACAGACCGTTAACACCTATAATCTTGTAAATATTTGCCATTCTCAAGACCATGTATAAAACTGCGTAAGCAGTGCTTTTGTAAGCATCATTCTCGACTCCATTAAGAGCTAATCGAGACGTTATAGCCCCATCAAGAAAAGATATGTTATATGTTAGTGCCTTCTCTTTTCCTCTCCCCGGTATATGAATGATCTGAGGACTAAACTAGTGTCTCCTTCCAAAAGAAGAAATTGCTCTGTGAGTAAGCATACAAAGCACTGCGTGAATTCTTTATGAATCTTGTGTTCTCAGGAAACGTAATCTCCTGTCAAGGAAAAAAAGAGAGGAAAAACAATAAATATTTGTTCATGACTCCTCTCTAGCACTCTCTGCGTACGTCAAGTCTTTTTCTATTCAGTCATTTGTTCCTCGTAGCATGCAATATCTTCAATTATGCCTCTCATTACTTCAAAAGAACCGACAAAATGATTTTCCTTATCCGTAGAGTTGTAAATAACCCTTTATGTGTCACTTTTCTAGCCTTTTTTTATTAGTAATCTGTTTATCATGACTAACAGGCCATTTTTGGGCTACAGTGTAACACTTTTTTTCTGGTACTTTTACCCCCTTTCAAGAATCAAAGACAATGATGAGTAAGAAAAGTTTCTGAAGTAAGTATACAAAAACTGTGAGCTGGATGAAAGAACAGAGGATGTGTTTCCTGCGTGGTAATGGTGGTCAGGTTGTGAATTGATTAACATTAGTGATGAATGAGTGTAATCGTTACTATTTGCTACTCACACAGTACGGTATTCGGGTTACTCATTACATTGAGCGTTTTTGTGTATACGCCTCGCTATATTCGGATATCCAGCCCAGCATGTTTGGCGCCTGATTTTCAACCCCTAAACATGTTCACTTCTTAACCAACCAAAGTAATACCGCAGCCATCTTGGTTGTGGGATTGCTGTGACTGGCTGGCCGCGCAGCATCTGTATCTGGAGCCATTGTCTCTGGTGTGGAGAGAGAGTTGTTGGGTCCAGCAAAAAATTACTCACATTTCCCATTGCCAATGACTTGTATTCTACTCGCTATTTGGAATGAGTATAGCGATTACGAATATTTTTGTACTCACTAATCTCTAATTGACATCATACATTGATGCAAATGTGAATTTCCAATTTATTATCCACAGAAAATGTCATTTGCAAGAGACAAAAACACTTTTCTATACTTAAAGGGGCTTACCCACAAACAAAATTAATTTTATAGTTAATTTTTATCAATAGAGCTTGGTATAATAATAAGTTCCACAATTGGATGTGTTTTAAAGAAATGTTCCTGTGGTGAGATAATCTTTTATATGTGTCCCTCCAATAGAAGAACCACTTTTGGGGTGGCTGTGGCCTGGCATTTTTAGTGTTACGGTTGCTGTGGCACTGGAGACTATGTTCGGATTTCTTGCTACTGCACATGTGCAAGCGCTGGAGACTAAGTCCTATCTTGGAGCCATTGCACATGTGCGGGTGACATCATCGCTGACACGAGGTCACATGTCTCTGACACCTTCTAAGCTGATTGGCCGCTGGTCATGTGCTTGTGACACGTGGTCACATGTCTCTGACACCTTCTATGCCGATTGGTCACTGGTCATGTGCTTGTGACGCTTTGCTCGGTGATAGGCCAGCGTGACGTCATTGCTGTCATTCTGGCAGCGGATTGGCTCTGGTGTCCTCCATCTTGGATGAGGCACAGAGTCTATATAAGACCCTGACGCACGCCGCCCGGCGCTCAGTCCTCTTGGTTCCTGCATAGGAGTAGACGCTCTGTGCATGTCCCTTGCGGCACCTATTCTATCTAGGTGAGCGTTATCGGTAGGGTAACGCTCTTGTACCTTGCAGCTTATGCTGTGGTCCGTATCCTTGCACCTTAGTGGAGCGGACATAGGCAGGTGCTTGCTGCACATGGTCTGACAGGGCCTTGTGGTTCTACTCTGAGGTGAGCGCTATCGGTAGGGTAGCGCTCCTGTACCTTTCAGCCGTACTGTTGTCCATGTCCTGGCACCTTAGTGGAGCGGACATAGGTAGCTTCTAGGGTAACGCTCCACTACGCTGCCTCCTGCAGCAGTCTGTATCCTCACACACTAGGGGAGCGGTCATAGGCAGGAGTTTCAAGCTAGCAGCTTTGCCGCTGTCCGTATCCTTGCACCACAAGTGGAGCGGACATAGGTAGGTACTATATTGCACACACTACACCTAGTCTCTGTGACTGTTAACTGAGACAGGTGCTTTCACGCTCACAGACTGTGCGACTTCTATGCACTTTTATGTTGTATTCCTCACTCTTTTGCATTTCCACTCCTATGTTATTCTAATAAGGTAGTCGCTGTGACTTAAACAGTATACGCCGCTATTGGTCTTGGTGACACTGTGACACAACAGTGTCAGTACCGCTTTGGTGGTACAGGTTTCCCCTATCCTCTGCCATACTCTGCAGCAGAGCTCTGCACGGTGGACCCTGACTGTCGGATAACCTTCCATTCCCTTATTATCCGACAGCCTCCGTAACATTAGGACTGAGCCAAGGGTCTGGCAGAGATGGCAGAGTATCAACAATTACATCAGTATATACAGGTTCTTGAAGCAAGGCTCAAGACTGTAGAGGATAAACCTCAAAGTTTGGTATCTTTGCTACATAACCCACGACTTGCTCTACCCAACAGATACTCTGGCGATGCCAGGTCTTGTCGTGGGTTCATAAGCCAGTGTCAGATTCACCTTGAGGTTAATTCCTCTCACTTCTCTACGGAGAGGTCCAAAGTAGGCTTTATTATATCCCTGCTTCAGGATAAAGCCTTAGAGTGGGCTACTCCCTTATGAGAGCGCTCTGATTTGGTTACTCAGAGACATCAAGACTTCCTTGATGCTCTTAAAGCGGTGTTCATGGGACCGCAGGTTACCCATGATGCGGCTTTGAGACTGTCTCAAGGTTCGTTATCTACCAGCTCTTATGTCGCGGGCGGAGGGGACGCTGCACTCTCCCACTGCTCGGGTCCAGCGGCGGCTGCTGCGGCTGCTGCTGCTCGGTGGGGGCTCGAGCGGTGGGCCGGATCCCGGGGACTCGAGCGGCGCTCCTCGCCCGTGAGTGAAAAGGGTGGGGATTGGATGGTGGGGATTTGGTTATTGTCCGTGACGCCACCCACGGTTGTGGTGATATTGGTGACACCACCGCTGCTCTGGACGGGGAATCCCAGGAGTCATGACAGGGAGCAGCCTGGATGTTAGTTCTCCCCTCCGTGGGTAGGGGGGTTGGTTATCCCGGGGCCCGGTGATGGGGTAGGGATAGATGGCAGGCGGGTTACGGGGCCTGGTGAGGTGCAGGGTCGCGGGGGCAGCGCTGTGCCGCACGACACGGTGGTACTCACTCAGCCAATGATGAGGACACAGTTCTCGGTAAAACACATGGCTGGATGGACGGGTCCCACAGGCAGCTGCGGTGGTTTCTCCCAGCAGGTTGATGGTGACTGCCTTTCCCTGCACCTATGTAGTGTAACGGTTCCAATGGGTTCCCACCGGTAATCCGCTCCCCAGCTTGGATGGGTGCTGAAGGAGCCCCTTTTGCCCGCAGGCTCTGGCCCTGGGAACTTTAGCCTTGGCGGTGACTGTGTTTCCCTCTCTCGGTTGGACGATTGCCTTCTGTCGGGACTTGGCTGCTGGGAAACCCAGGAGGTTCCCTTCGCTAATGGATTTGGCAAATTCACGGCGACTCCTAGCCTTGCCGGGGTCCGTAAGCCCCTGCCGGATGGTGCTGACTTCTCTTTGTGTACCGGTCCGGTACCGCCGGGCCACCACCCATCCACGGTCCTTATGGTAAACTCCGATAGGCCACTCCTGCAGACGGTCACCACCGTCTGCCAACCTTGCTGATCCGTCCGGGCCACACACCCGGACCAACTTCTGTCTGCTCCTTTACCACTTTCCTTCCTCTCACTTTCACTTCCGTCACTCAACTCACTGCTTTTCCCGCCTCCAGGACTGTGAACTCCTCGGTGGGCGGGTCCAACCGCCTGGCCCACCCCCTGGTGTGAACATCAGCCCCTGGAGGGAGGCAACAAGGGTTTCTGTCTGACTTTGGTGTGCCTGACCGGGAGTGTGGGGTGTGTAGGTGGTGTTCTCTGTGGCCCCTGGCTTGTCCAGGGCGCCACATTCCCCCTTAGTAAAATGCAGACCGTCCGCGGGCTGCCCGTCCATCACCAGTTTTATTTTCACAAACTGAAAAAGATAAAACAGTAACATATTACAAGCATAATAACATCTTCCCACATCGGGAGGTACTCTTACTTAAACGTTACTAAACAATTTCGGCTTCCGCTCTCTCCCACCCAAGTAACCTAGCCCTGATGCTGCCCCTAAGCAAACAGGCAGCAACCCTTGACTCCAGTCTAGCACAAGCTACCCGAGCGGGTTCTGTCCTTTTCAGGGGACCCATGTCCATGGGGAACCCCTGAAACCCCCGGAGGATTACCACCGGTTGCGGTAGGGGCGGGCCTTGGCCATCACTTCCCTCCAGGCCCATCCTCCAAATCAGCCTTTCTGGAGGCGGTTACGGTAAAGCCTTAAAACATATTTTTATTTACAAACCACAAGTTCGTGGTTGCCCTGCCAGTTCTCAGGCTTGTCCATAAGGAGTCCCTTACGCAAAACTTGAAAACAGTCCCCACGGGGACAAAAGTGCTTCGTAGCCAACGGGCTACCACAAACAAAACTGTAGGGTCCCAACGGAGACTTGCCGTAGGGTCCCAACGGGGACTGTCAGCTGGGTCCCAGAGGCCATCCACAACACCTGGCTCCGGTACAGCTTCCTCCTGCAGCTTTCCCACAGTCCACCATCGAACAGCACGAGCCCCCAACGCCACCCTCACACAGGGGTGACACTGTCCCACAGGACTCCATTTTCAGCTACCAATGATGCGGGTACGACTGCTCCTCCAACCGGACTCCTTAGCCTTGAGGACCGTCTGGAACGTCAGCAGAGTCCCAATGGGGACCGACAGCAAGGTAACCGGGAACCGCTACCATGCTCTAACTTTTCTTTCTTAATCAGCAATCCCGCGGCGCAGCTGCCTTTGCTGCCGCTTTCGGTGCAGAGCACTTTCTGCTTGCTCCGGTTCAGGCGGTGTGGGGGATGGGCCCAGCCGGAGTCCCCCTGCGCCGGCTACGACCGGTACCTTCGGTAATGAGGGACCCCGCTGTGACATGGCCTGCTCTACCTCCTAGCAGCTGCATCCCCGCCGTGCCTCCGGTGCTTCTTTGCTGACAGGCTCAGCTTGCGGCTTCTTCCATGGAAGGGGATCAGGGTGGTCACGAGCTTCTGCTGCAGGTCGGTCCGCCGGGACGGATTGGCAGGGTACCGCTACCGGTGGTGGTGGTAGCGGGCCTAGTGGCGGGGCAGCAGCAGCCAACACGGGTAGCGGGGGAGGTAGCAGGGCGAGCGGGTTTGGACCGGGTCCCTTGGCCGTGATGACCGACCCACTAGGGGTACAGGGGCGTGGGTCACTTACCCTCCCTTCCAAGACTCCCTCCACCTCGCGTCTCCGTATGGCCGCCACCACTTCCGCCATGTCGGCCTCCCACTCCTCCAGGAGGAACTGCATGCGGACCTGCAGACGGCTGCTAAGCTGGACGGTCCGGACTTCCACCCACGCTGCGGTGCAAGGCGCGGGGACCACGGTGTTGTCAGTCGGACTCAGCATCCTTAGCAGCGGCCTCTTCCAGGAACCAGTAAATGGCCGCAGGGTCCTGGCGTCCCTGCTTCTATAGCCGCGTGCTACATGCGGCCGGCCGCCATCAGTCCCCCTTAATCTCTTTCCGGCTCCTCCTTTACAGGGGCGGGGTTTTGGCCTTCGCGCCTCCACTACTCGAAGAGACGCTCGAGCGGGAACTTTTCGCGCCCAAGATGGCGGCTTCTCAAATTTTCCGGCCGGACACCTCCGGCGGTAATAAGGTGCACCTCTACCAGATGGCAGAGCGGTAGGATCCTGTTCGTGACGCCAAGTTGTCGCGGGCGGAGGAGGGGACGCGCTCTCCCACTGCTCGGGTCTGGCTGCGGCTGCTGCTGCTCGGTGGTGGCTCGAGCAGTGGGCCGGATCCCGGGGACTCGATCGGCGCTCCTCGCCAGTGAGTGAAAAGGGTGGGGATTGGATTGTGGGGATTTGGTTATTGTCCGTGACGCCACCCACGGTTGTGGTGATATTGGTGACACCACCGCTGCTCTGGACGGGGAATCCCAGGAGCGATGACAGGGAGCGGCCTGGATGTTCTCCCCTCCGTGGGTAGGGGGGGTTGGTTGTCCCGGGGCCCGGTGATGGGGTAGGGATGGATGGCAGGTGGGTTACGGGGCCTGGTGAGGTGCAGGGTCGCGGGGGCAGCGCTGTGCCGCACGGCATGGTGGTACTCACTCAGCCAATGATGAGGACACAATTCTCGGTGAAACACACGGCTGGATGGACGGGTCCCACAGGCAGCTGCGATGTTTTCTCCCAGCAGGTTGATGGTGACTGCCTTTCCCTGCACCTATGTAGTGTAACGGTTCCAATGGGTTCCCACCGGTAATCCGCTCCCCAGCTTGGATGGGTGCTGAAGGAGCCCCTTTTGCCCGCAGGCTCTGGCCCTGGGAACTTTAGCCTTGGCGGTGACTGTGTTTCCCTCTCTCGGTTGGACGGTTGCCTTCTGTCGGGACTTGGCTGCTGGGAAATCCAGGAGGTTCCCTTCGCTAATGGATTTGGCAAATTCACGGCGACTCCTAGCCTTGCCGGGGTCCGTAAGCCCCTGCCGGATGGTGCTGACTTCTCTTTGTGTACCGGTCCGGTACCGCCGGGCCTCCGCCCGTCCACGGTCCTTACCGTAAACTCCGATAGGCCACTCCTGCAGACGGTCACCATCGTCTGCCAACCCTGCTGATCTGTCCGGGCCACACACCCGGACAAACTACTGTCTGCTCCTTTACCACTTTCCTTCCTCTCACTTTCACTTCCGTCACTCAACTCACTGCTTTTCCCGCCTCCAGGACTGTGAACTCCTCGGTGGGCGGGGCCAACCGCCTGGCCCACCCCCTGGTGTGAACATCAGCCCCTGGAGGGAGGCAACAAGGGTTTCTGTCTGACTTTGGTGTGCCTGACTGGGAGTGTGGGGTGTGTAGGTGTTGTTCTCTGTGGCCCCTGGCTTGTCCAGGGCGCCACACTTATGCCATTGCTTTTCGTACCTTGGTAGCAGAGTTAGACTGGCCTGAGAAGGTGTTAATACCTATCTTCTGGAGGGGTCTTGCAGGCTATGTCAAAGATGCTCTTGCTATTCGGAAAATTCCTCCTTCTCTGGAGGACTTAATTACGGTAGCGACTAGGATCGATGTACGCCATAAGGAACGTAGACTCGAGGTTACCTTGTCACGTCCCAAGCGTGGAGTTGGTTCAGATGCTGTGGTTCCTTCTCCATCTTCCTCAGCATCTGAGACATCTCCTACTCCTATGGAGTTGGGTTATACTACTTCCCGACCTCCTATCTGTTACATATGTCGTCAGGCTGGGCACTATGCCAACAAGTGTCCTAGCCGTCAGGGAAACTCCCAGGCCTAGTAACCATTAGAGGGGGGTTACTAGAGATGCCTTCTGCACCCTCTAAGTGTAGTGTTCCAGGTCAGCTCTCATTCTCTGAGAATACATGGCCTATTATGGCTTTTGTGGATTCCGGAGCTGACGGGACTTTTGTGTCCTCTGGATTTGTAAAGAGACACAATATTCCCTCTATCATGTTAGAGGCGCCTATTCCTGACCGGGTTGTTAATGGGACTGTTGTCTGACTCCATTACATTGAGGACAGTTCCCTTGCACCTTTCCCTGTCTCATGGTCACATAGAGGAGATTTCTTTTCTTGTTTTGCCTGAGGGTATAGACAACGTACTTCTGGGTCTCCCATGGCTTCGGACTCATGCTCCTCTAATTGACTGGGAGTCCGACAGCATTATTAGTTGGGGTTCGAAATGTCAGTCCCGATGTCTTCCCTTACCACCTAAGGTCGTTGCGGTTGCATCAACTGATCTCTCTCCCTTACCTACACCCTATGTGGATTTCGCTGATGTGTTTTCCAAGCAGGGTGCTGAGACTCTTCCACCTCATAGGCCTTATGACTGTGCTATAGACCTCTTGCCGGGTTCTGTTCCACCAAAGGGCAGGGTCTATCCCTTGTCTATCCTAGAATCTGAGGCTATGTTGGCCTATATAAAGGATAGTCTGGAGAGGGGCTTCATCTGCAAGTCTGTTTCACCTGCAGGGGCTGGTTTTTTCTTTGTGCGGAAAAAAGAGGGTGATCTGCATCCCTGCATAGACTACAGGGGTCTTAACGCCATTACTGTAAAGAATAGATACCCCTTGCCCCTAATTTCTGAACTGTTTTACAGACTACGGGGAGCTAAGGTATTTACGAAATTGGATCTGCGAGGTGCTTATAACTTAGTGCGAATTCGAGAGGGTGACGAATGGAAGACCGCTTTTAACACCAGAGACGGTCACTATGAATACCTCGTCATGCCTTTCGGTCTGTGTAATGCACCTGCAGTGTTCCAGGACTTCGTAAATGACGTGTTTAGGGATTACTGTTATCATCGGTGGTGGTATACCTGAATTATATACTAATTTTTTCTCCCGACCTGGAGACACATCGGTTGGATGTGATCAGGGTTCTGTCACGTCTAAGGGAGCACTCTCTGTTTGCCAAACTCGAGAAATGTATATTTGAGCAAGCCTCTCTACCCTTCTTAGGCTATATCATTTCTCATGAGGGATTGGCAATGGATCCTGCGAAGCTTTCTGCAGTTATGGAATGGGCTGAACCTCATTCCTTGAAAGCAGTACAATGCTTCCTGGGATTCATAATTTATTACCTGCAATTTATACCACACTTTTCTACCTTGGTAGCTCCGTTAGTGGCTTTGACTAAAAAGGGCGGCAATCCTAAGGTCTGGTCTGAGACATCCCAGGCTTTCAAGGCAGTTAAAGAACACTTTTCATCTGCTCCTGTCCTCCAAAGACCTGACGAGAATAAGCCCTTTCTCATGGAGGTGCATGCGTCCTCTGTAGAAGCTGGAGCAGTTCTATATCAAAAGAACAGCTCAGGTAGAAAAAGACCGTGTTTTTTCTTTGCAAAGACGTTCTCTCCTGCTGAGAGGAACTACACTATTGGTGACAGGGAACTACTTGCCCTAAAATTAGCATTGGAAGAGTGGCGTCACTTGCTCGAGGGAGCCAGGCAGCCCTTTCAGGTCTTTACAGACCATAAGAACCTGACATATTTGCAAACTGCACAACGTTTGAATCCTCTGCAAGCTCGCTGGTCCTTGTTTTTCTCTCGGTTTAACTTCTCCATTAATTATCTTACCGGGAGTAAGAATAATAAGGCCGACACACTCTCTCGCTCTATGGAATCATCTTATGAAGAGAATGAGGACCTTCATCTCATTCTTCCATCTAGGGTTTTTCACACACTCTCTCCTGTAACATTAGACCAAATCCCACGGGGCAAGACGTTTGTTCCGCCTAATCGACAAAATGATATATTGTCGTGGGCCCACACCTCAAAGGTGGGTGGGCATTTTGGTATTAGACGGACACGAGAGTTACTCGAGAGGTGGTATTGGTGGACACACTTAGCCAGCCACGTCAAAAGATATGTCGGTTCCTGCTACTCATGTGCTCGCAACCGTCCGTTACGGCAGAGACCGGCTGGACTCTTGCATCCTTTGCAAGTGTCAGATAGACCATGGGAGGTGGTAGGCATGGACTTTGTGGGTGATCTTCCGTGTTCACAGGGACATCGATTTGTGTGGGTCATTACGGACCATTTCTCCCGGATGGTTCATCTCGTACCGTTAGGAAGAATCCCATCTTCCAGGGTACTAGCCAAACTATTCCTCAAGCATGTCTTTAGGCTTCACGGGATGCCAGATTGTATCATTTGTGATAGAGGTCCGCAATTTGCTTCCCGTTTCTGGCGAGATCTTTGTAGCCTTCTGCAAATTGAGTTGAATCTCTCTTCGGCATACCATCCAGAGACCAATGGTTTGGTTGAGCGTACCAATCAATCCATGATTATATACCTTCGACACTTTGTTGCTGAGAATCACGAAAACTGGTCCTCCCTCCTACCCTGGGCAGAGTTTTCCCTTAACAATTCTCTGGCTGAGGCCACTGGGCAGACACCGTTCGAACTCAACAATGGGCAACACCCTAGGGTACCGGTACCGTTTCCCGCTGCTGCACCTCCTCCTCTTGTGGCCGACTGGGCGACTAATGCCAGAGAGGTCTGGGATCGGACTCAAGAGTCGATCCAAGCAGCTAAGGACCGTATGAAGACGGTGTCCGATCGGTTTCGTCGCCCGGCCCCTGTCTTTTCTCCTGGGGACTTTGTGTGGCTCTCTGCAAAAAACGTGAAACTTAGAGTGAGCTCTGTCAAATTTGCTCCTCGCTTCCTGGGTCCTTATGAGGTTCTTCGACAGGTAAATCCTGTAGTCTACCAATTGAAGATACCCGTCCACCTTAGGATCCATGACAAATTCCATGTTTCACTGTTAAAGCCGGCTATTTTACCTCACGCTCGTGAAGTGCACTCTCCTGCCTCTGATTCCTCTCGCTCTAGCTATGAGGTACGAGCCATACTTGGTTCTAAGATGGTTCGAGGCCGCAGGTTCTTCTTGATAGATTGGGAGGGCTACGGCCCGGAACATCGCTCTTGGGAGCCTGAGGAGGCTGTCCATGCTCCCGACTTAGTTGCCGATTACCTGCGTCGCCGGGGGGGAGGCCCTTGAGGGGAGGTACTGTTACGGTTGCTGTGGCACTGGAGACTATGTTCGGATTTCTTGCTACTGCACATGTGCAAGCGTTGGAGACTAAGTCCTATCTTGGAGCCATTGCACATGTGCGGGTGACATCATCGCTGACAAGAGGTCACATGTCTCTGACACCTTCTAAGCTGATTGGCCACTGGTCATGTGCTTGTGACACGTGGTCACATGTCTCTGACACTTTTTATGCCGATTGGTCGCTGGTCATGTGCTGGGGACGCTTTGCTTGGTGATAGGCCAGCGTGGCGTCATTGCTGTCATTCTAAAGAAGAATAATTCTGGCACACTGAGATGAATAAGAGCATGAAAATTTTTTTTCTTTGAATGCAGAATCAATTTTATTAGTGCAATAAAGATAAATTCATCCAACGTTTCGACGTCTTAGTCGTTATCAAGGATAGAATTATCTATCAAAGAAAACCATAGAAGATACATCATTACATGATTACAAAAATTCATCATTACATGATATCACAAAAATTATGAAGAGAATTTTCACAATAAGCATCATATAGTGACTGATGCCGTCAACCAACCAATTATTTCAAGTAGCACACGATTCCTGGTGGTGTACAATGACATAATTGCAACACATACATGACCTATTAGGTTGAAAGGTGCACGGTGTTAATTTTATTAGTACAGCAAGCATGAACCCACCTATATCATAATGGGGAGACGTGAGTTCAGTAGGAACTGGATATCACCAAAAGGTATAGGTGATCATGAGGTTACGATCCTATGTCTAAAAGGAAAATACATGATATGTGATGCATCACAACAGTAGGAAACTAATACAACACACATATCTTCCCATATATGGCGTACTGAGAGTAAGTGAACAGGACTGTTTATAGGCCTCTTGTACTGGCCTAGGGTGGCGAGCAGAACCCAGATCAAGACAATCTGCGGTTGTAGCTGTTACTAGATGGGAATTAACCTGGATATGAGCCTCACTCAAGTATACAGTATAGTGGACACTCTAGTGTCAGGGAGTAACACATAGGGGCATATTACATATACGAGATAGATAGATATACTACCTGGAATAATGCGTAGTGTTTGGTAGTAGGTGAGAGGAAAATAAGAACCCCTCACTGAATGGTTCACTGTAACCTCCACTTAATGCATGTACTGAAACAACATGTATAAAACAGAGAAGTTACATACAAGGACGGGTAATAGCAATATGGAATACATTAGTATAGGTCTCTACCTCATGTATTGGTACACGGTAACCTGAAAACCAGAGCTGGAGGTAATCCGTGACAGTGGATATGTCTAGAAGAAGGCCAACATGAATATAAATATCATATAGGTGTGCGTCAGACAGCGTGACCGGGAAAACAACATCCATGCAAGTATATTATATGGAAGCAAGTATATTAGATAGACATACTACCTGTAACACAATGTGAGTATAGATGGCAGCACAATAAGACTCTCTCACTGACTGGTTCTCAGTTACCTCAAAGACATACATATGCTGTAAATGACACATATGAAAAAAGAGTTCATACATAGGCAGAGTAACACCAGTATAAGGTACATATCCTCAGGATTGCACTGGCTAATAGTATAAACTACCTTTAACAGGCAATCAGGGGGAAACCATAAGGAGCTGTAACCGTAGGCAAAAGGCTATCTGTCCCTGTGGGACTAAAAAAGACCATGTGAGGCCAATCAATCAAGAATAATGTATACTACAAAAAAGAGACCAGTGACATAGTACTAGGGGAGCACATACCTGGTGAGATATATTGGGCACAAAGAACAAACTGGCCAGCAGTAAAGTGAATGGTTCTGAGGGAAAAAAGAACATGGGTGGCACTATCAGTAATAGCCCATATGGCGTGGGGTGGAAGGAGAGCAGATGAGACATACCTGGCGGTGGTGGCATAGGGTATAGGCCCCTGGGAAAGTGCGACCGGCTGTGTTGCTGGAGCCTATTTATCAGGAGGGGAGGTGAGCGTCCACAACCCCACTTCCGGGTTGTGGAAAGCAGTGTGCTGTCCGTGGAACGCACGCCACGCATGCGCAGTGCCGTCGTCGGCACCGCGCATGCGCAGGGGGCGACCAACAGAACAGTGAGGAGGACGGAGGACAGGGGGCGTGTAAGCTGGCTCAAAGGATGTGGGATGGAGGTGAACTGACTGGTGGAATGCGCGCCGCCCGTGCGACGTGCCTGGCTATTTGCACAACGCACGAGCCGGGCACAGAGCACAAGCCAGGGTGTATGTGTGTGGGGGATATATGAGAGTACGTACTATAGCTACATCTATAGTGCCGGTGTCATTCTTACACAGGTGAAGATGGTGATTATACAGTGGAGACCAGATGCCGGTGCCGATGAGTGTGGGATCAAATAGGGGGTGCCTATAAACAAAGAGAAAAAAAGATTAGAGACAAGGTTTATATAAATGAAAAATCATGTCATGACTAAACCCTCATACTGGTGTTTTACAGTCCTTGCATATATCCCCCACACACATACACCCTGGCTTGTGCTCTGTGCCCGGCTCGTGCGTTGTGCAAATAGCCAGGCACGTCGCACGGGCGGCGCGCATTCCACCAGTCAGTTCACCTCCATCCCACATCCTTTGAGCCAGCTTACACGCCCCCTGTCCTCCGTCCTCCTCACTGTTCTGTTGGTCGCCCCCTGCGCATGCGCGGTGCCGACGACGGCACTGCGCATGCGCGGCGTGCGTTCCACGGACAGCACACTGCGTTCCACAACCCGGAAGTGGGGTTGTGGACGCTCACCTCCCCTCCTGATAAATAGGCTCCAGCAACACAGCCGGTCGCACTTTCCCAGGGGCCTATACCCTATGCCACCACCGCCAGGTATGTCTCATCTGCTCTCCTTCCACCCCACGCCATATGGGCTACTACTGATAGTGCCACCCATGTTCTTTTTTCCCTCAGAACCATTCACTTTACTGCTGGCCAGTTTGTTCTTTGTGCCCAATATATCTCACCAGGTATGTGCTCCCCTAGTACTATGTCACTGGTCTCTTTTTTGTAGTATACATTATTCTTGATTGATTGGCCTCACATGGTCTTTTTTAGTCCCACAGGGACAGATAGCCTTTTGCCTACGGTTACAGCTCCTTATGGTTTCCCCCTGATTGCCTGTTAAAGGTAGTTTATACTATTAGCCAGTGCAATCCTGAGGATATGTACCTTATACTGGTGTTACTCTGCCTATGTATGAACTCTTTTTTCATATGTGTCATTTACAGCATATGTATGTCTTTGAGGTAACTGAGAACCAGTCAGTGAGAGAGTCTTATTGTGCTGCCATCTATACTCACATTGTGTTACAGGTAGTATGTCTATCTAATATACTTGCTTCCATATAATATACTTGCATGGATGTTGTTTTCCCGGTCACGCTGTCTGACGCACACCTATATGATATTTATATTCATGTTGGCCTTCTAGACATATCCACTGTCACGGATTACCTCCAGCTCTGGTTTTCAGGTTACCGTGTACCAATACATGAGGTAGAGACCTATACTAATGTATTCCATATTGCTATTACTCGTCCTTGTATGTAACTTCTCTGTTTTATACATGTTGTTTCAGTACATGCATTAAGTGGAGGTTACAGTGAACCATTCAGTGAGGGGTTCTTATTTTCCTCTCACCTACTACCAAACACTACGCATTATTCCAGGTAGTATATCTATCTATCTCGTATATGTAATATGCCCCTATGTGTTACTCCCTGACACTACAGTGTGTCCACTATACTGTATACTTGAGTGAGGCTCATATCCAGGTTAATTCCCATCTAGTAACAGCTACAACCGCAGATTGTCTTGATCTGGGTTCTGCTCACCACCCTAGGCCAGTACAAGAGGCCTATAAACAGTCCTGTTCACTTACTCTCAGTACACCATATATGGGAAGATATGTGTGTTGTATTAGTTTCCTACTGTTGTGATGCATCACATATCATGTATTTTCCTTTTAGACATAGGATCGTAACCTCATGATCACCTATACCTTTTGGTGATATCCAGTTCCTACTGAACTCACGTCTCCCCATTATGATATAGGTGGGTTCACGCTTGCTGTACTAATAAGATTAACACCGTGCACCTTTCAACCTAATAGGTCATGTATGTGTTGCAATTATGTCATTGTACACCACCAGGAATCGTGTGCTACTTGAAATAATTGGTTGGTTGACGGCATCAGTCACTATATGATGCTTATTGTGAAAATTCTCTTCATAATTTTTGTGATATCATGTAATGATGAATTTTTGTAATCATGTAATGATGTATCTTCTATGGTTTTCTTTGATAGATAATTCTATCCTTGATAACGACTAAGACGTCGAAACGTTGGATGAATTTATCTTTATTGCACTAATAAAATTGATTCTGCATTCAAAGAAAAAAATTTTTCATGCTCTTATTCATCTCAGTGTGCCAGAATTATTCTTCTTTTGACTGACATTTATTCTTTCTGGGCACCTAGTTTATACACAGTGAGCCAGACATAATTTTTTACTACGGACTACTTTTTTATCTGAGCTCCAGTGTTTACCTATACTCCAGATGTCTTTCAACACTTTCTCCTACAACACGGATGAAGTCAGCAGCATATTGTCTAAAGTCTCTATACCTAATACATTTCTTTCTGTTCCCACGGAAGAGGTTCGTTCCAGAGACTATGAGAAGGAACTAAGAAGGCACACCGCACTCGAATTACATCTGGCTACTTTGGCGGAATATCACCGCGTTCAACGCATCCCCAGAGGACTGCGGGTGTCACTGAAACCGACTCTCTTTTCTGATAAACCGGACTTTTGTACGAAATTCGAGAGTATCATCAATAAGTGCTCCATGGACCTCATAATTTTGACCATTGAATTCTTACAAGCTGAAATTGAGGACCTCGGTAAGAACATTACCTGCATTGAACAGCAACTCCAAAATACTATTCCCAACACAGAGTGGGACAAGATCCATTCCAAAACTAGAGACAACATAGCCGAGTTCAGGAAGATCCTGCAAGACCGGAAGAGGCAGAAATTCCTCAGAGATCAGGAGGACTACTCCAAAAATCGGGTCTACCGGTGGCAATTCACTGAAGATATCCCGAGGAGACCTACTTTCTACAATCGCTATTCATCATCATCAGGATCCGATACTGACCAGTATACCTCCCGACAACCTCATTTTTTAGCCCAACGTTCCGGCCAAAGAGGAAAACGAGGCGCAGTAAGAGGGGCCGTGGGACCCGCACCGACATACCGTGTACAAACACGGTCACAGGTACAAACTTAGTGTATAATATTTCATCTTATAGTTTGTCTGTTACTGAGTCTCAGGTATTACAGAAAGGTCTCTCATTCTGCCCTACTCCATCTCTTGATCCATTTGTGCTGAACCAGGAGATGAGGAGATTTTTTAGATCTCTCCGGTTGAAGGCCCACTTTAGCACTGAGGGACACACTCTTCCTGACTCAGCTATCACTCACACAGGTTCCGATAA
This sequence comes from Anomaloglossus baeobatrachus, assembly GCF_048569485.1. Lineage (NCBI taxonomy): Eukaryota > Metazoa > Chordata > Amphibia > Anura > Aromobatidae > Anomaloglossus > Anomaloglossus baeobatrachus. Next base: position 312,630,149 of record NC_134357.1, on the reverse strand, counting down.
CATGTTTCGGCTTAAACAGCTGGACCTAAGGATCCCTAGCTCGTTTAGTCCACCCAAATCTTATCATCCGATAGATTATATGTTGCTCTAGTCTCTAGGGATATTGATCATACACTGAAATCAATTAATGATGGGCACTACAAGATTAAACACAATCTTACCATTGAGGAAAGTCGCGCCATACAGAATCTTAAAAATAATCCGACCATTGTTATCAAACCGGCTGATAAGGGAGGGGCCATTGTGATACTTGACAAGATGTACTATATTGATGAGATTCTGGGCCAACTTGGGGACATTGACACTTATTTACCCATTCAGCGAGATCCCACTTCTCGCATACAGGGACTCATCAAGGGCATCGTTGACTCTTATCTCACCAATAATACCATTGACCAAGGTTTGGCTGAATTTCTGATTAAACTCCATCCTGTAGTACCTGTGTTTTATACATTACCAAAGAACCATAAAAACATGAATCACCCTCCTGGCCGCCCGATTGTGGCTTCCACAGAATCCGTCTTGTCTCCACTTGCTATTACCGTTGAAAAGATTCTTACCCCCCTCATACCCAGAATTAAGTCGTATCTGAGGGACACGTCTGACTTTTTATCACATCTGCAATCCATTGGACCATTACCACCCGATTGCCTCTTAGTCTCTTTTGATGTGAATAGCCTCTACACCAGTATCCAACATTATGATGGCATACAGGCAGTTGAGCGGTTTCTCACCAAACACAGCACCTATTCTCCCTCACAGAATAAATTTTGCTTGGATCTCCTACGATTGGTCTTGGAGAATAACTTCTTTCTCTTCCAAGATCAATTCTATCTACAGAAACGGGGTACCGCTATGGGCTCGAATTTAGCACCCCCTTATGCTAATATATTTATGGAATACTTTGAGGAATCTTGCATTTACCGACATGTTCTGTGGTTAGAACACTCTGTGAGTTGGAAAAGGTATATAGACGACATTTTCATGATTTGGCGCGGTGACCTTTCTTCTCTATTGCAATTCTATACTGACATGAATTCCTTCAAGCTTGGTCTCTCCTTCACCATCCATCATGACAATCACAAAATTAATTTCCTGGATACCATGGTCATTCTGTCAGGGGGTTCCCTCAGTACTGACTTGTTTGTTAAACCAACCGATCGCAATAGTCTGTTACGTTACACCAGTTGCCATCCCCGTCACACTAAACAAGGACTCCCCATTTCTCAGCATAGACGAGTCGAACGGATAGTGTCTGACCCTGTACAACGAGGTATTAGAGCTATGGAGATGAGTGACAAGTTCCTCCAAAGGGGATACCCCAGTGAAATTGCGGATAAAAAATCTTCTCACAGACCCACCAATGACAGAATGGCCCCTCGTATCACATGCGTGAATACATATCATCCCTTTTCTCCCCTAATTAGGGGCGTCATATGTAAACACTGGCCACTCCTCGGTAAATCCTATCCTGAGGTTAGGGAGTTCGACTCACTTCCTTTATTCTGCAATAAGAGACCCCGCAACCTCCGGGATAACTTTGTCAGGGCCGACATTGGTTCTGATAAGTCCATATCGAAACAGACCTTTCTTGGTACTCCCAGAAAAGGAAATTTTCCTTGTCATCACTGCGTGCAGTGTAACAACCTTACCAAAGGGGACACCTTTACTCACCCTCTGTCGGGCCGCATCTTTCCTATACGTGGTTTTTTCACGTGTGAATCTTCCTTTGTGGTTTATTTGATCAAATGCCCTTGCGGTCTCGGGTATGTTGGAGAGACCACCCAACATATCCGGGACCGCATTAGCAAACACAAATCCACCATACGATGCAAACAGGTCCTTCTGCCTATTCCATATCATTTTATTACACAGGGTCATACCATTGCCCAACTCAAGTACCAGGTACTTGAACACGTCCCTTCCCCTAGAAGGGGCGGTAACCGCATTCGCACCCTTAAGGAGAGGGAGTCTTTTTGGATCTTTACCTTGAACACTCTAGAACCCAAGGGTCTAAATAGGGAGCACGACATGTGTTTATGATACCATGCCTATTGCCACTTTGTCCCTTTTATACATGATGGTGAGATGAAACCCTGTCTGCAATCTAGTGACACCAACATTGTCTATGGGGTTGGAGATATATTACATGGTGACTCATAGTGATCTCTTTGTTTAGCTTTTTGCGAGATTTCAATGCAAGGACTGTAAAACACCAGTATGAGGGTTTAGTCATGACATGATTTTTCATTTATATAAACCTTGTCTCTAATCTTTTTTTCTCTTTGTTTATAGGCACCCCCTATTTGATCCCACACTCATCGGCACCGGCATCTGGTCTCCACTGTATAATCACCATCTTCACCTGTGTAAGAATGACACCGGCACTATAGATGTAGCTATAGTACGTACTCTCATATATCCCCCACACACATACACCCTGGCTTGTGCTCTGTGCCCGGCTCGTGCGTTGTGCAAATAGCCAGGCACGTCGCACGGGCGGCGCGCATTCCACCAGTCAGTTCACCTCCATCCCACATCCTTTGAGCCAGCTTACACGCCCCCTGTCCTCCGTCCTCCTCACTGTTCTGTTGGTCGCCCCCTGCGCATGCGCGGTGCCGACGACGGCACTGCGCATGCGTGGCGTGCGTTCCACGGACAGCACACTGCGTTCCACAACCCGGAAGTGGGGTTGTGGACGCTCACCTCCCCTCCTGATAAATAGGCTCCAGCAACACAGCCGGTCGCACTTTCCCAGGGGCCTATACCCTATGCCACCACCGCCAGGTATGTCTCATCTGCTCTCCTTCCACCCCACGCCATATGGGCTACTACTGATAGTGCCACCCATGTTCTTTTTTCCCTCAGAACCATTCACTTTACTGCTGGCCAGTTTGTTCTTTGTGCCCAATATATCTCACCAGGTATGTGCTCCCCTAGTACTATGTCACTGGTCTCTTTTTTGTAGTATACATTATTCTTGATTGATTGGCCTCACATGGTCTTTTTTAGTCCCACAGGGACAGATAGCCTTTTGCCTACGGTTACAGCTCCTTATGGTTTCCCCCTGATTGCCTGTTAAAGGTAGTTTATACTATTAGCCAGTGCAATCCTGAGGATATGTACCTTATACTGGTGTTACTCTGCCTATTTATGAACTCTTTTTTCATATGTGTCATTTACAGCATATGTATGTCTTTGAGGTAACTGAGAACCAGTCAGTGAGAGAGTCTTATTGTGCTGCCATCTATACTCACATTGTGTTACAGGTAGTATGTCTATCTAATATACTTGCTTCCATATAATATACTTGCATGGATGTTGTTTTCCCGGTCACGCTGTCTGACGCACACCTATATGATATTTATATTCATGTTGGCCTTCTAGACATATCCACTGTCACGGATTACCTCCAGCTCTGGTTTTCAGGTTACCGTGTACCAATACATGAGGTAGAGACCTATACTAATGTATTCCATATTGCTATTACTCGTCCTTGTATGTAACTTCTCTGTTTTATACATGTTGTTTCAGTACATGTGTGGCGCCCCTGACCTGGTCAGGCACCACTGAGTACTGCACCCATGCTGGGGACAGTACAATACAGGTAATCCAGAAGGCTGACAGGGGTGTGGTACACAGGCGCATAGTAATCAGCTCTCACACATGTACCCATGAGAGGACCCCTGGGGATCCCAGGAGGGGGAAAAGCCTTGACCTTCACTGGAATAGTGGAGGGGGCCAAAAGCCTCCATCTCCTCTCAAGGGGTGTGGTAAGAGAGTCTGGTTGCTAGGTGGCGTAGGCAAGAACAGGAGAGGAGGGGCAGTGAGTCAGTTAGAGCAGAACTCCATAGGGCTCAGTGAGGAGCAGACCTGTGGGGCTGTTGCTGTCTAACAGCGCCCGCGCAGTGGCTACTGACGGGGGAGAACGGTCAACTAGGAGTGCTACCCGAAATCCATCTTCAGCTAGAGAGAGAGCAACGGAGTGGGAAGTAAGGAGACTGCTAGAGAGTACCAGGCCCAAACGGGCGGCAGATCCCGAAGCGGAGATAGATCCAGCTTTCTTTTGCTAAACCTGCCGGTGTGGGGCTCTCAAAGCCCACGCCACAACACCACAAAAAGCCGCAGCCACGTAGCCACAGTTAGGGCCCATAGCTCACAGGAGGCAAGAAGCTGGAGTGATCTGGCCCAGGCAACAAGCACACGGCAAACGAAGGGGAGTGAGGCTTCAGCAACTTCCCTGGGTGACCCCCATAGGGACTCAAAGTCGGGGTCACCCCAAACCACCAAGGGCTAAGGAAGGCGAGTTAGTAGTCACCCTCACAAGTCAGCCTGAAGGACACCTGGTTCCCGCCTGGTTCATCCCAGCTACGCCCGGGTTACTCACCCTGCCACCTGAAGTGAGTAAAAACCCTGAAAGACATTCTGCCTGTGTGGAGTTATTCTGCGCCTTGTGGTACTACGCACCTACATCGGGCCCTGGGGCTTGCCTCACTCTCAGGAGGCTATTCCAACTAACTGCACATACCATCAGCCCCAGGCGACCCTCAACCTGCAGTGGCGGTCCCTACTGGCCGCAATACTGAGAGTGGCGTCACGACAAGAAGAAGATCTCCTACCTGTGACCAGATCCAGCTGAGTGGAGTCCCTGAAGGTAATGCACCGACACAACACCTGTGGGGCTTCACACATGCATTAAGTGGAGGTTACAGTGAACCATTCAGTGAGGGGTTCTTATTTTCCTCTCACCTACTACCAAACACTACGCATTATTCCAGGTAGTATATCTATCTCGTATATGTAATATGCCCCTATGTGTTACTCCCTGACACTAGAGTGTCCACTATACTGTATACTTGAGTGAGGCTCATATCCAGGTTAATTCCCATCTAGTAACAGCTACAACCGCAGATTGTCTTGATCTGGGTTCTGCTCACCACCCTATGCCAGTACAAGAGGCCTATAAACAGTCCTGTTCACTTACTCTCAGTACGCCATATATGGGAAGATATGTGTGTTGTATTAGTTTCCTACTGTTGTGATGCATCACATATCATGTATTTTCCTTTTAGACATAGGATCGTAACCTCATGATCACCTATACCTTTTGGTGATATCCAGTTCCTACTGAACTCACGTCTCCCCATTATGATATAGGTGGGTTCACGCTTGCTGTACTAATAAGATTAACACCGTGCACCTTTCAACCTAATAGGTCATGTATGTGTTGCAATTATGTCATTGTACACCACCAGGAATCGTGTGCTACTTGAAATAATTGGTTGGTTGACGGCATCAGTCACTATATGATGCTTATTGTGAAAATTCTCTTCATAATTTTTGTGATATCATGTAATGATGAATTTTTGTAATCATGTAATGATGTATCTTCTATGGTTTTCTTTGATAGATAATTCTATCCTTGATAACGACTAAGACGTCGAAACGTTGGATGAATTTATCTTTATTGCACTAATAAAATTGATTCTGCATTCAAAGAAAAAAAATTTTCATGCTCTTATTCATCTCAGTGTGCCAGAATTATTCTTCTTTTGACTGACATTTATTCTTTCTGGGCACCTAGTTTATACACAGTGAGCCAGACATAATTTTTTACTATTGCTGTCATTCTGGCAGCGGATTGGCTCTGGTGTCCTCCATCTTGGATGAGGCACAGAGTCTATATAAGACCCTGACGCACGCCGCCCAGCGCTCAGTCCTCTTGGTTCCTGCATAGGAGTAGACGCTCTGTGCATGTCCCTTGCGGCACCTAATCTATCTAGGTAAGCGTTATCGGTAGGGTAACGCTCTTGTACCTTGCAGCTTATGCTGTGGTCCGTATCCTTGCACCTTAGTGGAGCGGACATAGGCAGGTGCTTGCTGCACATGGTCTGACTGGGCCTTGTGGTTCTACTCTGAGGTGAGCGCTATCGGTAGGGTAGCGCTCCTGTACCTTTCAGCCGTACTGTTGTCCGTGTCCTCGCACCTTAGTGGAGCGGACATAGGTAGGTTAGGTGGTCGTTGCCTTCTAGGGTAACGCTCCACTACGCTGCCTCCTGCAGAAGTCCGTATCCTCGCACACTAGGGGAGCGGTCATAGGCAGGAGTTTCAAGCTAGCAGCCTTGCTGCTGTCCGTATCCTTGCACCACAAGTAGAGCGGACATAGGTAGGTGCCATATTGCCCACACTAGACCTAGTCTCTGTGACTGTTAACTGAGACAGGTGCTTTCACGCTCACAGACTGTGCGACTTCTATGCACTTTTATGTTGTATTCCTCACTCTTTTGCATTTCCACTCCTATGTTATTCTAATAAGGCAGTCGCTGTGACTTAAACAGTATACGCCGCTATTGGTCTTGGTGACACTGTGACGCAACAGTGTCAGTACCGCTTTGGTGGTACAGGTTTGCCCTATCCTCTGCCATACTCTGCAGCAGAGCTCTGCACGGTGGACCCTGACTGTCGGATAGCCTTCCATTCCCTTATCCGACAGCCCCCGTAGCATTTAGGCTGTGAAGGGACCAACAACCTTGGCGCTTCCCACCCTGGGAATGTGAGAATTCAATTTGGAGGGGACCTCACATTTTCTTTTGTCTTTTAAATAGTTTTTTTTGTTTGTTTTTTAAATAACGTAAAAAAACAGCATGAGCTGACCTGTGTGTGGGATTACTAGCCAAGGTAAAGCTGCCAGCTGTGGTCTGCAGGTTGCAACTATGGGGAGATAAGGTATGCACACTAGTGATGAGCGAGCATGCTTGTTACTACTCGGTACTCGCACGAGTATCACTGTACTCGGGCTACTCGGCGGGGACCGAGTAATCTCGCGATACTCGTGCTGTACTCGTGGTCTTCATCCCTGCATGTTGGCGCTCTTTTGAAAGCCAGCCCTCATGCAGGGATTGGCTGGCAGACCACTGCAATGCCACAGCCCTGTTAGTTGTGGAATTGCAGTGATTGGCCGGCCCGCACAGCGTGACCGAGCCTTTATACCAGCCGGCGCGCTGTGCTCTGCTCACAGCCATCCAGACAGTCAGTGCAGGGAGAGTGTCGCTGCTTCAGGGAAAGGTTTGCGGCCCTTTATAGCTATTTCCGTAGCAGGGCTGCAAACAGTGTGACCAAAAGTCCTTCTCAGGACTATTCTAGTTGTATACAGGCAGGCAGGGTATAGCCAGGTCGGAGTACAGTAGCAGAGTCCTTCTCAGGACTATTGTTGCTGTATACAGGCAGGGTATAGCCAGGTCGGAATACAGGCTGGTGACCAGAAGAGTCCTTGTCAGGACTATTGTAGCAGTATACAGGCAGGCAGGCAGGCAGGCAGGGTATATAGCCATTCCTAGTGGTGACCGTATACCAGCCTTCATCATATCTGGGGCTGGTGTACACAGTCTAAAACAGTCCAGATAGTGTCAGACTTCTCATTAATTGTCGCTCCTAAAAACCTGTTAGGTTCTTAGTGCGTTCGTGCTTGCATTTAAAAACCGCACGTGTGTGCCTGTCGGTGGCAGCGTACAGGTGCACTTGTGTGCGTTTTTACCAAACTATTATATAACGCACAAGTGTAGTGTTAATACACGTCAGTCAGCAGTGGCTGATAGTGTCAGAGTTCTCATTAATTTTTGCTCCTAAAACCTGTTAGGTTCTTAGTGCGTCCGTGCTTGCATTTAAAAACCGCACGTGTGTGCCTGTCGGTGGCAGCGTACAGGTGCACTTGTGTGCGTTTTTACCAAACTATTATATAACGCACAAGTGTAGTGTATAATACACGTCAGTCAGCAGTGGCTGATAGTGTCAGAGTTCTCATTAATTTTTGCTCCTAAAACCTGTTAGGTTCTTAGTGCGTCCGTGCTTGGATTTAAAAACCGCACGTGTGTGCCTGTCGGTGGCAGCGTACAGGTGCACTTGTGTGCGTTTTTACCAAACTATTATATAACGCACAAGTGTAGTGTATAATACACGTCAGTCAGCAGTGGCTGATAGTGTCAGAGTTCTCATTAATTTTTGCTCTTAAAACCTGTTAGGTTCTTAGTGCGTCCGTGCTTGCATTTAAAAACCGCACGTGTGTGCCTGTCGGTGGCAGCGTACAGGTGCACGATTTGCACAAACTTGGATATAACGCCCAAGTCTAGTGAATACACGTCAGCACAGCATTGCAAAATGCGCAAGGGCGTTGGCAAGGAACAAGGAAGTGGACGTGATGGTGGTGCAGGCAGAGGCCGAGGTCGTGGGCAAGCTCTAATTTCGCCACAACAAAGGGCCACATCTAGTCGCTCGCACGTCCTGTCCCAAATTCTTGGGGACCGCAGCAGTACACCGCTCTTGAACCAAGACCAGTGTCAACAGGTTGTTAGTTGGATAGCGGATAATGCTTCCAGTCAGATTGGCACCACCACAAACACTCTGTCTTCCACACGGTCAAGTGTCAGTAGCTGTGATACTGCACCGCACATTTCAGAACCTGATCCTCCTTCCTACCACAAGGCTGAGTACACGTCCTCGGACATTAATGATCCCACACTTGGACACTCGGAAGAGCTGTTCACGTTTCCATTCGCACATTCTGGCCTCTCGCCAGCTCATGTTGAAGTGGGTCCTGAGGAGATCGTATGTACAGATGGCCAAATATTTGAGCAGCCACGTTCTAACGAAGTTGGCAACGTGTCTCAACAAGGGGTGGACGATGATGAGACACAATTGTCAGGAAGTCAGGAGGAGGAGCAGGGTGCGGAAGAGGAAGACGACGTGGTGGATGATCCAGTAACTGACCCAACCTGGCAGGAGGATATGTAGAGCGAGGACAGCAGTGCACAGGGGGAGGGAGGCGTAGCATCCCAACAGGCAGTAAGAAGCAGGGTGGTGGCTCCAGGCAGAAGTCAGGCAACCGTTCCCCGGAACAACAACACGACACAAGGTGCCTGTACAAATGTTAGGTCTTCCCGAGTCTGGCAGTTTTTTAAGTTGGCTCCAGATGATTCTAAAAAGGCCATTTGCAACACCTACCATGCCAGCATCAGCAGGGGTACCAAAACTAGCAGCCTGACCACCACCAGCATGATCAGGCACATGTCAGCCAAGCACCCGACTTTGTGGGAAGTACAACAGAGTCGAGGAGCAGTGCTTGCTGATGTCACTGCTACGTCTTCGCTGGTTGTGCATGCGAGCCAATCCCCTGTCCATGCTGCCTGCGAACAAGCCTCCTCCAGTCCTGCACCTGCAGTTGCCTACGCAGAAATAACACCATCATCAAGCACGTCCTTGTCCCAGCGCAGCGTTCAGTTATCCATTCAGCAAACCTTTGAACGCAGGCGCAAATACACTGCCAACACCCCACATGCCACAGTTCTAAATGCTAACATTTCGCGACTGCTTGCGCTGGAAATGTTGCCTTTTAGGCTGGTGGAGACAGAAGCATTCCGCGACCTGATGGCGGCAGCTGTCCCACGTTACTCGGTCCCCAGCCGCCACTATTTCTCCCGGTGTGCCGTCCCCGCGTTGCATAACCACGTGTCACAAAACATCACATGTGCCCTGAACAACGCTGTTTCACCCAAAGTCCACCTAACCACAGACACGTGGACAAGTGCTTGTGGGCAAGGCCGCTACATCTCGTTGACGGCACACTGGGTTAATATTGTGGAAGCTGGGACCCAGTCTGAGCGAGGGACGGAACACGTCCTTCCCACACCAAGGTTTGCAGGCCCTACCTCAATCAGTGTTTCACCCACACTCTACAGCTCCGGAATGTCATGCTCTTCAGCCTCCTCCTCCTCCTGCGCATCCTCATCCACTGTACCCTCCACACCAGTCCCAAGCTTGAAGCACTGCAGCACTGCCTCGGCGAAGCGGCAACAGGCTGTGCTGAAGCTAATCTGCATAGGTGACAAACCCCACAATGCAGAAGAGGTGTGGACAGCACTGAAACAGCAGGCAGATCACTGGCTCACACCTCTGAACCTAAAGCCAGGAAAGGTCGTGTGTGACAATGGCCGGAACCTGGTGGCGGCTTTGAGGCGAGGCCAGCTGACACATGTTCCATGCGTGGCCCATGTGCTCAACCTCGTGGTTCAGCGGTTTCTAAAGTCATACCCAGAGCTGTTTGATCTGCTGGTAAAAGTTCGCCGCCTGTCTGCACATTTTCAAAAGTCACCTACTGCTTCAGCCGGCCTTGCCGACTTTCAGCGCCGTTTGCATCTTCCGGCTCACAGACTGGTGTGTGATGTCCCCACGCGTTGGAATTCAACTCTGCACATGTTGGTCAGGATATGTGAGCAGAAGAGGGCAGTTGTTGAGTACCTGCATCACCTAAGCCGTCGGGAAATGGGTCAAACTCCACACATAACACCTGAGGAGTGGAGATGGATGTCCGACCTATGTACCATCCTCCAAAACTTTGAGGACTCCACCAAGATGTTGAGTGGTGATGACGCCATTATTAGCGTCACCATACCGCTACTCTGCCTTCTAAAACGGTCTCTGCTCAAAACAAAACATGATGCATTGCAGGCGGAGCGCGATGAGTTGCAGCAAGAAACAGTAGTGGGTGTGGGTGATAACACACAGCCCAGCCTCGTCTCATCACAACGTGCAGTGGAGGACTATGACGAGGAGGAGGATGAAGACATGGAGCAAATCTCCGGCCAAATTGAGGATATGACATGCACACCAGTCATATCCTCGGTTCAGCGTGGCTGGCCAGAGGACAGGGTAGATGAGGAGGAGGAGGAGGAGGAGGAGGAGGAGGACAGCATGTTCAGTCATCGTGTTGGTCAGGCTACTGAAGTCCTGGCTGTTAAGAGTCTGGCGCACATGGCTGACTTTATGGTAAGCTGCCTGTCTCGTGACCCTCGCGTTAAGAACATCTTGGCCGACAATCATTACTGGTTGGTAACACTGTTAGACCCACGCTACAAGGAGAACTTTATGTCTCTTATTCCCGAGGCGGAGAGGTCAACCAAAATGCAGCAGTTCCGGAAGGCCATAGTCACGGAATTAGGCAAAGCATTCCCCTCACAAAACGCTAGCGGCATAGGTCAGGAATCAGTGGACAACCAAGGCGTACAGCCGAGAGAGGCACAAGTCCAATCCGCCAGAGGTAGGGGAACAGTCTTTAAGATGTGGGACAGTTTTCTCAGCCCCTCACGTACCACAGCCCCTGAGGTGCGGGGTAGTGCCACAAGGAATCCTAAGTTTGCCCAGATGCTCAAGGAGTACCTTGCAGATCGAACAACTGTACTCCGACATTCCTCTGTGCCTTACAATTATTGGGTATCCAAGGTGGACACATGGCATGAATTGGCTCTCTACGCCTTGGAAGTCCTGGCCTGCCCTGCCGCTAGCGTTTTGTCAGAGCGTGTTTTTAGTGCCGCAGGTGGAATCATTACAGATAAACGAACCCGCCTGTCAACTGAAAATGCTGATAGGCTGACTCTGATCAAGATGAACAAGGGTTGGATTGGGCCAGACTTCACCACACCACCAGCAAATGAGAGCGGAATTTAAAGTTTGTAACGGGAATTTGCCATGTACCTCCAGTCACCCATGGGTACACACTTCTGGACTTTGGATAATCGCTGGACTGCTCCTCCTTCTCCTCATGCGCCACCATGATGACCGTTACAAGAGTTAGGCCTTTGTTTCAGGTATACCCCCAGTGGTAAATTTTTTCGCCCATTCTTTGCAGAATGGAAATTACAACGACAGGAGACCCGCTCCTTTGCAATGGGAACAATGTTTTGAGGCCCTCATGCACGTCTCTATCCAGGGACAACGTGGAGCCTCCCAATTTTTGGCTGCCCTGCCAAAGGGCTATACTATAATACACCCACTTCCTGACAATGGACACTTAATGTTTTGAGGCCCTCATGCATGTCTCTATCCAGGGACAACGTGGAGCCTCCCAATTTTTGGCTGCCCTGCCAAAGGGCTATACTACAATAGACCCACTTCCTTACAATGGGCACTTCAGGTTTACAGGCCCTCATGCACGTCTCTATCCAGGGACAACGTGGAGCCTCCCAATTTTTGGCTGCCCTGCCTAAGGGCTATACTACAATAGACCCACTTCCTTCCAATGGGCACTTCAGGTTTACAGGCCCTCATGCACATCTCTATCCAGGGACAACGTGGAGCCTCCCAATTTTTGGCTGCCCTGCCAAAGGGCTATACTACAATAGACCCACTTCCTTACAATGGGCACTTCAGGTTTACAGGCCCTCATGCACGTCTCTATCCAGGGACAACGTGGAGCCTCCCAATTTTTGGCTGCCCTGCCTAAGGGCTATACTATAATACACCCACTTCCTGACAATGGGCACTTCAGGTTTACAGGCCATCATGCACGTCTCTATCCAGGGACATCGTGGAGCCTCCCAATTTTTGGCTGCCCTGCCTAAGGGCTATACTATAATACACCTACTTCCTAACAATGGACACTTAATGTTTTGAGGCCCTCATGCACGTCTCTATCCAGGGACAACGTGGAGCCTCCCAATTTTTGGCTGCCCTGCCTAAGGGCTATACTACAATAGACCCACTTCCTTCCAATGGGCACTTCAGTTTACAGGCCCTCATGCACGTCTCTATCCAGGGACAACGTGGAGCCTCCCAATTTTTGGCTGCCATGCCAAAGGGCTATACTATAATACACCCACTTCCTGACAATGGACACTTAATGTTTTGAGGCCCTCATGCACGTCTCTATCCAGGGACAACGTGGAGCCTCCCAATTTTTGGCTGCCCTGCCTAAGGGCTATACTACAATAGACCCACTTCCTTCCAATGGGCACTTCGGGTTTACAGGCCCTCATGCACGTCTCTATCCAGGGACAACGTGGAGCCTCCCAATTTTTGACTGCCCTGCCTAAGGGCTATACTACAATAGACCCACTTCCTTCCAATAGGCATTTCAGGTTTACAGGCCCTCATGCACGTCTGTATGCAGGGACAACGTGGAGCCTCCCAATTTTTGGCTGCCCTGCCTAAGGGCTATACTACAATAGACCCACTTCCTTCCAATAGACATTTCAGGTTTACAGGCCCTCATGCACGTCTGTATGCAGGGTCATTGGTGAACCTCACAATTTTGGACTGCCCTGGCAAAGGAAAATACTACAAAGACTCAGTTCCTCAAAATGGGCACATTAGACTCAGAGGCCTTTATGTACGTCTCTTCTCAGGGACATCGGAGTGCCACACAATGTTTTACGTAAAATCTTTCATGTATTGATCTCAAAAAGTAACATACATTAGCTCTATCTCACTATTGGGTATGTGCCCTTAACATTTCCGCCATGAAAATTCATTTTGGTGTCATTTTCTAAGGTTTTCTGGTGAGTCCGTAAAAATGGCGTAAAACGCGGACAAAATTGTTCACAGCTGTGACTTTTGAGTGATAAATGCTTCAAGGGGTCTTCCCCATGCTGTTGCCATGTCATTTGAGCACTCTTCTGAGACTTTTGTGCCATTTTTAGGGTTTCTACATGCTGCCGGTGGTCATTTCACAAAAATACTCGGGTCTCCCATAGGATAACATTGGGCTCGGTGCTCGGGCCGAGTACACGAGTATCTTGGGATGCTCGGCCCGAGCCTCGAGCACCCGAGCTTTTTAGTACTCGCTCATCACTAATGCACATCAGTGACTATGTAAGGGGAATACATGAAATAGCAGATACTGCTGTGTGAATACTGACTTGAAAAATCCAATAGCTATATGTAAGAGTGAAAATGTGAAAAATGGAATCTGCATTACTGCCATGAACATATGAATCAAGAGAAATTTAGCTACTGAATTGATCAATGCAATAGAGCCCCAACACTACGCCAAAGTATTTCTCTACTTTGGGGTCCCTAGCTTGTGTGTGTCCTCTCATGCAGTTAAAAAACTTACCGTGTATGAGAAGCTGAGACCCAGGCTATTTATGCGTATGATATGGATTGGCAATAGGTGTGGTTGGGGAGGGTTCACAAACGAAAAACTACTAACAATAAGGAATAACGTTTGGAACACCATTCTAAGTATGAACTGGGTGCACCCACTTCAGACTTAGAATGGTGTTCCAAACGTTATTCCTTATTATTGCAGGTTGCAACTGTCTGCTTTCATTTAGCTGGCTACCAAAAACAAGGGGGACAGCACATAGTGTTTTCATTTAAATATTTATTTTGTGGCTAAATACAAGGCTAAACTTCCTTTAGTGCCATATGAAATGCAATAAAGGGTGCCAGATTAGAATATGTAGAGGGGGTGGGACACTATATAGGTGTTTGACATCTATCTATTTATTATCTATCTAGCTATTTCTCTATCTTCTATCTATCTATCTATCACTTCCTTTATATGTGTGCTTTGTTATTGGTGCTATATCTAAAAAGTACATAGAGTATTGTCTAATGTAAAACTTTATGTTAAAAACAGATGTCACATGGACATCTCACGGATGTCACAAGGAGGGTGGGCGAGGTGGAAAAATGCACTCACTTGACACAATGAATGACACACATTTGTCACTGGAATCTCACTCCAAGACGGTGGAACAACTGAGCCATATTTCACACGCAGATGTGAGTGAACACTAAGGCGGGCTTTGCACGCTGCCACATCGCAAGCCGATGCTGCGATGCCGAGCGCGATAGTCCCCGCCCTCGTCGCAGCTGCGATATCCTTGTGATAGCTGCCGTAGCAAACATTATCGCTACGGCAGCTTCACATGTACTCACCTGTCCTGGGACGTCGCTCTGGCCGGCGACCCGCCTCCTTATTAAGGGGGCGGGTCGTACGGCGTCACTGCGACATCACACGGCAGGCGGCCAATAGGAACGGAGGGGCGGAGATGAGCGGGATGTAAACATCCTGCCCACCTTCTCCCTTCCGCATATCCTACGGGAGCCGCGGTGACGCCGGTAGTAGATGTTCCTTGCTTCTGCGGCTTCACACACAGCGATGGGTGCTGCTGCTGGAGCGAGGAACAACATCGGACCATCGCGTCAGCGTAATTATGGATTACGCCGACGCTACACCGATGATACGATTACGATGCTTTTGCGCTCGTTAATCGTATCATCTAGGCTTTACACACTATGATGTTGCCTGCGATGCCGGATGTGCGTCACTTTCAATTTGACCCCACCGACATCGCACCTGTGATGTCGTAGTGTGCAAAGTAACCCTTAGTCACACTTTTGCATTGGGCTTCTCCATAACTTTTAGTTCTACAGCTGTTACTAGTCTGTCCTCCTCCACACACTCCAAAAACTGCAACTTCACTTAGCACCTACCTGGAAATAAGATCAGGCAGAGAGAGAGCAGATCGGGAAGGTAGTAGAGAAGTTGATGGTGTAACAAATATACATGAAGGATGGGCAGGTGAAAGTAAATTATATTGGACTGATGGGAAATGTGGATGGCAGTTACATAGTTTGGGCAGAATGATCAGGCTAATGGGAAAAGTGATTCAGATATCACAAGTTGGTATGTTTGATGTGGTACTCTTCCATAATTAATGTGTATAAGTCACAAATTGGCACAGCTATCCTCTAGTAGACAAGTGGTCCCATTGGATGTAATGGATAGTGTCTAAGAACACTTAGACTCATGATAGGGCACTTCTAGCATTGGTGGCTACTGATGGGCGATCCCGAACTGTAAAGTTCAGGGATCGTACTGATCTCATAGTGATCGTGTGCACAATCCCGAGCTTTCCTGGGAAGCTCGTGTTACAGATTGAGTCCCGTTCGGGTCCAGGGGCTGTAAAAAAAAAAGCGCATTATTAAAAAACATTATGATCATACTTACAAGTCCCGTGAAGTCCTGCAGACTCTCTTCCGGCTGCTTCTGCTTCCGTGTCCGATCATTGCTGTACCGCCCGGTAACCAGTACTGACTTACAGGACCTTCAATAATGTCATAACCTTGTGACCAGTCTGGTGTGAATGTTGTACAGACATTGGCTTACAGACTGGTCACATGACTATGTGTGGCGCCCCTGAGGCTTCAGTTGCCACAGGGTGCTGCACCTTACTTAAGGTGCGGTACTCACACTGGGTAAGGAAGAGGTTAACTGCTGGTGTTTCTCACATCCACAAACTACACACAGTTAGGTGCTTTCCCACCAGGGTTGGCCTAGGGTAGATAAGAGGGGTGGCCATCACGAGGCATGGGACTTTCCCGGTCACTGAGACAACCACCTGGGGGGAGGGCACTACTTGGGGAAAAGGAAGGAGCATCTTTACACTTTAGTCAGTTTAACCCAGGCATAGCTTGGGGTGAGGAGGACAGTCAGGACCTCGGTCCAGGCATCACCTTTTACACTTCTGGGAGCACTACAACACCCATGGCTTGTAAACAGAAAATACATGGCTAAATCATAAATACACTGAGGGATTAACTACATAGTGTTCCCTGGGATGGTGCTAACTTCATGGGAACATGTTGCAAACAAGGAGAATAAAGAAGATAAAGCACAATAAATTATATTCAAAATAGTACAAATTTTATTAGTATAGAAAAATACACAATATAAAACAGTCAATGAATCAAGAGGATAAAGGGGGCTTTACACGCTACGACATCGCTAATGCGAACTCGTTGGGGTCACGGATTTGGTGACGCACATCTGGCCGCATTAGCGATGCCGTTGCGTGTGACACCGATGAGCGATTTTGCATCATTGCAAAAACGTGCAAAATCGCTCATCGGTCACATGGGGGTCCATTCTCAGAAATCGTTACTGCAGCAGTAACGAGGTTGTTCCTCGTTCCTGCGGCAGCACACATCACTCCGTGTGACGCCGCAGGAACGAGGAAGCTCTCCTTACCTGCCTCCTGGCCGCTATGCGGAAGGAAGGAGGTGGGCGGGATGTTACGTCCCGCTCAGCTCCGCCCCTCTGCTTCTATTGGGTGGCCGCTCAGTGACGTCGCTGTGACGCTGCACGAACCGCCCCCTGAGAAAGGAGGAGATTCGCCGGTCACAGCGACGTCGCCGGGCAGGTAAGTATGTGTGACGGGTCTGGGTGATGTTGTGCGCCACGGGCAGCGATTTGCCCGTGTCTCGCAACAGATGGGGGTGGGTACCCACACTAGCAATATTGGGACCGATATCACAGTGTGTAAAGCCCGCTTTAGATGGTGAGGTTACAGATGGTGTGGACACACTGGAGAAATAAAATTAAAGACACAGAAAAATTTTCTCTATACATATACATATATACAGTTAGGTCCAGAAATATTTGGACAGTGACACAATTTTCGCGAGTTGGGCTCTGCATGCCACCACATTGGATTTGAAATGAAACCTCTACAACAGAATTCAAGTGCAGATTGTAACGTTTAATTTGAAGGTTTGAACAAAAATATCTGATAGAAATTGTAGGAATTGTACACATTTCTTTACAAACACTCCACATTTTAGGAGGTCAAAAGTAATTGGACAAATAAACCAAACCCAAAAAAATGTTTTTATTTTCAATATTTTGTTGCGAATCCTTTGGAGGCAATCACTGCCTTAAGTCTGGAACCCATGGACATCACCAAACGCTGGGTTTCCTCCTTCTTAATGCTTTGCCAGGCCTTTACAGCCGCAGCCTTCAGGTCTTGCTTGTTTGTGGGTCTTTCCGTCTTAAGTCTGGATTTGAGCAAGTGAAATGCATGCTCAATTGGGTTAAGATCTGGTGATTGACTTGGCCATTGCAGAATGTTCCACTTTTTTGCACTCATGAACTCCTGGGTAGCTTTGGCTGTATGCTTGGGGTCATTGTCCATCTGTACTATGAAGCGCCGTCCGATCAACTTTGCGGCATTTGGCTGAATCTGGGCTGAAAGTATATCCCGGTACACTTCAGAATTCATCCGGCTACTCTTGTCTGCTGTTATGTCATCAATAAACACAAGTGACCCAGTGCCATTGAAAGCCATGCATGCCCATGCCATCACGTTGCCTCCACCATGTTTTACAGAGGATGTGGTGTGCCTTGGATCATGTGCCGTTCCCTTTCTTCTCCAAACTTTTTTCTTCCCATCATTCTGGTACAGGTTGATCTTGGTCTCATCTGTCCATAGAATACTTTTCCAGAACTGAGCTGGCTTCATGAGGTGTTTTTCAGCAAATTTAACTCTGGCCTGTCTATTTTTGGAATTGATGAATGGTTTGCATCTAGATATGAACCCTTTGTATTTACTTTCATGGAGTCTTCTCTTTACTGTTGACTTAGAGACAGATACACCTACTTCACTGAGAGTGTTCTGGACTTCAGTTGATGTTGTGAACGGGTTCTTCTTCACCAAAGAAAGTATGCGGCGATCATCCACCACTGTTGTCATCCGTGGACGCCCAGGCCTTTTTGAGTTCCCAAGCTCACCAGTCAATTCCTTTTTTCTCAGAATGTACCCGACTGTTGATTTTGCTACTCCAAGCATGTCTGCTATCTCTCTGATGGATTTTTTCTTTTTTTTCAGCCTCAGGATGTTCTGCTTCACCTCAATTGAAAGTTCCTTAGACCGCATGTTGTCTGGTCACAGCAACAGCTTCCAAATGCAAAACCACACACCTGTAATCAACCCCAGACCTTTTAACTACTTCATTGATTACAGGTTAACGAGGGAGACGCCTTCAGAGTTAATTGCAGCCCTTAGAGTCCCTTGTCCAATTACTTTTGGTCCCTTGAAAAAGAGGAGGCTATGCATTACAGAGCTATGATTCCTAAACCCTTTCTCCGATTTGGATGTGAAAACTCTCATATTGCAGCTGGGAGTGTGCACTTTCAGCCCATATTATATATATAATTGTATTTCTGAACATGTTTTTGTAAACAGCTAAAATAACAAAACTTGTGTCACTGTCCAAATATTTCTGGACCTAACTGTATATGTACAGCTCTGGCAAAAATTAAGAGACCACTGCAAAATTTTCAGTTCTTCTCATTTTTCTCTTCATAGGTATATTTTTGAGTAAACTGTAAATTGTTGTTTTATTCTATAAACTACTATTTTCAGAAAATAAATACAAAATTTTTTGCTTGGAAATTCGGAGACATGTTGTCAGTATTTTAGATCTTGAACTGTCCTGCTGTATGGGACAGTTGGGGCTACAGAAGAGTTGATCGATTGATGAGACTCAAGTCCAGGTCAGTCGTAACTGGAAGCACTGCGTGACTTTCAATCAGCAACATCATTGGTGCGTCATGCTCATCTCAAGTTGAGATCTATATATTTATTTTATTGTTTATCCATTCATAGTTGTATCAGAACTTCCTCACTTTTTACGTAAGATGACATTTGGCTTTCTTGTGTCTGTAAGGCCTAAGAAACACATCCGTGCCGCCGGTACGTGTTTGGCAGTTTTTTCACGTACCGGCGGCATGGGTGTCACATGGCCCGCACCCGTACCACGCGGATGTAATGTAGATGCGGTTTCTGTGTGACACGTGCTGGAGAACACGTGTCATTAATTTAAAAATAAAAAAAACACACTCACCTCCACCAGTCCCCCAGATGCTTCTGCTGCAAAATGTTCCTGCCGGCCGCCGCTCGTTATGAGCGTCTAAAGGAGGTGGGCGTGCTCTCACGGGCACTAATCTCCGCCCCTCCGCTCAGCCGGAAGCAGCGTCAGCGGGGAGTGAGCAGGGCTGGAGCTGAAGATCAGAACCCTGGACAGCAGCGCGGACCACGTGAGTATGCAAATTACCGGTTCTCCGTGTGCTATCGCGGATAGCACACGGAGAACACACGTGTACCGCACATACCCGAGACACGTACTTACCATACGAAACACTCAGGGAAAATACGTGTCTCGCGGCACGTGCGTGTTTTTAACAGATGTGTGTTGGAGGTCTAAGGCCGTGATCACACCTAGCACATATACTGTATTTTGCATTTTTTGCAGTTATTTACTCCAAACTACACAATAACAATCTTCTCTGGTTATTGCATTCTTGCCTTTTCCTTCTTATTTGATGCGTTTTTGTTGCAGATGTGAAACTACACTTTCAATGTGGTTTTTAAAGTACAGCAAAGCTTTGATTCTGTTCAAAAAGCAACTGCAGTTTTTACATGCATTTTTATTTTAAGCCTCCATATAGACATCTATAAAGTAAAAAGCAGCACAATCATTTAGTTCAGAAGGGTCTTCAGATGCACAGTGGGCACAGTTTTCCTGAAATCACATCCTTTAGATTAAAGAGTTAAATAAAGAAGAATTTCTGTGCAAAAAAGGAGTTGAAAAAAACTCTACATTTATTTTACATGTGAACACGGCCTAAATATCCAAGCAAATTGGATGTGGTTCAATCAAAGCTCTTGCCCTTGGTGAGTCTAAAGGCGTTTCTGTAGTGTACAGTTTTGTTCACTTTTTCTCCAAAGGCTTCTTTGTGGAGCTTGAAAAAAAGGCTCATGTAAAAAAAAACTATTGTTGAATTAAGTGCAGAATTAAAGCTTTTCTGTTCTATTAATAAGCATTATCACGAAGCCTGCAATTACGCTATGTGACTAAAAACTGTGAGGATTCACCGGTTTTTGTATCAGTAAAGGCAGTCACATGACCACAATTGTGTAATATGCATGTTCTTGTTGCCGGCCAGAACACTACTAGTGCGCATGGCCTCGCTCATTACAAGTGTATGGAGTGTGCGATTCTGAAATTTTTATTGAGTGAGACTGCCCCCATTAGTTGGATTTATTTTGGCTGAGAACATTCACATGACTGCCAGAAACTACTTTTCATTTCAGACCAAGCAACCCTTTAAAAGGCCCCATTACACGCAACGACGTATCTAACGATATATCCCTGGGGTCATGGATTCCGTGACGCACATCCGGCATCGTTAGCGATGTCGTTGTGTGTGACACCAACGAATGGCCATTAACAATCAAAAATACTCACCTTATCGTGTATCGTTGACACGTCGTTCATTTTAAAAAAATCGTTGATTGTTGCAGTACGGAGGTTGTTCGTCGTTCCCGAGGCAGCAGACATCGCTACGTGTGACACCTCGGGAATTACGAACTACAGCTTACCTGCGGCCGCCAGCAATGAGGAAGGAAGGAGGTGGGCGGGATGTTTCGGCCGCTCATCTCCGCCCCTCCGCCTCTATTGGGTGGCCACTTAGTGACGCCACTGTGACGCCGCACGAGCCGCCCATTTAGAAAGGAGGCGGTTCGCCGGCCATAGCGACGTCACTAGGCAGGTAAGTGTCTGTGACGACTCCTAACGATTTTGTGCATCACGGGCAGCGATTTGCCCGTGACGCACAAATGACGGGGGTGGGTGCTTTCGCAATATCGCTGTGTGTAAAGCTCCCTTAAGGGCACATTACAGCCAAGATCAATATATGTTTTGAGAAGATTTGTCCACCAACTCTTCATAGTTATCTGCTCTTGAGTTTACAAAAAAATTAGGTACCACTAATGTGAATGTTACCCATGTAGCCTTTTCCTTGCCCTGCAACAAACAAAGGTCCTGTGTGCATGCTGTGGATTTACTGCAGAAAATGTGTCTAACATTGCTGCAGTCATTCCCCAGCAAATCCTATGGGTCTTAAAAATGCTGTGAGCACACTGCGTTTTTTTATGCCCGCGGATTTTCCACTGCGGAATTAATGAGCATGTCACTTCTTTTCCGCAGGTACCTGCATTTTTTGTCATAGATAATGGTAAAAATCCACAGGGTCCAACCTGCGGAAAATCTGCGGTAAATCTGCGGCAAACCGTGGCAAACCTCGGTAAAACCGCATGCGGATTTCGCTGCAGTTTTGGTGCAGTTTTTTACCACGGGTGCGGGATTCTTTAAGAGGGTCCGGATTTTCCTTAAGAAAAAGTCACTTTCTGGTGCGCACATAGCCAAACTCTTCATTTAAAGAAGCTTTGAAATCTGACATCCAATATAGACCCTTACATCTTTGCTTTACTCAACCTTGGAAATTTATCAATGAGATACTTGAATGCTTTTGCTTTTGCACTTTTATCCATTGCTTTTACAATGTTCTTCATTAGGCCCAACTTCATATGCAGTGATGGTATCAAAAGCTTATGAGGGGCAACAATGTTGAATGCAGGACATTTTTACTCCATGGCAGAAGTGAATGTTGGCAAGGACAGTTTCTTTTATTGTAGTAAAATTCTCTTGCACCACTATCCCACTCATGCACAAAGCAGCAGTACTTTGTGTATCAACCCTGGAAAACAAGAGGGCAACCACCATTAAGCCACTACAAAGGCACCACAAAGGTTTATCATCGTTCAGGCACCTCAACAACTTGTTTCATGTTGTCATAGGTTTCTTTCATGTGGACTGCATAACCACCTGGAGTTGAAGGTAGCGCATTGCATTTATGTAGGAAGATGGCTTTTTGGCTTGTTTTTGATGAATTTATGAAGAGTCTCCATTCCTCTGGAGTATGTCTTATCTTCAGACCTTCCATTAAACTGTTAAGGCTAGTTTCACACTTGCGTTGTTTTGACGCAAACGGAATCCGTCACTAATGTAGTACAGTTCATTTATTTACAGTGGAAGCGCGTTACTATGGCACGTGTGTGTCATGCAGTACCCGCTTGTGTCCACATGATGTCGCGCTTACACTGTAAATAAATGAACTGTACTACATTAGTGACGGATTCCGTTTGCGTCAAAATAGCGCAAGTGTGAGTGAGCCCTAACGCTGTTGCATGCCACAGAATCACCCTCCATGAAGAGGTATTGGACAAGAGCAAAGAACAAAGAAATATGAACATTACCTGCTAGGAGATTCCACTGATGTAGACTGGAACCTAAGAGCTCAGCATTAAGCGGACTTTACACGCTACGGTATATCTAACGAGATGTCGGCGGGGTCACGTCGTAAGTGACGCACATCCGGCATCGTTAGCGATATCGTAGCGTGTGACAGCTACGTGCGACGGTGAACGAGCAGAAATACTCACCTTCTCAATCATCGTTGACACGTCGCTCATTTTCTAAAAATCGAACATCTGGTTGTTCATTGTTCCCGAGGCAGCACATATCGCTCAGTGAGACACCCTGGGAACGATGAACACAGCTTACCTGCGTCCCGCCGGCAATGCGGAAGGAAGGAGGTGGGCGGGATGTTTACGTCAAATTGCCCGAGCCACACAAACGATGGGGGCGGGTGCGATCGTAAATGCGATCGCACGAGAAATTGTAACTTGGAAAGCGGCCTTAACTCTTTGGCAGATTTAAATCTCTGACAAGATTGTTCATTTCACTTTGTATTATAAGGTGTGGTTCAGTTGAGGTTGCTGATAGAAAGTCTGAGTCGTGAGAGAAAGATGCTTCATGACACCAAGTGCCCTCTTCTTCCTCACTTAACTTGACTGAAAATGTTGCTAGTGCGTTTTAAACTGGTTGTTGTTCTACATGTGGTGCTGGACATATTGCAAATGAAATGTGTGGATACTGTAAAGTCCAATTTTTCTTCCTTGATACTCCTTTCCTAAAGGGGGCACCATACAGAAATAGCAATTGGTAGTGTTATCAGTTGGCCCTCTCCAGATAATTGGGACTGCAAAAGGCCTAGATTGTTCTTCTCAAGCATCCATTGGGTAAGATGTGATGCATATATATTCCAGCATGTGTGTAGCCAAACTCTTGTCCTGATCTCCTTTCATGCAGCCAAAATACATGTCGTAGACTTTCCTTAACATGGTAGTCAAGTTTCGCATCTGTGTCACAAAAGTGACTTCTTTGCATATGTAGCAAAAAAACTATTCAGTTTGCTAATGCAAGAACAAGGCATATCTGACAAAACATATAAAAACATGTCACTATGCGAAGAAACTAAGATATGAAACCCTGTTATAACTGTATACCTTAGACAGAGAGCATTTATATATAGTTTCTTGTTCTGTTCGGCGACAGTTGCAGAGGCTGTAAAGGGACTGGTGAGGAGAGGATGGACAGCTGCAGGTGAGATTTGGAGGTGCCCACCAACCCTTCTTACTAGTTTCCGGGCCTCCTGTTGTTTTTGTGTCCCCGGTGCCCCCCTTTTCTTGTGTTTTTTGTTATGCATCAGACGCATGTAGGTCTGAACGCACCTCGTCACGCTTGCTACACCTGGCTCGTGTGACACCTGCTGAGTGCAACCTTCTCTTGCTTAACTGATGACTACTGTGCATGAATTCAGACAGCAAAGAGGTTGTCAGCCAACCAGGTTGAGGCGGTACTCAACAGAGAACAGAGCTGGAGTGTCGGAGGCTTCAGATCTGCAAAAGCCTCTACGCCTTATATGTAAAGGCTGAAGTTCCTGTAAATAGTAATTGAAAAGCTGCCTTTACATAACAGACAAGATGATTGGTCTTACAAAAGTATTCTTGGACTTGTTTTTGAAAGAGCCATTTGCACATATAAATGGTTTTGGGTGTAGGAGAGGGGATTATCAATCCTACTGACTAATTCCCTTTAAATGCAATGGACAATGATCGACAGTGGCATCTAAGGGGTTCAAAAGGCAGTGATCGGAGCTTTGTCCATCCTGTATTGTTAGCAGCAAGTGCTGGATTTCTGGTGAATGTCAGAAAGGGGTTAAATTCTTGTCACCACACAGTCTCCAGCTCTCTATTTCCCCATAGCTGAATACTTGCCATACAGAAGGTAATGCTTTACATTTCTTCAATCATTTAAATGTGGCAGCAGTGCTTTAGTTAATAGCATATCAAATAATGAGCAGCGTAATGTAAATTCTCCTTTTGAAATATTAATTTATTTGTTTAAATATATTACTTAGCATCAAATGAAGCATCATGTTTACCATATTTATTAGTAAACCTGCTTCTCATATTTCTCAATTATTTCAGATGTAATTACAGAGTAAACAAATACAGCTATAACCACATTATTAGCAAAACGCTAATTAAATTTACTAGCATTTGATTTTTTTTCTGCTCTTATTTTTTCTTCTTAATTGGTTTACATAACGTATTTAATTATATAACATGTTCTATAATGCATTTTTGGTCATGTATGGTTTTGAATAGACATTAAATATGTTACTTGGCAATGTTCCTATAAATAACACATTTGTAAGAAGTGGTTATAATTGGTCTAAAATTGAAAAATAAATGTAATTACTAGTCCCCAACTTGTCTCCATCTCTTTAATGATAAGACAGTCTTCTGCTGTATACTGCTCCATAAAGTGCAATACTATTCAACTCTTGTTCTCCAGTAGAAGAAAATGTTGTTGCTTTTAGTGGTTTTTACTCCACCTGGTGGCAGTGGGAATTTCCGTAGCCTCCATTCGGTTCAGTAACTGTCACACAGTGTTCAGCTCCAACTCATCAAGTGTCATGGCAACTTCTATCCCTGTTCACACTGCAGAGTCTGATATGCCACTTTGTGCAGACTCAGGCGTCAACCAGTTGTGTGCTTTTTACTGATCAGTCTAGCAGGAGTTCATTTCTGCCAGTCTGTGGATTGCTACTAGGATCACAGGTTTCTGGAGATGTATCACAGCCGCCTCCGCCCTTTAAAAGATGGCGGAGCCTGTTTATCTATGCCATTTATAGCTTCATTTTGCGATACCGGTCTTTGTGCTGTGGTAAACTTTTTCTGGTGATCTCCTGTGCATTATTTGGCATGTTGTGTCCCTGATTCTTTATTTCTTCTTGAGCATGTATTTTCTAATGCATGTGTGTGCTGTGAGTTTGAGTTTTGATTTTTTCCGTCTGTCAGTTTATGCGGGATTAAACCACTCCTGTCCAGGCCCTCCCCGGGAAGTAGGGGAGAGGGTGCATCGACCTGGCCTATTTAGGAGCTAGGGTCAGAAAGGCGGCACAAACATCATCACCATTAGACATATTTTTAGGAACAGAAACCGTTAGGGCCGCCCTAGCCCTCGGGCCAGTGTACGTGCCCCTATTCCAAGTTACCTGGTCACATCCTATGACAGCAGCAGTGAAATTGTCAATTTTTCCAACCTGATGAGTAAACCAACACACCACAGTCTGCACATGTTCTGGCCACTTAATTATCCTCTTTTAGGCCCTGTGCGCACGCTGCGGATATGCCGCGGATTTGCTTCAGAAAATGTGTCTAACATTGCTGCAGTCATTCCCCAGCAATTCTTAAGTGTTTTAAAAAATGCTGTGCGCACACTGCGTATTTTATACCCACGAATTTAACCGCGGATTTTCCGCTGCGGAATTAATGAGCATGTCACTTCATTTCCGCAGGCACCCGTAGATTTTGCCATAGATAATGGTAAAAATCGCAGGGACCAACTTGCGGAAAATCCGCAGTAATTCCGCGGTAAATCGGCGTCAAACCGAGGCAAAATTGTGGCAAAAACGCGGGTGCGGGATTCTTTAAGTGGGTCCGGATTTTTCTTAAGAAAATGGCACTTGCTAGTGAGCACATAGCCTTAGAGAGTAGAGACCAGATTATTCCTACCACAGCGCAGTTGAAGTGCTATCACACCTTAATATTGACTTGGGAATAGTATGACTTTGTGCAGTCGATATATTTCATGAAACGGTTATATTTCAATACTGGGGACAAGATCTGAGAAAATGCACTTTGAGCATCCAAACGTTAATACTAGCCCATTAGTGGTGAATATTTGGAAATATAATATACAGGCACACACCAGTGAATAGCGATATCATGAATAAACTTCTTTGACTTTAAGGAAATAAATTCAAAGGGCTCAGCTACAACGATAACTTTCAGTAAGATGACATGTTTCCATTCATCATTGCGTTGAGCACAGTCTTTATTTTGACATTTTATCTCACTTTTGCCAAGTGTACTATTGTTAAAATGTCTAAACTAGTTATGCCTTGGAAGTTTATGTGACGCCCGGGCCTATCAGGTCGTCACAGGGTATTGTACAATCTGCCCTTCTGCACAGTATCCACCCTCCTTGGTTATGGATCCTGGTCCTTTGGTGTTGCTAACAGCTTAGCCAATCAAAATCCTAGGAACACTTTCCACTTTTACCTACCAGACACACCATTGGGGGGCCTGAAGGGAATAGGGCCCCCACATGGGGGGTTGGTGAGGAGAAAGTGAGGACAGTGACAGTTGAGCTGAGTAGTTGAGAGAGGAGAGTTGAGCAGTAGAGAGAGGAGGTGAGGTGGCTCTTGTGAGGAGAGGCCATGGAGAAGAGCTCCTGTATACTAGGTGGCAGACGTTTGTCTGGGCTTGGTAGGAGCTGGAACCCAGTCGCAGGGGACAGTGTCAAGAGGCACGGACTGCCGAGGAGGGCAGCCAGTGGCCTTGAGCTATCACCGGGCAGGGGCCAGGGCACGACGAGGTATGTTCACCCCAGGCCGGAAAGTAGCCTCACGCATTCCGGTAATTTACCCGATGGGGGTGAAGACTTCAAGTGTCATCCCCAACCCACTCCAAAATCGGAGTACTAGCGCACCAATGGGATAGGACTTTCCCACTACAGTCCAAAGAAATCCTACGCGTGAACCCTGAGAGCAAGCTCACTCCGTTAGCCATACGGGTGAGCGGGACCCGAAGTGTTTTATACCCACGGGTCCAACAGAGACGAAGGTGCCAAGGACAGGGCCACAGGCTAACAGCAACACCAAGGGCACGGATCCAGCCATGCTCCCCGCAGGCTGCAGTGGTGCTCAGAATTTTGGTTTACAAGCTGTCGGTGTAATTATTCTGGGACTGAGTACTTTTGAAGATCCCTGTACCTATTCCCCATGGCACAAAACTACCATCCCAACCATCAACGGGCTCCAGGACACAAACCATCTACCCACAGAGGGGTTAAACATCAGGCTGCCACACCAGCATCACCGGGCTCCCTAACGGCAGCGGTGGTCTCTCACATTACCACGCACAGTGGGTGGCATCACAAACTTTCCAAAAAAACCCTGTACATATCTCCCCCCCCTTCTTTTAATTGAGTGGCCGCGTGACCCCCGGGTCCGGAGACCCCTCAAGCCAGCGCGGATCCGGATCCAAGTGGCAGCAGCCTGGCTGCTCGCACGGGGGCAGTACATTCAAGTTGTGTGTTGTCTGTAGTGGCAGGGGTCTCAGAGGAACAGACCTACTCCTGTCACTCATCCACCTCTTCACCATGCCTCACTGCTGCACCAAAACACCATGGGTACTGT
This sequence comes from Anomaloglossus baeobatrachus, assembly GCF_048569485.1. NCBI lineage: Eukaryota > Metazoa > Chordata > Amphibia > Anura > Aromobatidae > Anomaloglossus > Anomaloglossus baeobatrachus. The sequence continues at coordinate 312,602,077 of NC_134357.1, read as the reverse complement.
GGCGCAATAGATGCCACTGTTCTAGTGTCTGTCCCTAATTTTTGGAAATGGGGAGACTACATGTTGTGTCTCCAAGTTGTGTCTTGTCTGTAGTGGCAGGGGTCTCAGAAGAACAGACCTCATCCTGTCACTCATCCACCTCTTCATTTGAAAGCTGTAAGTTCTGGGCCAGACTCTGTCTGCTGCATGGCCCATGCCTCACTGAGTTTCAAATATTAATGTAGCATGGCACTTCTGACTAATTGCAGGGTGCTCTGGTAGGGTCAACACACTGACCTAAATGTTTATTTTCATGAACTGAATGCTGTTGTAAATAAAAATAATGAAAATGTTCACTATCTTGTGTGCCTTGTTCTATTTTGCATCACTGCTGTGCAAAGCACTATGGGTAGTATGGGGCCATTGATGAAACTGTCCTGGTGTCTACCCGTAACTTTGGGAAATGGAGATGGGGACTCCTAGTTGGGTGTCCTTGTTGTGTGTTGTTTGCCGCAGTAGGGCTCCCAGACTGGCAGGCATACAGCTACCTTTCACTAATCTACCTCTCTTACTATCAAAAATTGTGTCTAGAAATAACAGTCAATGAAGCTAATATTTCAGCCACTTGAGTTAGGCTGTGCAGAAAAGCAGTTTGTGCTGTTTTATGAGGTTTGAGGACTCCCAGACCACTGGGCCTATACCTGTCACTTATCTACCTTAATATTTCTTATGTTAATAGTGTAGCAAGATAGTGACTGTGTCACAACAGTTTGACTCCACTATAAAACAGTTTGAGCTGTTTTGGCAGCTTTTGGCCCCCCTAATAGTGTTCTCTATGCCTTTGTTTTTGCCTCCCATTGAATTCAATGGGGTTTGGACATGTTTGTAAAGCCGCTAGGCAAACACAGGTGAAGTCAGTAATCACAAGCCAAATTGAACCTTAGGAGATTCGCTCATCTCTAGTGCCGAAAATTCTTGCTCATCACTAATAAATATGTTTCAGTATGCAAGCACAAAGAGGAGAGACTTTCATTAACTAACAATTAGCAGCTGGAGTAATCAATGTAAGGTGTAATAGTAAATACCTGGCAACATGTTGTAGTAAGAAAAATGAAAAGGATCAAAGTGAGGGGCACATGATGAACCTCATTGTGTGTTTCACCACTGACGGCTTCATACTGAGCAGACATATTTATACCTTGCTGCATTATAGACATCTTGATCAACTGTACTATATTATTCTCAGCTAAATCTTACACCATATTACTGCTAATATTCACCTCTATTTCTACATAGGGACTCATTTTTTGTGGACCATAGCCTCTAGTAGATGCCCTATGTGCCTCTTCCCTTGTTCCCCTTAACTTCATTTAACGATAATATGACACAAGTATTTTACTATTACAGTCTACACTAATTACTCCAGCTGTTATTTGCTAGTTAATGAATGTCTCTCATTCTGTTAAATACCAATTGAGCTGATACATCTATATTTTTTGGCATTATAGACTATTTTTTTATTGTATGATTTTATTAGTTCCTGTATGTAATATACTATTTGTCTAATTCAGCATTACTTCTATGTTATATTGATGTAATCACATATATTCTATTTGGGAACAAATCTCTATGGGGACTCCAGCTTCTAGAGAGAATATTATGAATGCCATGATCTTCTATTTAGTTTTTTAATTCTTCTCCTTTTTTTTATAATTTTGTACTATTTATATTTATAAATAAAAATTGTAATATAATATTCTGTTAATCCACAATTTATTTCAGTTCATCTATGCTACTATAATAGGTCATGAGGAACATACTTTTGGTTTGTAGAATGTTTCCATATCAGTCCACTGTATCATTACCAATGCCGTTAGTATATTTCACCAACTTAAGCATTCGGGGCCAGAAAATCTTGTTAATCAATCGGATCTTGATACCATTGTACAGCTGCAGAGAGCCTTTCCATTCAAAATGAAAGGAAAGAAGCTACTGTCAAGGGAGGAATTTGCGTTGAAGACTGCTAATGGAGCCTTCATTTGGGATATCCAGAGACGGTGCCGTATTAGCTGTATATCAGTGCCTACATATCAATGTATATAAGACAAAGAACACAGACATGCTCTCTTTTCATCCAGCGTCATCAACTGAACTAGTTTAATTCGATAGATCCTATTATACCGTAAGTAAGCATATATAACCTTGAAGCTAACGAAGGAGTGCTTTCACTCCCCTATTTTTCACATCACATTGCCTGCCTCCCGTACATTCCTTCTATGTGAACATTACTGATAACACTTTTACAGCTTCACATTCTGGCTTCATCATCTTTGGTTAACTCCTTCATGATTATACAACTTTGAATTATACTATAGGTCCATGCGATGGCTACATAGACAGACAGATAATTATACAACTACATCTACATTTTGATTATTTATATACACAGATATTCTTATTACATTAGAACAAACAAGCTATAACTCAGGCGACCTCCACAGTCCCCCCTTAATAAAATATCTGTGAATATTACTACCTTAAATTTTAAAATTTTCCCATTTAGAAATATTTTATTATTTGGGACTTATTTGTGACTTACTGCCCTTGGGACTTTCTATGGGATTGTTGGTTAATTTAACACTACAGACTTTAACTCCCCCCTTAAGTACTTATTTTATTTATTAAACATAACTCTATGGTGTATAGGGGCTATTAGAATTGACGCTATTACACTCATTAGGGCACATTATCCTGATTAAGAAAGATTGAGTCTAGACCTGATTTACAAATTAGCACATAGTTAAAAAAATAAAAAAACAAAAGGACATTTGCTACAAATTGTCCATGGTTCTTCTTTCCAGATATAAAACAAAAAGGAAAATGCTTGGTCAGTGCTAGTCTACTTAGGGCCACTTTGTGAACCTGGATAATCTGCTCTTGATAAAAAAAAACCAACAAAACATGATGAGGCTTCATGTATACAGTTTATGGTGCAGACTTGGAAAAAACCTTCTGGGATAATGGGTAGAATAGCGGCCACTTTTTGCTTCGGTTGTGTCGGGGCCATTGGTTTCTGAGATGTGACGTCAACTCGTGTGTCACTGCCAGTGCTCAGCAGACTAGGCCGGAGAGACTCTTCCAAAACTTTTCCCGAGATGAGAGAATCTATAGATAGCATTTTATATTAAGGAAAATCACTGAATATATTCATATGAGTTAGTAGGAGAGAAAAACATTTGTAAATTGTTAGATTACATTAACCAAACCACATTTTTGGGTGTATGAAATGGCTGAATTAAGTATTTTGACTACTCAATTCGTACCCTCAACAGTCCCCCCTTGACTCCCTTCTGCCATTTCCAAATACTAAGGGTACTGTGTTCCCTTAGGAAAAGAGGAAGAAAGATCTGTTGGGAAATCCTGCCTGACTGAACGTTGAGACATCGGTGGAGAGAGGAATGGGATTTCTTCACCGGTTTGAGACCAAGGACCCCTAGGCGAGTCCTCACCCTTTGTAGTTGGACTTTCCCATGTCTCAAGGTTCTCTAAGTCCTCTCTTCTAACTGTTTCAGCAATGATGGTTTGGGACTTTTTTGTAAAGGATAAAATAAGCAGGAACCTCAGTGCAGCTCCGGTGGATCGACCCTTCTGCAATGCGGGGCGTGAATCCATGTTGTCCTGCCGTTGAGCTTTATCGAAATTTCCGTGTCCTTTTAGGATTAATCAGTCTCCTGACCGAAAACCATATACTACTAACTCTGATTTAGGATCTGGAATTAGAAAATACCCTTGTTTATTTCTCTAATTAGTCAATCATATGAAAATTATACATGCTTTGCGCTAGACCAAAAAAAAACATTTTACATTGGAACCTGTTTATTACTAAAGAGAAACACAACACACACTAAAGAGAAACAAAACACGCATTGATTTACAACTTATTAGTTTGTTTTTTTACACACCACTTGCATTATGTGGATTTTCAGCAATTATGTCGTTTTCTGCACTGGAAAGCCTCTCACCAGACCTGGAAAAAAAATCTACAAAACACGCACAGACTTGCATACAACGTGCTCATGATAAATATCTATAATCAGTTTGCAGTCTCTAAGAATGGGTAGAGCAGGTGCAGGGTGTTTCTATGGACTCTTTACAGTTTTTCCTCATTGTTTTAAGAACGTGCTTCACAAGACCGGGTGAGTTTGCCTACCTGGGTACTGAACCCTGGCGCCACCAAAGCACACACTGATATCCAACTTTCACAGATGTTAGTTCATGTTACTTGGGCCATCATTAAAAAGAGATCTCATGGCAGAGAAAGCTTACCGCCCTTCATCCACAGACCTTCCTCAGTCAGCCGGCTCCCTGCGTCTCGCACTCCACTCCTTATTGGTTCACTTGATCCTGTAGGGATTTAAGAACACAAGGAGTGACAGAAGTCACTGACGTGACAGATGTCACCGAGGCATAGTCTTTATGCATGGTAAAGGACTCCTCAACTCTAGGCCCGTTCACTGCTTCTTGGTCAACTGCACCTGTGTGGGGATCTCCATCCAATTTCAGCAGCTCAGATCTAGACTTTCTTTTTGGCGTACCTAGCTTATTTGACAACAGGAAAGATCTACATCCTACATACATTTTGACTATCTTACCTACCTCTGCTCCACCCGTCTAGAGAGGCACTTACGTCACTTCCTCCTGTACCGATAGGAGGGGAGGGAGTGGCCTAAATTTAGACTACCCCATGTTGTGCAAACCGTAGCATATCCAGTGCAGAATCGACCACCATCTGATTCCATCTATAAAAGCAAAAACTAAAAGAAATATGAATTAGATCATTCTTATAACAGACATGTATTCCTACATTTATAATAATCCAATAAACATGACATAACTGTTGCAAAAGAAAGGCCAGCTTTAAAGCCTGCTTTAAAGCCTATCCAATATATCTGCTGCTGGAAAAATGTAATAGATATCTACTTCCTCCCTTTTTATTTTTTGTTTTTATATACTACTTTGGCAAAATGTATAGGTCTATAACAGTTAACAATATGATTAACCAACCGATAAATATAACTTATACTCTACTGGGAAATTTTGAAACCTTACAACAGGGTTCATAGATATTCTGTATCTCCAAAGAAAGGGAGGTAATCAATATTGGCAGTTTGTATGCAAAAATAATACAAAACAAAAACATAACAATAAAAACAAAAAAAAACTAATTTGTATATTTTAAGAAATATACTTTTCCCTGCAAAATTAATTTAATTATTTAAATAGCAGCAGAATATTATTGATAATCTTCTATGAAATTTTGAACTCTAAGGCTATGTGCGCATGTTGCGTAAATACATGCAGTTACGCTGCACTTTGTAGCGCAGGGTAACTGCATGCGTCCTGCGTCCCCTGCACAGTCTATGGAGATTGTGCAGGGGCCGTGCGCACGTGGCGTTTTAGAGCACAGCGCTTCGGCTACTGCCGAAGCGCTGCGTAAAAAGAAGTGACATGTCACTTCTTTCCTGTGCTTTGCCGGCAGCTCCTGCTCTGTCTATGGCAGGAGCTGCAGGCAGAGCGCATGGAATCGGCTTCACTACGGACATTTCTGCAGCGATTTAAAGCACACATGTGCTCTTCAGATCGCTGCAGAAATTTCTGCAGTGAACTGTACGCAACGTGCGCACATAGCCTAAGGATTAAACAAAATCCACTCCACCAGCCGGAAAAAGCACTTATTAATATATAAAACACATATAGTCCTGCAAATCTCTGCAGAAGCCATTCTTTTTTTTTTTGTGCTAAGCAGCAGGTCATAATGAGTACACTCTCCCACACATCTCTACAGGTTTATGGCCCCCACCTCTCCTTCAGGGTGAGCGAATTGAGTTAGAATGGCTGGTGGGAAAAAGAGATACAAGAGGGGCCATGGACAGAACTTTCATTACAGGAATATATAAAATATATTTTTGTACCGTGTCAGCCAGCAGAAACAAAAGTACTACAGAAACATATACAGTCATATGAAAAAGTTTGGGCACCCCTATTAATGTTAACCTTTTTTCTTTATAACAATTTGGGTTTTTGCAACAGCTATTTCAGTTTCATATATCTAATAACTGATGGACTGAGTAATATTTCTGCATTGAAATGAGGTTTATTGTACTAACAGAAAATGTGCAATCCGCATTTAAGCAAAATTTGACCGGTGCAAAAGTATGGACACCCTTATCAATTTCTTAATTTGAACACTCCTAACTACTTTTTACTGACTTACTAAAGCACTAAATTGGTTTTGTAACCTCATTGAGCTTTGAAATTCATAGGCAGGTGTATCCAATCATGAGAAAAGGTATTTAAGGTGGCCACTTGGAAGTTGTTCTCCTATTTGAATCTCCTATGAAAAGTGGCTTCATGGCCTCCTCAAAACAACTCTCAAATGATCTGAAAACAAAGATTATTCAACATAGTTGTTCAGGGGAAGTATACAAAAAGTTGTCTCAGAGATTTAAACTGTCAGTTTCCACTGTGAGGAACATAGTAAGGAAATGGAAGAACACAGGTACAGTTCTTGTTAAGCCAAGAAGTGGCAGGCCAAGAAAAATATCAGAAAGGCAGAGAAGAAGAATGGTGAGAACAGTCAAGGAAAATCCACAGACCACCTCCAAAGACCTGCAGCATCATCTTGCTGCAGATGGTGTCAATGTGCATCGGTCAACAATACAGCGCACGTTGCACAAGGAGAAGCTGTATGGCAGAGTGATGCGAAAGAAGCCGTTTCTGCAAGCGCGCCACAAACAGAGTCGCCTGAGGTATGCAAAAGCACATTTGGACAAGCCAGTTACATTTTGGAAGAAGGTCCTGTGGACTGATGAAACAAAGATTGAGTTGTTTGGTCATACAAAAAGGCGTTATGCATGGAGGCAAAAAAACACGGCATTCCAAGAAAAGCACTTGCTACCCACAGTAAAATTTGGTGGAGGTTCCATCATGCTTTGGGGCTGTGTGGCCAATGCCGGCATCGGGAATCTTGTTAAAGTTGAGGGTCGCATGGATTCAACTGAGTATCAGCAGATTCTTGACAATAATGAGAAAGAATTAGTGACGAAGTTGAAGTTACGCAGGGGATGGATATTTCAGCAAGACAATGATCCAAAACACCGCTCCAAATCTACTCAGGCATTCATGCAGAGGAACAATTACAATGTTCTGGAATGGCCATCCCAGTCCCCAGACCTGAATATCATTGAAAATTTGTGGGATGATTTGAAGCATGCTGTCCATGCTCGGCGACCATCAAACTTAACTGAACTGGAATTGTTTTGTAAACAGGAATGGTCAAATATACCTTTATCCAGGATCCAGGAGCTCATTAAAAGCTATAGGAAGCGACTAGAGGCTGTTATTTTTCCAAGAGGAGGATCTACAAAATATTAATGTCACTTTTATGTTGAGGTGCCCATACTTTTGCACCGGTCAAATTTTGTTTAAATGCGGATTGTACATTTTCTGTTAGTACAATAAACCTCATTTCAAACCAGAAATATTACTCAGTCCATCAGTTATTAGATATATGAAACTGAAATAGCTGTTGCAAAAACCCAAATTGTTATAAAGAAAAAAGGTTAACATTAATAGGGGTGCCCAAACTTTTTCATATGACTGTATTACAGAAGCCTTAAGATTGATGGAGTGGAATGGAGAGCATCATTAAAGCGGGTAGCTTGGGACTGGAAATCACTGCAGCAAAAGGGAAAACAGTCCGGGGCTCCCCTCTGTATCACTAGGGAAGGTTGGGGCAGACTCGTGGGTGTAGCCCAAACTGTGGGCAGTATCCTGGGAGATCTCCTGGGACTGATTTAAAGGGATACTGTGATACTCTGGGAAAAGGCACACCTGGCTTCAGGTAGATCATTACTGAATCTACAAGGAACACGTTTATTGTGGAATTGTGTGCTGCAAGTTTTGGTTACGGTTTCGAGGGTACCTGGCCAAACACTGAGATTTGCGGGTGTGACACTTTCTTTGATAGTGACCGGGCTGACCACAACGCCAACAATTCTGTTGCTAGCTCTGCTGGTTTTGTTGATTGGGAGCTACGTATACAGGGTTTGGGCCCTGTCGGGGCATGGGCTGTGGTGGGGGCTGCACCGGCGCGGTTGTATACACAAATTGTTCTTGAGCCCATCTTTTCAAAGCGGCACAATACTGTTGTCAACTTTGGAAAGTGGTATCATCAGTAGAGTTGAGCGCGGTTCGCGGTTCGAGGTTCTCCAGTTCTAGGCTCGAGTGATTTTGGGGCCTGTTCTAGATCGAACTAGAACTCGAGCTTTTTGCAAAAGCTCGATAGTTCTAGAAACGTTCGAGAACGGTTCTAGCAGTAAAAAAACAGCTAATTCCTAGCTGGCTTTCCGCTGTAATAGTGTAAGTCACTCTGTGACTCACACTATTATGACATTTCAGTGTATAGTGTGCGTGAACAGCGCCTTCAGATCACTGCTGTTTGTATAATGGCGATCGCCATTTTTTTTTTTCTTTCCTTGTCTTCCTTCCCTAAGCGCGCGCGTCTTGTGGGGCGGGCCAGCATGTCAGCCAATCCCAGACACACACACAGCTAAGTGGACTTTTAGCCAGAGAAGCAACGGCATGTGTGATAGGATGTCCATGTCACATGTCCCTGCATTATAAAACCGGACATTTTCCTCCAGGACGCCATTATCTCTTCTGCGTCCTTGGTGTCAGACATCACTGGCGCAGCTCCGTCCTGAGTCCTATCGCTGATACAGCTGTATGCGCTCCCTACACAGCGCTGGACAGCATAGGGATAGCACTTTCCATCAGTCCTTTTAAGGGCTCGTACGGGCAGGGTAAGAGTTAAGGTGACAGGTCCTGAAAACAGCGACAGCGTCTGTGTAGCAAAGGTCAGGGATTTCGTCGCTGCATTTCCCCATTAGGAGGGAATAGAAAGGCAGGCTTCCATTCCTCTACCCAGAGCCCCACAATCCTGGCACTGTACCCTCCTGTCCTCTGCACACTCCAACTCATTATAACTAAGCCATTATACTAGCAAACACTCAGTGTACCTAATGGCATCCTAAACGTGGCTATTGGACTGTTGTCTAGTCACACTAGTGCAAAGACATTTGCAGCACCTCTACCTGCATTGCACACTCCAACTCATTATAACTAAGCCATTATACTAGCAATTTTTGCTGCCAGTTTAAGGGCCGTAGTTGCATTGTCAGGGATATTTATTCTTTATTATTCTGCTGTTAATAAAGCTAGACCACCACTGCAATCTACACCACCTCTCAATTTTTACTACCACATTTTCAGTCCACAATCTTGTCGCAATCAACATGAGTGGCAAAATGACAGATGCTGGTGGAAAGGGGAAGAGGCGTGGTGGAAAAGGCAAAAAAGGTTTTGTCAGTGGGGAAGGTGGCAAAGCTGCATTATCATCTGCTGAAGATAGACCATCTACCAGCAAAAGTAAGATGTCTACTACTTACCGTGGACAATCCGATGTGCTCCCTTTTTTACGGACACGAACAACAGGAACAAAGGTAGATGATGGCCAAAAAAGGAAAATGCTTGAATGGATCTCAAGTGGTCCAACAAGTGCCCTCTCAGCCACTTCAAGTACCGCATCCAAAAAACACCAGTCCTCTGAGTTGTCATCCCAATCAAACTTGCTTTCTCCCAGCTCTGAAGTCTCCATCAGCCCTGCACAGTATGGTGGAACTGAGATGGCTGAGTCTGCAGAGCTGTTCAGTCACACTATAGCCTGGGAATCAGAGGTCTGCTCCCAAGCTACAGTGAGTACAGACCAGGAAAGGGTCTGCAGTGATGCCCAGAACCTTTGTGACTCTGATTCAGGCCGTGAGGACCAAGTTTCTGAGCATAATGTTGACCCTTTGTCACAAACTGTAACACCTGTGGTTATAGACAATGAGGAACATACTGATGAAGATGAGACGCAGATACCCGATTGGGATGACAACTTAAATATTCGGTCAGGGCAAGAAGAGGCTCGGTATGAGGGGGAGGGGAGTGCAAACACAACAATTGATGATGAAGTTCTAGATCCCACCTACTGTCAACCCACAGTCAGGCACTCGAGGAGGTCAACAGAGGTGGTGGAGGAGGATGCAACTGATGACGAAGTTACCTTGCGCCTTCCTGGACAGAGTCGGAGTACTGGTAGCACGTCTACAACTGCATCCTCAGCCACCACTCTGCCTCTGAGCATTATTCGGGGTGGATCAACAGGTCGCATGGCCTCTAAGCCTTGCCTAGCCTGGTCCTTTTTTGACATAGAAAAAGATCGCCCAAATTATGTGATCTGTAAAATTTGTCATGGTTCTCTTAGTAGAGGTCAAAACCTCAGCAGTTTGACAACTTCTTCCATGAATCGTCACATGAATAAATATCATATGGCCCGGTGGGAAGCTCACCGTGCTGCAATGCGGCCTAGCGGAGCGAACCATCCACCGCCTGCCCCTTCCAGTGCATCCGTGCGCTCTTCATCTTCTAGGACTGTGGGGACAGCTGTCACACCTGTTTTTCCACCCACAACTTCCACCACTGTAACCGCAACAGGCAGATTGCTTGGTAGGTCGTCATTTGGTTTGGAAGGGGAAACAAGTGAGTGTGTACAGCTCTCTCAGACATCGATAGCACCAACGTTGGATGAAGGCAACATCATGTCTCCGCCTGCACTTTCCTCACAAACCTGCATTTTTCCAGGGACACCCTACTCAACACCATCTACACACAGCAGCCAGATCTCTGTCCCTCAGATTTGGTCAAATAAAAGGCCACTTCCTGCGACCCATGACAAAGCTAAGAGGTTGACTCTATCCCTCTGTAAGCTGTTGGCTACCGAAATGCTGCCTTTCCGCCTAGTGGACACACAGGATTTTAGAGACCTTATGTCTGTCGCTGTGCCCCAGTAGCAGATGCCTAGTCGCCACTACTTCTCTAAGAAAGGTGTGCCCGCGCTACACCAGCATGTCGCACACAACATCACCGCTTCCTTGAGAAACTCTGTGTGTGAACGGGTGCATTTCACCACCGATACTTGGACCAGTAAGCATGGACAGGGACGTTACATGTCGCTGACTGGGCACTGGGTAACTATGGTGATAGATGGTGAAGGGTCTGCTGCACAAGTCTTGCCGTCCCCACGACTTGTGTGTCAATCCTCTGTCTGTCCAATTTCCGCCACTGCTTCTGCATCCTCTACCTCATCTGGCTCCTCCACCTCCGCCCAAAGCCTGCCTGGTCAGGCCACCAGCGTTCTCACTGCGCAGAAGGAATCACGCACCCCTCATTACTATGCTGGCAGCAGAGCACAACGGCATCAGGCGGTCTTTAGCTTGACATGTCTTGGGAATAAGAGTCACACAGCTGAGGAGTTGTGGTCAGCTCTGCGGTCCGAGTTTAATAAATGGTTGTCTCCACTCAACCTGCAGCCTGGTAAGGCCGTGTGCGACAATGCTGCAAACCTGGGTGCGGCCCTTCACCTGGGCAAGGTGACACACGTACCTTGTATGGCTCACGTGTTGAACCTTGTCGTCCAGCAATTTTTAACACAATATCCCGGCCTAGATGGCCTTCTGAACAGGGCACGAAAACTGTCTGCTCACTTCCGCCGTTCAAGCGCCGCAGCTGAGCGACTTGCATCGCTCCAGAAGTCTTTCGGCCTGCCGGTTCATCGCCTGAAATGCGATGTGGCGACACACTGGAATTCAACTCTCCACATGTTACAGCGACTGTGGCAGCACCGCCGAGCCCTGGTGCAATACGTCATGACGTATAGCCTGGGCCAACGAGATGCAGAGGTGGGGCAGATCACCCTGATGGAGTGGTCTCAGATCAAGGACCTATGCACCCTTCTGCACAGTTTCGACATGGCGACGAATATGTTTAGCGCTGACAATGCCATTATCAGCATAACGATTCCAGTCATTTACATGCTGGAGCACACGCTAAACACTATTCGGAGTCAGGGGGTGGGACAACAGGAAGGGGATGAACTACAGGAGGATTCATATGCGCAAGACACAACAACATCAACAAGGTCCAGACGTTCATCATCACCAAGGCGCCAGGCATGGGACCATGGGGGACAGGGATCAACAAGGGCGCATGGTAGCAGGCGAGATGTTGACGAAGGTGCAGGAGAACATGAAGAAATGGAGGACGAACTGTCCATGGACATGGAAGACTCAGCAGATGAGGGAGACCTTGGTCAAATTTCAGTTGAAAGAGGTTGGGGGAGATGTCAGAGGAAGAAAGAACGGTTAGCACCTCTATGCCACAAACACAGCGTGGACTTGGTCCGCATGGCTGCGCAAGACACATGAGTGCCTTCTTGTTGCACTACCTCCAACATGACCCTCGTATTGTCAAAATGAGAAATGATGATGACTACTGGCTTGCCACACTATTAGATCCCCGGTACAAGTCCAAATTTTGTGACATAATTCCAGCCATAGAAAGGGACACACGTATGCAGGAGTATCAGCAGAAGCTGTTACTCGATCTTAGATCGGCTTTTCCACTAAGCAACCGTGCAGGTGCAGGGAGTGAATCTCCCAGTTGTAACTTGACAAACATGGAACGGTCTCGTCATCTTCAACAGTCTACACGTACCAGTAGGACCGTATCTGGTGCTGGTAACAGCAATTTTATGGAATCTTTTCATAATTTTTTTAGACCCTCCTTTGCAAGGCCACCAGAGACAACAAGTCTGACACATAGTCAACGGCTGGAGAGGATGATACAGGAGTATCTCCAAATGAACATCGATGCCATGACTTTGCAAATGGAGCCTTGCTCCTTTTGGGCTTCAAATCTAGAAAAATGGCCAGAGCTATCCAGTTACGCCTTGGAGATTTTGTCGTGTCCAGCTGCCAGCGTTGTCTCTGAACGTGTCTTCAGTGCTGCTGGGTGTGTGCTGACAGATAAGCGCACGCGTCTGTCCAGTGACAATGTGGACAGACTGACGTTCATCAAAATGAACAAGTCATGGATCCAGAAGGAATTTACTACCCCTGTGTCATCCTGGGGAGAGTAAATGCTTGTGGATTTGGAATGTGCTTGATGCAAATCTAGCTGTGAAGTTTACAACTAGGGCACAAGTGCTGCCACTGAATGGGTGGGTGTGTGTGGGGCCCAATTTTTGAAAAAAGGGAGACTCCGCTTGGAGTAACCCTTGCTTGCTGTGTTTTTAAAAGAAGCCAAGATGAACAGAGCTGGGATCAGGAAAGACTTTGCTACCTACCCTGATGTCATCCTGGGGACGGTTAATTACGCCGTATTTTTGAATGTGCTTGATGCAAATCTAGCTGTGAAGTGCACAACTAGGGCACAAGTGCTGCCACTGAATGGGCGGGTGTGTGTGGGGCACAATTTTTGGAAAAAAAGGGAGACTCCGCTTGGAGTAACCCTTGCTTGCTGTGTTTTTTAAAAGGAGCCAAGATGAACAAGTCATGATTCAGCAAAGACTTTGCTACCTACCCCGGAGTCATCCTGGGGACGGTTAAGTATGGCGTATTTTTTAATGTGCTTGATGCAAATCTAGCTGTGAAGTGTACAACTAGGGCACAAATGCTGCCACTGAATGGGTGGGTGTGTGTGGGGCCCAATTTTTGGAAAAAAAGGGAGACTACGCTTGGAGTCACTTTGCGGTGTTTTACATGATTTTAGAAGGGAGTGCCATGCCTATATCTGTGTGTCCTCCTCTTTTTCCTTGTCCAGCTGTTTTGTTTTCGCATGAGTAAATGTCCTTGTCACTTTCCCATGTGTTTGTGTTGTGAGTTGTTTGTCACCTTTTGGACACCTTTGAGGGTGTTTTCTAGGTGTTTTTATGTGTTTGTGATTGCCTGCCATTGTTTCCTATGCAGTTCGAGTTCGGTTCGTCGAACGTTCAACGAGCCGAACTCGAACGGGACCTCCGTTCGGCGAACCGACCTCGAGCCGAACCGGGACCGGTTCGCTCATCTCTAATCATCAGTGCCTGGGGGCATTGTGAGATGGTGTTTCATTAAGGGCCAAAAACTGTCTCCTGCTTTTATCTTGGTGAGATTAACTAGGTCCTTCCGAGCAGCTGATTATAACTGGTGGACCTGTAGAATCTTCCTTTAAAATCGCATAGGGTTCATTTCGGGATCTGGCAGGCAAGGGATTAATGCTGCTGACTGGATGGGGTTGAAAGGGACATATTTAAATTAGGGCTGTTCCTCGTCAGGTCCGGAGTAAGGCTCACTATGTGTCCTAGGGGAAAAAGGGGGATCCAAGGGGAGGGGAATGGTAACTGGGGAGCGTGACGGCACACTGGCCGGTAAGGGGAGAGACGGCATTGCAGGTACAGGAGGGGCCAGGGGTATGGGTGTGGATAACAGCTCCTGAGACTGTTCGGTTGGTCTCTGGTGTACAGGAGGCACATAGTTACCTCCTCCGGGAGTTAAAACAGGGAGGATTGGGACAGGCTTATGGCCGTAATTCAGGTGTGGGCGGTGAGCTGCACAATTATTATAACCATCTCTCCAGTCGGTGTTTTGGTAGCCATACTGGTAACATGTGCAGCTGGCTGGGTCGTATGGGTTTCTCAATTGGTACTTCTGGATAGACGGGGGCAGGAGTGGGCAGAGTCAATGTGGGGGTTGTGGGGGATAGCTCTACTAACTGTGAGGTGGATGCTGGAACAGAGGGAACTAATGCTGGTGTGGGCAGTACAGGAAGAGTTAAAGAATTCCGGCTAGTAGGTGGGATCGCAGCATCTATGAGCAGCTCTGAAACAGGGGGAATAGAATGGGGATCAGGTTGCGGGGCAGCAACAAAACAACCTGCCAGGGGACCCTCAGATCATTCCTCAGACTCGGGTAACATATAGTAAAACACAACATCTCCTCGCTCATCCTCTTCTTTGACCTCAATATATCTTTCTGATAGCAATATCTGCATTATTCTGTTAAACAATTCAGCATCAATTAACAAATAATACTCTGAAAATCTCTGGGGCATGATGCATAGCTGAACTTTCTCCAGCACGTACCCCTCCCTAAGGAATGTTTACTAAATTCATTCTGTGAATTGTCAGGTTTTTCAATCTTGTCTTCTCCGTTCTAAACATTTTTGCTATCTTGGTGGTGTCTGGATTACACTAATATATGACTATGCGGTGAGCATTACATCCCGGCCGGAACTTAAGGCTACACCTCTATACTAGCTGGCAACTCCTCAGCTATATAGTAATAAGGGTATCTTGCGCTTGGAGGAGGGGTACAAAATGTATTCCCTCCGGACTTTATCAGCTGCACCAATATTTTTTATTGGTTAAAAAATTGTCCTAAGACAATAGTAAGCGCTTGAGCCAAAGGACTTACTTAGAATTCTGCAGCTGGTTTTAAGGCAAAAACCTCCCCAATTACCTGTCATACCAAAGGTGTTATTTATTGTATTCAATGCCCTTACCAAAAGAGATATGTTGGTAGAACAATCAGACCCCTATGCAGAAGAGTGGGTGAACATATCAGAAATATTAAAAATAAATGTACTAAACACCTGTTATCTAAACACTATCTGTTGAAGCATGGGGGTTCATTTAGAGGTTCTCAAGTTTGGGGCATACAAAGGGTAATGAGAGACTGGAGGGGAGGTGACTTTATCAGAAAAATGTCAAGGGCTGAGAGCCAATGGATTTTTGAGTTGAATACATTGAGACCGAATGGACTTAATAATGACATTAAGCTCTTTGCCTTTGACTGAGTAATTCATGTATGTGTCCTTATATGTATACACATACTTTTGCCTATGTAGATATATACATGTATATGCGTATGCATTTATGTGTGTGTACATATGTATATGTATGTGTTTATGGGTTTTAGCTTATTTCTACTTTTCCCCTATATGTATATATATATTTTTTTTAATTTTTTTCCCCTTCTATATTTATATATTTTACTTTTTAAAGGTTTTTTAAAGGTTTTACAAACTAAGGAATTTTTTATGAAAAGATAAATTATAGATTTACAAACTGTAGCTTAGAGAATCATAGATGGAAAAATAATACAAAAAACAAAAATAAAGAGTCAATTAATCAAAAAATGGAAAAATAATAAATAGAAAATTATTAAGAAAATTATTAAAAATAAAAAATAATAAAAAAATTTTTTTCCATTAAACACAGAGAATATTTTAGCTTTTTTATAGTCATAATTTTATACTTTTATATAAGATATACGGAAATATTTTTGAATCTTTCTTAGTATCTATGTGTTGCTGTATATACTTCATCAAAAAGTTTTTATGAACTATGGGTAGGAAGAGCCAATTTTAGAATTCTTTGGTTAATTAAATATTTATATTATGTTTTCGATAGGGTCCTTTCCAAAAATTCTTTGAAAAATTTTCTGGAGGAATTCTCCCTAAAAAATCTCTGCACTAAATATGTCATGCAGTACGGCCTATATATGAATTTTGCATGTGATTCTATCTATATGTTTGTGTGCAGCTGTGGCAGTGTTTTCTGTGGAATTCCGCAGCTATATTTTAACTATAAATACTTCCTAAAGGAGTGACTGAGCTATCCTTGAGGAAGGGGACCGGTAACGCCCCTGAAACGCGCGTCGGATCGTGCTCAGTTCAGTGTTGTGAAGTAGACGTAACTGTCTGATTGCTCTTTACTGACTACGGGACCTGTCGGTTCACTGGCAGGTGAACGCCTAAGCAGGTACACGGAGAAGCCTACAATCCAGGATATTACAGCCCTGTATTCTTCAATAACGTTTAATCGGCATCCTGTCTTCTGGATTTGAGGATTTTGTACACAGAGACTGAGCATCAACTTTTTCCTCTCCAGACAGGAGAAAAAACTACTCCACGCAAGGACCACATCTCACGGAGCCCTCTCGGTTAGCATCGGTGTCAGGTAACCTACACTGGGGATCTGTAACGGGCCCCCGGTGCACTGATCTAATTACCGCTAGACTCCCTGTCAGGAGCGCGGTATACTCAATCCTAACCAGGGATCGTGAATGAGTGCAGCGTGGCTGTTAGTGAAAATTCAACAAACAGTAAAGCTTTAACCTCGGTGCAGGCACCCTTAAGCAAGAAAATTGCCTTTATATACGGGCTGGTACAGTCATAGTGCTTCTTTGTAAAAACTTTCTGCAGCTATAAAAAAAAAATTTTTTTGAGAAATTCACCCTCCTTTTTAATTGGACTAATAACATCAAAAATTTTTTTTTTATTTTTTTTTATATATTAGATCGTGGTTGCCACTGGCCGGGGCCCCGCGACCATTTAGTCCTACTGTGCTTATAAAGTGTATAGGATTCGTCCATTGTTATCTACTTCTAGAAATTAATCTTGTTTATTTTGTTAGGGATTAGGAGTAATGGTATTAATAAAATAATTTTCACTCTTATTATTCAGCGCTGGTTTGTGAGATTTTTTAAATGTGGAAAAAATCTCTATTTTATAATATTTTTTATTGTCCTAATCCCTATCTTCTTTCATTGAGGATCTGTCTCATGAAAGGAGGAGGATGTACAAAAATGTACCTGCATATACAAGAATGTCCCAACCTCCGGACTTGGTCAACTGTATCAAATTTAATGTCCTAATCCCTATCTTCAGTCACGGGAAACCCCCCGCATCTTTAATTACAGACCGGGTCAGTCTAACTAGCTATATCCAGCCACCACCGTCTTTCCTGCCCTAACAACCGTCCTCTGGATCCCGTGTGACACTCGATCCACACCTCAGGGCTGGGATCGTGCTCTGAGCCCCAGCGGGCATCACCCCTGAGTCACAATCAGGAACCTTTTAACACCGATAAGGACACACAGCCCGTCACTCCCTCCTCTCCAAAACCAACCACAATGGCAGTGAATACAAAATATGTAACACTCACCGAGGGTTTTAGGGGATCAGCCTGGTTGAAGCGGAGGGAGGTCTCAGTCCATGACATCCAAACGATTGGTATTTGCAGGTCGGCAATGCGTCCTTGAAGGGGCTCCACGTTGAGTGCACCAAACTGTCAAGGGAGAAATTTGTGTTGAAGACTGCTAATGGAGCCTTCGTTTGGGATATCCAGAGACGGTGCCGTATTAGCTGTATATCAGTGCCTACATATCAATGTATATAAGACAAAGAACACAGACATGCTCTCTTTTCAGCCAGCATCATCAACTGAACTAGTTTAATTTGATAGATCCAATTATACCGTAAGTAAGCCTAAATAAGTTAACCTTGAAGCTAACGAAGGAGTGCTTTTACTCCCCTATTTTTCACATCACATTGCCTGCCTCCCGTACCTTCCTTCTATGTGAACATTACTGATAACACTTTTACAGCTTCACATTCTGGCTTCATCATCTTTGGTTAACTCCTTCATGATTATACAACTTTGAATTATGCTATAGGTCCATGCGATGGCTACATAGACAGACAGATAATTATACAACTACATCCACATTTTGATTATTTATATACACAGATATTCTTATTACATTAGAACAAACAAGCTATAACTCAGGCGACCTCCACACTACTAGAAAATTGTAGATCAAAGTGTGAACAATCTGCTTGTTGGTATTGATATTACCACATGCCTATTACCTGTCTTGTTGACTAAAGTTGCATATTTTTCAAGGTTTTTCATCTGTTATTATTTGACATGCATTTCTGGATGTAATCTGGATATCTTATAATATTTACTTTCTTGTGAGTAAATTCCAATTTTTTACATTATTGTCTTAAGATGTTATTTGTGATCCTAATTAAGAAAAAAGAGTGGAATTGAGAGAAGGGGTATGATCAGTAATCCATTGAAAAGAATCACAGACCAAGTAAACCCTACTGGCCAAAAGGGCCTTATTAGAGCTGGGCGGACTTGCAGAAAACCTGCTCTCTTTAAAAAGAAAAAAATCCATATTTGGTCCGAAATCCGCCCCCGCATAAGTCTATGGGGATCAGAATTTGGAGATTAAAATAGTGGTTGAAAGGATAGAGGAATGGGAGCGCAAGAGGTGGACTTACCAAGGCTCTGGCATGGCTGTACACCATGTATTATATCTGAAAGATGAAACTAAAATTATAAGTAAAATAAATAATTTAATTTCCAACTGCATCCCCATAGTGTATTTAGCATATTATTATGAGTTAATCTACCACTTGTATGACATGATGGCTTGGGTACTGGTAATGCTTCACCTGTCTTTAATAATTCTGTGTTACGATTTGCAGCTTATAAAGCACAGTGTTCCATGAGCTGAAAATAGTATTACTTCTTGTTAAAAACCTTTGTTATAAAAGATGCAATGCTCTTTAACGTCATTGAGCTTTGTGCTATGTGTAACGGAATACAGTATGACGTAATGTTCCCAGTCCATAATACCCTCCCGTTCTGTTGTCATGGTTTATGCATTGTATATGAATGACGATTGTGCTATTCACTATTTTCATTAATTAATGCTCAGGTTATACCTTTGGGAATCAGGAATAAATTTTGAGCTCACTCTGAAAATACATCTTCTGCATAAAGTTGCTAATGATTTTGTAACCTTTTTACAACGTGTGCTGAAGGAGGCAGTAAATCTTAAAATTGTGTACTAAAGATGAGCAAATCGATTAAAATTCAACTTTGCTAATTATTTTTATTTTATTTAATTTACTGTGTAAGTAAATCGATTTGCCACAAATTGCAAATAATGCAAAGCCTTTAATTGCTCTGAAAAAATGTGTACAACACTTTGGGTTTTCACTTTTGTGTAGTGATGAGTGAACAGGTTGAGCCAGACTTTAGTTAAAAGTTCAGTTCAGAACTCAGACTTCAACCAAACTTAATCCCGGACCACAAACCTCATATAAGTCAATAAGAGCTGGAACTACTACATTGTAAATTGGCTTTAAAATGGTTGTAGTAAGGCTAAGGAGCTGCAAAAGTAAGCAAAATTGTGGCAATTCCCCTGCAAATGTGTATATTGAAAAGAAAAAAACAACAACTCTGTGGGCTCTGGCCTATTTTTGATTAGTAGCACAGATAAAACAGATAGCTAAGGACTCTGTTTTTCTAACTTGTTTAAGCAAATAATTTAAAAAAATGGTGTGAGCTTCACTCTATTTCTGATAACCATCCAAGATAAAGCAGACAGCTGGTGACTTGTATTATCAGGGTGAGAAGGGTCATGCTTATGTGGCCCCTACCAGCCTAAATATAGCAGCCTGAAGCCACCTTAGAAGTGGAGCATCAATTAGATGCGTCAACTCTGGCACTTTACCCAGCTCTTCCCGATTGCACTGGTGCATTGACAATCAAGGTAATATTTGTGGGGTTGATATCAGCTGTGAATTGGCAGCTAACATTAAGCCCAGGGGTTACTAATTAATAGGAGTCTATCAAACACCTCCACGCCCTCCTGCACTAATTTAATACTTCAAAATAAATCCTCAAAGTTTCAACATAATTAAAAGAGTAAAGTTGCATGATGTAAATTGATTCCTATGAAGCGGCGTTCTGAGAACGTTCTCAGAATGACACTTGATAGGCCACTGCCGAAAAGCATGGGAAAAATTCCAGGCCTGCTGCTGACCAGCAGTGACGTCAGGAGCCACATTCTGAGAAAGTTCTCAAAACGAGGCTCCAGAGATAATTCCCGGTCAGCTTGAGGAAAATTACATACATACCGCTGACCCCGGCAGTGACCTCTGAAGCCTCGTTTTGAGAACTTTCTCAGAACAAAGCTCCCCTAAGCAACTGCCGGTCAGTGGCAGGCGCAAAATTTCTCACACTTGACAGTGACCTAAAGAGCGTTGCTCTAAGAAAGTTTTCAGAACGAAGCTAGAGAGAAATCAGTGGATGTCATGGGACTCTTTGGAAGATGTTGTAATTTCCAGGATTTTTACTTTAACCCTTTAGTGACGGAGCTAATTTTCACCTTAATGACCAGACCAAATTTTGCAATTCTGACCAGTGTCACTTCATGAGGTTATAACTCTGGAACGCTTCAACGGATCCCGGTGATTCTGAGATTGTTTTTTCGTCACATATTGGACTTCATGTTAGTACCAAATTTAGGACAATATTTTTTGTGTTTATTTATGAAAAAAATTGAATATTGGCAAAAATTTTGAAAATTTAGCAATTTTCAACTTTTGAATTTTTATACCGTTAAACCAGAGATTTCTGTGACACAAAATAGTTAATAAATAACATTTCCCACATGTCTACTTTACATCAGCACAATTTTGGAAACAAAATTTCTTTTTGTTAGGAAGTTAGAGGGGTTCAAAGTTTATCAGCGATTTCTCATTTTTACATCAAAATTTACAAAACCAGTTTTTTAGTGACCACATCACATTTGAAGTGACTTCAATAGGCCTAGATGACAGAAAATACCCAAAAGTGACACCATTCTAAAAACTGCACCCCCCAAAGTACTCAAAACCACATTCAAGAAGTTTATTAACCCTTCAGGTGCTTCACATGAACAAAAGCAATGTGGAATGAAAAAAAGCAAAAATTAAATTTTACCTAAAAATGTTGCTCTAACCCAAATTTATTCACTTTTAGAAGAAATAACACAACAAAATGGACCTCAAAACTTGTTCCCCACTTTCTTATGAGCGCGCCGATACCCCACATGTGGTCAGAAACCTCTGTTTGGACAAATGGGAGGGCTCGGAACAGAAGGAGCAATATTTGAATTTTGGAAAGCAAATTTGGCTGAAATAGATTGCGGGCACCATGTTGCATTTACAGGTCCGCTAAGGTACCTAAACAGAAGAAATCCCTCAAAAGTGACACCATTTTGGAAACTAGACCCCTCAAGGCTTCTATCTAGGGGTATAGTGAGCATTTTAGATCCACAGGTACTTCACAGATTTTGTTAACGTTACGTTGTCATATTGAAAATTTTAATAATTTTCTCAAAAATGTTGCTTTAGCATCAATTTTCTCACTTTTTCAAGAGGTAATTCCAAAAATTTGACCTCAAGGTTTGTTAACCACTTTTTTATGAGCGCGGTGATACCTCACATGTGGTCTGAAACCTTTGTTTGGACAAATGGGAGGGCTTGGAACGAAAGGAGCAATATTTGAATTTTAGAAAGGAAATTTGGCTGAAAAAGATTGCGGGCACCATGTCGCATTTGGAGGTCCCCTAAGGTACCTAAACAGCAGAAACCCCGCACAAGTGGCCCCATTTTGGAAACTAGGCCCCTCAAGGAATTTATCTAGATGTTTGGTGAGTACCCTGAACCCTCAGGTGCTTCACAGAATTTTATAACGTTGAGCCATGAAAAAAAAAAATAAAAGTTTACCACAAAATTGTTATTTCAACCAGGTAGCTTTTTTTTTTACAAGAGTAAAAGGAAAAAATTCAGCATAACATTTATTGTGCAATTTCTCCTGAGTTTGGCGATACCTTATATGTGGTGGAAATCAACTGTTTGGGCGCATGGCAGGGCTCGGAAGGGAAGGAGTGCCATTTGACTGCAAAATTGGCTGGAATCAATAGCGGACGCCAGGTTGCATTTGGAGAGCCCCTGAGGTGCCTAAACAGTGACGGTCCCCCACAAGTGACTTCATTCTGGAAACAAGACACCTCAAGGCTTTTATCAAGGTGTATAGTGAGCAGTTTGAATCCACGAGTACTTCACAGAATTTGATAAGCTTAGGTTGCCATATTGAAAATTTTCATTTTTTTCACAAAACTGTTGCTTTAGCATCAAATTTCTCACTTTTTCAAGAGACAACAACAAACCGTGGACCCCACAGGTTGTTATCCAATGTCTTATGAGCACAGGGATACCCCACATGTGGCCAAAAACCTCTGTTTGGATAAATGGGAGGGCTTGGAATGGAGGGAGCACCATTTGAATTCTGGAAAAGTTGAAATAAATTGCGCGCACCATGTCACATTAGCAGGGCCCCTTGGGTACCTATACATCAGAAAACCCCCACAAGTGACCCCATTTTGGAAACTGGATTTTATTCAGGAGTATAGTAAGCATTTTGAATCCACAGGTACTTCACAAAAATGTTGCTGTAGCAACAAATGTCTCACTGTTAGGCTCTGTGGCCATGATCCAGCGACACGGCGTCCAGTACACAGTGTCAGCCTCCTGCAGAGATGTGAGTGTTGTCCACGGGAGAACGCAGCTGCCCAAGCCCACGATTTGGGTTCAGGCCGCTGTGGAGCTCTATGCTACCTGCAGAGAACACTCATCTCCGCAGCATAAATTGACATGCTGAGGCTCGGGAAGCTGCGCCACAGGTCGGTTTATGCTGCGGAGAAAAGAAGCACATTGGGCATGGGATTTCTAAAAATCCTTCCACTGTGCTTCTACTACACAACGCAGCATTATGGACACAGGGAAAACACTCTGCGCCCAAAACGCTGCAAACCCTGATTGTGTTCACACAGCGTAAAATGCTACAATGGATGAATGGATAGATGTCAAACAAATATAACGTCCCATTCCCCTGCATATTCTAAGCTGGCGCCCTTTAGTGCCTTTCATGTGGCACTAAAGGGTGCCTAGCCTTGTATTTAGCCCCCCAAAAAATTAATAATTAAAATAAACGACGTGGGGTCCCCCCTATTTTTGATAGCCAGCTAGGGTAAAGCAGACAGCTGTAGCCTGCAAACCACAGCTGACAGCTTCACCTTGGCTGGTGATCAATTTGGAGGGCTCCCCAGGCGTTTTTTAAAAAAAAAAAAAAACGTGGGGTCCCCCCCAAATTAGATCACCAGCCAAGGTGAAGCGGACAGCTGGGGTCTGGTATTCTCAGGGTGGGAAGAGCCATGGTTATTGGACTCTTCCCAGCCTAAAAATAGCAGGCCGCAGCCGCCCCAGAAGTGGCGCATCCATTAGATGCGCCAATCCTGGCGCTTCGCCCCAGCTCATCCCGCGCCCTGGTGCGGTGGCAGACGGGGTAATATATGGGGTTGATACCAGCTGTAATGTCACCTGGCATCAAGCCCTGGGGTTAGTGATGTCACGGTATCTGAACAGATACCCGACATCACTAACCCAGTCAGTAATAGAAAAAAAAAAGACAAAAAAAAAATTTATTTGAAAAAACACTCCCCGAAACATTCCTCTTTTACCAATTTATTGAAAATAAAGAAATTCCGGTCGCTGTAATCCATTTTAGAGGTCCCGCGCCGACTCTGGATCTTCTAGAATATGGGGGGCACGTTCAGGGAAC
Organism: Anomaloglossus baeobatrachus; assembly: GCF_048569485.1. Lineage (NCBI taxonomy): Eukaryota > Metazoa > Chordata > Amphibia > Anura > Aromobatidae > Anomaloglossus > Anomaloglossus baeobatrachus. The sequence goes on along the minus strand of NC_134357.1, from coordinate 312,577,869 downwards.
GTATCCCCCATTTTCTGGAAGAGCAAGCTCTCCATGAGCAGTGTGGGTGCAGTAATCTGAGAATACTGCACTCACACTGCCCCGGTCCAACCTAGGGCAGAGTGACCTGCAGTAACCTCATTCCAGAATATGAGGGGCACGCTCACAGAACGTACCCCCCATTTTCTGGAACAGCAGCCTCTCCATGTGAGGAGTGTGGCTGCAGATCACTGCACTCACCCTCCCCCGGTCCACAGTGGAGCCTGTGCATCAGCGACGTCAGAAGGATCCCTGCTTGCAGGGATCCAGCTGACAGCCGCTGTCTGCGCATGCGCCGCCAGCATTGAAGAAGGAGGCGGCGATCGCGGGCCCGGAGCGGCAGACAGGTAACGTATAACCGGGGGCTTGGGGGGGGGGGGGTGACCTAGTGGGACCTGGGGACACCTTTCTGCCGCATGTGACGTGTCACATGCGGCAGAAAGAGCAGAATGAAGGCGGCCGCGCGCTGTGCGCCGCCATCTTCCACGCTCCGGAGGGGGGAGGGGGGTGGTGGCTCTGGAGAACCGGAGGGGGCTCCGGTGACCAGAGGGCTCCGGTGGACCGGAGGAGGGGTCAGGGGGAGGACATTTCCCTCCGATCTGAAATGTTTGATCATTTCAGATCGGAGGGAAATGACTGCAGAGCCGGCGCCGGCGGCAGTTTTCTGTGCGCTTCGGCGCCATTTTGGATGTCCGGTGGGGGTAGGGGTGGGGGTGGGGGGGACTCTCCGGTACCGGGGGCTTTGGGGGCACTAGGGGGTTAGATTTCTTTCTCATCTGACATGTTTGATCATGTCAGATGAAAAAGAAATCAGTTTTACCGGCCATTTCTTTTTTTTTCATGTGTTCGTCGGTATACGGTGTATACCGCCGATCACATGATCGGGGTCCAAAAAAAACACCCCGATTCATAATCTGGGGGGTCTCAGCTACCCCCGGTAGCTGAAACCCCCGAGATTTTCGGTCGCTGGGGGGCGCTACAGGGTTTTTTCGGGCCGCCGCTTTAAAGCGGCGGAACAGAATAAGTACCCTGTTTTGCCGCCGCTTTAAGTCGTACGGCCGTCGTTATGAGGTTAAGTAATAAATTGGTGAACAAGAAGAGAGGGAGTCTTTATTCAAATGAACTTTTTTTCCCTGTGCCTGTTTTTTTAATTTTAAACTTGCCAGGTTAGTAATGATGGTCTGATAGACACCCAGCGATTAATCACCCATGAGCTTCATTACAGCTGCCAATTCACAGCTAACATCAACCCCCAAACTATTACCTCTATTGCTACCACCCCAGGGAAATCCAGAAGAGCCAGGTAAGGGGCCAGAATTGGTGCATCTAATGGATAGAGTTGAGCGCGGTTCGCGGTTCGAGGTTCTCCAGTTCGCGGCTCAAGTGATTTTGGGGGCTGTTCTAGATCGAACTAGAACTCGTTCTAGATACATTCGAGAACGGTTCTAGCAGCAAAAAGACAAGCTAATTACTAGCTGGCTTTCCGCTGTATTAGTGTAAGTCACTCTGTGACTCACACTATTATGAAATTTCAGCGTATAGTGTGCGGGAACAGCGCATTCAGATCACTGCTGTTTGGATAATGGACCAGACCCACAACCCTGCCACTGTACCCTCCTGCCCTTTGCACACTCAAACTCATTGTTACTAAGCCATTATACTAGCAAACACTGAGGAAACTTAGTGGCATCCTAAAAGTGGCTGTTGGACTTCTGTATTGTCCCACTAGTGCAAAGATATTTGCAACACGTCTGCCTGCATTGCACACTCAAACTCATTGTTACTAAGCCATTATACTAGCAAATTATGCTGCAGTTTAAGGGCTGTAGTTGCATTGTCAGGGATAATTATTGTTGTTTATTCTTCTGTTAATAAAGCTAGACCACCGCTGAAATCTACACCACCTCTCAATTTTTAGTACCACATTTTAAGTGCACAATCTTGTCGCAATCGAAATCAGTGGCAAAATGACAGATGCTGGTGGAAAGGGAAAGAGGCGTGTTGGAAAAGGAAAAAAAGGGTTTTTCCATGGGGAAGGTGGCAAAGCTCCATTAACATCTGCTGAAGATAGACCATCTTCCAGCAAAAGTAAGATGTCTACTACTTACCGTGGACAATCCGATGTGCTCCCTTTTTTACGGACAAAAACAACTGGAACAAAGGTAGATAATGGCCAAAAAAGGAAAATGCTTGAATGGATCTCAAGTGGTCCAACAAGTGCCCTCTCCGCCACCTCAACTACCGCATCCAAAAAACACCAGTCCTCTGAGTTGTCAGCCCAACCACACTTGCATTCTCCCAGCTCTGAAGTCTCCACCCACCCTGCACAGTATGGTGGAACTGAGATGGCTGAGTCTGCAGAGCTGTTCAGTCACACTATAGCCTGTGTTCAGTCACACTATAGCCTGGGAATCAGAAGTCTGCTCCCAAGCTACAGTGAGTACAGACCAGGAAATGGTCTGCAGTGATGCCCAGAACCTTTGTGACTCTGATTCAGGCCGTGAGGACCAAGTTTCTGAGCATAATGTTGACCCTTTTTCACAAACTGTAACATCTGTTGTTATAGAAAATGAGGATTGGGATGACAACTTAAATATTCGGTCAGGGCAAGAAGAAGCTCGGTCTGAGGGTGAGGGGAGTGCAAACACAACAATTGATGAGGAAGTTCTAGATCCCACCTACTGTCAACCCACAGTCAGGCCCTCGAGGAGGTCAACAGAGGCGGTGGAGGAGGATGCAACCGACGACGAAGTTACCTTGCGCCTTCCTGGACAGAGTCGGAGCACTGGTAGCACGTCTACAACTGCATCCTCAGCCACCACTCTGCCTCTGAGCACTAGTCGGGGTGGATCAGCAGGTCGCATGCCCTCTAAGCCTTGCCTAGCCTGGTCCTTTTTTTACATAGCAAAAGATCGCCCAAATTATGTGATCTGTAAAATTTGTCGCGATTCTGTTAGTAGAGGGCAAAACCTCAGCAGTTTGACAACTTCTTCCATGAATCGTCACATGAATAAATATCATATGTCCCAGTGGGAAGCTCACCGTGCAGCAATGCGGCCTAGCGGAGCGAACCATCCACCGCCTGCCCCTTCCAGTGCATCCGCGCGCTCTTCATCTTCTAGGACTGTGGGGACAGCTGTCACACCTGGTTTTCCACGCATAACTTCCACCACTGTAACCGCAACAGGCAGTTTGCTTGGTAGGTCATCAGTTGGTTTGGAAGGGGAAACAAGTGCGTGTGTACAGCTCTCTCAGACATCGATAGCACCAACGTTGGATGAAGGCAACATCATGTCTACACCTGCACTTTCCTCACAAACCTGCATTTTTCCAGGGACACCCTACTCAACACCATCTACACACAGCAGCCAGATCTCTGTCCCTCAGATGTGGACAAATAAAAGTCCATTTTTTTCGACCCATGACAAAGCTAAGAGGTTGAATTTATCCCTCTGTAAGCTCTTGGCTACCAAAATGCTGCCTTTCCGCCTGGTGGACACACAGGATTTTAGAGACCTTATGTCTGTCGCTGTGCCCCAGTACCAGATGCCCAGTCGCCACTACTTCTCTAAGAAAGGTGTGCCTGCGCTACACCAGCATGTCGCACACAACATCACTGCTTCCTTGAGAAACTCTGTGTGTCAACAGGTGCATTTCACCACCGATACTTGGACCAGTAAGCATGGACAGGGACATTACATGTCGCTGACTGGTCACTGGGTAACTATGGTGATAGATGGTGAAGGGTCTGCTGCACAAGTCTTGCTGTCCCCACGACTTGTGTGTCAATCCTCTGTCTGTCCAAGTTCCGCCACTGCTTCTGCCTCCTCCACCTCATCTGGGTCCTCCACCTCCGCCCCAAGCCTGCCTGGTCAGGCCACCAGCATTCTTACTGCGCAGAAGGAATCATGCACCCCTCATTACTATGCTGGCAACAGAGCGCAACGGCATCAGGCGGTCTTTAGCTTGACATGTCTTGGAAATAGGAGTCACACAGCGGCTGAGTTGTGGGCAGCTCTGGAGACTGAGTTTAATAAATGGTTGTCTCCACTCACCTGCAGCCTGGTAAGGCCGTGTGCGACAATGCTGCAAACCTGGGTGCGGCCCTTCGCCTGGGCAAGGTGACACACGTGCCTTGTATGGCTCACGTGTTGAACCTTGTTGTCCAGCAATTTTTAACACACTATCCCGGCCTAGATGGCCTTCTGACCAGGGCACGAAAACTATCTGCTCACTTCCGCGGTTCAACCGCCGCAGCTGAGCGACTTGCATCGCTCCAGAAGTCTTTCGGCCTGCCGGTTCATCGCCTGAAATGCGATGTGGCGACACGCTGGAATTCAACTCTCCACATGTTACAGCGACTGTGGCAGCACCTTCGAGCCCTGGTGCAATACGTCATGATGTATAGCCTGGGCCAACGAGATGCAGAGGTGGGGAAGATCACCCTGATGGAGTGGTCTCAGATCAAGGACCTATGCACCCTTCTGCACAGTTTCGACATGGCGACGAATATGTTTAGTGCTGACAATGCCATTATCAGCATGACAATTCCAGTCATTTACATGCTGGAGCACATGCCAAACACTATTCGGAGTCATGGGGTGGGACAACAGGAAGTGTTGGAACTACAGGAGGATTCATATGCGCAAGACACAACAACATCACCAAGGTCCAGACGTTCATCATCCCCAACGCGGCAGGCATGGAACCATGGGGGACAGGGATCAACAAGGGCGCATGGTAGCAGGCGAAATGTTGAGGAAGGTGCAGGAGAACATGAAGAAATGGAGGACGAACTGTCCATGGACATGGAAGACTCAGCGGATGAGGGAGACCTTGGTCAAATTGCTGTTGAAAGAGGTTGGGGGGGAGATGTCAGAGGAAGAAAGAACGGTTAGCACCTCTATGCCACAAACACAGCGTGGACTTGGTCCGCATGGCTGCGCAAGACACATGAGCGCCTTCTTGCTGCACTACCTCCAACATGACCCTCGTATTGTCAAAATTAGAAGTGATGATGACTACTGGATTGCCACACTATTAGATCCCCGGTACAAGTCCAAATTTTGTGACATAATTCCAGCCATAGAAAGGGACGCACGTATGCAGGAGTATCAGCAGAAGCTGTTACTCAATCTTAGCTCGCTTTTCCACCAAACAACCGTGCAGGTGCAGGGAGTGAATCTCCCAGTTGTAACTTGACAAACATGGGACGGTCTCGTCATCTTCAACAGTCTACCCGTACCAGTAGCACCGTATCTGGTGCTGGTAACAGCAATTTTATTGAATCTTTTCATAATTTTTTTAGACCGTCCTTTGCAAGGCCACCAGAGACAAGTCTGACACATAGTCAACGGCTGGAGAGGATGATACAGGAGTATCTCCAAATGAACATCGATGCCATGACTTTGCAAATGGAGCCTTGCTCATTTTGGGCTTCAAATCTTGAAAAATGGCCAGAGCTCTCAACTTACGCCTTGGAGATTTTGTCGTGTCCAGCTGCCAGCGTTGTCTCTGAATGTGTCTTCAGTGCTGCTGGGTGTGTGCTGACAGATAAGCGCACGCGTCTGTCCAGTGACAATGTGGACAGACTGACGTTCATCAAAATGAACAAGTCATGGATCCGGAAGGAATTTACAACCCCTGTGTCATCCTGGGGAGAGTAAATGCTTGTGGATTTGGAATGTGCTTGATGCAAATCAAAACATCCTGTTTGCAACTAGGGCACAAGTGCTGCCACTGATGGGGTGTCTAAACTAATATCTCACTATTTGAGGTATGGCACATTTTATCCATTTTTGCAGGATGTGTGTGGACCTTTTGAATTCAGGTGGAAAATGGTGAGCCTGTCATGTGTTATGTACTCATATAGTGCTAACTGACCCGCCTGGACCTGGTGTTGTGCGTCATTTATAGGCCTTAATTCAGACACTGTGCGTCTCGTGTATCCGTGCGAGATGCACCTATATAGTGCTGTTTTGCCCGCCTGATCTGGGTTTCTGGCGTAATTTATAGGTCACAGTTCAGACACTGTGCATTTCACTCATTATATGATGGCCTCCCAGTGCAAGCTTTATTAGTGTGCATGTCTTATGCTAAGCAGCCGCCCCTCCCCTCTAGTGTGAAGGTTGAGTGGCTGTGACATCAGCATCTTGCACCTTGGCTGCAGCCATCTTTATGAGGAAGGCTCACCACATTCTGTGTGTGCACATATCATTTGTCTTGGCTCCTTTTTGGTGTTTTTTTGATGGGGTGTCTGTGTAGCCCAATTTTTTGAAAAAAGTGAGACTCCGCTTGGAGTAACCCTTGCTTACATTATTTTTAAAAATGATCCAAGATGAACAGATCTGGGATCAAGAAAGACTTTGCTACCTACCCCGGGGTCATCCTGGGAACGATTAAGTATGGCGTATTTTTGATTGTGCTTGATGCAAATCTAGCTGTGAAGTGTACAACTGGGGCACAAGTGCTGCCACTGAATGGGTGGGTGTGTGTGGGGCCCAATTTTTGGAAAAAAAGGGAGACTCCGCTTGTAGTAACCCTTGCTTGCTGTGTTTTTTAAAAGGAGCAAAGATGAACAAGTCATGGTTCAGCAAAGACTTAGCTACCTACCTCGGTGTCCTCCTGGGGACGGTTAAGTATGGCGTCTTTTTGAATGTGCTTGATGCAAATCTAGCTGTGAAGTGTACAACTGGGGCACAAGTTCTGCCACTGAAGGGGTGAGTGCCTGTGTGGCCCAATTTTTGGAAAAAAGGGAGACTCCACTTGGAGTAACCCTTGCTTGCTGTGTTTTTTAAAAGGAGCCAAGATGAACAAGTCATGGTTCAGCAAAGACTTTGCTACCTACCCCAGTGCAATCCGGAGGACGGAAAAGGATGGCGTATTTTTGAATGTGCTTGATGCAAATCTAGCTGTGAAGTGTACAACTGGGGCACAAGTGCTGCCACTGAAGTGTGTGTGTGTGTGTGTGTGGCCCAATTTTTGGAAAAAAGGGAGAACTCCGCTTGGAGTCACCTTGCGGTGTTTTACATGATTTTAGAAGGGCGTGCCATGCCTATATCTGTGTCTCCTCCTCTTTTTCCTTGTTAGCTCTTTTGTTTTCTCATGAGTATATGTCTTTGTCACTTTCCCATGTGTTTGTGTTGTGTTGTGAGTTGTTTGTCACCTTTTGGACACCTTTGAGGGTGTTTTCTAGGTGTTTTTATGTGTTTGTGATTGCCTGCCATTGTTTCCTATGCGGTTCGAGTTCGGTTCGTCGAACGTTCGCCGAGCCAAACTCGAACGGGACACCCGTTCGACGAACCGAACTCGAGCCAAACCACGGCCGGTTCGCTCATCTCTACTAATGGATGCACCACTTCTGGAGCATCTCAGGGCTGCTATTTTTAGGCTGCGAAGAGCCAAATAGCTATGGCTCTTTACACACTGATAGTACCAGACACCTGCTATCTGTTAAACCTTGGGTGGTTATGAAAAATAGGAGGATACCCCACACTTTTTTTTATTATTAAAATAAATTACCGTTACCTCCATTTTTAGAAAACCAGATAACGGACATAAGACAACTGGGTGCTGACATTTCTAGGTTGGGAATGACCATGGTTATTTTGCCCTTTTGCCTAAAAATAGCAGCCCACAGTCGCACCAGAGGTGACACATCTACTAGTACTACTACTACTGTACTCAGCTCTTCCGTTGCCCTGGTGCAGTGGAAAATGGGGTAATATATGGGATTGTTGCCAGCTGTGAATTGCCAGCTAGCATCAAGCCTTGGTATTAGCCCTGGTATTTCTATTACTAATCCATTAGAAATAGAAAAAAAATGTATTTGAACAAACACCTTTGCAGTGACCTGGGGTGAGCTCATGAGGTCATCTCAGTTCACTGCAGTGATTCTCTCACAGCACAGTGTGTAAGCTTGCAGTGTCTGCTCTTCCTGCCAATGAGGAACAATTTGTAATTCATTGGCTGAGACAATGAGTCTTGGAATGTTATGATAACCCTTTTGGATTATGCCAGACCTTGGATTAGGGTTTTCGCAGGGAAATAAATAGGGTGTCTTTTGTTTTTATTTCTTTATTCATTTTCTCTTTTTATGTCTTTCAGATTCACTTTTGGAGAATGTTGTGCGACATTGCTATAAATTACTGGAGATTTTTTTTTAAATACATTTTTAATGAATTTAAGAATGAGGGTTATAGTCAGGAGGTGTTTGTTCAAAAAAAATATTATTTTTGTATTTCTACTGGATTAGTAGTGGTGGTGTCTGCTAGACTCACTGTCCCAGGTAATGCACAGCTGACCTCAACCCCATATATTACCCCATTTTCCACTGCCCCAGAGCAACTGGAAGAGCTGAGTACAGCAACAGATTTGGCATATCTAATAGATGCACCACCTCTGGGGCTACAGCGCGCTGCTGTTTAAGCTGGGAAGGGCTTTTCCCACCCTTAAAATATCAGCTTCAGTTGTCTGCTGTCCCTTGGCTGGTATTGAAAAAGGGGGGGCCTACGCCACTTTTTTTTATTTGTTCAAATAATTAAACAAAATCAGCATGGGATCTTCTCTATTTTTCAAAACCAGCCAATAGATAGCAGACAGTTGGTTATGAAAATTGGGGGGGGACACCACTTTATTTTTTTTCTAAAATTAGTCACTAATTCTGCTAAATACAGTAGCTGAACAAGCTATTTAGCTATGTCTTTATCTATTCTATCTATTCATTCCATCTATTCATTCCATCTACCTATCTATTTATCTGTGTGCTGTCCATATTTGACCCATGCTGCCGATAAAAAACAGACTTGTCTCCATGTGGAACACCTGGAAAGCAGGTGTTTCACGTGTACACACTGGCCGGGTGAAAATAAGGCAGTGCAAAGCTCTCAATTGACTTTAATTAGTATGCCTGGGAAGGTGTCTCCCGTACGTGTGAAAATGGACACCACAGGCATGAGAGACATGGAGGTATGAAGGAGGCCATAACCTTATACATGTGTCCCTGCTATGTACTGGGTAATGGCCATGTCTGACCGTGCACGGAACACAGTCTGATCATACCACAGCTCCTGGTCTGGGGAAGATGTCATAAAGTATACAAACATTGCAGCTTGGGATCGCAAATTATTCTCTCTATGAGGTAAATATTTTTTACAAACAGGGAGGGAAATGCTTTACCGGAAAGAAAAAAAATCAGATATGATCCCATGGTGTGCTATCTGTATACTTTATTTTGCTTCCACCCCGACACAGGAGCTGTGGTACAATCAGACCATGTACTGTACCTATACGGTCAGACACACCCATTACACAGTACACAGCAGGGACACATATGTGCCACCCCTGCAGCGGTTGAACTGCTCAGATCTGGGGATGGTGATTGCTCATGGCTCGAGGGTCTCCGGACCTAAGGGCTAGGGGCCACACTCAAATGAAAAAGGGAACTATTTACAGGGGACAGATATAGTTCGTGACACCACCCGTGGTGTACGGTAATTGGGAGTACCGCCGCTGCCGTTGGGAGAACCCGGGGTAATGGAGTGGGGCAGCAAGATGACGTTACTCTGCACGAGTAGGGGTAGGCCCCGGGACTCTGGATGGTGATGTGGGAGTGCAGTGCAGGGGTCAGTCGGGTAGCCACTCAGCAATGAAGCAGACGCTGACAACAGGGTAAACCAAGACTCTGTCTGCCGCTGTCTCCTGAGGGGAGCTCGTCCGGGTCCCATCCCCTGCAGCACTGCATGGTGGTCTGTAACCTGCCTCCTGGCACACAATTTAGATTGTCTGTTGTGGCCCGGTAGCTTGGAGCTTTTTGGGCCCCGCTCCCCACTGTGGCTAAGTGAAGGAGCCTGCACTCAGGAGCTCACGCTTAGGATTTCAGTGGGCCGCTTTCTAGGAAAGCCCTATCCCCCTCATTGCGCTAGTGCCCCTGATCTCTGAGCTTCATGGGAAAAGTCCATAAAGACCCTGTCCTTCACAGGTTAATTGCCAGGTCGCCTGAAGCTTCTCCCCGGCCTAGGCTCCGTGTACCCCGACGTGCCTTCGGTCCCGGACCGGTGATAGGATCAGGCTGCTGACCATCCTCCTTGACGGGTTCCAGGCACCTAGTCTCAATTGCCTGCGACCGGGGGTCTGACTCCTCTAGGTCCAAACCACCGCCTGCGACCTAGTCTGCTTCTCCCCTGGGAGCTACAACTCCCAGCTTCCTCAGAGCTACTCACAGCTCGAGGGTTCCTACTCGACTTCACCGACAGCTCCCACCTCCCTGCCTGACCCCTGGGTGGGCGGCCTGACAGAGATGGTGCAAAGTGTATCAAGGATTTGTGTATGCTGGTAAAGGCAGTACTGCAGGATAGAGACCCAGAACCATGGGGGTTTGAGCCCTGCATGGGGAGGGCAGATTGTGAAGAACCCTGTGATGACCCGAATAGTCCAGGGCATCACACATATATAAGATTATCCCCGAACAGGAACATTTTTTTTAAACACATCCATTTGTATAAATTATTATTATTCTAAGATCTATTAATTAAAATAAACTTTGCAATTAACTTTGTTCATGGAAAACCGTTTAAGTAAACATGTATGTGAGGCCTCCGACACACATCCGTGAAACACGTGTGTTTGGTCCGTTTCCGTATATACCGGAGACACGGACAAACGTGCACCAATGTTATGCTATGTTTGAGGTCACACGTGCCTTATTCCATACGGTCCGTGTGTCTGTGTCCGTGATACGTATGTGTATCCATTTTGCACAGAATCATGTCCGTTTTCTGCACGGAACACGCATGCACGGACCCAATGGAAGTCTATGGGTCTGTAAGCACATGTGCGTGACACGGATATATCTCCGTATGCTCCGTGTACGTTTTGTGCTTTTAGCGATGTCGGTCATTCTTCCTTTTTCTGTGTATGTCGGTCAATTTCCCTCAGTACATCGGTCGGTCTCTCTGTCTTGTCTGTCCCTCTTTCAGTCTGTCGGTCAGTCTCCCCCCCCTCTCATACTCACCGTTCCCCGATCACCGGTGCGAAGCTGCACAGCTGTTAAAAAAACTCCGGCGGCTTTTACTATTTTGAAAAAGCCGGCCGCTCATTAATTAATCTTGTATTCCCTGCTTTCCCCGCCCACCGGCGCCTATGATTGGTTGTAGTGAGACACGCCCCCACGCTGAGTGACAGCTGTCTCACTACAACCTATCACAGCCACTGGTGGGTGTGTCAATATCGAGCAGTAAAATAAATAATTTAAAAAAAACGACGTGCGGTCCCCCTCATTTTGATACCAGGCAGGGTAAAGTCAAACGGCTGAAGGCTGGTATTCTCAGGATGGGGAGCCCCACATTATGGGGAGCCCCCCAGCCTAAGAATAACAGCCAGCAGCTGCCCAGAATAGCCGCATCCATTAGATGCGACAGTTCTGGGACTCTACCCGGCTCTTCCCGATTTGCCCTGGTGCGTTGGCAATCGGGGTAATAAGGAGTTAATGGCAGCCCATAGCTGCCACTAAGTCCATTATTAATCATGTCAGGCATCTCCCCATGATACCTTCCATGATTAATCTGTAAGTTACAGTAAATAAACACATACACCCGAAGAAATCCTTTATTTGGAATAATAAACACTAACAAATACCGTTTGCCACTTTATTAAGCCCGAAAAAGCCATCCATGTTTGGCGTAATCAACAGAGGTCCTGCGTCGCTTCCAGCTCTTCTACATGAAGGTGACAAGAGTTGCAGAAGAACACCATCGCTCCTGTCAGCTCTACACAGCAACTGAGGTGAGAAGCAAGATCAGCGATGATGTCACTCAGGTTACTCGCGGCCACCGCTGGATCCTCCAACTGTGACTGCAAGTTGACCGAGTGACAGCAATGAAGTCACAGGTGAGTTGTGGTCACGGGTGGAGGATCCAGCTAGCCACGGGTAACCTGAGTGACGGCAGCACTAAGTGTGCTGCTCACTTCAGTGACTCAGGGGATTAGCAGTCACCGGTGAGTCCTTCACAGGTGACCGCTAATCAGTACGCGACACAGACAGAGCCGCGGTATGACAATGAAGTCGGGTGAAGTTCACCAGAGTTCATTCTCATCGCGTGTCGCTGTCAGCAGGTATGTATCAACGTCATTGTGCATCACACACGGAACATTTCACACGGACAACACACGGACAACACACGGACATTGCACTTACGTATCTCACGCACACACGGACATTCAACACGCACACACGGCTAGCATACGCAACTCACACGGATGCCACACGTACCATAAAAACGGACTTAAAAACGGAAAACGGACCCGAAAAACGGAACGTAACACACATGCTTGTTTTTCATGGATGTGTGTCGGAGGCCTGAAAAAAGGGTACCAGGGATATCAGTATTTTGCATCAGTGTGTCATCCTTGCATCTGTGGCACCCCTAGGGGTATTAGCCACAGCAAAACCATCATTAGTTACTCAACACAAGCAGTAGAGCAGACACCGCACTACCACATCTGGCCAGAAGGGGGAGCTCAAGAGACTCCCCTAGATATATTCTGATCTGAGGTAAAATTGACAGTTTAGTTTTTCAGTTGGAGCTGGGACGCTCAGAGGAGCAGTCACAGAGAAATTGCTCTGAGGTACTTAGGAGAGACTGACAATTTCCAGGCCCAAGCCATCGGTCTGAGGAGGAGGAGACATAGAAAAGGAACATTTTAGGAACCGGGTAGCCATTAATATCTACCCCTGAAAAGGCGCAAATACGGACACCGGATCCGTGGCTGCATTAGTTTCACACAATACAGCAACCAGGAGAAGTGAAGGCGATTCAAGCTTCACCAGGGTCAGACACAGCAACATCCAGTGAGTTCAGCGGTACTCCCAGAGGGGGTAAGCAAAGGAAAAGGACTCGAGTTGCCTGTTGAATTAGGACCCGAGAGGGACAGTTTGGGCCAGCAGCCAGTTCACTCACAGCAGCAGGGCCACACACAGACAGCGCAAAGAAGGAGGCCAAGGACCCGGCAGGGCAGAGTAACTTAGTCCTCCTGATACAGACTCCGGCGACTGGACTTGTTGTTATGCAGTTTTTGTTAAAGTAAACCGGTTAAACGTTGCCTGCGCCTCAGTCTCTCATTTGGACAGTTGCCACATATCCATGATTGGGACCATCGAAGCTGAGAAAACCTGTTGCTGATCAAGTAAGTGTCTGCGCCCCCAAAGTCTCCTCACAATACCATCATCTATAACCACCATTGACTTTTACCTCACCTGCCTGGGACCCACAGCCCTACCCGGAAAGGGCTTTCCACCTCAGCTGTCCCACATCATCATCTTCGGCCAGCTACTGGCAGCGGTGGCCATAAATAGCCACATTTATTCCGGGTGATGTCACGAAAAACTCTTAGAAACTGTTATTTATCCCTTGTAAATACCCCCCCATTGCACTGTGCATCGCCTGAGACCACAGCCCGGGTCGAGCCACCTGTGACATCCCCTCAAGAAATAGACCCCTGATCCGGTGCTGGGTACCCCGGTCTCCAGGGCGTCACAAATTGGCGTCACGAACAGGATCTACCGTGCGCAGCTAAACTGGGTATTGTGTGCCGTGATTTCCAGTAAAATTTGTCAAAAACTGTTTGAAAAACATCAAAAATTGACTTTATTAAAGAACATTTATTTTCCCCATTGAAAACCATTGAAATTGACTTTTTCCCATTGAAAGACATGGGGACAAAATGGCCGCCATCCTCTGAGGTAATCACCTTATAACTGCCTTTGTTATTTGAACTGCGCCACAGCCTGAGCTCTCACTAAAAAAAAAAAAAAACAAATCCTGCTGCACCACAGAACTATTGTGCGCCATCCCGACGGGAGCAGAGGACCGGAAGGGTCCAGATTAACTAAGGGGGCGCAACATGTCGCACCACGGAGATGCTGATGCACCAGGTGATGCGACCGCAGCAGAAGGACAAAATATGAATAGAGCGTCTGGCAGCCCAGCGGCGCAAGGAGCAGCGCCCATTATGCCATTTCTGATGCCTTATACTCCAGGTGCCCCGTGGCTACCACACTATGAAGGTAAGCCAAATACTCTTGATAACTTTAATGAGAAGCTGCAAGCCTACTTCAACATATACCCTGCCCTGACAGAGATTCAGCGTGTTGGTCATCATATGGGATAATTAGCTGGCAGTGCCCTGCGGGAAGTCACAGCCTGGCCAGTAGATGCAAAAGACACTGTTGAACATGTAATAGCCGGATTGAAAGCAGCTTTTGAAATCACTGCCGGCAGTAAGGCTAAAACAAGATTCTTTAATTGTAAGCAGAAATCCAATGAGAGCGTGAGAGACTTTGCTTTAAATCTACAGGAGGCTCTGAAAGCACTTACATTAGCAGAACCTGTGTTTACCACTGGAGCAGATAAGCTATTGAAAGATCAACTTATTGAAGGACTCTTAACCCCTTCTCACGGGGGCATTTAAGCATGCTGGCCTTTAAGGATCCCGAACTGACATTTGCTCAATTAAAGGAAAGTGCCATTCGTCTCCAGCAGGCAGAGGAGCCCCGGGATTTGGATTTGCCTCAAACTATTGCAGAGGCACCTCAGCAGCAGGGAGTGCCAGTGACCTCAGCCATGTCAGGGGCTATTGCTAAATCTCTGGAGCCTAACACCAATGAGGCTCTCCATCAAAAGCTTGCTGCCCTGACAGACACCGTGGCTTCAATGGCTAAAATCATTCAGGAGTTGCGTGGATCCCAGACTGCACCCAAGATCGAGTTGGCAACCAGCAAAGAGGACGTTCCATGGATGAGGCCCAGGAGATACTCAGCATGGAGAGGACGACCCAGCGACCGCTACCAGCCGGATGGACAGCCCATTTGCCGTTGTTGCAAGGAGCCAGGCCACTTTGCCTGGGAATGTGCTTTAAACAAGGATCCCCTGGGAAGGCGGGCCGCTTCGCAGGAATGAACTTTCAAGGTCCAACACCCTGGCATGACAAGTACGTAGGAGGGCGTCCCATTATCCCTATCGTGCTGGACGGTATTCTCCTCAACGCCCTGCTGGACACCGGTTCCCAGATATCATCGATTCCGCATATCCTTTATAAGAGGTACTGGGCTGATACAGACATTGATAAAGGACCATCTAACGTTGCATTGAGTATATGGGCTAGTAATGGGGAGATAGTACCGCAAGTAGGTTTTAGGGAAATGACTGTCAAAATTGGTAGAGTAGAATTACAGAAGCAAGGTATTATTGTTGTTGATGTTGACCGGCGAGATCGTGAACCAACTGTATTGATAGGAATGAATGTAATAGAAAATTGTTTTTCCGAGGTCCTTACTGTCTTACAGCAACTCGCCAAGACTGCCAGATGTGACCAGCAAAGAATTCTACAGAGAGAGATAAAAGCTTTGGTGTTAAAGCAACAGGTAGAAGTTGCAGGTGGAGAAATTGGCAGTGTGAGGGTAAGTGATCCAACCCATATTGTAATTCCGCCTAAAACCGAAATGTTGGTATGGTGCAGAGCCACAATAGGCATAAAAGGGCGAGATTATCAGGCTTTGGTAGAACCCGTGTACACTGATAGTAGGCCCACTATACTGACAGCCAGGGGAGTAGTCAAGGTACACAGGGGAAGGGTGCCAATACGTCTTTTAAATTGTGGAGAAGAAGAGGTCACTTTACCGAGGTATGCTACTATGGCAAAACTATATACCGTTGACAACAATGCCATCACAGCCATTGAGCCCTTGGATCCGTCATGCCAGGCGGATGACAATGGTTCACATGGAGAATTGTAGGATTATTTTCAACAGTTGTACGTAGGAACAGATTTAACACCTACCCATCAAAAACAAGGGGTGTACAGGCTAGTGAGAGAATATGAACAAGTTTTCAGTAAACACCCGCTAGATTTTGGGCAGATCAAAGGGGTAGAACACACAATACCCACCGGTAACCACCCACCAATAAAAGAGAGATATAAACCCGTACCGCCTGCTCACTACCAATGTGCAAAAGATATGCTGAGGGATAGGAAACAAGCCGGGGTAATAAGAGACAGCTGTAGCCCCTGAGCGGCCCCTCTAGTGATGGTTAAAAAGAAAGACGGAACCATGAGAATGTGCGTGGACTACCGGCAGATTAATCACATTACCCATAAAGACGCGTACCCCCTACTTAGAATAGAGGAATCATTAGCAGCATTAAGATCTGCTAACTATTTTTCCACCTTAGACTTAACAAGTGGGTATTGGCAGGTCCCTGTGGCGGAGAGAGACAAGGAAAAAACAGCATTCACGACACCGATGGGTCTCTGTGAATTTAATTGTATGCCGTTCGGACTCTGCAATGCACCCGGTACCTTCCAGCGACTGATGGAGTGCTGTCTAGGACATAAGAATTTTGAAACCGTCCTCCTGTACCTAGATGACGTAATAGTCTACTCCAAGACTTATGAGCAACACCTACAAGACTTGGCAGAAGTATTTGAAGCCTTGTCCAAATATGGCATGAAGATCAAGCCATCCAAATGTCACCTTCTTAAGCCAAAGGTACAGTACCTGGGACACATTGTAAGTTCAGAAGGAGTAGCACCGGATCCCAAGAAAGTAACCGTGATAAGGGATTGGCCAAGACCCAATTAGCCAATGGGTAAATTTCAATATTCAACAATTACAGCAATTAACAGATGGCAACTCTCTCAGTGCAAAAAAATTTTTTTTAAAATTTTAAAAATTAACCTTTAATATTTCCACTAAAATGGTCAAAGACCAAAGACAAACAACACTAATAGATAGGTTTTAACCCCTCCTGCCTCTTAGGGGATATATATAAACCAAAGTGAGTTTCAACATCAGTACTAGATTAGACCCATCTCACCAAATCATGGGTACCTTTAAAATCCACTAGTAATGATCATAATGAATTAGATTAATCTCACCAAATTAATATAGGTGCCGCTCATCACAGAAAATGGGGTCCAAGTTATTCCATAATGGAGCCCTTAGGAAATTGGATTTGTCTCACCAAATTTATAAAGGTGCCACTCTTCATGAGGATATTGGGGTCCAATTCATTCCAAACGGAACCCTTAAGAATGTTTTCTCCCGACGCGTTTCATTCAAAATTCACTCTTCAGGGGAGTCAGAAATCCATCTCAGGTCTCATTCAAATATGTACCTGTGGGCTGCACAATATGCCAGAATATACAAAATGACAAAAAAATACTAATAACGGCAAACCTGCAAGCCCCGTTTAAATTCATAAAAAGCACTCACCAGTCAGCCTAGACCCATCAAGGAGTCATAAATGCAGCGGACCCACTCTTAGTCCCAAGATACATGGACCAGATACCTAAATGGCACGCCGAAAAATACACAGTAACAACAAAATCAGCAATTCAGCGGTCCTCAAAGATCCCACAAACAGATGTAGGTAGACGGGGAACTTACCACGTGGCAGGAGCGGCCGTAACTCTCGCTCTCTCAGGGAGCCGCCGCATAATGCCAAGTTTTAAATGTTCCCCCTCATCCGGCCATGTGACGCTGTTTCCGCCCATTTAGTCACATGACAACGGCCGGATGCCGCGTCATGTTGTTTACAATAACTAAGGCAACCAAGTGCCGTCCCCTTACTGCCCGGTCACGTGAATACCACGTCACACAGGCTGAGTATGGGATTACATCAGTCTCAAAACAGAGACAGCACTTTCATTTAATTCATTAGGGCGAACAGCACAGTGTGGTCATTCTTCCAATAAACGGATGTGACCATCACACTAAACAGGAGGAGATTTCATAAAAAGTAGTTACAATAGCATACAGTATTATTATCATTAGATTGTTTGTAGCATGGAATGTTCACACCGCTGTAAAAGACGGTTCAACCAACGATTGCCACAAACAATTTTAAGGTGACTGCATATTGTATTACAAATTATAGCCATGTCACCAAATTATTAGGACACACCTCTTAAACAAACATCAGAAGTGTGTCACCCATATGTATGGCAGTGTCATTATCATCCAAAAATCAATATTAAAACTCAAAGAATCCCAATAAGGCAAAAGACATCTCCAAGAGAAACATTTTTATATATATATATTTGATCATTAAAGAGATCCCATATGTGATGACAATATATGGGGGACTAACCCAAAGAAACTGACTATGATCTAGAAAGATGAAGAAGATGAAAAGGAGGGTAAAGAAGGATTGGAAGAAAAGAGTGGAAGGAAAGGGACTGCCCTTGCCCTAAATAAGCTAGCTGTAAATTCTGACCCTACCTATCATGTGGGGGTCGGCGTGCCATTTAGGTATCTGGTCCATGTATCTTGGGACTAAGAGTGGGTCCGCTGCATTTATGACTCCTTGATGGGTCTAGGCTGACTGGTGAGTGCTTTTTATGAATTTAAACGGGGCTTGCAGGTTTGCCGTTATTAGTATTTTTTTGTCATTTTGTATATTCTGGCATATTGTGCAGCCCACAGGTACATATTTGAATGAGACCTGAGATGGATTTCTGACTCCCCTGAAGAGTGAATTTTGAATGAAACGCGTCGGGAGAAAACATTCTTAAGGGTTCCGTTTGGAATGAATTGGACCCCAATATCCTCATGAAGAGTGGCACCTTTATAAATTTGGTGAGACAAATCCAATTTCCTAAGGGCTCCATTATGGAATAACTTGGACCCCATTTTCTGTGATGAGCGGCACCTATATTAATTTGGTGAGATTAATCTAATTCATTATGATCATTACTAGTGGATTTTAAAGGTACCCATGATTTGGTGAGATGGGTCTAATCTAGTACTGATGTTGAAACTCACTTTGGTTTATATATATCCCCTAAGAGGCAGGAGGGGTTAAAACCTATCTATTAGTGTTGTTTGTCTTTGGTCTTTGACCATTTTAGTGGAAATATTAAAGGTTAATTTTTAAAATTTTAAAAAAATTTTTTTTGCACTGAGAGAGTTGCCATCTGTTAATTGCTGTAATTGTTGAATATTGAAATTTACCCATTGGCTAATTGCGTTCTAATTGATGAATATGGCTGGTTTTTTGAGCACAAGTTTTGATACGGGCTCTTGGGCTAATGAGGCGAGGGACGTATTTTCAGAGAAAACATTTATTCAAAAAAAGTACACCCCTACCTTGAATGGTGCTTTTCAAGAATTAACTAAGATTTATAAAAATAGGACATCCTCCTGGTGGGAGGTGCAGTCCCTAGAGGTTTACTTGCGTGATAGGATAGTACCGAGGCATTTGAGAATCTCCCTACAGCCTGGCTATCGTTATAGAAGTCAGGAATTAGCCGCTAAATGGGAGAAGGAAGCAACTGAGAGTTCCCTTCGACTCATGACGTTGCTCCTGGAGGAAGAAAAAAAGAACCTTGCAGACCTAGAAAAATCGCTTAAAGAGCAGATAGACATGACCAATACTTTCTCGAAAGAACCAGACTTTCAGGGGAAAGAAAAAACTCTGCAAAATACGATTGAAAAATATCAGTACCATCTGAAAGATAAAAAACACAAATTTTATAATAGAGATATGCAAGATTTCAGAGAGAATAAGATCTACAATTTTGTCCCCCCACGTTTTGTGAGACCTAGCGAAACTGAGTGCTCCACAACAGACACAGATGTGTCTGATTCTGAGGGGAGAAATATAGGAGCAAGAGGTAGGAAGAAGAAGAACTTTGGGAATGGTAGAGGCAGGTTTAACCAACCTTATCAGAGTAATCATTTTTTAGAACCAAGGGAACACTTCCTCAGGAATCGAATGAACAGGGGGGGCTTTCAAAATCCTCAGGATACCAACAAGTAGTGAACCTCTCAAGTAGGGCTCTGTCTATGACAGAGATGAGTGTATTAAGCAAGGGTCTCTCTTTTGTGCCCACAACGGATTATAATGATTTTGAAAGTGTCAAGGATCTCAATCTCTTCATCAGAAAACTAAAATGGAAGAAATTCTTCATTAGAGACAATAAGAAGATATGTATGGATATGGGGATCCCAGACGACATCCTTGAAGATGTCAGACTTCTATATAATCTGGATGTCATGGGGCCTGACCTAACTGGTCAAGGTCCCTTTACAGATCTCAGGTTGAAGAGCACGAAGATGCCACCAATTCAGAGTGACCTCAGTGCTATTGAAGTTTTTTGTAATCTTGTGTCTCATGAACTGGAGAATTTGAAACCCAAGTATAGGACGAAATTTAATCTGACTAGGGAGGAGATGGAGAGCCTTGACACTTTGGGGAGAGCTACAGATATTATTGTCAAGCAATCGGATAAGGGGGGGAATACTGTTGTGATGGATCGTGACAAATACTTGACTATGTGTTATAATATACTTGGAGACCAGAATGGTTATGCAAAATTGAGGTCTGATCCATCACGGCAGTATTCAAGGGAGCTAAAATCCATCCTCCTTGCCGCATTGGATAAAAATTTGATAAGTAAATCTGAATTTAATTTTCTCTTCCCTAAACATCCGACTATGGCAACTTTTTATAGTTTACCTAAGTTGCATAAGGGTGTTGATCCTTTGAAGGGCAGGCCCATAATTTCTGGTGTGAACAATCTAACACAGAATTTGGGGGTCTATTTGGATGACATCTTGAAACCATTTGTATTAGGTTTGGGTTCCTATATAGCAGATACGACTGATTTGTTGAAAAAACTGGAGGGACTTTCTTTTGATGAAGAGACAATTTTGGTTGGAATTGATGTTGAATCCTTATATTCATCCATACGCCATGATCTGGGTTTGACAGCAACAAAATATTTTTTGAAAGGCAGGGGGATACAGTGTGAGGAACACACTAACTTTGTCTTGGATATCCTCAATTTCTGCTTGACACACAATATCTTCTCTTTTGATGGCCACACCTTCCACCAGCTCAGGGGTACGGCGATGGGGAGTCCATGTGCCCCGTCGTACGCTAACCTGCTTCTGGGCTGGTGGGAGGAAACGGTCGTCTTCAGAGAGGATCGTGAATCTGCCAATGAGAACATCGGAATCTGGTACAGATTCATAGATGATATTTTTTTAGTGTGGAAAGGCAGTGAAAATGAATTGGAGTTGTTCATGAACGATCTGAACACGAATAACCTGGGTCTGTTTTTTACATTTGAAATGGACAGGTCTAAACTATCCTTTCTGGATCTATTGATTGAAAAAGACGAGAGGGGTAATCTGATAACAAGTACCTACCGGAAGCCCACCTCAACAAATTCACTCTTGAGGTGGGAGAGTAGTCACCCACTCAGTCTAAAAAAAGGCATCCCAAAGGGACAGTTCGCAAGAATTCGGAGGAACTGTTCTAATGAGAGGCACTTTATGGATCAGTCAGGCGATCTGGAAAGGAGATTTTTAGAAAGAGGATATCCAATGAAAGTAATAAAAGAGGCGGCTGCTGACATCAGGAAGGTCAGAAGAACAGACCTTCTTTATCCCCCTAAGAACATGGCAAAGGATGATGGAAAGGATACGATTAGATTCATAACGACTTTTGATAACGGGGCGTATGAGGTGAGGAAAATCCTTGAGAAATATTGGCCCATTTTGAAGATGGATGGCGATGTTGGGAGTTTGCTTACTGATAGGCCTTCCATTACATATAAACGAGCAAGGTCACTTAAAGATCGACTAGTCCATAGTCATCTCAATCCGAAAAATCCTTTCGTCAGCTTTCCAACCCTGAAGGGCTGCTACAAATGTAGCGGTTGTATAGCCTGCAATTCGATTTTTGTTGGCAAAAGGTTTACAAGTCAGGTGACGAAGAAGGAATATGATATTCGATCCTTCATCAACTGTAAGACACAGGGGGTAATTTATAAGGCGACCTGTGTCTGTGGAATGGAATATGTGGGTAAGACCCGCAGGGAGTTCAGACGGCGGATAGGTGAACACCTCAGGGATATCAGACTGAACAACGATACACCACTGGCAAGACATATAAATCGCATGCATAATGGGGACCTCACTGTTATTGTATTTCAGGGTATTGATCACGTTAAGCCACTACCTAGAGGAGGAAATTGGGACAGGAGGTTGTTGCAACAAGAGTCCAGATGGATTTATTGGTTAAAGACTCTACACCCTAATGGATTAAATGAGGAAATTTCCTTTGCACCCTTTATCTAGTGGTGGTGCAGGGTCAGTGGTAGAGAGGAGGGACACACGTCGGCCGAGTGGGGGCGCCCACACACCGTTCTATCTTAGGGCGCCAACCCCCACATGATAGGTAGGGTCAGAATTTACAGCTAGCTTATTTAGGGCAAGGGCAGTCCCTTTCCTTCCACTCTTTTCTTCCAATCCTTCTTTACCCTCCTTTTCATCTTCTTCATCTTTCTAGATCATAGTCAGTTTCTTTGGGTTAGTCCCCCATATATTGTCATCACATATGGGATCTCTTTAATGATCAAATATATATATATAAAAATGTTTCTCTTGGAGATGTCTTTTGCCTTATTGGGATTCTTTGAGTTTTAATATTGATTTTTGGATGATAATGACACTGCCATACATATGGGTGACACACTTCTGATGTTTGTTTAAGAGGTGTGTCCTAATAATTTGGTGACATGGCTATAATTTGTAATACAATATGCAGTCACCTTAAAATTGTTTGTGGCAATCGTTGGTTGAACCATCTTTTACAGCGGTGTGAACATTCCATGCTACAAACAATCTAATGATAATAATACTGTATGCTATTGTAACTACTTTTTATGAAATCTCCTCCTGTTTAGTGTGATGGTCACATCCGTTTATTGGAAGAATGACCACACTGTGCTGTTCGCCCTAATGAATTAAATGAAAGTGCTGTCTCTGTTTTGAGACTGATGTAATCCCATACTCAGCCTGTGTGACGTGGTATTCACGTGACCGGGCAGTAAGGGGACGGCACTTGGTTGCCTTAGTTATTGTAAACAACATGACGCGGCATCCGGCCGTTGTCATGTGACTAAATGGGCGGAAACAGCGTTACATGGCCGGATGAGGGGGAACATTTAAAACTTGGCATTATGCGGCGGCTCCCTGAGAGAGCGAGAGTTACGGCCGCTCCTGCCACGTGGTAAGTTCCCCGTCTACCTACATCTGTTTGTGGGATCTTTGAGGACCGCTGAATTGCTGATTTTGTTGTTACTGTGTATTTTTCGGCGTGCCATTTAGGTATCTGGTCCATGTATCTTGGGACTAAGAGTGGGTCCGCTGCATTTATGACTCCTTGATGGGTCTAGGCTGACTGGTGAGTGCTTTTTATGAATTTAAACGGGGCTTGCAGGTTTGCCGTTATTAGTATTTTTTTGTCATTTTGTATATTCTGGCATATTGTGCAGCCCACAGGTACATATTTGAATGAGACCTGAGATGGATTTCTGACTCCCCTGAAGAGTGAATTTTGAATGAAACGCGTCGGGAGAAAACATTCTTAAGGGTTCCGTTTGGAATGAATTGGACCCCAATATCCTCATGAAGAGTGGCACCTTTATAAATTTGGTGAGACAAATCCAATTTCCTAAGGGCTCCATTATGGAATAACTTGGACCCCATTTTCTGTGATGAGCGGCACCTATATTAATTTGGTGAGATTAATCTAATTCATTATGATCATTACTAGTGGATTTTAAAGGTACCCATGATTTGGTGAGATGGGTCTAATCTAGTACTGATGTTGAAACTCACTTTGGTTTATATATATCCCCTAAGAGGCAGGAGGGGTTAAAACCTATCTATTAGTGTTGTTTGTCTTTGGTCTTTGACCATTTTAGTGGAAATATTAAAGGTTAATTTTTAAAATTTTAAAAAAATTTTTTTTGCACTGAGAGATTGGCCAAGACCCACCAGCGTGAAAGAGGTCAGGCAATTCCTGGGACTGGTGGGCTACTATCGCAGATTCATAAAAGGGTTTACAAAGTTAGCAGCACCCATACAAGACATCCTGGTAGGGCAGTCAAAGAAGCCCTCAGCCCAAAATCCTCCTTTCCAGTGCAGTGACGAGAGGGAAGAATCCTTTGAAAAGCTAAAGAAGGCAATGACAGGAGAAGAGGTTCTAGCATACCCAAATTACCATCAACCCTTCATCCTCTACACAGATGCCAGTAATGTGGGACTAGGAGCAGTACTGTCACAAAAGCAGGGAGGCAAGGAGAAAGTCATCGCCTTTGCAAGCAGAAAGCTCCGGCCTACTGAAAGAAATCCGGAAAATTACAGCTCCTTCAAGTTAGAACTATTGGCAGTAGTCTGGGCTGTAACCGAGCGTTTCAAACACTATCTGGCAGCTGCAGAATTCACCATCTATACTGATAACAACCCGTTGACCCACATGGATACAGCAAAATTAGGTGCGCTGGAACAACGATGGATAGCCCGGCTGTCTAATTACAACTTTGTGATCAAGTATAGATCAGGCCGCAAGAATGGAAATGCAGATGCCTTATCCCGGATGCCACACTTGGAAAATGTGAAAGAGGAACCGGAGGAGCTTGAAGAAATTAAACTACCGGCCTTACATAGTCCCAAGATAGGACAGTATCAGTCAGGTGCCTATCAGAAACAACAACAAGCGACTCTTAACCCATTAGCACACCACAGATGGGCTGACACGCAAGACAGCAATCCGGCTGTGAAGTTGGTAAAGGAACTGCTGACGGAACAAGGTGCATTTCCCAACCAGAATGCCCCAGAAGAGACGCATCAACTCTGGAAAGAGAGAGGCAGAATGTTCTTGTATCAAGGGAAGCTCTGCAGAAGGTACACTAATCCAAAGACACATGAATTAGTCTGGCAAATAATAGTGCCTAAACAGGATGTAAAGATGGTCCTGGAAGCTTACCACAATGGTGCCGGTCATTTTGGATGGAAGAAACTAGAAATACTCTTGAGAGAAAGATTCTACTGGGTTGGTATGAGAAGATCAATTGAAGAATGGTGCAGAAACTGTGGCCCGTGCAACCTCAGAAGGAAAGATCAACGAAACCAAAGAGCACCACTCCAGCCCATAGTCACCAAGCAACCACTTGAGATTGTCGCCATAGACCATGTGAAGTTGACACCAAGCCGGTCTGGCTATGTCTATGCCTTAACCATCGTGGACCATTACTCACGCTTCTTAGTGGTGGTACCCGTGAAAGATCTCACAGCAAAAACAGCAGCTAAGGCGTTTCAAACATACTTTTGCAGACCCCATGGATACCCTGAGCAAGTACTTGCAGACCAAGGTACAGCCTTTGAATCAGATATCTTCAGAGAGTTCTGCAATATGTATGGTTGCAAGAAGATCCGGACAACAGCATATCATCCTCAAACAAATGGCTTATGCGAAAAGATGAACCATATTGTAATTGACTTATTGAAGACCTTGCCGGAGTCAGAAAGAAATCAATGGCCAGACAAATTGCCCGACTTGGTAGACCTATATAACAATGTCCCAGTAAGCTCTACAAATTGCACCCCAGCTTACCTTATGCGTGCAAGACCCGGTAAGCTACCAATTGATCTAGAAATGGGAATTCTGAAACCGGCTGCAGAAGTGCAAGATTCCAATTGGGATACCCTACGTCAACAGCAGTATCGCCAAGTACAAGAGTGTGTGGAAAGAAGTCTCCAGCAAGCTAGAGAAAGACAAGAACGAACTTATAATCAGCATGCTCTAGCAACCCCGTTAAAACCTGGTGACCAAGTACTAAAGAGAAATCGTCGCACCAATAAACTGGATAATCAGTGGGAAACCATCCCGTACACAGTTTTACCAGCAACAGTGAACAATCCTAAAATGTGCCTTATCAGCAAAAACGGAGGGCCAACATCAGTACTAGTGTCAAGAGACAATCTGAAACTATGTCCTGAAACCTTGAAAGAGCCAGAAGTTATCCAATTGGAACCTGAAGTATTCCAACACGTACAGGTTCAACCAGTTAAGGAAGAGGAAGAAAAAATTCATACAGTCTTAGGAGACTTTCCTAAAACCTGGCCCACGTACCATGGTGCAGTGGTAGTACCAATGATGGCCTATTACCAAGTACCAGAACTAACACCAGAGTCCATACAACCAGAAGCCCCAAAACAAACAGAATCAGAAGTTGACCCTGTACCACAAGAAGTCCCAAGACAGGAAGAACAGATTCCTAGTTATAGTGATCCCGGTCACGGTGGACTTGCCAACCCCACAAATGTGGAATCACCCTTAGCAGAACCAGAAGCACCCGGTAGGTACACATCCACTCATACCATCACGCTAAGTACACCTAGTACACTAGCCTTACGTAGGTCCCAGCGCAGTACTCAAGGTCAACTACCGGCAAAATATGCAGATTATCAAATGTGAATAAGTCGAAATGTGAATTGTGTATATGTTATGCAGTACATTTAACAGAATTTAGAAAAATGTAGTTCAGTCATTAGTTCTTAGTTTGCAATGTTTAAGCCCAGTACCTACAGAGACTTTCCTGTTACATCTCGTGGCTCTCCTGAGGCAAGGACTGAGGCAGTCTCCCATTCCTTGCCTGCCACGAGCACTCCTGCTCAGCAGCGCCGAAGGTCTGCCAGACTGCGCAGTGTGCAGGAGATACCTTCTCAGAGAGGCAGCAGAAGGGTGACACCTAGTGGTTCTCCTGTTACAAGGAGTGAAGCGGTCTCCCATTCCTGGCCTGCCGCAGACTCTCCTGCTCAGCGGCCCCGAAGGTCTGCGAGGCTGCGCAATGTGCAGAGGTTTACTGCTCAGGGAAGCAGTGAGATTCCCGTTATCTCTGCACATTGTGAGACCGAGGATCCCGCCTCTATTTCCCAGAGGCAGGAGGGTGAGCATGTGCAATGCGTGGTGGGTCCTGATTCGCTCACTGACGTCACACGGCTTGATGACAAGGCTGGTGACGTGGTGAATCCTGACTGGCCAGGCTGGGACGTCGTGGACCCTGATTGGGTCAAGTCCGTCATCTCCGCCTCGCGCCCGCCCTCGGGTGGAGCTGCACCTCCTTAAAAGCTCCCCCTGCCATCATGGCGGCGCGCGACCATCCTTCTATGTTTGGATGTCTGGATACTTTGTTGATGCACTGGTCCTGAAGAAGAGGTGTATCCTCGAAACGCGTAGACCGATGGAATAAAAGAATACGTTTATAACATCAACATGCTACATCTTCATTTTGGCTGATGCGCGGCATTAACCCCCTCTTCACTTTGATTTGGATGCACATCCTTGTGGGGCTGCAGCAGACGCCTTCATCCTATGCTCTATAAGTGGTTGTGACTATCTCACAACCTTTTCAGGTGAGTGTATTTTTCCTGATCTACCTCACTGATCTGTTGGTATTACACTATCAGCGCTCCTTATTTTTCAGTTTATATGTTTGGATGTCTGGCAGCGTGCTGCCACGCCACTGCTCAGGCATTACTGTCTCTTGTGGGCTTGGCCCTTGCTGCTCCGGCAGTACCTCATTTGCAGGCCGTGTTCCTGCCTTGCTGCTCCGGCAGTATCCCCTTCAACAGGCCGTGTTCCTGTCCCAGGTGAGCTCCTCGAGTCTCCACCGGACTCACCTGGTTATTGAAAGCACACGTGCGTGGGCACCTCTGTGCTACCCTCGTGCCATATTCTCATGACTTCCACTGGCACACGTGCGTGGGCACCTCTGTGCTTCCCCGTGCAACAGGTACACCGAGCCGTGAGATCCGTGCCATACAACCCTCACGGGTTAGGGCAGATCGGTGTACGTAGATCGTCTGTGACATTCCAGACGATCGCTAGCAGCAACCCGCTCACTCTTCACCCACCATAGCGGCGGTCCCTTACACCGCACAGTGGACCTTGACCGGCGGAAGCTGTCCATTTCCCATCTTGGCACGCTTCCCCGGGTCCCCCTCGTAACACTTTCCTGTATGAACTACTTGCATATTCTTGAACTTTTCTTCATTATTAACTATGAACCATGCCACAGGACTGGTTGTGGTAAAACTACTTGTAAATAGTTACCAGCCCGGAGGCGATAGACTAAAACTCCAGAAAGACTGCTTTTTGCTTTTTAATCTTTTTCAACTTTCTTTTAGACTCCAGGACGCTAATTGCAGTGCCTTTTCTAGCGGATAGTTAGTTATTTCAATATCTTCAAGAATAGAACTGAATTAATGGACGCTGTTTGAAGTGACTTTTTACAGAACTCTATTTTTGCACTTTGAGTGGTTTTTGTAATTTTTTATTTTTACGACTCTGTAAATATTAATTGTTATATCATTTGTTTATTGTATCACAGTCCCGGAGTACTGTTATTCACTAAGGGGGAATGTGGCACCCCTAGGGGTATTAGCCACAGCAAAACCATCATTAGTTACTCAACACAAGCAGTAGAGCAGACACCGCACTACCACCTCTGGCCAAAAGGGGGAGCTCAAGAGACTCCCCTAGATATATTCTGATCTGAAGTAAAATTGACAGTTTAGTTTTTCAGTTGGAGCTGGGACGCTCAGAGGAGCAGTCACAGAGAAATTGCTCTGAGGTACTTAGGGGAGACTGACAATTTCCAGGCCCAAGCCATCGGTCTGAGGAGGAGGAGACATAGAAAAGGAACATTTTAGGAACCGGATAGCCATTAATATCTACCCCTGAAAAGGCGCAAATACGGACACCGGATCCGTGGCTGCATTAGTTTCACACAATACAGCAACCAGGAGAAGTGAAGGCGATTCAAGCTTCACCAGGGTCAGACACAGCAACATCCAATGAGTTCAGCGGTACTCCCAGAGGGGGTAAGCAAAGGAAAAGGACTCGAGTTGCCTGTTGAATTAGGACCCGAGAGGGACAGTTTGGGCCAGCAGCCAGTTCACTCACAGCAGCAGGGCCACACACAGACAGCGCAAAGAAGGAGGCCAAGGACCCGGCAGGGCAGAGTAACTTAGTCCTCCTGATACAGACTCCGGCAACTGGACTTGTTGTTATGCAGTTTTTGTTAAAGTAAACCGGTTAAACGTTGCCTGCGCCTCAGTCTCTCATTTGGACAGTTGCCACATATCCAGGATTGGGACCATCGAAGCTGAGAAAACCTGTTGCTGATCAAGTAAGTGTCTGCGCCCCCAAAGTCTCCTCACAATACCATCATCTATAACCACCATTGACTTTTACCTCACCTGCCTGGGACCCACAGCCCTACCCGGAAAGGGCTTTCCACCTCAGCTGTCCCACATCATCCTCGGCCAGCTACTGGCAGCGGTGGCCATAAATAGCCACATTTATTCCGGGTGGCGTCACGAAAAACTCTTAGAAACTGTTATTTATCCCTTGTAAATACCCCCCCATTGCACTGTGCATCGCCTGAGACCACAGCCCGGGTCGAGCCACCTGTGACATCCCCTCAAGAAATAGACCCCCGATCCGGTGCTGGGTACCCCGGTCTCCAGGGCATCACACATCCATTTACACCATTAGTGTGTCATCAGTGTTTTTACGAATGACAAAAAATACTAAACATACAGCACATGGATGGAACACGGATATATTCTGTGTGCTGCACGCATTTTTCATGGACCCATAGACTTGCAATGGCCCTTGTCACACATGCTGCTAGAAAAATAGGATATGTCTCCATGTTTTTTGCAATGTCACATGGTCTGTGAAAAAACACGGACATGTGAATAACACCATAGACTATAATGGGTAGACGTGGTATCCGTGAAAGAAAATGGATACATCACGGATGTGCAACACAAACATGTGAAGGAGCCCTTAAATGTAATTGTTATTGGCCATACCATCTAGGCAAGTATAGAGTAAGGGGCTTCCTCTTTCTCTCAAATGGCCATCCAGTAATGGAATTACAGAGCGATATTTTGTTGTCACGGCAGAAAGCCAGGAGTCTAATGAAGACCCTTGTATCTGTCATGGTTGCCTAATAGGGCTTAATAGAAGAACACTGACAGGACAATACACTGCAATGTAGAAATCTTGTGATGAAGCAATTGTATGTAAAGAAAATATGAACAAAAGCAAATATTTCATTTTAATACCATTATGGATGTACTGACCTGTCAGAAGGTGCATTTGCTGTTACGTTCCCCCCTGAACACACCAATCACATTATTGCCATGTAAAGTGTAATGAGTAGTATGTCTTGTGTATTGTGAAGAAAATGTAATGTGAATTGTGATGTAATGTATAATCTATACCAATACTTACTCTACAGTATATACAGAACTCCTGTGTATAATGTGACTGGTAATCCCAGTATTACTGCTGTGACTGAGCTCTATCACTATCATGGGGATGAACAAACCAGGAAAGATGTATAGGCATAATATCTCACAAGGTTCCTCACCGTGTATAGGATAAGTCTTTAAGTAATACATAAGGATTCAAACCTGGAAATCACTGACCTCGGACAGATATCATAAAGAGGAAAAAACAAGGAATCAAAAAAATAAAATCTTCCTGTTTATTGAAACATCTTTAAACATCTATGATGGTTGACCCACCAAACTCTTGGTGGCACTATGCACCCTTGGTATCATGGGATAAAGTTAAAAAACAAGGCAAACAATCATGTTCAATCCATCAAATTAATCACATCTTTACACACACTGACAGCACTTATAATTACATACAAAGTACACGCTGAAAAAAAAATTCCATCGGATGGTTCCTTAGCATACATCTATCCTCAATAGTAAATAGTAATGAGTAGAGATGAGCGAACCGGTCGCGGTTCGGCTCGAGTTCGGTTCGCCGAACGGAGGTCTCGTTCGAGTTCGGTTCGTCGAACGTTCGACGAACCGAACTCGAACCGCATAGGAAACAATGGGAGGCAATCACAAACACATAAGAACACCTAGAAAACACCCTCAAAAGGTGTCCAAAAGGTGACAAACAACTCACAACACAACACAAACACATGGGAAAGTTACAAGGACATATACTCATGCGAAAACAAAAGAGCTGGACAAGGAAAAAGAGGATGAGACACAGATATAGGCAAGGCACACCCTTCTAAAATCATGTAAAACACCGCAAGGTGACTCCAAGCGGAGTTCTCCCTTTTTTCCAAAAATTGGGCCACACACACACCCACCCCTTCAGTGGCAGCACTTGTGCCCCAGTTGTACACTTCACAGGTAGATTTCCAATAAGCACATTCAAAAATACGCCATGCTTAACCGTCCCCAGGATGACCCCGGGGTAGGTAGCAAAGTCTTTCCTGATCCCAGCTCTGTGCATCTTGGATCATTTTTAAAAACAATGTAAACAAGGGTTACTCCAAGCGGAGTCTCCCTTTTTTCCAAAAATTGGGCCACACAGACACTAACCCCTTCAGTGGCAGCACTTGTGCCCTAGTTGTACACTTCACAGGTAGATTTCCATCAAGCACATTCAAAATACACAAGCATTTACTCTCCCCAGGATGACACAGGGGTAGTAAATTCCTTGTGGATCCATGACTTGTTCATTTTGATGAACGTTAGTCTGTCCACTGTGTCACTGGACAGACGCGTGCGCTTATCTGTCAGCACACACCCAGCAGCACTGAAGACACGTTCAGAGATAACGCTGGCAGCTGGACACGACAAAATCTCCAAGGCGTAAGTGGAGAGCTCTGGCCATTTTTCAGGATTTGAAGCCCAAAATGAGCAAGGCTCCATTTGCAAAGTCATGGCATCTATGTTCATTTGAAGATACTCCTGTATCATCCTCTCCAGCCGTTGACTATGTGTCAGACTTGTTGTCTCTGGTGGCCTTGCAAAGGAGGGTCTAAAAAAAATTCTGAAAAGATTCAATAAAATTGCTGTTACCAGCACCAGATACGGTGCTACTGGTACGAGTAGACTGTTGAAGATGACGAGACCGTCCCATGTTTGTCAAGTTACAGCTGGGAGATTCACTCCCTGCACCTGCACAGTTGTTTGGTGGAAAAGCCGAGCTAAGATCGAGTAACAGCTTCTGATGATACTCCTGCATACGTGCGTCCCTTTCTATGGCTGGAATTATGTCACAAAATTTGGACTTGTACCGGTAATCTAATAGTGTGGCAAGCCAGTAGTCATCATCACTTCTAATTTTGACAATACGAGGGTCATGTTGGAGGTAGTGCAGCAATAAGGCACTCATGTGTCTTGCGCAGCCATGCGGACGTATTGCACCAAGGCTCGGCGGTGCTGCCACAGTCGCTGTAACATGTGGAGAGTTGAATTCCAGCGTGTCGCCACATCGCATTTCAGGCGATGAACCGGCAGGCCGAAAGACTTCTGGAGCGATGCAAGTCGCTCAGTTGCGGCGGTTGAACGGCGGAAGTGAGCAGACAGTTTTCGTGCCCTGGTCAGAAGGCCATCTAGGCTGGGATAGTGTGTTAAAAATTGCTGGACAACAAGGTTCAACACGTGAGCCATACAAGGCACGTGTGTCACCTTGCCCAGGCGAAGAGCCGCACCCAGGTTTGCAGCATTGTCGCACACGGCCTTACCAGGCTGCAGGTTGAGTGGAGACAACCATTTATTAAACTCAGTCTCCAGAGCTGCCCACAACTCAGCCGCTGTGTGACTCCTATTTCCAAGACATGTCAAGCTAAAGACCGCCTGATGCCGTGGCGCTCTGCTGCCAGCATAGTAATGAGGGGTGCATGATTCCTTCTGCGCAGTAAGAACGCTGGTGGCCTGACTAGGCAGGCTTGGGGCGGAGGTGGAGGACCCAGATGAGGTGGAGGAGGCAGAAGCAGTGGCGGAACTTGGACAGACAGAGGATTGACACACAAGTCGTGGGGACAGCAAGACTTGTGCAGCAGACCCTTCACCATCTATCACCATAGTTACCCAGTGCCCAGTCAGCGACATGTAACGTCCCTGTCCATGCTTACTGGTCCAAATATCGGTGGTGAAATGCACCCGTTCACACACAGAGTTTCTCAAGGAAGCGGTGATGTTGTGTGCGACATGCTGATGTAGCGCGGGCACACCTTTCTTAGAGAAGTAGTGGCGACTGGGCATCTGGTACTGGGGCACAGCGACAGGCATAAGGTCTCTAAAATCCTGTGTGTCCACCAGGCGGAAAGGCAGCATTTTGGTAGCCAAGAGCTTACAGAGGGATAAAGTCAACCTCTTAGCTTTGTCATGGGTCGCAGGAAATGGCCTTTTATTTGTCCACATCTGAGGGACAGAGATCTGGCTGCTGTGTGTAGACGGTGTTGAGTAGGGTGTCCCTGGAAAAATGCAGGTTTGTGGGGAAAGTGCAGGCGGAGACATGATGTCGCCTTTATCCAACGTTGGTGCTATCGATGTCTGAGAGAGCTGTACACACGCACTTGTTTCCCCTTCCAAACCAACTGACGACCTACCAAGCAAACTGCCTGTTGCGGTTACAGTGGTGGAAGTTGTGCATGGAAAACCAGGTGTGACAGCTGTCCCCACAGTCCTAGAAGATGAAGAGCGCGCGGATGCACTGGAAGGGGCAGCCGGTGGATCGTTCGCTCCGCTAGGCCACATTGCACGGTGAGATTCCCACTGGGACATATGATATTTATTCATGTGACGATTCATGGAAGAAGTTGTCAAACTGCTTAGGTTTTGACCTCTACTAACAGAATCATGACAAATTTTACAGATCACATAATTTGGGTGATCTTTTGCTATGTAAAAAAAGGACCAGGCTAGGCAAGGCTTAGAGGGCATGCGACCTGCTGATCCACCCCGACTAGTGCTCAGAGGCACAGTGGTGGCTGAGGATGCAGTTGTAAATGTGCTACCAGTACTCTGACTCTGTCCAGGAAGGCACAAGGTAACTTCGTCGTCAGTTGCATCTTCCTCCACCGTCTCTGTTGACCTCCTCGAGGGCCTGACTGTGGGTTGACAGTAGGTGGGATCTAGAACTTCCTCATCAATTGTTGTGTTTGCACTCCCCTCACCCTCAGACTGAGCCTCTTTTTGCCCTGACCGAATATTTAAGTTGTCATCCCAATCTGGTATCTGCGTCTCATCGTCATCAATATGTTCCTCATTGTCTATAACAACAGGTGTTACAGTTTGTGAAAAAGGGTCAACATTATGCTCAGAAACTTGGTCCTCACGGCCTGAATCAGAGTCACAAAGGTTCTGGGCATCACTGCAGACCATTTCCTGGTCTGTACTCACTGTATCTTGGGAGCAGACCTCTGATTTCCAGGCTATAGTGTGACTGAACAGCTCTGCAGACTCAGCCATCTCAGTTCCACCATACTGTGCAGGGCGGATGGAGACTTCAGAGCTGGGAGAAAGCAAG
This sequence comes from Anomaloglossus baeobatrachus, assembly GCF_048569485.1. Taxonomy (NCBI): domain Eukaryota; kingdom Metazoa; phylum Chordata; class Amphibia; order Anura; family Aromobatidae; genus Anomaloglossus; species Anomaloglossus baeobatrachus. The sequence goes on along the minus strand of NC_134357.1, from coordinate 312,543,628 downwards.
TTTGATTGGGATGACAACTCAGAGGACTGGTGTTTTTTGGATGCGGTAGTTGAGGTGGTGGAGAGGGCACTTGTTGGACCACTTGAGATCCATTCAAGCATTTTCCTTTTTTGGCCATCATCTACCTTTGTTCCAGTTGTTCGTGTCCGTAAAAAAGGAGCACATCGGATTGTCCACGGTAAATAGTAGACATCTTACTTTTGCTGGAAGATGGTCTATCTTCAGCAGTTGTTAATGGAGCTTTGCCACCTTCCCCACGGACAAACCCTTTTTTTCCTTTTCCACCACACCTCTTCCCCTTTCCACCACCATCTGTCATTTTGCCACTGATTTTGATTGCGACAAGATTGTGCACTTAAAATGTGGTAGTAAAAATTGAGAGGTGGTGTAGATTGCAGCGGTGGTCTATCTTTATTAACAGCAGAATAAACAACAATAATTATCCCTGACAATGCAACTATGGCCCTTAAACTGGCAGCATAGTTTGCTAGTATAATGGCTTAGTAACAATGAGTTTGAGTGTGCAATGCAGAGGTGATGCACATAGATTTGCACCAGTGGGACACTAATGGAAGTCCAACAGCCACTTTTAGGATGCCACTAAGTTTACTCAGTGTTTGCTAGTATAATGGCTTAGTAACAATGAGCTTGAGTGTGCAAAGGGCAGGAGGGTACAGTGGCAGGGTTGTGGGTCTGGGTAGAGGAAAGGAAGCCTCCCTTTCTATCCCTCCTAATGGGGAAATGCAGCGAGGAAATCCCTGACCTTAGCTACACAGACACTGTCATCTTGTTTAGCTGAAAAAATCTGTTTTCACGGACCTGACTGTCACCTATGGCTCTGACCCTGCCAGTATTAGCCCTTAAAAAGACTAATAGAAACTTCTATCCCTATTCTGTATAGCGCTGTGTATAGAGCGTACACAGCAGTATCAGAGACAGGAGCTACGCCAGCGGTGACTGACACCCAGACGCAGAAGGCAGATAATGGCGTGCTGGAGGAAAATGTCCGTTTTTATAATGCATGGACATGTGACATGGACATCCTATCACACATGCTGTTGCTTCTCTGGCTAAAAGTCCACTTAGCTGTGTGTGTGTCTGGGATTGGCCGACATACTGGCCCGCCCCACTACACGCGCGCACTTAGGGAAGGAAGACAAGGAAAAAAAAAAAAATGGCGATCGCCATTATCCAAACAGCAGTGATCTGAATGCGCTGTTCCCGCACACTATATACTGAAATTTCATAATAGTTTGAGTCACAGAGTGACTTACACTATTACAGCGGAAAGCCAGCTAGTAATTAGCGTGTCTTTTTGCTGCTAGAACCGTTCTCAAACGTATCTAGAACGATCGAGCTTTAGCAAAAAGCTCGAGTTCTAGTTCGATCTAGAACAGCCCCCAAAATCACTCGAGCCGCGAACTGGAGAACCTCAAACCGCGAACCGCGCTCAACTCTAGTATTGAGTATTATTCCTGTAGTTCATTCCTTTTGGATGTGTACCGCCCCGCGGGCTCGGCTGCAACTGCCGAGCCACTCGGATCCGTGTTCGTACGGTGGGTGGTGGTTCAAGCCTCTCACGGACCCGGGGGTCACGTCGCTCTGCAAGGGAGTTGGCGCTACATGCAGGGACTTGACGGGGTGATTCCATGGCCGGGGCCGCGGTGGTTTGGTTTGGGATGTAAGTTCGTGAAGCCACCCACGGGTTGTGGTGAATAGACCGACACCACCACTGCCGTTAACTAGGTCTCCCGGGGACGGTGTTGCGCAGCTTGGTGTTAACCCCTCCGTGGGTAGGGGGATGATGGTCCCGGGGGCCCGAGGGAGTTGCTGAGGCGTGGGAGCGGGTGCATGCTGGGTGCTGATGCGGTGCGGTGCGCGGCCCGATGGCACTGGTGTACTCACTATGACACAATACACTGGATTCTCTGGTAAACCAAACGGGGTGATGAACGGGGCCCGCAGCCAGCCGCAGCTTCTCCCAAAATAGGTTGGTAGTTTCCGCCTTTCTCCTGCACCTCTTTGTAAGAATGTTTTGACTCCTATGCCTAAGCAATGGTAGTCCGCTCCCAGCTTGTATATGCCGTAGGAGCCCATTTGCCCGCAGATGCTGGCCCTTTGGGTCTCTATGCCTTGGCGGTGGCTTTACCCTGTATGGTTGGGCTGTTGTCTTCTAACAGGTCTTGTGTGGGATAGGTCCTAAAGTCCAGTCCTCAATCAGTTGATTTGACTCGGCCCTGTTGGTTCAGGGCTTTGTACTGGGTCTGAGTACCCCTCCTGGTGCTCCGGTTTCCAAACGGCTCCCCGGTTCGGTACAGTCGGGCCACCGCCTGACCCCGATCCCTATGGTTCCACCGGCTATAATCCCAGCTCCTGCAGGCGACCACCACTGTCTGCCTACTTGCCAAAGGTGACTGGGCTCCGACTCAGCCACTGGGGTAGTCTGTTGGCAGGCCTGGGCACAGGACTGCCCTTGAACTTGACTTCTCTCTACTCTCCATTACCACTTGTGGTGTTTGTTTTCTCGCCTCCAGGCCTGTGAACTCCTCGGTGGGCGGAGCCAATTGACTGGCTCCCCCCCCCGTGGTGTGGACATCAAACCTGGAGGGTGGTGACAATGGTTTCTTGGTTGGCTGCTGTCACCTGATCGGGGAGGGGGTGATGTGTGTGTGACTACCTGGGACAACCTGACTAGTCCAGGGCATCACAGTTGTTCAGTGGCTAGGAAAATAGGTGTGGAATTTATGGGCGCAACTTTTTAAAAGAGCGTGGTTTCATAACAATTGAATCCCACCCTTAAAATGAGCCCAGTCTGAAAATAAGTAACTCTTTAACTATGTGCGCACGTTGCGTACTAGCCCTGCAGAAATTTCTGCAGCGATCTGAAGAGCACACGTGCACTTCAAATCGCTGCAGAAAATGTCCGTAGAGAAAAAAAAAAAGCTGATTCCATGCGCTCTGCCTGCTGCAGCTCCTGCCATAGACAGAGCAGGGGCTGCCGGCAAAGCGCACGGAAGAAGTGACATGTCACTTATTAGAACGCGGCGCTTCGGGCAGCAGCCGAAGCGCTGCGCTCTAAGACGCCACGTGCGCACGGAATGTATTTACGCAACGTGCGCACATAGCCTTAGAGCTAAAGAAGTGAATACTACTATATTAAAATATATTATTTTATGGAATATTAATCATAAAATCAGATTAAATTAACAGAAAAGGTGCTAGATAGACTCCACAATATATCCAAACAAAATATATGAAGAAAGGAATTTCCAGCATCCAGGTTCCAGATTATTTTAAAAAACAAATTTCTTTATTCCAAATAATTTAAAAGGTCATTCCATTTCTATAAAAACAAGTGGCAATTATCAAACAGGTACGCGTTTCGGAGGATCACCTCCTTAGTCTGAGACAACACCATTCAAATGAAAAGCCCTTAAAAAAGGTCAAGGGGGAGGGGAAAATCACAGAGAAATGACATCACTTGTGTAGAAACACGACTGAATAGGTAGCACATGAGATAGACTTTTTACAATACATTTCAAATTTCATTTTTCACATTGAGCCCATACGGCATTCTGCTATTAAGTAAAATTATCCATTTTGCTTGGCAGCAGTGTAACAATTTTGTCAAATCGCCACCCCTTTTAAGGAGGATCACTTTTTCTGCAGCATTCACTTTGAGTGATGTCAGATTGCCAGCATGCACATTTAAAAAATGTTTAGATGCGGCAGACAAGCTCCGTGTAGTGGTATGGTTTACATCATAGACGTGCTCTGAGATGCGACGGCATAATGTACGGGAGGTATTTCCCACATACTGGATGTGGCAGCTCGTGCAGGTGATGATGTAGACCATCGCAGCGGTACCGCAATTAATAAAGGACTTAATGGTAAATTCTCGATTATTAGCACAAGATGTAAATTTAGTGGTATTAAACATGAACCTACATAAACCACAATTTTTTTGAGCACATTTGTAGGAGCCCAATGTGGGTAACCAATTATGTGAACAAAACAAAATATATGTATTATAATATCAGATAGACTATAACAGTAATGTTTTTATAAAAAGATATGTATGAAATTCCTAATAATAGTCCATAGATATAATAAACAGCCATCCGAGAAATAGTTTCAGCAATGATGGTAAAAACACACAATAAATCAAATAATCAATTAGAACATGTCCGTAATTCCTTTTATTTACAGTCATACCTGAAAACATTGGCACCCTTGAAATTGTTCCAGAAAATGAAGCATTTCTCTCAAAAACATGTTGTAATTACACGTTTTGTCATAGACATATTTATTTCCTTTGTGTGTACTGGAACAACACAAAAAAAGAAAAGACAAATTGGATATCATTTCACACAAAACCCCCAAAATTGGGACAGAAAAAATTGTTGGCAGCTTTCCAAAATTGTGGGTAAACAACTTTGTTTCAAGCACGTGAAGCTCATTTAAACTCACCTGTGACAAGCAGCAGGTGTGGGCAATATGAAACCTTAAACCAGATAAAAATGGGAGAAGTTGATTCAAACTTTGCATTCTGCATTTGTGTGTTCCACTCTAAGCATGGAGAACAGAAAGAGAAGAACTGTCTGAGGATTTGAGGACCAAACTTGTTCAAAAATATAATCGATCATAATGTCACAAGTTTATCTCTAGAGATGTTCCTTTGTCCATGGTCCACAACATAGTCATGACGTTTACAATAAATTAGATACAATAAATTGCATTGTATCTAATCTCCTTGAAAGTGGACTGCAGAGAAAAATGATGAAAGGTTGCAACACAGGATAGTCCAGATGGTGGATAAAAAGCCCTAATCAAGTTTCAAAGAAATTCAAGCTGTCCTGTAGGCTCAGGGTGTTTCAGTGTCAGCACAAACTATCTGTCCAGTTTTAATTGAAATGAAACACTACAGCAGGAGACCCAAGAGGACCCCACTGCTGACACAGACGTAAAAAAGCTACACAGCAGTTTGCCAATATCTACGTGAGTAAGCCAACATCTTTCTGGGAGAGCATATTGTGGACAGATGAAACCAAGAAAGAGTTTTTTGGTAAAGCACACCATTTTACTGTTTATTGAAAGGAACTGAGGCCTACAAAGAAAAGAACACAGTACCTACAGTCAAATAAGGTGGAGGTGCAAAGATGTTTTGGTTTTTTTTTTTGCTGCCTATGGCACTGGGGGCGTAAACTGTGTGTAAGGCATCATGCAATCTGAAGATTAGCAAAGGATTTTGTGTTGAATTGTAATATCCAGTGTTAGACAGCTGGAATTGTGTTCAAGGTCATGGGTCTTACAGCAGGACAATGACCTTAAACATACTTCAAGAAAAAGCCATAAATAAATGGAAACAAAGCTCTGGAGGGTTCTGAAGTGGCTTCAATGAGTCAGAATCTAAATACCTTTGAAAACCTTTGTAGAGATCTTAAAATTGTTGTTGGGAGAAGGCACCCTTCAAATATGAGACATCTGGAGCAGTTTTAAAGAGAAGAGTGGTCCAAAATTCTAGTTGAGAGGTGTAAGAAGCTTGTTTATGGACCCTTAAAGGGAGCCTTTAAAATTCCTAGAGTTCCCTGCTGTTGAGACACCATGTGGCTGTGAAATGTTGTAAGAGTTCACAGCCTCCAGGTGTCCCAACAACTGGGATCTCTAGGAACATTAAAACCTACCTTTAAGGTTTTTGCAGCTCACAGCTACTGGACTATTGGACTGTATTACCATGGCATCATACAGTCCAACAGTCTGGCACTGAGTTCACCTGAGGTCACTGCTTGCAGCTCACACAAGGTACGAGGAAAACCGGCAGAAGAGAGCTCAGGTAAACTCAGTGCTGGACTGCCCTACTGCGCTACCGATAGTATGGCAATAAGTTCACTGGAGGTCACTTCTGGTAGGACCCATGCTGCTCTCAGCATGTCCTGGAGGCCATGGTGATTGGTCACATGTTCTAATGTAACCACTCTCTGTGGCCTATGGATGTAGTAGAGCTGGGATCATCATGGGACCTCGTGTGGATTATGTCAGACCTATGGGGTTGTTTTAGGGGTTATAAATTGGTGAAAGAGGGTGTACTTTGTTTTTTTTTTAATTTAAAATAAATGATTTTTGTGTGTTTTTGTTTTTTTTTCTTTTTACTTATAGGGTTGATTATGGGGGGGGGGTGTCTCATAAATACCTTTCCATTGCTAACCCAGGGCTGAATGGCAGCTGTTTTTGACAAATCACAGTTAACATCAACCCCATATATTACCTCGATTGCCACCGCTCCAGGGTAATCAAGATGAGCAGGGTAAAATGCCACAACTGGTGCACCTAATGGATGAGTCAATTGTGTGATGGCTGTGAGCTGCTATTTTTAGGCTGGAGGGGGCCTCAAAACCATGGACCTTCCAAGTCTGAGAATACCGGTCCCCAGCTGCTTTATCTGTGCTAGTTATCACAAATAGTTGGGAGAAGGCATGGAATTTTTTTTTTTTATTGTGCCTGTCAATCATAGTAATGCCAGTAGCAAAGCTAGCTATGGCAATACTGTGATTGGCAGGCAATCTCCACATATTTAGTTGCTGAAAATTAGGCGCCAAAACATGCGGGGAGGGGACTTGAAACTGATGAGGCAAATATCAAAATATTCGATGAGTAACGAATACCTTGATTTTCATGGTAGTAACAATTACTTAGGTATGGATTACATGTGTTTTTGTCGCGTTTTCACTGCAGAAATGCACTAAAAGTGAATATGCATTTATTACCTGTAGGTTTTCCACATTTAATGCAAATCTATAAAGAAAACTTTCATACAAAACTTGAAAAATTTAAATGCTGCAGATTTCAATTATGCACCGTAGGTCAGTTTGCGCTAAGTAAAAAAAAAGCACAATGGGCAGAAAATTTCTATAAATCCCATCCACTTTTCTTAAACTGTAACTCCGTAAAAGTACGCAGTGTCAAAAACTTACCAAAATCTCGTTGTGGGAATGTAGCCAAAATAAAAGCTCCAGACAGCAACTTCATACAAAAAGCTAGATATTTTAGCTAGAAGAGGGAACAAGGGCATATGCCTCAGATGCTGGCTTCCGGGGGTGCGGTTAATCAACCCACTTTGACTAGGCAAGGGTATTAAGATACAGGTAAAGGGATGTGAACTGGTCGCCTGGCTATGGATCAAGCTCTGTACCTAGACCAAGGAATTTATGTAGTTTCCTACTGCTACATACAATATGTGCAGCTTCAGAAAAGATGAATGATAACTTTCAGCTATTATTTGTACATGTTGGTGGCTATCTGCTTCTGAATAATCCTTGTTTTCCTTTTATCAATGGTTTCTGCTCACATTTCCATTGTTGTAGGAGCAGTCGTCCTACTTCTGTGAAATCCATCTGTGTCTCTTGTATAATTTATAACCTGAAGTCAGAACTGTGTGTTACTTGATTCCATGTAGGTTTCCTCTAACTGCATCACACCTATCATGAAGTGGTCTTTGTCCCAAAGAACAGGCATGCGAGCATCCTATTAGATGATATCCCATAAGGCTTGCTCTGTAAACTAAAAGGCAGCAGAGTTCAGGTGCAGAGACGAGTCTTTTATAGTCTAGTCATGGTTTGGGTTATTACCACCTTTTTTATAGCAGATATTTTTGACGCTTACCGTAGTATTTTTTTATGTTCTAATATTTCTGTGGTTTTTATAAGCCCACTCCAATAACCAAGATCGCTAGATTTCTAGCTAAGGACTCATGCACACGTTGCGTACTTACATGCATTTACGCTGCGTATTGCACTGCAGAGTAAATGCATGCGTCCTGCGTTCCCTGCACAATCTATGTAGACTGTGCATAATTAGTGCGCTTGTTGCTTTTTTGAACGCAGCGATTTGGGTGCTAAAATTTTGACCCAATCTGTGCATTCATAAAATGAGCATCTCAATTATTTGTGCGTTCTGGATGCAGCTCCCACTCTGTCTATAGTAGGGACAGCAGCTAGAGCGCATGAAATCGGCTTTTTTAACAAAAACACTGCATTCATTATGCAGTGTTTCTGCAGCGATCTGAAGCGCACATGTGCTGTCAAATCGCTGCAGAATATTCAGCAGTTACGCATACATGAGCCCTAACACAGAAGATCTCACATTTTCAGACTAATGGCTGTATTGGAGGATTGTAGGATGCCGCTGGGCATGTTGGGATCACTCAGCTTCCTGTATTACAGTATATGCAGAGGTGAGCTGGGCCAACAGGCAGAAGGGCACATGCCCTGGGTGGATACCCAATCAGCTGTTGAGTGCCTGCTAAAGCTGCCAGCTGGCACTGTACTTCATGACAGTTCCAGGAGGGATTTGTCCGGTCGTTGATTCCTGTATTTCTCCCAATTACCCCTTACCTTGTATAATTAACACACCGACACTGCTTATGACTTTGTTGAATTGCCACACCAGCCCTTTGTTGCCTATTGTTTACACACTAACACAAGGGGGCGCCGTCTAATGGGCATCCCCAACATTTAACAATAGGTAATACCATATTAATACAGTACGTAATCCAATACGTAACCCTGGGTAGGCCCGGTCCAGAAACCACCTTCCACCACCAAAACATGATCCCTGGCCGCAACACACACCGGGCTAGAGATGAGGTATTAATCACCTACGGATCAATACCCCAACCTTGCAGGACCCCATAAGCTGTCGTCCAGGAAGTGCAAGAGAAGGTAACTGGCTCCCACCTCCTCCTATATATCCATGCAGCTCCTCCTTTTCCTCCCACCATACTCCCCTCCCTAACCAATCATCATATTCTTCCACCTTCCTATGATATCACCATTTAACCCCATCAACTCCCTACCCTCCAGACTGTCATGTCGCCCCTACACCCTATGGGTTCCATGGCTTTCTAAACCTGTGGCTGTGCTGGACCAGTGGCATCACCAGTATGGCAGGCTTTGCACAGTCACATCTAGCAAACTTTTGTCAGGGATCGTGAGTGGCCTTCAAAAGAGGATCTCCGATCAGGGGAGACAAGCTGTACAATGGTGAACGATGTGTGCTAGGCTGCTCTAATTATGGGATATAAACATTCCCAATGTGATTATTTATACTTAATTATTTGGAATTTGTATGTATTTCTTTGTGTGTATATATATTACATATAAGTGAAAATGTGTATAATATTTATGTATGTGAAGATGTCTGTTTCTTTCCAAATACTCATATCTCCCAACTTTTCAAGAAAGGAAAGAGGGACAAAGTATGCGGCGCGCGCAGCGTGCCATGGCAAATTTTGACCACGCCCCTAGTCACACTCCTAGCCACACCCATTTGGCAGTAAGGGTCATTCAGCAGATGTCCCGGACTGTTCATTCATATTCATAGCAGTCAGAATTTTTTTTATATTTCTATATGTCACTATATGACATGTTGCTTATTTGTGCCTATAAAGCCGTGTTCACACAAATTCTGTTTCTTTTTGTTTCTGTCTGCACCAAACTACACAATAACTATCTTCTCTGTTTTTTCCATTTTTGCTGCATTTTTTTCTGCCTTTTCTCCATTATTTAATGTGTTTTTTGTTCAGATGTGAATCTGCGTTTTTAAGTGTTTTTATTGTACAGAGAAGCTTTTTCCTGCATTTTTTTAAGCTCCACATAGAAACCTCCAGAGAAACACCCCCCCCCCCGAAAACCGCAGAATTCAGCGGTGTCTTGGACAATTAAACACAGCAGAATAAATGTGCAAAAAAAAGCAGGAAAAAAATGCAGCATTTACACTACATGGGAATATGGACTAATTGTCCAAGCAAAGTGGATGAGACGTCCTGAAATCTCCGCCCCTTTTGCGTCTAAAGTCACTGCTGAACTGTGCGGATTTGGTGTTTCTTTCTTTATAAGCTTCAGGACTCACATCAGCAACAAACTTGTATCAAATAAGGGGGACAATGCATAAAAAATACCGCAAACACGCAATAATCAGAGAACATTGTTATTGCACTCTTGGCGCGGACACCTGCAGAAAAAATGCAGCATTTACGCTATGTGTGAACACGGCCTCAGTGATCCATTTTTATTACATTTTTTTATGGGTTTTAATAAAGAAAAATAATAAATTGCGCCATTTTTTTCCCGCCATTTACCGATCCCCATAAATTACCTGATCGCTGTGTTGTTCAGGTCATTACGATTACAGGGACACCAAATATGTCCATGTTATTTGCTGATTTGTGATGTTTATTATTTTATAAAAAAGTGTAATAAAATTACGTTATTCTATTTTTTTTTTATTATTTTTAGTAACTTTATTAGAAGAAAAAAAAATCCTCTTTTCCTCTCTCTCAAGAATACAGGAGATAGAAACACTGCTGTGTACAATGGAGCTGTGTCCTGTGTAATCTGCTGTGTAAGAGGCTGCATTGTAGGTTCATTTATGTAAAATCCTCCCCCTGTCATCATCAATCCTAGTGGCTCAACAGCTAGAGCAGCTAGAAAAGCTAGGCGGCTGCTGGACACACGTTTTGAACGTTGCTGGTTTGAATCCAAGGTGGTGAAGATAAAAAAAAAAAATTATTTGTATTTATTTCCTCATTTCTTTATAGTAGTTTTATGGGAACAAATGAATCTGACTCTTTCCTTCACCTACATTGAGATACAGTATTTATCTATCTATATCTATCCCTCTATCTATCTATCTATGTATCTATCTCTATCCCTCTATCTATCTATGATTCTATCTATCTATGATTCTATCTATCTATGATTCTATCTATCTATCTATCTATGATTCTATCTATCTATCTATCTATGATTCTATCTATGATTCTATCTATCTATCTATCTATGATTCTATCTATCTCTCTATCTATGATTATATCTATCTATCTATCTATCTATCTATCTATCTATCTATCTCTCTATCTATGATTCTATCTATCCATCTATCTATGATTCTATCTATCTCTCTATGATTCTATCTATTTATCTATCTATGATTCTATCTATCTATGATTCTATCTATCTAACTATCTATGATTCTATCTATCTCTCTATCTATGATTCTATCTATCCATCTATCTATGATTCTATCTATCTCTCTATGATTCTATCTATCTATCTATCTATCTATGATTCTATCTATGATTCTATCTATCTATCTATGATTCTATCTATCTCTATATGATTCTATCTATCTATCTATCTATCTATCTATCTATGATTCTATCTATGATTCTATCTATCTATCTATCTATCTATGATGCTATCTATCTATCTCTCTATGATTCTATCTATCTCTCTATCTATGATTCTATCTATGATTCTATCTATGATTCTATCTATCCCTCTATCTATCTATTTATCTATGATTCTATCTATCTCTCTATCTATGATTCTATCTATCCATTATCTATCTATGATTCTATCTATCTATCTATCTTTGATTCTATCTCTCTATCTATGATGCTATCTATCTATGATTCTATCTATCTATTATCTGTCGTGTATCTATATATCCCTCTATCATCCATCCCTCTATCATCCATCCATCCCACTATCATCCATCCATCCCTCCCTCCATTCATCCCTCCATTCATCCCTCTATCCCTCCATTCATCCCTTCATTCATCCCTCTATCCCTCCCTCTATCCCTTCATTCATCCCTCTATCATCCATCCATCCCTCCCTCTATCCCTCCATTCATCCCTCCATCATCCATCCCTCCCTCTATCCCTCCATTCATTCCTCTATCATCCATCCATCCCTCCCTCTATCCCTCCATTCATCCCTCCATTCATCCCTCTATCATCCATCCATCCCTCCCTCTATCCCTCCATTCATCTCTCCATTCATCCCTCCATTTATCCCTCCATTCATCCCTCCATTCATCCCTCTATCATCCATCCATCCATCTCTCCCTCTATCCCTCCCTCTATCATCCATCCATCCCTCCCTCTATCCCTCCTCTATCCCTCCATTCATCCCTCTATCATCCATCCATCCCTCCATTCATCCCTCCATTCATCCCTCTATCATCCATCCATCCCTCCATTCATCCCTCCATTCATCCCTCTATCATCCATCCATCCCTCCCTCTATCCCTCCATTCATCCCTCTATCATCCATCCATCCCTCCATTCATCCCTCCATTCATCCCTCTATCATCCATCCATCCCTCCCTCTATCCCTCCATTCATCCCTCTATCATCCATCCATCCCTCCCTCTATCCCTCCATTCATCCCTCCATTCATCCCTCTATCATCCATCCATCCCTCCCTCCCTCTATCCCTCCCTCTATCCCTCCATTCATCCCTCCATTCATCCCTCTATCATCCATCCATCCCTCTATCCCTCCATTCATCCTTCCATTCATCCCTCTATCATCCATCCATCCTTCCATTCATCCCTCTATCATCCATCCATCCCTCCCTCTATTCCTCCATTCATCCCTCTATCATCCATCCATCCCTCCCTCTATCCCTTCCTCTATCCCTCCATTCATCCCTCCATTCATCCCTCCATCCCTCCCTCTATCCCTCCATTCATCCCTCTATCATCCATCCATCCCTCCCTCTATCCCTCCATTAATCCCTCCATTAATCCCTCTATCATCCATCAATCCCTCCCTCTATCCCTCCATTCATCTCTCCATTCATCCCTCCATTCATCCCTCCATTTATCCCTCCATTCATCCCTCTATCCCTCCATTCATCCCTCCATTCATCCCTCTATCATCCATCTATCCATCCCTCCCTCTATCCCTCCCTCTATCCCTCCATTCATCCCTCTATCATCCATCCCTCCCTCTATCCCTCCCTCTATCCCTCCATTCATCCCTCTATCATCCATCCATCCCCCATTCATCCCTCCATTCATCCCTCCATCATCCATCCATCCCTCCCTCTATCCCTCCATTCATCCCTCTATCATCCATCCATCCCTCCCTCTATCCCTCCATTCATCCCTCTATCATCCATCCATCCCTCCCTCTATCCCTCCATTCATCCCTCTATCATCCATCCATCCCTCCCTCTATCCCTCCATTCATCCCTCTATCATCCATCCATCCCTCCCTCTATCCCTCCCTCTATCCCTCCATTCATCCCTCTATCCCTCCATTCATCTCTCCATTCATCCCTCTATCATCCATCCATCCCTCTATCCCTCCATTCATCTCTCCATTCATCCCTCTATCATCCATCCATCCCTCCATTCATCCCTCCATTCATCCCTCTATCATCCATCCATCCCTCCCTCTATCCCTCCATTCATCCCTCAATTCATCCCTCTATCATCCATCCATCCCTCCCTCTATCCCTCCCTCTATCCCTCCATTCATCCCTCCATTCATCCCTCTATCATCCATCCATCCCTCCCTCTATCCCTCAATTCATCCCTCTATCATCCATCCATTCCTCCCTCTATCCCTCCATTCATCCCTCCATTAATCCCTCTATCATCCATCCATCCCTCCCTCCCTCTATCCCTCCATTCATCCCTCCATTCATCCCTCTATCCCTCCCTCTATCCCTCTATTCATCCCTCCATTCATCCATCCCTCCATCCATCTTTGCAGCTGAATAACCTGCTTCTGGTGTCTGACCTGCAGTATAGAGGTCAAGATAACAAAATCTTCCTATTGGTTTCAATACAGGCAGTAGCTCAGTGGTGAAGCTGCTGCCTTTGGAACAATGAACTCACAGTTCTACGGGTTCGAGTCCCGGCCGCCCTGAAAATCCAGAGCCGATGATAATTTAATTTATTCACTCCACTGAGGGGAGGAGTCGGGACATCAACTGTGAGCCGCGGGAGTGCGGGACAGACCTGAAAAATCGTGGCAGTCCCGCAGAATCTGGGACGGTTGGGAGGTATGCGTATACTGTATATACAGTATGTATATGTGTATATTTATATAGAAATGTGGAATTGTGTGTATGTATTTGTAAATGCAGATGTATTATAATGAGGGCAAATTGTGATACTGCCCACCTTTAGTGGTGCTAATCTCTGGATGGGGAGTGTTACAAACTGGCGCCGCCATAGCCGCAAGCAGCCTGCTGCGGCTCCTGTTGCGCCCAGGCGCTGGCTGCCGTTCTTGGCTGTGCCTCGGGTCATCCAGTTGGCTGCTTCTTCCACCACGTCTAAGTGTGGAGAGGCGGCTAGTGCGCATGCCGATTTACCCCAGCCAGAGTCTAAGCCCGGTGTTTTGCCTAGTGAGCATGCTCAGCCTGATTGTGTCATTTCTGAGACTAAAGGCTACTTTACACACTGCGATATCGGTCCCGATATCGCTAGCGTGGGTACCCGCCCCCATCTGTTGCGCGACACGGGCAAATCGTTGCCCGTGCCGCACAACATCGCGCAGACCCGTCACACATACTTACCTGCCCGGTGACGTTGCTGTGACCGGCGAACCGCCTCCTTTCTAAGGGGGCGGTCCGTGCGGTGTCACAGCGACGTCACTGAGCGGCCGCCGAATAGCAGCGGAGGGGCGGAGATGAGCGGGACGTAATATCCCGCCCACCTCCTTCCGTCTTCATAGCGGCCAGGAGGCAGGTAAGGAGAGCTTCCTCGTTCCTGCGGCGTCACACATAGCGATGTGTGCTGCCGCAGGAGCGACGAACTACATCGTTACTGCTGCAGTAACAATAATCGAGAATGGACCCCCATGTCACCGATGAGCGATTTTGCACGTTTTTGCAACGATGCAAAATCGCTCATCGGTGTCAAACGCAGCAACATCGCTAATGCGGCCGGATGTGCGTCACTAATTCCGTGACCCCAACGACTCCGCATTAGCAATGTCGCAGCGTGTAAAGCCCCCTTTAGGGCGGCTTTGCACGTTGCGACATCGCACGTGCGATGTCGGTGGGGTCAAATCGAAAATGACGCACATCCAGCGTCACTTTCGACATCGTACTGTGTAAATGCTAGATGATACGATGAACGAGCGCAAAAACGTCGTTATCGTATCATCGTTGCATTCACCGACATTTCCATAATGCCGGTGCTGCTACAGGTATGATGTTGTTCCTCGTTCCTGTGTGTGAAGCCGCAGGAGCGAGGAACATCTCCTTACCTGCCGCCGGCGGCTATACGAAAGGAAGGAGGTGGGCGGGATGTTTACATCCTGCTCATCTCCGCCCCTCCGCCGCTATTGGCCGCCTGCCGTGTGACGTCGCTATGACGCCGCACGACCCTCCCCCTTAGGAAGGAGGCGGGTCGCCGGCCAGAACGACTGTCGCAGGGCAGGTGAGTGCATGTGAAGCTGGCGTAGCGATAAATTTTGCTACGCCAGCTATCACAAGATATCGTACCTGCGACGGGGGCGGGAACTATCGCGTGCGACATCGCAGCATCGGCTTGCGATGTCGCAACGTGCAAAGCCCGCCTTAGTCCTCAGTTCAGGCTACTGAGCATGCTCCCACAATTAATCCCAACAGACTCTTTGCACAGGTACTTGGACTTCGTGCTGTGTCTAAGTTCTGGGATGTGCCTACTGAGCATGCTCAGGCAGATAGTCTGATTTCTGAGTCTGTTGTTCAGGCTACTGAGCATGCTCAGGCACTCAGTGCATCAGAGGCTAGGTCCGGTAAGGACCTCACTGAGCATGTCCGTGTGGCGGCAGGCCCTGATAGGGCAGAGGGTGTCAGATGTCCTCATGATGTGGCCACTCTGGACTGGCTGGCAGAGGCCCGCCCCTATGATCTGGCACCTCACCATTGGTCGTCAGACGATGACTGGTGAAGTGTTTGGGGCGTGGCTGCCATGAGGTCATAAGTGACGTGGCGGTTCTGGATAGGCCGCTGGTTACGTTGCTGATGATATGGCACTCTGCTATTGGACCTTGGTGGTTCCAACCTGGGTTTGGGGCAGATCTAGGTTATAAAAGGGGCTGGAGACAACATGGAGGTGCGCAGTCTTCACTCATTCATGGTGGCTTAAGCCTTGTTGGAAGCGGTAGGTAGGGCTAGGCGAAAGGTGCCTTTCACGCCAAGATTCGTGGCTCAGCACATGATGGTCAGGCTTCCTTGCTACCGGTCCTGTTGTGCTATAGCAGTCCAGTGGTGTTAACTGGGATGTGGCTGCTGCGTCACCTTTCCAGTTGTGCCTCCTACGCACACGGACAGCATACCTGCTGCGTCACCTGTCCAGTTGTGCCTCCTACGCGCACGAACAGCATACCCCAGGACCCCTGGGTGTTCCAGGATTGGGTGTGTAAGCCTCCTTGGCTTCCTAGTCAACGCTACTGTTGTGATCCCATGGCCTGATGTGTCCTCTACACACATGGCCATTCGCGTAGTGACCAGAAACGCTAATCAAAGGATCGCTCGGCCTGTCGTGTCTGACACACGTGGCTGACAGGGTGCTGTCGCAGCGGTCTTCTCGGTCAACGCTACCTGGTTACCATCCGGCCA
The DNA here is from genome assembly GCF_048569485.1 of Anomaloglossus baeobatrachus. Classification (NCBI taxonomy): domain Eukaryota; kingdom Metazoa; phylum Chordata; class Amphibia; order Anura; family Aromobatidae; genus Anomaloglossus; species Anomaloglossus baeobatrachus. Next base: position 312,527,219 of record NC_134357.1, on the reverse strand, counting down.
CATGTTCCCTGCACACGTGGTCGGGGTTGCGCCAATTCCACCGAAACGCTAACTGGGTTGTCGTCCGGTCTGACGTGTCTCTACACACGTGACCGGTTTCCTGGGTTATCTCAGAGCCATCCTGCTCTATAGTCTCCGCCTAACCCACAGGGTGCCAGCAGCTCCATTACCATCTGGAGCACGGTGGGCCCCGACTGGCGATTGGGATATATACCCCCTGGTGCTAATCTGCTGGTCCCCCCGTAACATTGAGCCTTCCTGAATCTCCACTGCTGGCTATACAGAATAGCAGCGCAGCTCCAGGGGAGCTCCTGTTACCTTTACTGTGACATCATGATTGTGCCACGACAGGAAGTGGAGCCCCGAGGAGCAGAGCAAAGTGCCTGTCGTGTCTCCACAAGAGTCCGCTCCTGCGACTTCTGCTTTGATTACAAGGTGCCACCGTGTACCCGCTATGGACAGTGCTGGTGATAGGGGAGGAGTCAGTACCAGTGGCTTTGGTGGGCTTAGGCTCCGCCCATCCAATAAGCTGCGTTTTACTAGAACCTGCAGTACCACTGGTTTACTTTGGTGGCATGTGCCTTCCAGCTAAAGTTACCACCTTTTTACTACAGCCAATAGGAAGACACCACACTCTTCTTATTTCTTTTCCAGTTTGCTGGTCGCCGCCAGATATAGTCTTGTAGGTTTACTGCTGTTGCTCTGGTTCACACCCTGCTGTTTTACTATTTATCCCCGTGTTTTAACCTCTGCCTATTCTCTGACCACTCTCCTGCCTACTGTTTTTGTACTTTGCTGCTATCTCTGGTTTGACCTTAGTCTGATTTCTAGACTACTCTTTTGCCTGCCAATTTTGTCCCTTTTTGTACCTCCTGGTTTTGACCCTGCCTGATGACTACACTTCTGTGGATTGCAGCCTTCCATAGGCAGTGCCCTCCTTAACCCTGTAGGAATTTGAGATCCCTCTACAGGGATTAAAGGGTTTTATGGTTCTCGGGATTCTGCTGAGTGGGCGGGTAGCCTCTAGTCTGTCTGTGAAAGCCATCCTGAGTATGTGGTCCCAGGCAGACATCACAGTGCCGAGTGAACAGCAGCAGGCTATGTGAGGGCTCATACTGTATGTAGGATGTTATGTGGAGTCTCATATTATATATAGGAAATTGTGGGGACTCATATTATATATACAGGGTTGTGTGTGGGCTCATACTGTATATAGGGCTTTATGTGGGGTCTGATATTGTATAAAGGGGATTGTGCGGACTTATATTGTATATAGGTGGTTATGTGGGAGCTCATACTGTATATCGGCAGATGTCAACAGCTTGATTATTTTTATTTCAAATCTGTTTTATTATTAAGTTTATAAATCAAGCATACATCTTGAACATTTATAAAGATTATAAAACATAAACAGTGATCTCTCAGCTTCAGAATGACAAAAATAACAGCACATTGTATATTTTATTGGAACTCTATAAGCTATCCTTATGCTAACACTCCATGACAAACCATACACTAGAAATCAGAGTTCCAGCTAAACATGTCTTCCTGATAATTGACAAGACCACTCTCAGCATAAAACAATCCCCTTTTAAGTTATTGAATAAACATTTAAGAAAAAGTAGAAAACTAGAAAAAAAAAAAAGAACAGATATAAGCTTAGAAAAGAAGGAATCAAATAGAGTGAAGAAAGTAGGGTAAAGAGGGGGTGGGGGGAAAAAGTGTGTGGGGAGAGGGGAAGACAAGGTATGTCACCATTTCTCATCCCAAATAACCTGCCAGACTCACCGTGAACTCAGGAGACTCCATGAACGTAATCCACGGTCCCCACACTGTGATAAATTTTTCCGTGAGCCCATTAAGTTCAGCTGTGAGTTCCTCCATTCTCTGGAGGTTTGCCATCTCCTCTACCCAGTCAGCTAACGTGGGGCATCTAGTCTGTTTCCAGTATCTGGGAATAATTATACGGGCTGCCACTAAACAAAATCGCAGCAGGTCCCTCTTTTGTGACTTGAATGAACCTGGGAGGATAGAGAGGAGGGCCACCTGGGGAGATCTCTCCACCTCACCCCCACTCATCTTTTTATACAGAGAAAACACTGAGTCCCAGAATGGTTGCAATTTAGCACAGCTCCACCATATATGTAACATAGACCCTTTTTCTGTACCACATCTCCAGCACATGTCGGACACTGAGGGAAAGATAGCATGCAATTTGGTCGGGTATTGGTACCACCTTGTGAGAATTTTATAGTTTTTCTCTTGGGCGGCACAAGCCAGAGAAAGTTTGTGGGTCCACAGAAACGCCCTGCTCCATCTGTCCTCCGAAATGTCCTCTCCCAGTTCCTCTCCCCATCTATAGACAAATTTGGGTTTGTCCGACATGTCTCTCTGGTTCAGCATTTTATAAATAAGAAAGATGACATGCTCAGGTGACGAACCCTGCAAGAACAATTTCTCAAATGGAGTAGGGGGGGTCCTCAACTTCCTCTCCCTGTCCTGGTTGGATAGAAACGATTTCAGCTGCATATATTCTATCCAGGAAACCTCTCTCCCTGTGGCCCGTAGAGATGCATAAGGGGGCAGGGTATTTCCCTGGAGCACATGAAAAAACGAGTTTCCTCCACCCGAGCATATCCCAGAAATTTATTGGAATGAAGCCCCGGAGGGAACTCCTGGTTGCCAAAGAGGGGGGTAAGTGGACCCCTCCCCTGTGAGAGAGAACCCCTCTTAACCTCACCGTCCCACGTCCCCATCACTGTCCAAATAAACTCCATTCCCTTCTCTATCTGTGACCTACTCTCCTTTCTCATCCATGAGAGGAAGTGCAAAGGGACTCCCAATCCGTCCTGTTCGATCGCGACCCATTGTTTCGAGTTCCTATGGAAGTGCCAATCCATTATCCTCGTTAGAATAGTTGCCCTGTAGTATAACTGGAAATTTGGGAGCCCTGCCCCTCCATTATTTTTGTGTCTGGTAAGAGTTTTTATGCTTGTCCGAGGTCTCCTATTCCCCCAAACGAACCTTGACAAAGCCGTCCGAATTTTGGAAAAGTAACTCCCCGGCAGCTGAATAGGTACCGTTTGGAACAAGAAAAGAAACCTAGGAAGAACATCCATTTTAATAGCGTTGATACGCCCAAACCACAATAGTCTTTTTTTGTCGTACTTCTTTAAATCCCTAATTGTCCTCTCTAACAGGGGTAGAAAATTATGATGCATAATTTTTGTTGGATCCCGAGGTACAACTACCCCCAGATATTTTATAGCTGACGGTTGCCACTTAAAGGGAAAATTTTGGGTTGTACGGGCTAGATCTTCCGCCGACAGGGTCACATTCATAGCCTCTGATTTAGAGAAAGCTTGATTATTTTTAATAAGTGATACAATTAATATTAATACAATAAGCATAATTAATATGTTAATATTAATATTGCGCACAAGTAATTTCAGCCTATAGGTTCGGCCTTCACAACAGTCACGGTCTCTCATGTGGACCCTCAGGAAAATGAATTGCCTACCCCTGTAGTGTTATGTATAGCACTATATTATGTATAGTGCTGTTTATAAATAGTGTCTAGCATTATGTGCCCTGCTGTCTCTCTCATTTTGCATCTACAGTTGTGCACCAGAAAATGTGTGTTAATCATCTAAAGTATCACATGGATCTCTCAAAGGCATGATGTGACATGTTATGTCACACCTTCTAAACTGCCCATGGCCCTGGCTAATGTTAATCTGCCCCTGTGTGGAATTGTATGTTTGTGATTATGTACAGTATATACCGGTAGATGTATATGTTTGAATCTGCAGTATATCACAAAAGAGAGTTCATCCCTCACATTTTTGTAATTTTTTTATTATATCTTTTCATGAAACAACGCTGAAGATATGACACTTTGATATAAAATAGTCAGTGTACAGCATGTTTAGCAGTGTAAATTTAATGTGCCCTCTAAATAACTCAACACACAGCCATTATTGTCAAAACTACTGGCAACAAAAATGAAAATGCCCAAATTGTGTCCAAGGTGTCAATATTTTGTATGGCCAGCATTGTTTTCAAGCACTGACTTAACTCTCTAGGGCATGAAGTGCGCTAGCGCTTCACAGTAGCCACTGTAATCCTCTTCCATTACCTGATGAAGCTGGTGGATGTTAAAGACCTTGCGTCCGCTTGAGCATACCCCACAGATGGTCAATAGGGTTTAGATCTGGAGACATGCTTAGCCAGCTCAGCACCTTTACCTTCAGTTTCATTAGCCCATGCACTGGTCTTCTTGGAGGTGATTCCACAAAGCAACATTTTCCTATTGTCTGAGGCCCCACCCCTTCTGGTCACATGGATATGACCTCACCACAGGTCCTGGAAGTGAAAAGTTTCATCGATGTATAATACTTATGCTAATTCTAAAAGGGGGAGGGGATAACTATGAATTTCCATCCAGATATTATCTCTTCTGCTGCTGTCACTCAAGAAGCTGCCGATTTATATAAACTCTACTTTCTTGGATTTCAAAACCTAAACATCCAAGCTGACCACTAAAGAGATGTATAGAATCAGCCTGATAGTGCCAGTATAGCACTGGCTTTAGGTTATATACAAAAATCCTGGTGATTGGTTCCCTTTAAAACAACAGATAATTACATCTACTAAATATTCCAGGGATTTACAAAAAGTCATCCTAACAGTAGCGCAATTTTTACTATGTCATAATTATTTTTTATTTAATGATTTTTATTTCATCCAAGTACAAGACTGGCCTATTCTCACAATCCTTTGCTAATATATAGATAATTTGCTCCTCATTTCTAAGGTCAGTCTGGCCTCCGTACCAGCATTAGTCAGACACATTAATACTAATGATTGCAATTTGATTTTTTTCTTATTAATTAGAAAAAACTGCTATTCCTTTTGTAGATATTTTTCTTAGAGAAGACACTGAATATCCGTAAGGAAATTGTCCTACATATATAAAAGCTATATTCAGTAATTCCATCCTACACGCCCAGATCAAAAATTCAAAGCACATTTTCATATCTTCCTGTAGTAAATCTGACGTATAACTCCACAAATATAAAAAAAGATGTATGATTTTTCAATAGAAGGTGCAAAAACATGATTTAGAAAAGGACAAGGATAAAACTTAGGGCCTGTGCACACATTGTATTTTGTCATATTTTTTCACCGCACAGTTTTGTCACAAAATCTGAAGGATTTCCTATTGTCAGCAACATAAATGAGATTCCTGAAGTGTTATGCACATTCTACTTATATTTTTCTCTGTTCAAGTTACTCCAACAGACAATCACAGATGCCCATTCTCTGTGCTGGGTCTGTGATTGTTTGACATCACAGTACTGTAAAAATAAATAAATTATTTAAAAAAATGACATAGTGCTCCGCTTTTGATTCTCAGCGCAGATAAAGCGGATGGCTATGGGCTCCCACCCCCATCTACCTGGCTTTACCTTGGCTGGCAATCATAATACAGGGAAGCCATTAAGGTTTTTTTTTTTTTAATTATTTAAAAAAATAATAAAAAAAAATGTTTGGGCTCCCTCCGTATTTTGATTGCCAGTCAGGTAAAGCCAGGCAGCTGGGGAATGGGATTCTCTGCAGCTGCACCTGGAGATGGTGCATTGTTTCTTAGCGCCATTTCCAGGTGCTTTACCCGGCTCTTCCAGTGGCCCTGATGGTGCGGTGGCACGTTGGGTAATAAAGGGGTTAATACCAGCTTTGTATTCTCAGATGGTATGAAGCCCGAAATAATATTAGGGATAAAAGAAAAACAAATTTAGAGACTCCATCTTTCTTATAAAAAAAATCCTTAGTCCGACATAATCCACAGGGACAGCAATGTCCGCTTCATCACTCTGTATAGGCACAGTGTATACAAAGTGAGAAGCAGAGAGAGCCATGTCAGCTCTGCTACATTGCTCTTTACAGAGCGAGAAGCATGCTGACAGTGAGGGTACGATTGCACTTGCGCCTCGCATTGCATCACCCCGCAAAGCCTGACACTTTCAGGACAGGAGCGCCTCAGCTGCATGGAAATACATGCAACTGACCGCTCCTGTCGGGAGATTGTGCACCGTGATGCGATGCAACACTCCACAGTGACAAAGTTCAATTAACAGACCCTTTGATGTCATAGTCATGTAACCAGCCAGTAAGCCAATGTCTGTACAACATTCGCACCAGACTGGTCACATGGGTATGATGTCATGGAAGGTCCTTTAAGCAGTGAGGCTTATCGGTGGGCACAGCAATGATCGGTAATGAAAGCAGAAGTGGCTGGGAAACAGAGTCTGCAGGACACACCGTGGGACCTGTAAATATGATCATAATGTTTTTTAACAATGTGCTTTTTTTTTTTTACAACCCCTGGACCCAACAAGTACCTGATCTGAAACACGAGCTTCCCAGGAAAGCTCGTGATCGAGATTGTGTACATGATCACTAAGTGATCGGTGGGATACCCGATCTTTACAGTTTGGGATCGCCCATCACTACTTGCAACGGACAGTGCAATCAATGTAGGATTTATAAGTCTGCAGTTACGTAGCATGACTGCAGACTTGTGAATTTAGTCTGGACAACCCCTTTAAGGTAAAATTATTGTAGTCAAAACCACAAACTATAGGGTCCGCTTTTAGTTGGATGGGAGGGGTTTGAGCTGCTAAACACTACTGACACAATGTGAGGGGCATAATGTCCATTCATTTGGGAGCAACCTAACTTCAGAACAGCACAGCTAACCCTCTTCTACTTCTGCTATAGATTTACAACTGATGGCATGGCCTATTTCTATCAGGCAAGGTCTTCTGAAAATTGTATATATATGGACTTTATCATTTAGTGAACCTATCATGCCTTGAAAAAATATTTAAAAAATATAAATCTTAAAATTGTAATCTGCATTTGTATTCAGCCCTTTGTAGTCTGATACCTGCAAATAAAATCCTGAGTGACCTATTGGCTCCAGAAGTCACCTAATAAATAAATTGAGTCTACCTGTGTATAATTTATTCTCAGTATAACTACAGCTGTTAATGAAGTCCTCAAATGATTGTTTGAGAACATTAGGGATCATGAAAACCAAGCAGCACACCAGACAGGTTGGGGATAAAGTTGTGGCAAAAGAAGGGTTAGGTTATAAAAAAAATAGTTTAAGCTCTTGAGCATCTCACAAAGCTCTGTTCAATCCATCATCCAAAAATGGAAGGAGTATGGCACAATTGCAAACCTACCAAGACATGGCATCCACCTAAACTGACATCCCAAGCAAGAACATCACTAATTAGAGAAGCAGCCAAGAGGCCCATGGTCACTGTGGAGGCGCTACAGAGATCCACAGCTCAGGTGGAAGAATCTGTCCACAGGACAACTATGAGGCTGAGACCGCACTTTGCGTTTCCACCTGCGTTTTAGGTGCTTTTTAGGTCCGTTTTGAGAAGCACCTTTTTCATGCCAAAAGGCATGCGTTTTGATTTCACAGCAAAGTCTATGGAAAACCGGGATTTCTAGACTGCACTTTGCGTTTCTAAACGCTGCGTTTAATTTGCATATTTTGTGGCAAAAAACATGCGTTCAAAGAAGCAGCATGTCAGTTGTTTTTGCCATTTTGGGTGCGTTTTGGTAACATTGAAGTCAAGGAGAAATGGCAAAAACCAAGATTCCTTCAAATTCCTGCGTTTTACCTGCTTTTTTAGTGCAGAAAACATGCGTTTTGGATTACCAAAACGCATGCTTTTTGGACATCAAAATAATGATTTGATATGTCCCTTTACACACACACATAATCCGACAATTAAATTTAAGAAAAATATACATTTATTGCTATTTTAGAGATAAAACGTATATTACCACTATAATTTAATGAAATATATCTATTGTCATTATTTTTTCCCATTAATATAGATTTGATCCTTTTTTTTCTCTTTTTTCATTATGTTTGACTGTTTAAACTTTATTTAGCAGTGTCTTGATGTTCAAAACGCATCTGTCAAAACGCAGGTAAAAAAGCATGTAAAAAGCGCTGAAAACGCATAAAAAAAGCGGTAATTACGCATGCGTTTTCAGCGCTAAATTTCTGAAAAAGGCAACTTTGGTCAAATCAATTAAGCCAAAAACGTGCGTTTAGAACTGCAAGTAGGTGAACGCAAAGTGCGGTCTCAGCCTTAGGGTCCTCTCAAACTGGCGTATAAAACAGACTAATGCAATGTGATAAAAAATTGCATTATACTCTGACCAATGAGGCAGAGCAGATCTCCAAATTTTTCTTCAGCTCAAATTGGACTAATGAAACAATCACATCATGCTGCAATTGCACTCATCTATTGGACACTACTCATCAATAAAAGTCAATGGGTGCAAGAAAAAAATGGATGGCACATCGGTCCTCTGTATACCATTTGGTTTTTTTCAGATACATTACCATTCTGTAGCATAGAACACTTTAAATGGTCCAGTAAATGATTGTAGAATAAAAGTTGCTGAGGAAAAAAAAAGCATTGCATATTGATGATATACGGAGAAAAAAAAATTCCACACTCGCATAGCACTCACATGACAAAAGATTGCCCACATGGACTCTACTAACTTTTCAAAAATGGAATTGAACCAGATTTTTACATGCCAGTCTGAGAATACCCTTATTAATATTAAAAAATCTAGCCTTTATAGCTCAGTGGTAAAAAGAAAGCCATTTTTTAAAATAAGCCATAAGAGAATCCATTTGCAGTTTGCAAAAAGCCATGTGGGGGACACAGCTAACGTGGAAGAAAGGGATCTGAACAGATGAGACCAAAGAACAAAATATACATTTTTGGGCTGAAATCAAAACGCTATATTTGGTGGGAAAAGTAACATTGCAGGCTCTGTCACCCTCTACCTGCCCACCATGTACAGTGCCCGATCTGACACTCACTACTATACCTGTCTTTCAATGTTTTATTGTGGGGTCTGTCACTCTCTACATGCCCCTCTTGCATTGCTATTATTTTTATTATTACTATTATTATTATTAATAACTATATATACTGTGTGTGTGTGTGTATGTGTATATATATATATATATATATATATATATATATATATATATATATATATATACAGTTAGGTCCAGAAATATTTGGACAGTGACACAATTTTCGCGAGTTGGGCTCTGCATGCCACCACATTGGATTTGAAATTAAACCTCTACAACAGAATTCAAGTGCAGATTGTAACGTTTAATTTGAAGGTTTGAACAAAAATATCTGATAGAAATTGTAGGAATTGTACACATTTCTTTACAAACACTCCACATTTTAGGAGGTCAAAAGTAATTGGACAAATAAACCAAACCCAAACAAAATATTTTTATTTTCAATATTTTGTTGCGAATCCTTTGGAGGCAATCACTGCCTTAAGTCTGGAACCCATGGACATCACCAAACGCTGGGTTTCCTCCTTCTTAATGCTTTGCCAGGCCTTTACAGCCGCAGCCTTCAGGTCTTGCTTGTTTGTGGATCTTTCCGTCTTAAGTCTGGATTTGAGCAAGTGAAATGCATGCTCAATTGGGTTAAGATCTGGTGATTGACTTGGCCATTGCAGAATGTTCCACTTTTTTGCACTCATGAACTCCTGGGTAGCTTTGGCTGTATGCTTGGGGTCATTGTCCATCTGTACTATGAAGCGCCGTCCGATCAACTTTGCGGCATTTGGCTGAATCTGGGCTGAAAGTATATCCCGGTACACTTCAGAATTCATCCGGCTACTCTTGTCTGCTGTTATGTCATCAATAAACACAAGTGACCCAGTGCCATTGAAAGCCATGCATGCCCATGCCATCACGTTGCCTCCACCATGTTTTACAGAGGATGTGGTGTGCCTTGGATCATGTGTCGTTCCCTTTCTTCTCCAAACTTTTTTCTTCCCATCATTCTGGTACAGGTTGATCTTTGTCTCATCTGTCCATAGAATACTTTTCCAGAACTGAGCTGGCTTCATGAGGTGTTTTTCAGCAAATTTAACTCTGGCCTGTCTATTTTTGGAATTGATGAATGGTTTGCATCTAGATGTGAACCCTTTGTATTTACTTTCATGGAGTCTTCTCTTTACTGTTGACTTAGAGACAGATACACCTACTTCACTGAGAGTGTTCTGGACTTCAGTTGATGTTGTGAACGGGTTCTTCTTCACCAAAGAAAGTATGCGGCGATCATCCACCACTGTTGTCATCCGTGGACGCCCAGGCCTTTTTGAGTTCCCAAGCTCACCAGTCAATTCCTTTTTTCTCAGAATGTACCCGACTGTTGATTTTGCTACTCCAAGCATGTCTGCTATCTCTCTGATGGATTTTTTCTTTTTTTTTCAGCCTCAGGATGTTCTGCTTCACCTCATTTGAGAGTTCCTTAGACCGCATGTTGTCTGGTCACAGCAACAGCTTCCAAATGCAAAACCACACACCTGTAATCAACCCCAGACCTTTTAACTACTTCATTGATTACAGGTTAACGCGGGAGACGCCTTCAGAGTTAATTGTAGCCCTTAGAGTCCCTTGTCCAATTACTTTTGGTCCCTTGAAAAAGAGGAGGCTATGCATTACAGAGCTATGAGTCCTAAACCCTTTCTCCGATTTGGATGTGAAAACTCTCATATTGCAGCTGGGAGTGTGCACTTTCAGCCCATATTATATATATAATTGTATTTCTGAACATGTTTTTGTAAACAGCTAAAATAACAAAACTTGTGTCACTGTCCAAATATTTCTGGCCCTGACTGTATATATATATATATATATATATATATATATATATATATATATATATATATATACTGTGTGTATATATATATATATATATATATATATATATATATATAATATATATACACTGTATTTTTCGCTTTATAAGGCGCACTTTCGTTCCCCCAATTTTTGGGGGAAAGTAGGGGGTGCGTCTTATAATCTGAATATTCGGGTCCAGGGGAGGTGGGTGCAACTCTGGAGCGGTGCTGGGGACTGCTGGGGGGCTGGTGGCGGCTGGTAGAGGCTGGTGAAGGCTGCAGCAGGAGATATCCTGCTGCCGCTCATATAATATGCACTGCCGCTGTCCATCACCGTAGTGCTGAAACCGCACCACGGTGATGGGCTGGGGGAGCGGCACATATTATATCCACCTGCGCCCCCCTTTGATCGCACATGCCCCTCCCTCATGTTAAATATGGCCCCCATGCTGCTGTGAAGCCCCACAGGTGTTGTGTCGGTGCATTACCTTCAGGGACTCCACGTGGGATGGTCTGGTCACAGGTAGGGAACCTTCTCTTTAGGATTTTCGTAATGCCACCCTCGGTATTGCGGTAAGAGGACCGCCACTGCAGGTTAAGGGACGCCTGGGGTTGTTGGTAGGTGCAGTTAGATGGTGAGGCCCCCCAAGAGTAGGGCTGGCCCCAGGGCCCGTTTTGAGTGGGTGGAACCACAAGACTCTGAATGACTCAAACACAGTCCAGGCAGTCTTTCAGGATTTTTATTCACAGTTGATGGTAAGGTGAGTAACCCGGGCATAGCTGGGATGAACTAGGCTGGAACCAGGTATCCTTCTGGCTGGCTGATGAGGGTGACTACCAACTCGCCTTAATAGCCCTGTGTGTTTTTGTGGTGACCCTGACTTGAAGTCCCTACGGGGGTCACCCAGGGAAGTTGCTGCTGCCTGTTCTCCCCTCTTTTAGGCCCATTTGCTTGTAGCCTGGACCAGGTCACTCCGGCTGCATGCCTCTTGTAAGCTATGGGCCCGTTGGTATGTGGCTGGGGACTCTGTGGTGGTATGGTGTAGGTCTGAAGTGCCCCCACCGGCAGGTTTGGCAGGGAAAATTGAATAAATCACTGCACTGGGACCTGTTACCTTTTGGACCTGGTACCCAGGGCCACCATCAGGACATTACTACTGTGCCTGGTGTAGGGGGCCCGGTGAAGAGAGGGGGCCTGGACAGGCAAGGGGTAAATACTTATCTTTATTAAGCCCCCGGCAGGACGGGCCCCTCCTCTTCACCAGGCCCCAGTCACAGCTGCCCAGCGGTGTCGCTTCACCTCCTTACATGACTAATTTGCATGCGACGGGGTGGAGCATGCAAATTAGCCATGTGGTGGAGTGGAGGCAGAGTCATTGGAGCAGAGCAGGGCACCGGCGCGTCATCTCCTGGCCTTACACCAGTGTGGTGAGGTCATCACTCTGTGACCTCATTACACTTCTGCAAGCAACAGCGGCAGAGGTGGCGAGGACGCGGCAGCCAGCGGGATAGGTAAGCGCTGTGAGCTGAAGACATTCGCCGGGGGGGAGAGGTGGCCCGCCCGCTCATCTCAGACCGGGGGGGCCCGCTTCTCTCAGACCGGGGGGGTGGGGGGTCAGATGGTGAGGTGGCCTGCCCGCTCATCTCAGACCAGGGAAGGGGCGCTGATCCGAGCCAGGTTCAGCTGATCTCAGACTGGGGGGGCCTGCCGACCCCAACCCCTGCCTTACCTCAGCTAGATGCGCGGGAGGGCGCTGAATTGCATCACGGGCAGGTGAATATAATGTGAATTATGTGTTATGTGCTGTCTGTGTAATGTGCTGTCTGTGTTATGTGCTATCTGTGTCTGTGTTCAGTGCTGCCTGTGTCTGTGTTATGTGCTGCCTGTATATGTTATGTGCTACCTGTATGTGTTATGTGCTTCGTGTATGTGTTATGTGCTACCTGTATGTGTTATGTGCTGCCTGTATGTGTTATGTGCTACCTGTATGTGTTATGTGCTGCCTGTATGTGTTATGTGCTGCCTGTATGTGTTATGTGCTACCTGTATGTGTTATGTGCTGCCTGTATGTGTTATGTGCTGACTGTTTGTGTTATGTGCTGCCTGTATGTGTTATGTATAAGATATGTGTGTCCTGTATAGTGTGCAATATGTAGTTGTCTGTCTATGTATACTATCTGTGTATACTGTCTGTCTGTCTATGTATACTATCTGTGTATACTGTCTGTTTGTCTATGTATACTATCTGTGTACACTGTCTGTCTATGTATACTATCTATGTATACTGTCTGTCTATGTATACTATCTGTGTATACTGTCTGTCTATGTATACTATCTGTGTATACTGTCTGTCTATGTATACTATCTGTCTGTGTATGTATACTATGTATACTGTCTGTCTATGTATTCTATCTGTGTATACTGCCTGTCTGTATATACTGTCTGTTTTAAAAAACTGTCTGTCTGTGTATACTGTCTGTCTGTGTATACTGTCTGTCTGTGTATACAGTCTGTGTATACAGTCTGTGTATTCAATCTGTCTGTGTATACAGTCTTTCTGTCTGTGTATAGTCTGCCTGTGTATACTGTCTGCCTGTGTATACTGTCTGCCTGTGTATACTGTCTGCCTGTGTATACAGTCTGTCTGTGTATGCAGTCTGTCTGTGTATTCAGTCTGAAAAAAAGGGAGCCAGCACGATCTGAAATTGGCATGCATCATATAGAAGATGCAAATTCACAGATTTATTCCAACTGTACTACAATAAAAAATGAGATTTTTAGCAAATAATTGATCAATTCTTTGAGCCACCCCTGCCAACATCATGGCAAATCTCAATGGGGGGTCCTACACTATATTATGTATTTCATATGTCATGCGGCCTGCTAGATGAAGTTAAAAGCAGAACCATAATGGAGCACACATACCTGTAACCTGTATATATAACCACTTCTATGTTGCAAAAGAGGCAATTGTGGATAGAGGCCAGCCCAGGTCCCAGCATGTGGAGCAAGCTCTACACATACCAGGACTATATCAGAACTGAACCTCCCAGTGCCAGACAGCAACCATTGATAAAGGCGGACCAGATCCAAGCATGGTGCTTAATTAGCATTGCCAGCTGTATGGGATGTGTGCCAGCTATAGGAGACCTGTGCCAGCTGTATGGGATGTGTGCCAGCTATAGGAGACCTGTGCCAGCTATAGGAGACTTGTGCTAGCTATAGGAGACCTGGGCCAGCTATAAGACACATATACCCCATATGATTTGTTAGACGGACACTACACTGGCATTATAAGACGGATCCCATTTAACATTAAAAAAAAAATCTCTTTTCCTTCACCAAATTTGGGGGTGCGTCTTATAATCAGGCGCATCTTATAAAGCGGAAAATACGGTGTGTGTGTATATATATATATATATATATATATATATATATATATATATATATATATATATTGGTCCAGTACATCCTCCCCAGAAACCAGATGAGAACTTTATATCATATTTTAATGAGTTATGGAAATTAAAAACAGGGCTACTCTATAGAACTAGTTGCATTGACATGTATGTTTTTAGTTAGTTATGGGTGAACTTATTCAACTTGAATCTATCAAAAATCTATATTCTCCAAAATACAGATTTTCACCATGGAAGTTCAACAAAATGGCAGTTGCAGCCACAATTTTGATGAACCATAGAGGGCTAACAAAAGGTTGAAAAAATAAAAAAAACACATAAACAACTTACTGCTCATCTGTCTTGGCAGACTTTAATGTCTGCTTCCTCCATTTGGTCCTCAGGGCCTGTTCTTCCTACCAGTGATCACCTGGGTCTTTACTCAGAACAGTAGTAGAATAGTTACACACACCACTTCTGGTAGGATGGTGCACAAGTGGGTTCCAAAACCGTCTTCAATCAATTACTGAAAACTTGACACTCATATGCTGATTGAAAATCTTGTTAATGGGCGAATTTTTCAAACCAGCAAAATGCAGACATTTCGGTTTGTCAAGACCTTTTATCAATGTGCGAGGTTCAATACTGCTAATGTGCAGGTGCCTTGGCTGGTGTGTAGATGATTAAAGAATCAGCAAACAATACTGAGAGCAGTCTGGCGGTGTCCACCGCTGTGGAGGAGATGCAATACTGAGAGGAAACCTGCGGTGTCCATCTGGTCACTCTAGAACAGGACTTCCAGCTGTGACCAGGCCTCAGATGACACAACTTGTTGTAGCATCTTGACATGATGATGGACTGTGACCTCAGAGGCCTTTTCACGTCTGAAGAGCCTGTTTTAGCATTAAGACACAGGCACGGCACGCATATGCATAAAGAAGAAATCCTGAGGACTCAGTACCTGAGGCAGAATGGGTGCTGGAACAGATAAACAGCGAGATGAACATTCATTTTTTTACGTTACATTTATTATACTCTGAGATCTAAAGAGAACCCAGAGCATAATAGTGAACATTCAGAGCATGGAGATAATTGAATTTCCCATAAATTTGGCAAAATCAGAACTTGCTAGATCCACTCATCGCTAATGTTAGTGGCTTCTACAGTACTTGTGACTGTGCAATATAGCTGTACTTGTGGGTGTAGTCAATTTAGTATTTTTGGTACGCTGTGGTTGGCAGTTATGCTCTTGTTGCTGGCACTCATTGGGATATTATACATTAAATATTGGCCAGAAATTTGGA
The DNA here is from genome assembly GCF_048569485.1 of Anomaloglossus baeobatrachus. Classification (NCBI taxonomy): domain Eukaryota; kingdom Metazoa; phylum Chordata; class Amphibia; order Anura; family Aromobatidae; genus Anomaloglossus; species Anomaloglossus baeobatrachus. The sequence continues at coordinate 312,511,743 of NC_134357.1, read as the reverse complement.
TAGAGGGCTAAGGAAATGGAGGCAAGTGTCTTCTCAGATCCGCAGTGTCCCTTATTTTTAATTAAAAGCCTACATTTAAGCATACATACAAATTCATTACTTTGCTCATAAATGTAAATCTTGGTGGTCTTTTCCATATAAATAAGCAAAACCTATTAGCTAATATTAATTATCATTGTTGTCTCATGTTTCTAAGTTTTAACCGTAGGTAACAACCATTTTGAATTTCATGAATAAGAAGCAATTGTTGAGGCATGTGAGCAGACATCCATATGTATATATCCATATAAACAGTGGTCGATGGAGCATGCTACAACATATCAGTTGGCATCGGTCCACTGACAAACAGTGACAGCCAACTTTTGCTTATTAATCAGATCTGTTGTGTGAAAGGTTGTGTCAATTCTTAGAAGCAGGCTTGCAAGTCAAGAGATCCCTTTAATGCATATTCAAGCCCCCTAGGCTTATATAAATATGCGTGTGGTCACGGCTTGCTAATACAGGCATTGCTCCATTTACAGGTGTATAGTTTCAAGTGTAGACATTACATAGAAAAATTAATCATTCACCTTTCCAGATCCTTGATTAGTTCCTGTTTATTAACAAAACAGAGGTTCTATAGATATTTCTGGTCACGACTTGCGGTACAAAGGCTTTTTATCTGAATTCAAGACACAATTTATAGTGTTACTGAAAGGGACTTCATGGTTGTGTCCCTTTGAACTGCTTGCATTTCAGCTATTAATAAAATATGCAGCAGCACTAGTCAATTCTATGGTGCTGTTGAATTATAAACAGTGTTAGGTCACTCTCTTCTCAATTATCATTCTGACCACAAATTACGGTCATTTACTGCGTGATTGTTCAGAATGTGCAAATCAAAACATCAAAGATATTGAATAGTTTCATAAATATAGTTTTGGGTGTAATCAACAAATTGAACTGCTTATCAGTGAGAGCCAAATATATGACGCACTGCCGAGAACTTTGCACAATTTACCTAACTTTAATGGTGTGGATTTGGAGCAGGCTCCAGCAGCGAATGTCAGCTATATCATACAGCTGACACTAATAATAAAAGCAGAGCCACAGAAACTCCAAAAAATTCAATATATAACTGGGCAAATAACGGGCAAACAATATAGGTGCACCCCACCGGGACAGACATCTTAGTTTACAAGGTACAAACAAAAAGGAAAAGATCCAGCAATGAAAATTAACTCATTTGATGCCTATTAGCAAAGTGGGTTACCCATTTTCATTATTTGCTAGATTGATATAACCTTGAGAAACAATGTTTCTCTCAAATACCTTGCGTTGGCAATAGTACCTGTGAGTAGAGCTATTCACAGGTACTATGAATCCTGTACACCTGGCCCAGTCACGTCAGGAGGTCACGTGACATTGTTGTGTAGCAGGTCTGCTACAGGCAATCTGCATCCACTGATTGTCCATATCCCATCAATGTGGCATCATTGTAGAAGATGAGTAGCCACTGCTTAAATTGTAAATGGAGCACTGAAGTGATTAGGCTGTACAGTAGTGGACAACTTCTTCAATGAAGGTGTAAGGTACTAAAAGACTTTAGTAATAAATAAGCTACTTTGGACCTTTATGTATTAGCCTTGCAACTTTTAAGATCACTTACAACAAAAAAATGAAACGTGTCAGCTGTGGCAGAAATCTGCACAATGTGCTAAGAATATGTTCTTTTTTTTAGAGAACTGTTTGTTTTCTATTCATACAGTGTCACCGACAACATATGTTGTAAGATACATGCTGATTCTTAGTTGACATTTCAATTTATTGGGATAATTCTATATTCACAGTTCAGTGGTGATGGAAGCATTAAATGAATGCAAAAGAGCCCTTTCAATAACTCACACCACAACCATGGATAGTGTACAGTGGGGGAAAATAATTATTTGATCCCTTGCTGATTTTGTTACTTTGCCCACTAACAAAGACATGAACATTCTATAATTTTAAGGATAGGTTAATTTTAACAGTGAGAGATAGAATATCCAACCTAAAATTCAGAAAATCACATTGTATAAATTATATACATTTATTTGCATTTTGCAGAGAGAAATAAGTATTTGATCCTTCTGGCAAACAAGACTTAATACTTGGTGGAAAAACTGTTGGCAAGCAGAGCAGTCATACGTGTTTTATAGTTGATGATGAGGTTTGCGCACATACCAGGAGGAATTTTGGCTCTACTCCTCTTTGCAGATTATCTTTATTAAATCATTAAGATTTTGAGGCTGTCGCTTGGCAACTTGAAGCGTCAGCTCCCTCCATAAGTTTTCTATGGGATTAAGGTCTGGAGACTGGCTAGTAGAGATGAGCGAACCGGTCGCGTTTCGGCTCGAGGTCGGTTCGCCGAACGGAGCTCCCGTTCGAGTTCGGTTCGTCGAACGTTCGACGAACCGAACTCGAACTGCAGAGGGAACAATGGCAGACAATCACAAACACATAAAAACACCTAGAAAACACCCTCAAAGGTGTCCAAAAGGTGATAAACAACTCACAACACAACACAAACACATGGGAAAGTGACAAGGACATATACTCATGCGAAAACAAAAGAGCTGGACAAGGAAAAAGAGGAGGACACACAGATATATGAGTATATGCAAGGAAACATCGATGCCATTACTGTGCAACTTGAGCCCTGCTCATTTTAGGCTTCCAATCTGGATAAATTGCCTGAGCTTGCCACGTACGCCTTGGGGATCTTGTCGTGTCCTGCAGCCAGCGTTCTCTCAGAACCTGTCTTCAGTTCTGCTGGGGGTCTGCTGGCAGATAAGCACACGCGTCTGTCCACTGACAATGTGGACATGGCTCTCAGAGGACTTTTCTTCCCCTGGGTCAGCCAGGGGACGGGAAAGGCACACGTATTTTTGAGAGTGCTTCATGCAAAGCATCTTTTTTATCTTGAAAATTGGGTCAACTGATGCCAGTCAAGTGGGGTGTGTGTGGCCCAATTAGTGGAAACGAGGGAGACTGTGGTTGGAGTCCCCTTGCTGTGTTTCTAAAAGAACCAAAATGAACAAATCATAGCTCTCAGAGGACTTTTCTTCCCCTGGGTCAGCCAGGGGACGGGAAAGGCACGCATATTTTTGAGAGCGCTTCATGCAAAGCATCTTTTTCTTTTTCAAAAGGGGGGTCAACTGATGCCAGTCAAGTGGGGTGTGTGTGGCCCAGTTAGTGGAAACGAGGGAGACTGTGGTTGGAGTCCCCTCGCTGTGTTTCTAAAAGAACCAAGATGAACAAGTCATGGCTCTCAGAGGACTTTTCTTCCCCTGGGTCAGCCAGGGGACGGGAAAGGCACGCGTATTTTTGAGAGTGCTTCATGCAAAGCATCTTTTTCTTTTTCAAAAGGGGGGTCAACTGATGCCAGTCAAGTGGGGTGTGTGTGGCCCAGTTAGTGGAAACGAGGGAGACTGTGGTTGGAGTCCCCTCGCTGTGTTTCTAAAAGAACCAAGATGAACAACTCATGGCTCTCAGAGGACTTTTCTTCCCTAGGGGTAAGCCAGGGGACAGGAAAGGCACGCGTATTTTTGAGAGTGCTTCATGCAAAGCATCTTTTTCTTTTTCAAAAGGGGGGTCAACTGATGCCAGTCAAGTGGGGTGTGTGTGGCCCAGTTAGTGGAAACGAGGGAGACTGTGGTTGGAGTCCCCTCGCTGCGTTTTACATGCTTTTAGAAGGGCATGACATGGCTTGGAGGTTGACTTTCAGCATCTGCAAACTGTTGGCTACCAAAATGCTGCCTTTCCAACCTTTTTAACCGAGGATTTTCGAGACCTTATGCCCATCGCAGTGCCCCAAGAGCCGATGCCCAGGCGCCACTCCTTCTCCAACAAAGGCGTGCACGCGCTACACCAGCATGTCGCACTAAACATCACTGATTCCTTGAGAAACTCTGTGTGACAGGGTGCATTTCACCACAGATAATTGGCCCAGTAAGCATGGACAGGGGCGTTACATGTCGCTGACTGGGCAATGGGTTACTGTGGGGAGAGATGGAGAAGGGTCTGCTGTACAAGTCTTGCCGTCCCCACGAGTTGTGTCAATCCTTCTTCTGTATGTAGAAGTTAATACACTGCTTCTGCCTCTTCAACCTCGTGTGGGTCCTCCACCTTGGCCCAAACCCTGTGTGGTCAGGCCACCCTTCCTTGTAACTGCACACAAGGAATACCACACACCTCCTTACTATGCTGGCAGCAGAGCTCAATGCCATCAGGCGGTCAAAGGTTTACTTTGAAATGTATGGGAAATGTGAGTCACACCGCTGAGAAGTTGTGGACGGTTAGCTCTGGAGACCGAGTTTCATCAATGGTTGTCTCCACTCAACCAGCAGCCAGGGAAGGCCGGGTGAGACAATGATGCAAACATGGGTGCGGCCCTTCGCTGTGACAATGTGACACACGTGCCTTGTGTGGCTCACGTGTTGAACCTGGTTGTCCAGCAATTTTTAAAGCACTATCCTGGCCCACATGGCCTTCTGCAGAGAGCACGGTGTAACGCCTTCCTTGATCCACACACTCAGATGGGCTGTAAATGATAGGCTAGAGGGAAGCCACTCACCAAGCAGGACCCCTAGAACCCTGAAACCCTTTAACCCCTATACAGGGATTAGGAATTACACAGGGCCCAAGGTGATCAATACCTGTGGAAGGCTGCAGTTCCAGAGAATAGTAGTCAGGCAGGGTCAAAACATTAATTGAGGAACAGGAACAGAATGGGACGGCCAGGACTTAATCAGAAAACAAGCGGAGGTGAAATGCTAATCGGCCAACAAGGTACATAAACAGCAAGCAGGAAAAGTAGTCAGGTAACAAGCACACAAAATCATAAAACTGAACTGGGGGTAAAAGTAACCAGAGGTTCATAGCTATGTCTGGCAGTGGTCTGCAGACAGGATGGGCATAAAAAAGGGTGTGGTGTCTTCCCATTGGTTGTAGCTGAATGATGGTACTTCATCTGTGAGATACCCACCAGCTACATTCAGCCAGAGATTCTGCATCTGTCAAGGTAATGCAGCCCAGTGGGTGAGCATAACCTGCGTCCACCTGCGCCGCTGGCATCGACTCCTCTCCCATCATCAGCACAATGCATGAAAGGAACACGTTGTCACCTGGCGACCGGAGTACAAATTGACGGAGCGGACTCCGTTGGTGACTTAACAGCCGTGTGCAGCAATGATGCAAACCTGGCTGCGGGCCATCGTCAGGGCAATGTGACACACGTGCCTTGTATGGCTCACGTGTTGAACCTAATTCTCCAGCAATTTTGAAAACACCATCCCGGCCTACATGGCCTTGTGCAGCGGGCACGCTCGCTATGTGCTCACTTCCATCGTGCGCACACAGCAGCTCAACAACTTTCGTCGCTACAGAAGTCTTTAGGTCTGGTGGTTAAACGCCTGAAATGCGATGTGCCGACACGCAGGAATTTGAATCTGCACATGTTGCAGCGTTTGTGGCAGCACCGCCGAACCCTGCTGCAATACGTTACGACATATAGCCTGGGATAACTTGATCCAGAGGTGGTGCAGATCACGCTGCTGGAGTGGTGTCAGATCAAGGACCTATGCACCCTTCTACACAGTTTACAAATGTCGCCGAAGATGTTTAGCACTGGCAATGCCATTCTCAGCATGACAATTCTGGTCATCTACATGATGGAGCACACTGTAATTATTATTCGGAGTCAGGTGTTGAGACAAGAGGAAGGGGAGGAAGTACAGGAGGAGTCATATGCGGAAGGGATAACAAGATCTACGAGGTCCAGATGGTCAGCGGCACCTAGGCGGCAGTCATGGTGAGGGAGAGGGATTAATAAGGGCGCATAGTATCAGCAAAAAGTGTTGAGGAAGATGCAGGAGGCCATGAAGAAATGGAGGACGAACTGGCGATGGGCATGGAAGACTCAGCAGATGAGTGAGAGCTTACTCACATTTCAGTTGTGCGAGGTTGTGGGGAGAGGGCAGAGGAAGGAGGCACGATTCTAACCTCTCTGCCACCAACACACCAAGGACTTGGTCCTCCTGGATGCACAAGACACATGAGCGCCTTCTTGCTGCACTACCTACAACATGACCCTCGGATTGTACGAATTCGAAGTAATCCTGACTACTGGGTTGCCACACTGTTAGATCCCCGGTACAAGACAAAATTTGGCGAAATAATTCCTGCCATAGAAATGGACGCACGTATACAGGAGTATCTGCAGAAGGTGGTACGCAATCTTAGATCTGCTTTTCCACTAAACACCAGTGCTGCACAGAGTGAATCTCAACGCATTGTCATGGATAGGAGGAAATGGTCTTTTACTTGTCCACATCTGAAGGACCGAGGGCTGGCTGCTGTGCTGAGATGGCGTTGAGTACGGTGTCCCTGCAGAGTTGCACTTTTGGTCATATACCAAAATGAGTTGAAAAAGGACAGATGCTGGTGGAAAGGGGAACAGGTGTGTTGGAAAGGGCAAAAAAGTTTTGGTCCGTGGATTTGGTGGTTAAGCAACAGTAACATTTGCTGAAGAAACACCATCTGTTACAGTGGGACTGGCAGATTTGGATAAGGTGGTATATACTATGTTACCGCTATATAACGAAAATTAATAAGAAAAGAAAGAGAAAGGTATATATCCCCATCAGCAGTCAGTGTCCACCGTGCTCCCAGATGGAAAAGGAGAGGTTGGCAACTGGAAGGTTTGGTGGAGGATACAGAGCTGTATGGCTATGAAACTAATAGTAGCCTGAACCGAGTTAGACGCCATTTGGATCTGGAGACTGGGAGCCCTGTTAGCGTCACAGGGTCCACATGACCACCCAGCCCAGGAACTCCCTGTTAACAACACAGGGGCCATTGAGTACGCTGACCGTGTGCGTAGGTGCCACACCTGTGGACAGCAGGCGCATCAGCAGCAGCAGGCCTGTTAATGCCACTGGAAAAAAACAAAAAAGTGAGCCGGAGTATGAGATGGTATACATGGAACCCGTGAGACCATGTTCACACTGGCCATGAGACAAAGAGAAACCAAGGAAAAAAAATTGTGAAAACATACCCTGCTGTAACTAAATAAAAGCATAGTGCATATAAACATAGGGTACTTAGTAAACACTGTTTTTGATCAAAAAAAGCATAAAGCTATCCCACCAAACGTCAAGGTGTACCCAGTTGGGATAGTACCTACACTCTCTAATATTAAAACCTTACCATGGGTCTAAGATAGGCCTCAATGTGGCTAAGGGCTGAGAGCGACTGGGTCCCAACAGGACACACACAGTCAGGGGGATTCACAGAATGAAATGTCCAGCTCGCTGAGAAGGGGGCCACTCCCTGTTTGTACTGAATACAAAAAAACTACATAAAAACAAAAAAGTGAGCCGGAGTATGAGATGGTATACATGGAACCCGTGAGACCATGTTCACACTGGCCATGAGACAAAGAGAAACCAAGGAAAAAAAATTGTGAAAACATACCCTGCTGTAACTAAATAAAAGCATAGTGCATATAAACATAGGGTACTTAGTAAACACTGTTTTTGATCAAAAAAAGCATAAAGCTATCCCACCAAACGTCAAGGTGTACCCAGTTGGGATAGTACCTACACTCTCTAATATTAAAACCTTACCATGGGTCTAAGATAGGCCTCAATGTGGCTAAGGGCTGAGAGCGACCGGGTCCCAACAGGACACACACAGTCAGGGGGATTCACAGAATGAAATGTCCAGCTCGCTGAGAAGGGGGCCACTCCCTGTTTGTACTGAATACAAAAAAAACTACATAAAAACAAAAAAGTGAGCCGGAGTATGAGATGGTATACATGGAACCCGTGAGACCATGTTCACACTGGCCATGAGATAAAGAGAAACCAAGGAAAAAAAATTGTGAAAACATACCCTGCTGTAACTAAATAAAAGCATAGTGCATATAAACATAGGGTACTTAGTAAACACTGTTTTTGATCAAAAAAAGCATAAAGCTATCCCACCAAACGTCAAGGTGTACCCAGTTGGGATAGTACCTACACTCTCTAATATTAAAACCTTACCATGGGTCTAAGATAGGCCTCAATGTGGCTAAGGGCTGAGAGCGACCGGGTCCCAACAGGACACACACAGTCAGGGGGATTCACAGAATGAAATGTCCAGCTCGCTGAGAAGGGGGCCACTCCCTGTTTGTACTGAATACAAAAAAACTACATAAAAACAAAAAAGTGAGCCGGAGTATGAGATGGTATACATGGAACCCGTGAGACCATGTTCACACTGGCCATGAGACAAAGAGAAACCAAGGAAAAAAAATTGTGAAAACATACCCTGCTGTAACTAAATAAAAGCATAGTGCATATAAACATAGGGTACTTAGTAAACACTGTTTTTGATCAAAAAAAGCATAAAGCTATCCCACCAAACGTGAAGGTGTACCCAGTTGGGATAGTACCTACATTCTCTAATATTAAAACCTTACCATGGGGCTGCACAAGCAGGACTGGTAGGACAGGAGCTGGTCTTAACCGTTCTGCGTTACCAACTGTGGTAGTGGCCTGCATCGACACCCTATCCCTGCCTACCTCTGGCCTAAAGCCGCAATGGGTTCAACACATGGAGGTGTGCTCTTTCGGAACATAATAAAAGACTGCGCACCTCCTTGTTGGCTCCAGCCCCTTTTATAACCTGGGTCCGCCCCAAACCAGGGTGAACCACAATGCACCTCCTGGAGACAAAAGCAGAGTGACACGTCATGAGTGGCATAACAAGCGTCCTATTTGGAACCGCAACTTCAATGATGACCTCATGGCTGCCATTACCCAAACACCTCACCAGTCATCGTATGACCATCAATAATGCGGTGACAAGTCATAGGGGCGGGCCTCTGCAAGCCATTTGGGAGTGGCCTGGCCACATCGTCAGGACACCTGATGCCCTGTGGTCTATATGGGACCCCCACATCAGGGGCAGGGCCAAAGAGTTCATTACCAGACCTAGTCTCTGATGCAGTAAGTGCCTGAGCATGCTCAGTAGCATGAAATACAGTCTCTGAAAAAAGACTATCAGCTTTAACATGGTGTCTAGGCACAAAACAGGACTTAGACCCGGCACGGAATGCAAGTACCTGTGCAAAGAGGCTTTTCGCACTAAGTGTGGGAGCATGCGCTGTATCCCGAAATGAAGACTTAGCCTCAGCAATGGCACAGTCAGGCAGAGCATACTCACTAGGCGAAACACTGTAGTTAGGCTGCGGCTGGGGTAAATCGGCACACGCATGCGCACTAGCTGCCTCTCCACACTTAGACGTGGAGGAGAAAGTAGCCAGCTGGACAACCCAAGGAACAGCCCTAAATGGCAGCTGAAGCCTGGGCGCAATTGAAACCGCAGCAGGCTTCAGGTTACAGGTTTTGTAACAACAAATACCATCCAAAAGAACAGGTGTACTTCTTCCCATGGATAATCTGATATGATGCTTTTTTTCACGGACACAACCATCGCTAACAAATGTAGATGAGGCCAAAACAGCAGCTGCTTCAATGGATCTCAAGTGCTCCATAAAGTGGCCTCTCCTCCACCCCAATTTCAAGATCCCAAATACTCCATTCCTCTGTGGTGTCAATCCAATCGCACTTGCTTCCTAACAGCTCTCAAGTTTCCACCAGCCCTGCTGAGTATGGGGTAACAGAGATGGTTGAGTTTGCATAGCTGTTCAGTCGCACTATAGCCTGGGAATCAGAGGTCTGTGTCAAAGCTGCAATGAGTACAGACAAGGAAGTTATTATTATTTTTATTATTATTGATTTATAGAGCACCATTGATTCCATGGTGCTGTACATGAGAAGGGGGTTACATACAGAATACATATACAAGTAACTATAACCAGACTGGTACAGAGGGAAGAGGGCCCTGCCCTTGCGGGATTACATTCTAAAGGATTTTTGGGAGGAGACAGTAGGAGTGGTGTAGGTTGAGTGTCAAGTACGTATGGTGGTGGTGTCATTGAAGGTTATAGTCATTTCTGAACAGATGAGTTTTCAGATTCAGTTTGAAGCTTGCGGGTGTACCAGATAATCTGACGTGTTCAGGTAGCGAGTTCCATGAGACAGGTGAAATGATCTGCGCAGATGGCCAGAAGCTTTGTGAGTGGGATCCAGGCCCCGATGAAGAAGGTGCTGAGCCTAATCTACACCCTCATTTCCAAAAAGTAAATCCTCCTGGTGGAGACAATGGGGAACATGATGAGGAGCACAGATACCTGATTGGAATGACAACTTTACTATTCGGTCAGGGCAGGAAGAGGTTGTCTCGGAGGACTCAGGATGAAGGGAATGAAAACACACAGGGTTATTGATGAGGTTGGAGACCACACTTACTGTCAAACCAAAGTCAGCCAGTCGATGAGGTCAGCAGAGGAGGTGGAGGAGGATGCTACTGACGACGAGGTTACGTTGCGTCTTCCTGGCCAGAGACAAAGTACTGGAAGCACGTCAACAACTGAATCCTGGACCACAACTTTGACTCTGAGCAGAAGTCGTGTTGGCTATGCAGGTCGCATGGGCTGTAAGCCTTGCCTAGCCTGTGAATTTTTGGACATCGCAAAGCATCACCCAAGTCATGGAATCTGTAAGATTTGTCAACAATCTGTAAGTAGAAGGCAAAAACTCACACCTTTGAGTAGTTCCTCCATGAAGTGTCACATGGATATGAATTGATAGCGTGAAGGTGTATTGCTCAGCTTTAGCCACTGTCAATGCAACATGCTAATTTGCCATTGCATGCATTGTTGCAGACTACACACAAGGGGCTGCTGTTATTTTGGATCTGCCTTTGTTTGGTCACTATAGCAATATCAAATTGCTCTTCGGGTGTGGACTTGGAGATGCTGTCTATGAACAGAAGGAAAAGCTAAAGGTGTGTGTTACAGCAAGGAGCCACCGCGGAAACACTTCGTTCAATTGTGAGGGGAGTCATGTTGTACTTTGATGATGAGCCCCGTAATGCCAGTGAGCAGCATCCTGTGCCACAGACCAACATTCTTACAGTGCTGTCTATACTGTTTACCGTGAGAGGAGCGTAAAGTCTGTATTTCTGGCAACTGGACATCAGAGTACCCGGGTACGGTAGGCTGTGCCCAGACAATAATGCGGGCACGCAACACTTTGTTTTATTAGCAAAACACATATCTGTTCTGGGTAGGCCAACTATTTATAGACAATAAGACTTGCTGCCTCTGCACTGTCAAATTGTCACGTACAGTTTAAATCATAGAGGGACAGCAACACATGTTTGCATTGACTGTTGCTTTTCAAGATTTCCATGACTGTGTTGCAGAGCTGTGTGGTTTGCATTCACACTGTTATCATCTGCATTATCTGTGAGGCTTCAGCTAACAAGGGTATTCAGGGGGGGTAATGTGTTTTGTCTATGTTTTCGTAGATAACTGGGAAGCTCTTGTGATGTGCCACTAGTAAGTTGTGTTCCCGCACACACACACACACACACGCACAAACACACAATTACTGCTACGCAGAGGGATTAGCAGGTAGTAGGCAACAGAATAGATTGTTCAATTATTTAAATTGTATGCATGGTTCTTATTGTTTGTTTTGGTAAAGTTAAACAATCATTTATCAACCCAACTGACTAGAGTCCTTTTCCTGTTGCCTGGTTTTGCTGCATGCTGGGGAGCCCACCCTGTACACGACTTAAAATGAAGCATAAGTCACAATGTGAATTTCACTGTGCTACAATGCAGCCTAGCGTGCCTGTGCAACCACCGCCTGCCCCATCAAGTGCATCTGCGTGCTCTTCATCCTCTGTGACTGTATGGACAGCAGTCACACATGGTTTTTCACACTGAACTTCCACTCCTTTACCCGCAACAGGGAGTGTGATTGGCAGGTCATCACTTGTTTTGGAAGTGGAAACAGATGGTATTGTTGAGCTGTCAGACATCGAGAGAACCATCATTGGAGGCAGGCTACATTATATCCACGCCTGCACCTTCGTCACAGATTGCCTGGACTACCTGCAGTTAATAATTGCATTCCAGAAATGGAAAGGAGTGTAGAATGCACATGTGTTGTACCTTGCTTGGCAGCAAAGGAACACTAACTTAGTATTCCAGACAATTTTATGATGGCAGAAAAAGAGTCAGCTCTTTGGGCAAATTAAATAGCGTGGCAAAAGTGGACAGATGGGTACAGGGGCCGTGTTCTGTGGGTACCAGGACAGTAAAAGAAGCCTCACTTTCTATCCCTCCTAATGATCAAATGCAGCAAGGAATTCCCTGAGTTTGCTATAAAATTAGCATAGCTAAATTTGCATGAGGGTAGAATGCAGAGGTGCTTGAGATTGCTTGGCACAAGTGGCACAATAAAGGAGTCCAACAGCCAGTTTTATGATGCCACTAAATGGCAGTATTTTTTGCTATCATTATAGCTTATTAAAAACAGAGCAGGAGGGTGTCATGCAGAGGTGCTGCACATAGATTTGCACCAGTGGGGCACTAATGGAGTACAACAGCCACTTCTTGTATGCCACTAAGTTTACTCAATTTTTGGTATTATAATGTCTTAGTAAGTAACAATGAGTTTGAGTGTGCAATGCAGGCAGACGTGCTGCAAATATCTGTGCACTAGTGGGACTATACAGAAGTCCAATAGCCACGTTTAGGATGCCACTAGGTTCACTGAGTGTTTGCTAGTATAATAGCTTAGTTATAATGAGTTTGAGTGTGCAATGCAGGCAGCCGTGCTGCAAAAATCTGTGCACTAGTGGGACTATACAGAAGTCCAATAGCCACGTTTAGGATGCCACTAGGTTCACTGAGTGTTTGCTAGTATAATGGCTTAGTTATAATGAGTTTGAGTGTGCAAAGCAGGCAGACGTGCTGCAAATATCTGTGCACTACTGGGACTATACAGAAGTCCAATAGCCACGTTTAGGATGCCACTAGGTTCACTGAGTGTTTGCTAGTATAATGGCTTAGTTATAATGAGTTTGAGTGTGCAATGAAGGCAGAGGTGCTGCAAATATCTGTGCACTACTGGGACTATACAGAAGTCCAATAGCCACGTTTAGGATGCCACTAGGTTCACTGAGTGTTTGCTAGTATAATGGCTTAGTAACAATGAGTTTGAGTGTGCAATGCAGGCAGACGTGCTGCAAATATCTTTGCACTACTGGGACTATACAGAAGTCCAACAGCCACGTTTAGGATGCCACTAGGTTCACTGAGTGTTTGCTAGTATAATGGCTTAGTAACAATGAGTTTGAGTGTGCAATGCAGGCAGACGTGCTGCAAATGTCTTTGCACTAGTGGGACGATACAGAAGTCCAACAGCCACGTTTAGGATGCCACTAGGTTCACTGAGTGTTTGCTAGTATAATGGCTTAGTTATAATGAGTTTGAGTGTGCAATGCAGGCAGACGTGCTGCAAATATCTGTGCACTACTGGGACTATACAGAAGTCCAATAGCCACGTTTAGGATGCCACTAGGTTCACTGAGTGTGTGCTAGTATAATGGCTTAGTAACAATGAGTTTGAGTGTGCAATGCAGGCAGACGTGCTGCAAATATCTTTGCACTAGTGGGACGATACAGAAGTCCAACAGCCACGTTTAGGATGCCACTAGGTTCACTGAGTGTTTGCTAGTATAATGGCTTAGTTATAATGAGTTTGAGTGTGCAATGCAGGCAGAGGTTCTGCAAATATCTGTGCACTACTGGGACTATACAGAAGTCCAACAGCCACGTTTAGGATGCCACTAGGTTCACTGAGTGTTTGCTAGTATAATGGCTTAGTAACAATGAGTTTGAGTGTGCAATGCAGGCAGAGGTGCTGCAAATATCTGTGCACTACTGGGACTATACAGAAGTCCAATAGCCACGTTTAGGATGCCACTAGGTACTCTCAGTGTTTGCTAGTATAATGGCTTAGTTATAATGAGTTTGAGTGTGCAATGCAGGCAGACGTGCTGCAAATATCTGTGCACTACTGGGACTATACAGAAGTCCAATAGCCACGTTTAGGATGCCACTAGGTACACTCAGTGTTTGCTAGTATAATGGCTTAGTTATAATGAGTTGGAGTGTGCAGAGGACAGGAGGGTACAGTGCCAGGGTTGTGGGGCTCTGGGTAGAGGAATGGAAGCCTGCCTTTCTATTCCCTCCTAATGGGGAAATGCAGCGAGGAAATCCCTGACCTTAGCTACACAGACGCTGTGTCTGTTTTCAGGACCTGTCACCTATGGCTCTGACCCTGCCGGTACGAGCCCTTAAAAGGACTGATAGAAAGTGCTCTCCCTAAGCTGTCCAGCGCTGTGTATGGAGCGCATACAGCAGTATCGGCGATAGGACTCAGGACGGAGCTGCGCCAGTGATGTCTGACACCAAGGACGCAGAAGGCAGATAATGGTGTGCTGGAGGAAAATGTCCGGTTTTATAATGCAGGGACATGTGACATGGACATCCTATCACACATGCCGTTGCTTCTCTGGCTAAAAGTCCACTTAGCTGTGTGTGTGTCTGGGATTGGCTGACATGCTGGCCCTCCCCACTACATGCGCGCACTTAGGGAAGGAAGACAAGGAAAAAAAATGGCGATCGCCATTATCCATACAGCAGTGATCTGAAGGCGCTGTTCCTGCACACTATACACTGAAATTTCATGATAGTGTGAGTCACAGAGTAACTTACACTATTACAGCGGGAAGCCAGCTAGGAATTAGCTGTTTTTTTGGCTGCTAGAACAGTTCTCGAACGTATCTAGAACTATCGAGCTTTTGCAAAAAGCTCAAGTTCTAGTTCGATCTAGAACAGCCCCCAAAATCACTCGAGCCGCGAACTGGAGAACCACGAACCTAGAACCGCGCTCAACTCTACTGGCTAGACCACACCATGACCTTCTCCCAATCACTCTCATCATCATCCAGATGTTCATTGTCAAACTTCAGACGGGCCTGCACATGTGACTTCTTGAGCAGTGGGAACTGCAGGATTTAAACCTATAACGGTGTAATGTTTTACCAATGGTTTTCTTGGTGACAGTGGTCCCAGCTGCATTGAGATCATTAACAAGTTCCCCCCATGTAATCTTAGGCTGATCTCTCACCTTCCTCATGATCCTGGATACCCCACGAGGTGAGATTTTGCATGGTGCCCCAGATCGATGTCGATTGACATTAATTTTGTATTTCTTTCATTTTATTATTATTGTACCAACAGTAGTCTCCTTCTCACCCAGCGTCTTACTTATGGTTTTGTAGCCCATTCCAGCCTTGTGCAGGTCTATGATCTTGTTCCTGACATCCTTAGAAAGCTCTTTGGTCTTGCCCATGTTGTACAGGTTATAGTCTGACTGATTAATTGAGTCTGTAGACAGGAGCCTTTTATACAGGTGATAATTTAAGACGGCTGTCTTTAATGTAGATAACAAGTTTATTAGGAGTGTCTAAGTGGTCTGAAGGAGCCAGAACGCTTAATGGTTGGTAGGGGATCAGATACTTATTTCTCTGCAAAATGCAAATATATTGATATAATTTATACAATGTGATTTTCTGGATTGTATTTTTTAATATTCTCTCACTGATAAAATTAACCGACCCTTAAAATTATAGAATTGTCATGTCTTTGTCTGTGTGCAATCTTACAAAATCAGCAAGGGATCAAATACTTATTTCCCTCACTTTATAATACCAGTGTGTCAGAGATATGAGTTTGGAAATTTTATCGTATCAGGGACTATTTACGAAAGTATGCTTATATGCAGATATGAGCGGGCCTGTGGAAGTTCAAGTTCAGCGGGTTCACCCGAACTTTGGATAAAGTTCTGCTCTGAACCCATGCTTGACCTGAACCTCATTGGAAGTCACTGATTGGACAGATTGGCTCTCTGACCTCATGCAACCAGCCATAAATAGAGGGAGAGGGAGGTTTTTTCTTTTCTTTGTTATTTTTTATGCACACTTCATCCAATATCGCTGCTTTTACCCCCAATGAGAGCCATTCAAACACTGCAAGTGACTTGCACTGGGCCGAGCACTGAGCATAACCGAGCACAGTGATGCTTGCTTGAGTGAGCAACCGAACTCCAAACTCGAACACTGATTTTTTTTGTAAAGTCTGTGTTTGGTGTGAACACAGACAATACAAAAAAAGCCATTTTGGAGACTGATGAGGGTTGTCTTTTTTCACTAAGCCACCTAGGATGCATCCTATTCCAAGTATGTCTATATGCTGTCAATCTATATTAACCCCTTCAGCCCCGGGACACTTTCCGTTTTTGCGTTTTTGTTTTTTGCTCCCCTTCTTCCGAGAGCCGTAACATTTTTATTTTTCCGTCAATCTTGCCATATGAGGGCTTATTTTTTGTGGGACAAGTTGTACTTTTAACTGAAACCATAAGTTTTACCATATGGTGTACTGGATAACAGCAAAAAAATTCCAAATGCGGAAAAATTGCAAAAAAAGTGTGATGGCACAATAGTTTTTGGGATGTTTTATTCACGTTGTTCAATATATGGTACAACTGATGTGTGGGTATGATGCCTGAGGTTGGTGCGAGTTTGTAGACACCAAACATGTATAGGTTTACTTGTATCTAAGGGATTAAAAAAATTTACAAGTTTGTCCAATAAAAATGGCGCACATTTTGCGCCATTTTCCGAAACACATAGCGTTCTTATTTTTTGGGATCTATGGCTCAGTGACGGCTTATTTTTTGTGTCTCGAGCTGACATTTCTAATGGTACCATTTTTGCACAGATGCTTCGTTTTGATCGCCTGTTATTGCATTTTGCGTAAAACGTGCGGCGACCAAAAAATGAAATTTTGGCGTTTTGAATTTTTTTGCCACTACACCGTTTACCAATCAGATTAATTGATTTTATATTTTGATAGATCGGGCATTTCTGAACGCTGCGATACCAAATATGTGTATATTTATTTATTTTTTAACCCTTTAATTTTCAATGGTGGGAAAGGAGGGTGATTTGAACTTTTAGGTTTTTTTTTTTTATTTTTTAAAACTTTTTTTTTATTTTACTAGTCCCACTAGGGGGCTATAGCGATCAGCAATCCGATTGCTATTATCTATCTGCTGATCACAGCTATACAGCTGTAAACAGCAGATACAGTCACTTTCTTTTTCCTTCTGCTCTCGACCGAGGGAAAATGAAAGTGAAACTTCGTAGCTGCAGATGTCATCACATGACCCTGTCCTACGTTGGCAACCACCGATAGTCACGTGATCACGCACGTGACTTCCGGCGGGGGCGGTGGTAATTAAAAAACATGGCCGCGCGCGTTTAGATCTTGCTGCCAGACTTTGGCAGCAAGATTTCAGGGGTTAATGGCCGCGGGTGGAAGCGATTCCACCCGCGGCTAGCAGGCACACATGTCAGCTGTTGAAAACAGCTGATATGTGTGCCGACCGCCGCCGCCTGCCCGCAGCAGGGGGCGGGGCCTAACGGGACACGCTCCATGACGGATATATCCGTCCATGGTCGTGAAGGGGTTAAAGGTTTTTCCCAAAGGATAGGTTGCAACTTACAAATGACTGATTGGTGGGGATGCTAATGATCAGCAGAACAGAGATCCACAGCATTCAGAAGACAGGGACCTTTTTAAGGCTAGGGACCCACTTTGCGTTCTCCTACTTGCAGTTTAGAACGCACATTTTGGGCTTAATTGATTTGACCAAAGTTGCCTTTTTCAGAAATTTAGAAGTGAAAATGCATGCGTTTTTGACGCGTATTTGATGCATTTTCAGCGCTTTTTACCTGCATTTTCACCTGTGTTCTGATAGTTGCATTTTGAACATAAAGACACTGCTTAATAAAGTTTAAATAGTCAAATTCTTTGAAAAAATGGGAAGAAAAGAATCAAATCTATATTCATAGAATAAATCATTAAATTAAATTTTGTTCATTAAATTATTGTGGGATTATGATATTTTATGTAAAAATAGCAATAAAGTATTAATTTCCTTAATTTAAATTGTCGGACTATGTGTGTGTGTAAAGGGACATATGAATTCATTATTTTGATGTCCAAAAAACATGCGTTTTGGAAGTCCAAAACGCATGTTTTCTGCACTGAAAAAGCAGGGAAAACGCAGAAATTTGAAGTTTCTTGGTTCTTGCCATTTCTCATTGACTCCAATGTTAGCAAAATGCAACGAATATGGCAAAAACAAATGACGTTACTTCTTTGAACGCATGGTTTTTGCCACAAATTATGCAAATTAAACGTAGCGTTTAGAAATGCAAAGTGGGGTCAGAAAATCCACTTTTTCTATAGACTTTGCTGGTAAATCAAAACGCATGCCTTTTGGCATGAAAAAGGTGCTTCCCAAAACGGACCTAAAAAGCACCTAAAACGCAGGTAAAAACGCAAAGTGGGTCCCTAGCCTAACACCCTGATTGGGCACCTTTAAGCTGATCCTCTTTTGTTCAGCAATTTTTGCAGGCAAAAGTCAGATATGGATTTAAGAAAATTAAACATAATTTGATTCTTCATAGTGTTTATCCAGAACTCTGGTGTAAAAAACCTTCAAATATTATACAATTTGGCTAATTTCACAAGAATTTTGGGCAGTTCCACCAAAATGGACAGAGCTAGGGAGAAGTCTGGACATTATATGCATTTCTTGTAGGTTTTTGCACATTTCAAATTTGATTCAAAGACTCAAAATTCATCAAAGATTTAAAAAAATTCAAAATTTACTCTTTCAACAACAAGATTTGTAATGTAAAATGATCAAAAAGCTATAAAATGATCAAAAAGCTACAAAATTCCACCAAAACATAATGCCTGCATGCTATATATGTTTTTTTAAAAAAGCAAGCCAATTCTAAAATTTTCAATTCAGTTTCAGTAAAAAACCCACTAAACATACTTTATTTATTTAATCTGATTGCTTACTTACACTGCACTATCATATTATTGATTCTTCATTAATGTCATCATTGGGACTCCCAATCTAAATTGCCTCTTGAAAAATGGAAAAAAATTCTAAGTGTTGTGAAATATTAAAAATAGCACAACTTCTCCATTGTTTTTGAGCTTAGTTTTTATTGAATTCAATTTACATTAAAAATTCCCCAGAAAAACTTGAGGTTCATATATTTATGATGAAACCAAACTTAAATAGTTTTTGTTTTTTTTTTAAATATGGTTATTTCCACATTTTCTGAAACTCACAACTTTATTCTGGAAGCCCCAGCACCAAGTCTGGTAATAAGACGGGGTTCTCAGTCAGAAGAAACTGCATGCTAATCAGAAAAAAGACTGACTGGAACACCTATATGTGTGAATTAGGTGCTAACTTAAAAATACATGACTATAAACCCACCCTATTACCAGACTCTATTCATGATTCATGAAGATGCGTCCAGTTAGAACCCAGAACTTTACAGTTCGGGTTCGCTCATCCGTATTAATAAATATTGGATGAAAACTATTTACCCTACACTTCAGCTCTATTGCCACTAAAGACCCCGGTCTGGTACCCCACACGTTCAACCCTCTGTGTATCATATTTGGCTCTCCCCTAATCTTTACTTGCCTAAATAGCCAGGAGTCTGTCTGCCCATACTTGCAGATTTTTAATAGCACATAGAGAGGCATTAAGGTTAGGTTCCTGAAAAATTAAAGATTACCTTGTTGTTGGTTTTTGGGCTCATTTGCATTGATCAATACATTTGCTAAACATCTCTACTACTTTCAAATATTCACAGCAGTTTTGCAATACCATTTTTCATGTATTTCATTTTTTTCAGAGCAGTAATGTTTTTCCAATTTTCATGTTTATATTTTTATAGTGGTTAGTGTGAAGCTTATTTTCTTTATTATAGTCATGTATTTTTAGCTAGCACCTAATTCACACATATAGGTGTTCCAGTCAGTCTTTTCTCTGATTAGATCATTTGATTCACATCGCTTAACTTTGAACCAAACCGAATTAGTTGGCTAAATTTAAGCAAACTGCTGACTTTGAATTTTGGTAAATTCACTCCAGCTAAATAAAATCATATTTTAGCTGTGTAGAAATAGTAATTATTAACTAATTTTGGTAATCACGGAACACAAGTTTTAGACAGGCTATCAAACAATACCTTAGTACCTTTCTTAAAGTAATGTCAGGAATACATTTACAATTTCCAATGTCAGCATAAATATTTTTATTCGGTGTGCTGTGTCTGTGGATTCGGAATAAATGAAATTTATATTTGTGGCGGCTTGAACAGTTGTCATTTTCAATATGTTCTTTTTTTTCTTTTAACAATCCCTGTTTTGTGATCGGAAATGCTACAATTACACGGCAGAGAATTCCAGATAAGTGTAGCACCTACATGATTTGTATTAAACAAAAAACAATATGTTTTCATTGAAAGGAAGTCTTGTTTCAGCAGTCAATAATTCTGAATGGACTCCTACAAAAGTTGGGCAATTATTCTACAGGGAATCGTGCATGTTTTTTAGATTCAGCTTAACAAAATCTATTGATTTCATTGATTTATTTCTAGCCTATGTTTTGTTATGGAGGAAGAGGCTTTATTATACTATTGATTAATGTGTGGGAATCCTGCTGCTACCATGACTTGATAACTTTTTAATACAGATACAATGGGTAAACTGGAAATGTGTTTCCATTTCAAAGTCATGGCAATCACATGAAGGTGCCTGCTGAGCCTGTCAGCAGGGTACCTGCCCTCGTGGCCATGTGGAGTTTCTCAAGTCCCCCGTAACGACAATTGCCGTGATCGGCTGTTCAATCCTGAACAAACAATTGCAGCAATTCCAATGTTTCAGGCAATCATAGACTGGAGCTAGGAGACAGCAGCTAACAAATTTGTACATCCAACAATTTTTGGCTGAAAATCCCCTTCATCAATTTCATTCTGGACTCCTGTATATGCAGTGGAAATGATTACATTTTGGAGCCTTACAATTCACATGGGCATAATGAAGAAGCCAGAAATTCGGCACTACTGGAGTGTTGCTGTTTTATATAATACTCCATTATTTCACATGGCTATGACCCATAAATGTTTGAGGCAATTTGAGATTTTTTTGTATTTGAACAATAATGCACAATGGTATCCCCAAGATGTCACCAATTTTGATTGACATTTCAAAATGTGTCCGGACATCAATCATTGCAGCAATAAATTTGCTAAAGCGCACATTCCCCAAAAGGAAATATGCGTGGATAAGTCCCTAATACATTTCAAGGGCAGGCTGAAATTCCAGCAATACCTGTCCAGTAGGAGGGCCAGGTACGGAATTAAACTCTACAAGCTGTGCAAGAGTACCTCAAGGTACACCCACAGGTTTAGGGTTTATGAAGGGATGGACACCAGGATTCAACTCACTGAATGCCTCCCTGTGCTGGGAGTGAGTGATAAAATTGCTTGGGAATTGGTGAACCCACTGCTGGATCAGGGTTATCATCTTTACGCAGATAACTTTTATACCAGTATCCCACTCTTCAAATCCCTCTCTGCCAGAGCTACTGCAGCATACGGTACTGTGAGCAAAAATTAGAGAACACTCCTTAGGATGCTTATTGGGAAGTTGCTCAGAAACCGCGAGAGCAGAACCCAATGTAGTGACAATATGCTTGTTGTCAAGTACAAGGACAAGAGGGATGACCTTTTCTTGACCACAATCCACGGTGATAGTAGCACTGCCACAATTGTATGGGATCCTTCTACACAGGCCTACAAACCAAACTCTGCCTTAGAATACAATAAAAACTTTGGGATAATTGATCTCTCTGATCAAGTCCTCCAGCCCTACAGTCCCATGAGAAAAGTTATGGTGTGGTATAAGAAACTGGCAGTGCACATTGTACATATGGCATTATATAAAGCTTCCATGCTATAACAATGTGCAGGCCCTTCCAGCACCTTCCTTCAGTTCCAGGAGGTAGGTATTAAGGCCCTAGTATTTGGAAGTCAGAAAGGAGAGGGGCCCAGTACCTCTGGAAATTAAAGTGCTCATGTTGTACTAGGGCAACATTTCCCAGGTGAGGTCCCTCAAACAGCAAAGAAAGGCACGTAGCAAAAAAGAAGAGACTGAATTACAGAAGGGGGGAAAGGAATTCGACACCTGACCCAACAAACATGGCCTGTGTATAAAAGAACACTTCAGAGTCTACCACGCATCCATGGACTACCAAATTGATATATGCCAACCTGACTTACTCTACACGACTCACATATGCCAACGTGGCACTTATTCTACACAACTCACATATGCCAACCTGACATACCATATTTTTCGGATCATACGTAAGATGCACTTTATTTTCCCAAAAATTTGGGGGGAAAATGAGAGGTGCTTCTTATAATCTGAATGCATTTTACCGATGGGTGGTTGAGAATGGTGACAGGAGTCAGGAGCGATGCTGCGAGCGCTGTGGGCTGTTTGCTCCTGGGGCTGTACGGCGGGCACGCGTCTATGCGACGGGAGGTGCTGTTCTGTGCGGTGGGAGATGCTGGTCTATACGGCGGATGGTGAGGAAGGAACCATCCTGATGACGTTCGCGGTGCGACCTTCAAATAATGACGCTCTCAGCACAAGATTTCATCTGCGCAAGCACCGCCTCAAGCCCATTGATGTCCCAGCAGCTAACTTAAGGAAAATGGCACCCGGAGGTGGTGCAGGAGCAGATGAGACCTCGCATTGTCATTGATACGATAACTTAATCTGTGCACGCGCCGACGTGGCAAATTTTTTAAGCCCGCACCACCGACAGTTCCCGGATGTTTGCTCTGCCTCACAGCACCATCGAGCATCTGGGACACCCGCCGCACCGCCCTGCTCCATGACCACCCCTACCTCCTGTAACCCCCCGCTCTACCACCACTGCTGCAACGCCCTACTCCACGACTGCCCCTGCCTCCTGTGACCCCCACTCCACCACAGTTGCTGCATCACTCTGCTCCATGATTGCCCCTGCCTCCAGTGATCCCTGGTCCACTACCGCTGCCTCCCCCCTGGTAAGACACCACTGAAGTAGAAGACGGATCTCATTTTTGTTCCTTTTTTTCTCTAAACTTGGGGTGGGTCTTATAATCTGGTGTGTCTTATAAAAGGAAAAATAACGGTACTCTACACAACTCACATATGCCATCAAGATGCACGCTATCCAACTCTCATATGCCACTACATTATAAAACTCACATACCAGGAAAACCCTAGATCAATTCCAATATAGCATAATTTGTGGGGGGTTTCTACTATTTTTACACCTCAACGGCTCTGCAAACATGACATGACACCTGCAGATTGATTTTCCATCAAAATCTATATTTCAAAATGTCATTCCTTCCTTTCAGAGCTAAACAGTGTGTACAAATAATAGTTTCCCACCACATATGGGGTATCAGTGTACTTGGGAGAAACTGCACAACAAATTTTGGAGTACATGTTTCTGTACTATATTTCATTCTAAATTACTGATTAGTGCTGTAATCTAAGCTATTTTCCAACATAATTATATTGAAATTTCCCTACTGTTCCCTTACTACACTATCTAACTGATATTCTATTTTTTTCCTATTTCTTCTGTGATCATGTTCGATGATCTCAGTGCATGCTGGGATAAGCAAACAATGCGTCATAACACAAGAAAAAGGAAAATCAAATAGTACTTAGGGAACAGTACGGAATTTTTAATCCAAGTATATTAGCATATAGGTTAGATTACTAAATAGATAGTGGTTTAGAATAAAATTTAGTTTGACTTCGGACCACCCTTTTAAGCGACCCAGGGATAGTTAGGAAAAGAACTGGGGTGCTTTTAAACCAGTCAATTGTTTGAATGCCATGGTATCAAGTATGAGAAGTAATGGTCGTTAGTACAATGGTGATCATTACTAGTGATGGGCGAGCATGCTCACCAGTACTCGGTGCTCGCCCGAGCATTTTAGTACTCGTGATACTCGGCGAGCGCCGAGTACCGGCGAGGTGCTTGGGCACATGCTCGGCTCCTCCTTCCTGGATGTTAACGCTATTTACAGAGTCAACCCACATGCAGGGATTGGCTGCCACACACTGTAATGCCACAGCCAAGTTGGTTGTGACATTACAGTGATTGGCTGGCCGCATAGCATCATCAGGTCTATATAAGACCCGACGACGCTGTGCTCGGCAGAGTCGGCATTCTGATCCACAGTCAGCTAGTGTAGGAAGAGATGCTGTTGATCTAGGGACAGATTTAGTGTGCCAAAAAGCACGGGGGGGGAAAGAATTTTCTGCTCCTCGTGCTGTCTAATAACTCAATGAGTGAGCAGAGACTGCGGGTTGGTAAGCAGTGACATCACCGCTGCCACCGTTGCCATAGTAACCTAATGATCGGATTACTATAGCAACCATGATCTCCGATCACCTGATTACCGGCGTTGCTATTCACCAGCTCCTGCAGGAGCCGCAGGAGTTAACTCCCTGGTTACCGGCGCCTCTATTCACCGGCTTCCCTATATTTTTAGCTCCCAGCCGGTTACAAATAGGCAGCTGGGGGTTGGGGGCAGCCCGTACCTGCCTGCTGTACCTGGCTAGCATACAGAAATATGGCAAAGCCCACGTAATTGTTTAATTAGTTTTTGGGCAAAAAACAAAAAAAAGGGCTTCCCTGGATTCTCCATTGCCAGTGAAGGTAACACCAAGCACTGAAGGTTAGCAGCCAGTAGCTGCATGGGCTACCCTTAGCTAGCAATAGAAAATGCAGCAGGATCCCACACATTTTGTTTTTAAATTCATTAAAAAATAAAAAAATGTAAAACAAAAAACCCTAAACACATAACCTTAACCCTAGGGTTAGGGTTATGTGTTTGGGGTTTTTTGTTTTACTTTTTTTATTTTTCAATGAATTTAAAAAAAAAAAATCAACATGGGCTTCACCATATTTTGCCAGCCAGGTACAGCAGGCAGGTACGGGCTGCCCCCAACCCCTAGCTGCTAATTTGTACCCAGCTGGGAACCAAACATATAGGAAAGCCCTTTTTTAATTATTTCATGAATTTTATTAAATAATTAAAAAAAAACTAAATGGGCTTCGCACAATTTTTGTGTTCAGTCAGGTACAACTAGGCAGCTGGGGACTGGAATCCGCAGCGCAGGGTGGCCAAAGCTTTCTGCCCCCTGATGCGAATAGCAGTCCGCAGCTGCCCCAGAAAATGGTGCGTTCATAGAAGCGCCATGTTCTGGCGTTGTATCCAACTCTTTCAGCGGCTCTTGTGCCGGGTGGCTCTCTGGGTAATAATGGGGTTAGGGCCTGCTGTGTATTATCAGCTGTCCCTAAGCCTGAAATTCATGGTGTCACACCAATATTAGACATGGCCACCATGATTTTTTAGTAAAGATAAAAAAACACAACACAGAGAAAAATATTTTTATTAGAAATAAAACACAACACAATTAGCGACTCTATCTTTATTGAACTAAAGAACCCCTCCTCCGCCGTAGTCCTGGGTCGAGGGTCTTGCGATGTCCAATCCAGATCCAATATCATCTGATCGGTTTGCTGAAAGACAAACCATCAAATAATGTGTCAGTTTCAACTACCTGAACCAGATGACATATCAGCTGATTGTGTAAAAGCCATTTAAACAATCAGCTGATGCATCAGTAGAAAAAAAAACTATACTCACCTCTCTGCAGACTCCCGGGACACGTCCGATCGGCTCCAGGACCCGCCGGTAAGCAGCTGATGCTGTCATCTGACAGCACCATCTGATCGTTTAAACCGGCTGGACAGTAAAAAGACAGCCGACTTTTATGAACAATCAGGTGACTCGTCATCTGATTGTTTAAAAGCCGGGTGGTAAAAAGCTGGCTTTTCCCCGCTGGAATTAAATGATCAGATGATGCTGTCAGCTGATCATTTAAACTGGCTGGGTGGTAAAAAGATGGCCGCCTTTTATGAACGATCAGCTAATTTATCATCTGATTGTTTAAAAGTCAGGAGGTAAAAAGCTGGCTTTTCACTGCTGGACTTAAACGATCAGATGATGCTGTCAGGGGACAGCATCAGCTGATTACCGGCAGGTCCTGGAGCCGATAAGACGTGTCCTGGGAGTCTGTAGAGAGGTGAGTATGCTAATTTTTTTTTCTACTGTTCACTGCCGCACGTGCGCTACTAAGTGAAAGTGCATGTCACACATGTTACATGGGAGGAGGAACACAGAATTCTTCCTCCCCCAATACGCAAACAACATTGTTCACAGCAGTGACCTGGGAGTCAAAAATGCTTACAGGGGACTCCCCCATGCATTTCCCATTTGAGCACTGTTCTTATACATTTGTGACATTTGTAGGCTTTCTGAGGACTGGCGGGGGGGGGGGCTGCCGGAAAAATGCTCGAGTTTCCCGTAGGTTAACATTGGGCTCAGTGCTCAGGTCGAGCACCCGAGCATTTCAATACGCTTGATCCGAGCATTGAGCACCTGAGCATTTTACTGCTCGCTCATCCCTAATCATTGCAAAAAGGGGCAAAGATCGTCTTCAAACATAAAGGCATGGAGCAAAGGAGCACAGAGAGGTGCAATACTGCAATCTACAAGGCTACAGAGTAGGAGTTCAGTAAAAGAGAACACATGATGTAGAGGCATTTTTTAACCTTAAGCCCAACTAAAATGGGGAAAATGCCCCATTTGTCCCTGTTCCCCAAGATATGGCTGTGCTATACTCACTGAGATATTTGTGGCTGCATGAAAAATTTCTAATAAGTTTTAAGTACGTTTCTACACCAAAGTCTAAAACAGTGATATCACTCCAGCTGAAGCTATCAATCAGTTAGATGTGAAAGTTGCTAGTAAAGAAGTAAAGAGCAAAATGATCTTATCAAGTCATTAGCACATTAATGAACTCCACTGTATGAAAGATAGTGCCATATGGTTTCTGGGCAATCAATATTTTATTATATTTTTAAATTCTAAAAAAAATATTACAAACATTACATGTATCAAGAATATTTGCAATGTTATGATTACAACAGAATTTTATAAGAATAATTTCATTTATTAATACAGCGTAATTAAGATACCTACAATAGAGCTTGTAACTAGGATTCCCCACTAGGGTTCCTGGAATTTGGAAGCGCCGCATCAGTTATGAAATCAATGCTTGACACACAGCAGGCTCAACAATTAGTATGCCCAAATCAAATGTCATCTTGGATTATAAGGGGAAGGATGTATTGCTTAGCTTATCTCAATTAGCAATTATATCTACAATACCTACCAATAAGTTGTCAGTTTTATCTGCTGGGTGCACGGACCCAAATTCAAGGGATTTTAAGCTGAAAGCGTTGAGAATGCCGACTGACATTGCAAGTGTGCGCAGAGGGAGTGTGATACGTATGACATTATAGGGAAAAAGTGCAGGCTAACTTTTCTTAATTTCTCTGTTGACATACCGTACCTATTTGAGGAATTATTTTTTTCTGAAGGATGAGATGTTTGACTCAATTCATTTTACCATATAATGTATTATAATAAAAAAAAATCCAAGTGAGGTGAGATAGTGAAAAAAATGCACCATTGTTTTAGGGTTTGATTTTTGGTGAGTTCATAACATGGTCATACATATTTTAATGAATTAAAAAAAATCAGAACTTATTAAAAATATTTAGGCTTGTGCCCTAGTTTTTTGAGACTTGGAACTTTTTTAATTTTGGACCTGTGTAAGGCTTATCTTTGCACATCATGCTGACATTTTCATTCATACCATATGAGTGCATATGACTAGGGATGAGTAGGCCCATGAATGTCCTGGTTTGCCGAGTTCGGCCAGACTTTAGTTAAACGTTTGGTTTGGTAGCTGGATTTGTCCCGAACTTGACGCCAGACCTCAAACCCCACATAAGTCAATGGGGACCCGAACTTTGGTGCTTTAAAATTGCTTTAAATGGTTGTAGTAAGGCCTGGGGGCTGCAAAAGGAAGTAAAATGGGAGCAATTGCCATGCAAACAAATGTAAATAGGTAATAAATAAAAATCTGATGTACGGTAACCCCCTATTTTTGATATCCAGCAAAGCATTACCTTGGCTGGCTATTAAAAATATGGGGGACATCACACTATTGTTGTTTTTTTTTTTTATTTAAAAATAAATAACTAAAAAAACAGCTTGAGGTTCTGCCTATTTTTGATAAGCAGCCAGGGTTAAAGCAGACAGCTGGAGCATAGTATTGTTAGGCTGCGAAGGCCATGGATATTTGGCCCTTCCCAGCCTAACAATAGCAGCCTGCAATCACCCCAGAAGTAATGCATTCATTAGATGCACCATTTCTTGTGCTTTGCCTGGCTCTTTCCAATTGTCCTGATGCAGTGGTAATCAGGGTAAAATGTTTGGGGTTGATGTCAGCTGTGAATCAACAACTGGCATCATGCGCAGGGGTTAGTAATGGAGAGGCGTCTGTCAAACATCCCCATCACTAACCCAGTAAGTGTGCGGTTGAAAAACACACACACACTGGGAAAAATAGTTTGACTCTAATATAAAGAAAAAAAGAAAAAATGCTCACCTGGCATTATTCACATGTGGATAGCAGGCAACAAACAGGTGATCCAGAACAAAACCAGTCAGATTCATAGTAGTGTTCAGTGAAAAGTGCCCCCAAGTGCGGGGAAACAAAGGTACTTCAGTACAGAAGGAAATCCATGACACTCACAGTGAATAAAATCTTATTTTGTTGTAACATATTAAAATTCACCTCTCAATGGAGGCCAAGGCCGGAGTAAGGGGAGGGGAGGACAAAGTGCAGAATCGGTCAGATGACAGACCATTTCACGCGACTGCGCTTCTACAGGTCCAAGTCAGTCCTCCCTTCCCCCCACTCCTGCCTTGGCCTCCATTGAAAGGTGAATTTTAATTTGTTGCAAAAGTTTGACTCTCACACACTCCCTCATTCATCAATTTATTATTTAAAAAAATCATTGAAGTTCTGATATATTCAATGGTGAATAAAGACTGCTACTCTCCCTCATTTACCAATTTCTTAATTTTAAAAGATCCTCGAAGTTCTGATATAATTCAATTCTGTAATGTCCAATGGCATCTATCAAATCCTATTGAGCCTCGTTCTGTGAACAAGGCTCCATATGTCAAGTGTGGGCAGCAGCAAGTATGAAATTTCTCATGAGTGTGAGAAATTCCATGCCAGGCATTGACCCTGAGTGACTTATGGAGCATTGTTCTCAAAATGTTTTTAGAACAAGGCTCCATAGGTTACTCACAGTCAGCGACAGGTATGGAATTTCTCTTTGGTGTTTAGGTCAGGCAACTTTGCTGGCCAATCAAGCACGGTGATACTGTCATTACTAAACCAGATATTGGTACTTTTGGCAGTGTGGACAGGTGCAAAGTCCTGCTGGAAAATGAAATTTCCACCTCCAAAAAGCTTGTTGGCAGAGGGAAGCATGAGTGCTCCAAACTTTCCTGGTAGATGGCTGCGTTGACTTTGGTCTTCATAAAACACAGTGGACCTACACCAGCAGATTATTTGGCCCCCCAAACCATCACTGATTGTGGAAACTTCACACTAGACCTCAAGCAGCTTGGATTGTGGCCTCTCCACTTTTCCTCCAGACTCTGGGACCTTGATTTCCAAATGAAATGCAAAATTTACTTTCATCTGAAAACAGTACCTTGGGCCACTGACCAACAGTCCAGTTTTTTTTTCTTGGCCCAGGTAAGACACTTCTGACATTGTCTATTGGTCATGAGTGGCTTGACACAAGGAATGCAACAGTTGTAGCCCAAGTCCTGGATATGTCTGTCTGTCGTGGCTCTTGAAGAACTGATTCCAGCAGTAGTCCACTCCTTGTGAATCTCCCTCAAATTTTTGAATGTCCTTTTCTTTACAATCTTTTAAAGGCTGTAGTTATCCTGGTTGCTTGTGCACCTTTTTCTACCACACTTTATCCTTCTGCTCAACTTTCCATTAAAATGCTTGGATCCAGCACTCTCTTAACAGCCATCTTCTTTAGCAATGACCTTTTAAGGCTTACCGTCCTTGTGGAGTGTGTCAATGACTGCCTTCTGGACATCTGTCAAGTCAGCAGTCTTCCCCATGATTGTGTAGCCAAGTGAACCAGACTAAGGGACCATTTTAAATGCTTAGGAAGCCTTTGCAGGTGTTTTGTGGTAATTATTCATATTTTCTGAGATAATGAATTTTGAGTTTTCATTGGCTGTAAGCTATTATCATCAACATTATCATAAATAAACAATTGAAATAGATCACTCTGTTTGTAATGACTCTATATAATATATGCATTTTCCTTTTTCTATTGAATTACTAAAATAAATTAACTTTTTGATAATCTAACTTATTGAGATGTACCTGTATTTAACGGAGATAGGATAGATTTCTGCTCTCCTGTCTCTACATGGCATATGTTCAGAACATGGGTGACATTATACTGCAGTATTGAGCACTGAAGCTGTGAATCCTTCAGTATGGTGTGATACATAGACTAGAAAACAGCAGCATGCATGGGTCATTGTGTGTCACTTGCAGACTTTGGTTCTCATTTTGCTCCAACCTTTCCTTATGTGCTCCCATATAAATAGACCCTAAAGCACCACTCCAGTGTTTTGTTTTATTGCTGGAGTAGTGCTTCTAATCTAAGGTCCCTTACGTATTCACTGCCATCTTCACCTCCTATCGCCGCTACTCCCGTTGGTTTCCAGCATTTTGTGACCTGACAGATGCTCCAGTTTTTCATGGAGTGAGCGGGAAGCCACTCTTCAGTACAAGTCTATGAAAGCCTCATTCTGGCTCTGATACAGACACATTGGGAGCTGGTGACATAACTTCTGACTTCCGGCCAGACAGAGGTTACTATCACAAGATGACGTTGCGGGACTGGAGCAACGCAAATAAAAGGTAAAAACACAGGAAGGCGAGTATAAGACTGGGGATTAAAAACATTATTCTAAAAAAAAAAAAAAGCTGGAGTGAAGATTTATTAGTAGGTGTAATCTGACATCATTTACCCGCCAGTACCTGACAGATTTTAGCATTTTTTTTATAGGGCAGGATACAATATTGAGGTAAGAAAACTGGCTGATTAGTAAAGCATGAAGCATGTTTCCCTAAAGATATATTACCAACTTTATTACTTTGCTTGTACTATATTTTTTGTAGAGAATCTGGAAATGACAGTTACCAATTTTATTACATTATTTTACCATTTCTTATGAAATAATATATCCTGCATTTTACAATGTACATTAGGTGAAATTATGGGTTTCTGTTACCTTATTCAACCTTTGTTGTGTTTGTATGTGTTCATGTGATAAATAATTATTTATGAAGAGCCAAGTTATCAGAAAATCCTATATCTAGTGACGAAGAAAAAGAGTAAAACACAGTTGGCTAATGTCACATAAATAAAAAGAATGAAAAGAAGCACTGGAATTGCGTATTTGCGGTCTAAAGTAATAGCCAACAGAACATCTACCATATATTACACCGGGCATCAAAGGTGTGATTCATTAATAATTAAGCTGCGGAAATTAAAGGCCTTAACACAATGGCCTCGTATTCTTTGTCATGCTTTCCTTTGTAATGCAGATGTGAATGCTCTCAGCTTGGGAAAGAACTTTTAGTTGCCTAGGCTTTGAAGTAATAGTCTGCTGCAGTTCGGCTTTCAGTAGGATACATTAGGATACTGTCACACAGCGGTCTTCCTTTGTCCCGATGCTCCATGTCTCTTATCAGGGAATGGATTACATGTGATCGGCTTACTAGGTGTACCTCTTTGACAAGGAAATACAAATTAGGCTTTCAAATGTACATTTAGAGCTGGAAGGTTTTGGCTACGGATGTGCGTGGTTTGAACTCTTTTCACTTGACCACCCTTGGATTTATAAAGTATCATCTCAATAGCAGGTATTGTAATTTATGCTTTATTTATATTTGCTTTATTTAAATTTGCTTTATTTCTTACATTTACTTCTTATTGTTTATTTTGCGTTGACTTTAGCTGTTTTTTCTTTCTAACTACCGTAATTAATATAGTTTATATTCTATGGTTCCTTCTGAGATACCTGATACTTTCTATTCAACTTGCTATGTGCCATTTATACATAGACATTTGTTTAACATACTGGCACCTTGTAAAGTTTAATTTTTGTATAGGTATGTAGACTGATGAACACTGGATTCTCGCATGTAACAAAAAATGTAATGTTGTATTCATGTGATCTTAAAGTATACAAAATGAATATTAACTTAACTATGCTGCCCTTAGTCTCTATCACTTTAAAATGTATTAGTTTGTTTATTGAAATTAGAAATAACCTTATTTGATCATTTACAATGTTTCCTTACATGATATCATCTTACAGGTTGATTTTATAGCAAATATATTTCCTATTTGCTTTTATTTTTTTCTATCACCTGTTGCTAGTTCACGACCGGGTCATTTTCCCCTCATCCTGACCCAGGACATTCGCTGGTTCTGCCATTATTAACTGCTCTATAATTTGTTCTCATTCCAATGTCCAAATATTTTTAACTTTTTGACACATGGGGATCAATTTTTATATCATTCTAATAATTGTTGTTGATATGGGAGGAAAAGTAAAGAAAAATAGGAAATACATGTCTATTTTTCACGTTTTATATTTACTTATTTACATTTTTCTACCACGATTTTAAATTGTATTTCCCTTTCCATTTTAATTATTTTTTTACATATTGTACATATGTAAGCACAATGGAATAAATGGCGCCATAATAATAAATAATAATAATATTTTGGACTTTTTTTTAATGGGGTGGGTTAAAAACAGAAATGTAGACTGTCAGACTCTTATTTTAGTATTGTTTGTTTTCCTTTTTTTGGGAGGGAGGTGTTGTTTTTTATTTTTTTTTCTATTTTCTTCATATATTTTTATACTCTTTGCCACCCATAAAATCTTGAAAGGCAAGGGTGAATATTTTAACAACATTTTTCTTTTACTGATTTTTCCCTGTAGCTAGGGGTGGTATATTATCTTCAGCCTTAGGAAAATTTTAGCCTCCCATCTGCATAGTACAGCTGTTTGAGTTTCCTGGAACCTCTTGTTCAGTGATCACATGTTCACTGAGACCAGAGGAGGAAGCACGGTCAGTTCTACTGGTTTTTAAAATATATATATATATATATATATATATATATATATATATATATATATATACAGTGCCTACAAGTAGTATTCAACCCCCTGCAGATTTAGCAGGTTTACACATTCGGAAATAACTTGGCATTGTGACATTTGGACTGTAGATCAGCCTGGAAGTGTGAAATGCACTGCAGCAAAAAAGAATGTTATTTCTTTTTTTATTTTTTTTTTAAATTGTGAAAAGTTTATTCAGAGGGTCATTTATTATTCAACCCCTCAAACCACCAGAATTCTGTTTGGTTCCCCTAAAGTATTAAGAAGTATTTCAGGCACAAAGAACAATGAGCTTCACATGTTTGGATTAATTATCTCTTTTTCCAGCCTTTTCTGACTAATTAAGACCCTCCCCAAACTTGTGAACAGCACTCATACTTGGTCAACATGGGAAAGACAAAGGAGCATTCCAAGGCCATCAGAGAAAAGATCGTGGAGGGTTACAAGGCTGGCAAGGGGTACAAAACCCTTTCCAAGGAGTTGGGCCTACCTGTCTCCACTGTTGGGAGCATCATCCGGAAGTGGAAGGCTTATGGAACTACTGTTAGCCTTCCACGGCCTGGACAGCCTTTGAAAGTTTCCACCCGTGCCGAGGCTAGGCTTATCTGAAGAGTCAAGGCTAACCCAAGGACAACAAGGAAGGAGCTCCGGGAAGATCTCATGGCAGTGGGGACATTGGTTTCAGTCAATACCATAAGTAACCTACTCCACCGCAATGGTCTCCGTTCCAGACGAGCCTGTAAGGTACCTTTACTTTCAAAGCGTCATGTCAAGCTTCGTCTACAGTTTGCTCATGATCACTTGGAGGACTCTGAGACAGACTGGTTCAAGGTTCTCTGGTCTGATGAGACCAAGATCGAGATCTTTGGTGCCAACCACACACGTGATGTTTGGAGACTGGATGGCACTGCATACGACCCCAAGAATACCATCCCTACAGTCAAGCATGGTGGTGGCAGCATCATGCTGTGGGGCTGTTTTTCAGCCAAGGGGCCTGGCCATCTGGTCCGCATCCATGGGAAGATGGATAGCACTGCCTACCTGGAGATTTTGGCCAAGAACCTCCGCTTCTCCATCAAGGATCTTAAGATGGGTCGTCATTTCATCTTCCAACAAGACAACAACCCAAAGCACACAGCCAAGAAAACCAAGGCCTGGTTCAAGAGGGAAAAAATCAAGGTGTTGCAGTGGCCTAGTCAGTCTCCTGACCTTAACCCAATTGAAAACTTGTGGAAGGAGCTCAATATTAAAGTCCACATGAGACACCCAAGGAAACTAGATAACTTGGAGAAGATCTGCATGGAGGAGTGGGCCAAGATAACTCCAGAGACCTGTGCCGGCCTGATCAGGTCTTATAAAAGACGATTATTAGCTGTAATTGCAAACAAGGGTTATTCCACAAAATATTAAACCTAGGGGTTGAATAATAATTGACCCACACTTTTATGTTGAAAATTTATTAAAATTTAACTGAGGAACATAACTTGTTGGTTTGTAAGATTTATGAATCTGTTAATAAATCCTGCTCTTGTTTGAAGTTTGCAGGCTCTAACTTATTTGCATCTTATCAAACCTGCTAAATCTGCAGGGGGTTAAATACTACTTGTAGGCACTGTATATATATATATATATATATATATATATATATGTATATATACAGTATATATACGCTTTGGATCAGTGCTGTATATACAGAGATGTAGTAGTTAAACAAGATAATTATTTATAGCTTCTTTGTGAGGAGTCTGGCTGTATCTGATAGCAGCTCTCCACACCCACAGCTACATGGTTTTGTGCAAGGTGCTTAGCCTACATTGATGTTGCAGAACATCAGAAGGTGTTAATGTGTGGACTGACCGGATATATAAAGTGTATGGGCAATCCAAAAGTAGTAAAATTTAGTTGAATACTTTTTATGTGCATTTCTAAGAAAAAAAGTGCTTCAATGAGCCTGTCTTTATCATGGGTCAACTGTAAGTCGATGCACCAAAATCATTCAAAAGGTGTGTCATTTAGCTTCCTGTGTGTCGTTGACATTTCTGTCATATTTAGAACAAATTTACTTAAAAAATGATAGTAAATGAGTAGAGCCACACTAGACTAACCCCTTACTATCCAGAAAAAGTAAAACATGATTGCCCTTAGAACCAGCGTCATTTTTTCTAATCTTGGACAGCTTCATTGGTTAAACCTTGTTATTTGGGTATAATTCACTTAGACATGGACCTTTTTTAGCATTTACATTAACTTACTATGAACTCTACTTACATTCAGCTACTTGAAGTGTATTAATTGATAAATAAAACTGAAATTGAAAAAGTAACTAACTATAAAGTATGTAACTAGCTGTAAAGTGTTATGCAGAGTGTCATGGAAATGCATGCCTGATTCCCTCAGCTCTGCTTCTATTTATTTCAGTAATAGGGGGCACAGGACCCCAGTTCTTTTAATTTGGTAGGGTTTCAATCATGTCTGAATTTTGAATGCAGTTTTAATTTTGTATTGTCCTTTAGTATGTTTTTATTTTTTTTTTAACCAAAGAAAAGTCATTTGAAAGACACTTTACAAATAATGCATGTTTATGGGGTTTTTTTGCTGTTCATGGTGGAATGGAATTTGTGTGACTAACTTGTAAACACTATTTCTTTCTGAAGCAAGTTCAAAAGCTGATATGGCAATTTTACCTAGACTTGATTTTTTAGTTGCATTGGTTTCACATGAATAATTTTCCACTGATTCAGAAGCAAATTAAGTGTTCTCCAGGAATAGAGAGAGAAAGAAAGAGAGAGAAAGAAAGAGAGAAAAAGAAAGAAAGAGAGATAAAGAAAGAGAGAAAGAGAAAAAGAGAGAGAGAAAGAAAGAGAGAAAAAGAAAGAGATAAAGAAAGAAAGAAAGAGAGAAAGAGAAGGAAAGAGAGAGAGAGAAAGAAAGAGAGAAAGCAGGAAAGAAAGAAAGCGAGAGAAAGAGAGAAAGAAAGAGAGAAAAAGAGAAAGATAGAAAGAAAGAGAGAGAAAAAAAAAGAAAGAAAGAAATAATCCATAAATACCTTTTAGTTAGGAAATCATAGTCATTGTGTCTAGGGAGCTAATCATTATAGTACATTGAAATGGCATCCGCCTTATGACAATGATGGAAAACTAAATGTAGAAACTTAGCATTCAAGATAAATGTGAATGGTGGTCTTTTATTGAGAAGAACTTGTAGGACCAGCACAAGCACAGACATTGCCACATAGACAGTGGTGGACACCACGTCATACCTGACTACACCAGTTGCCAAGTTGCTATACCTTTTGAGGACCCCCTGCACACACACTGATGAAGGTTTTTGACTGAAACGTCTGTGCTTGTGCTTGTCCTAAAAGTTCTTCTCAATGAAAGACCACTATTCACATTTATCTTGAGTGCCAAGTTTCTACATCTACTTGAGATGGTTTTGGACCCTACTTGAGCACCTCCCCAGAAATGTGTATCAATTCACTGATGGAAAACTGTCTTTAATAAAGGGTGCCTGGGATCATGTGCCTTAGTAATCACTGATGCTGTGACCTGGATATATATCAACAGGGTGTGTTATAGGTTACCTCCAGGAGACAGCAGCAGAACCATCTTCTGCACATTATTGCTTTTCAGTTTTAAGCTCATCATCCTCAGAAACTTCTATGCTTAAGATTTTCCAAGGCTGTTAGTAGAAGGCTTAAGGCTATGTGCGCACTTACCGGATTTTGCCGCGGATTTTCCGCGGATTTGCAGCATGTTTCGCTGCAGAAAATGTTCATAACATCTCTGCAGTGAATCACCAGCAAATCCTATGGAGAAAAAAAATCCTGTGCACACTGGGCGGAATTTGACAGCTGCATGTTTTGCTGCGGGATTCCCGCAGCAAAAACAAGTGCATGTCACTTCTTTTCCGCACATCGCTGCAGGATTTCACTCCATTTACTCCAATGTTAATCATGAATTCCAGCAGGGAATAACGCAGGCAGCAAATTCTGTGCGGTTCACTGCGTTTTCCTGCGTTATTCCCTGCGGTATTTCGCGGTTTACCTCCGGTAATGTACATCGCTTGTCTGCGGTTTGCAGGGAAGTGATGTCATTACAGGAAGAGGAAGCAAAGCAGAGAGTAAACACAAACACATCACAGAAACAGATAGACATCACAGACACATAGAACACAGACACAGACACATAGAACACACATAGAAAGAAAACGGAAATATAGAAAACAAAGAACGTGGGCTCCGCTGCATATTTACCTTCCAGCCGAGGTAAGCACACAGCGGCGGCCCGGTATTCTCAGGCTGGGGAGGGAGAGGGGCAGGGTTAATGTCCCCCGCCTCACTCCCCCCTCCCGCAGCCGAGAATATCAGCCGCAGCTGCCCCGGGACTGTCGCATGCATTATGCGGCAGCACCGGCATGTCCCCGGCTCTTCTTGCTGCCGTGTAGCAGTGGCAGCAAGGTAATACAAGGGGTAATGATGGTGGGGGACCACCGCCATTAACTCCAGGCTTGATCATGGCAGCGTCTATGTGACAGCTGACATGATCAACCCGTAAGTAAAGTGAATAAAACACAGACACCGAAAAATCCTTTATTTTAAATAAAACAAACAAGCCTCGTTCACCATTTTATTAACCCCTCCCGCACCAAAGCTCCGGCGTAATCCACCGCTCCGGCGTAATCCACAGGTCCTGCGCTGCTTACATACAGCCGCGACTGTCACAGACACAGCGCTGAATGAATGCAGCAGACAGCAGAGGTAATTACCGGTCATTTCCCACGGCCGGTAATGTGAACTCACTGCCGACCGTGGGAAATGCAGCGATCTGTCCTCTATCTATCTATCTATTCTTCTGTCTATCTATCTACTATCTCAGAATTAAATGACTTTTTTTTTTTTTTTCAATGTGCTTTATTGCATTGAATGCAATAAAGCACATCCCAACCTGCACGCGGCAAAACCGCGGCAATACCGCGAACAATACCGCGGTAAAACCCGCAGCAAACCGCGGCAAACCGCATGCGGTTTTCGGGTGCGGTTTCCCGCAGTTTTTTACCGCAGGTGCGGTAATCTTTGAGAGCATGCGGAATTTTCTCAATTTCCCAGTGCGTACATAGCCTAATACAGAGAACCATGCAAGCTCAAAGTAGCTCTGTGTATGACCTTAGTTCTTAATTACTGTTGACTGTGAGTTATCGTAGAAACAGTAGCCAGACCAGTACTAGCAAATAGTATGCCATGATCTACTGTAGGTCTTCTTTAGACTTACATATTTCAGATGTTTGCATCAGATGCCTAAAAATGACCTTAGCCTTCCTCATAATGCCTTATAGCTGTCACAACACATGATGTACCACAGCCAATCAGGAGGTACTATCATAGTGTGTATAAAAGTCTAAGCAAGGAATGCTTAGATCCATTTTCCAATAGTGATAGTACTTTAGAATAGTGATGGATAAACCCGAACTGTAAAGTTTGGGGTCCGTGCTTGGACCCTGAACGCAGACTTTTCATAGAGGTCCATGTTACTGTTTGGGTTCAGCAACCCAAATACATTTTTTTAAAAAAATTAAAAGGAGGCATAATAGAGATTAAAACAGGAGAATTATACTTACCAAGCCTCCTACACAGCTGTCACACTGCTTCCAGGTCCGGTCATTAACCCTCACCCGCCAACTCTCTGTGACAACATCTGTTATTGGTTGCTATCAGACTGCCGGCATCTGTGATTAGTTGTTGAGTGTAACCCATTTATTGATACCCAGCAGAGATAAAACAGACGGCTACAGGCTGAAGCACCCAGCTTTGCTTGTTATCTTGGCTGTGTATCAAAATACCATAGACCCCATGTGGTTATTTTAAAATTATTTAATTAAATAGCTAAAACAATTGGCGTGCAATCCCCCCTAATTTTGATTCCCAGCCAAGATAAAGTGGACAGCTGGGGGCTGGTATTCTCAGGCTGAGGATGACATGGTTTTTGGGCCCCCTCAGCCTAAAAATAGCAGCCTGCAGCCACCCCAGAATTGTTGCATGCATTAGATGCGACAATTCCAACACTTTACTTGGGTCATCCTGATTGACCTGGTGTGGTGGCAATTGGAGTAACATAAGGGATTTACGACAGCTGTGATTTCTCAAAAAATCAAAGCTGTCATCAAGCCCTAGGTTAGTAATTGGGAGTGGTCAATGAGACCCCCCCATTACTAATCCTGTCAGTAAAAATAAATAAACACAGAGAAAAATTCTTTATTTAAAAAAGAAACAAATAAATACCCTCTTTCTTCAATTGATAAACCCGCAAAACACCACTGCAGGTCTGACATAATTCACACAAGGTCCTACGATGACCCCGGCTCTGCTACATTTGAGGTAGTAGTGTGCGGTCACATTAGAAAACATGACCGCACACTGACAGAGCAGCAGCTGTGAGCGGTGATGTCATGGAGTTCATTTAACTTACCCCAGCTGTGACCTGAAGTGATATCATTAATCTCAAGTGAAGTCACTGAACTTAATGCCGGATTACTGAATGAGGCAATGTGTGCACATTGTGTATTTGGTTGTAGACATTTCTGTACCAAAACTGCATCTCCTGGGATAATACCACTCAAAAATCACATGCGTTTTGATGCGGTTTTGGTGCATTTTTTTGGCAGGAAACACAGTTTTTGCACCGAAATGTCTGCACCCAAATACTCAATGTGCACACATTGCCTAATCTGGTAATCCGATATTGAGTTCAATGACTTCACCTAAGGTCACAGCTCGGGTTCCCATAATACCCCAGGTGTGACCTCAGGTGAACTGACCTGAGGTGAACACAATGAATTCAGTGACCTCACCTCAGGTGAAGTCATTAAACTCAATGCTGGATTATCAGATTGGGCAATGTGTGCACAGTGAGTATTTGGGTGCAGACATTTCTGCTCTAAATCTGCATCTCCTGACAAAAAAATGCATCCAAACCATATCAAAATGCATTCAGTTTTACTGTGTTATTTTGCCAGGAAATGCAGTTCTGGTACAAGAATGTCTGCGACCAAATGTTCATTGTGCACTCATTGCCTAATCTGGCAGTGCGGCATTGAATTCAATTATTTCCCCTGAGGTGAGGTCACTGAGTTCAATGAGTTCATCTCATGTCAGTTCACCTGAGGTCACACATGGGGTACTGTAGGAACCTCTAGCAGGGTCCTCAGGTGACGTCAGTAATGTCATGGCCCACAGCTGTGGCTTCGTCAGTGTGTCTCTGAAGCAGTAGTGAGCGGTCATGTTTTCTAATGTGACAGCCCACCGATTTCAGATGTAGCAGAGCCATCAATGTCGTGGAACCTCGTGTGGATCACGTCGGACCTGCAGTGGTATTTTGCGGGTTAATAAATTGGAGAAAGAGCGTTTTTTTAATTAAGGATTTTTGTCGGTGTTTATTTTGTTTTACTTAAAAGGTTAGTAATGGGGGTCTCAAAGACCCCTTCCCCTTACTAACCAGGTGCTTGATTTTTTTGACAAATCACAGCTGTCATTAACCCGTTATATTATCCAGATTGCCACCTCAACAGGGCATTCAGGATGGGCTGGGTAAAGTGCTGGATTTCTAATGGATATGACAATCCCAGGGTGGCTGCAGGCTATTTTTAGGCTGAGAGGCCCAATACTCATAGGCCTTCCCAGCCTAAGAATACCAGCCCTCAGCTGTGTGCTTTATCTTGGCTGGGTATCAACATTTGGGGGAACAGCATGACATTTTTTAAAATGATTTATATAAGTAAAAAAAAGCCACATGGGGTCCCTCGTATTTTGATACACAGCCAAGATAACACATGCAGCCATCTGCTTTTTCTGTACTTGGTATCAATATACAAGGAACTCTACATATTTTTTTCCAATAATTTACAATCCACAGCTATTTACAGATGTCGGCAGTCTGACTGCAACTAATCACAGATGCTGTCACAGAGGTTGGGAGGGGAAGCAGTGATTATGCATGAAAGCTAATGAGCGGACCCAGTAGCAGTTTGATAGCCACAAAGGATAACGGTCCTTCTTTGCAGCCCCCTAGCCCTTTCTACCACCATTTTATAGCACAGTGTTCGGATCCTCATAGACGGATAGGGGTTTTGGCATCCAGGCAGATGTTCGGATTCAAATCTGATCCCTAACTGGACTTTTTTTTAACAAATGCGTCTGGACCCGCCAAACCCGAACATCAGGGGTTCACCCATCTCTACTTCAGAATTCATAATAGATACAAGAAAAAAAAGCCCTAAAACATTGGACAAAGAATTCATCCAATAATATGTTGAATAATTGCAGCAGTGAAGATGACTAGTGCAGTAGTCTACAATTAATACAGAGATTCAAAAGTGACAGTATTATTGATATGGTATAGCCTTGCTCTGACTAGCTGCATTTCAATTACCGTATTTTTCGGACCATAAGACCCACTTTTTTTCCCCCAAATGTTGGGGGAAAGTTGGGGGTGCGTCTTATGGTCTGACATAGGGCTGCGGCTGGGAATGAGGGTGCTGCAGGTCATCGGGGGCACGAGCAGGCAGCAGCAGCGCCTGCCGTGACCACGTGGGCCCGCTCATTACATATGCACGCCCATCCTCCCGCCCATCTCTCAGCGCTGAAGCCGGCACTGACAGGTGGGCGGGAGGACGAGCGGGGACACATGCATAGCAAAGAGCCGGCCGCATGATCCCCCCTGGCAATTACAGCCTGGAGTGATCATGTGCAGCTGTATTCACTGCCCCCCGCGCGTCATTACCAGCGTGGGGTGCAGTGAATCAGTACACTCACCCGTCCCCGTGTGTGGAGCCACCCCCCTGCTGCACGCGATGTCTTCCTGTCTGTGCCGGTCAGCTGATCTGTGCTGAGCTGGTCAGCTGATCGGCACAGACAGGAAGACATCGCGATGCAGCAGGGGAACGGCTCCACACACACACAGGTCAGTGGCGCAGAGAGGAAGATGATCGGTGCTGGAGGGAGTGAGGAAAAGGTGAGTATAAACGTTTATTTTTTTCTCTGTGCTATAGGATACAGGCCATTTACCAGGATGGTATATGAGCACGATGGGGGCATATAGCAGGATGGGAGTATATGAGCAGGCAGGATGGGGGTATATGAACAGGATGGGAGTATATGAGCAGGCAGGATGGGGGTATATGAACAGGATGGGGGTATATGAACAGGATGGGAGTATATGAACAGGATGGGAGTATATGAGCAGGCAGGATGGGGGTATATGAACAGGATGGGGGTATATGAACAGGATGGGGGTATATGAACAGGATGGGGGTATATGAACAGGATGGGAGTATATGAACAGGATGGATGGGGGAATATGAGCAGGATGGATGGGGGGTATACCAATAGGATGGGGGTATATCAATAGGATCGGGGTATATGAACAGGATGGGGTATATGAACAGGATGGGAGTATATGAGCAGGATGGGGGAATATGAGCAGGATGCTGGTATAGGAGCAGGATGGGGGTTTATAGCAGGATGATATACAAGGCAGGAGGATCATTACCAGGATGGGGTACCTTAGTAGAGAATTTGGGGACATTACCCACATAACAGTGTCAGCAGCAGATTCTCGCCCCATAACAGTGTGTCATGACCACATTTTTTGCTTAAAGTTTTATTTTCCCATTTTCCTCCTCTAAAACCAGGGTGCGTCTTATAGCCCGGTGCATCTTATAGTCCGAAAAATACGGTACAATTAATCCTTCAGTTCCTTAATTTTGAATGCACTAAAAAGCAGACGCAAGACTCCAGAATAGTTTTTACAGACAATTTGTTTAAATCAGTATGAGATGAAACATAAAATGGTCTGTCAGTGCATTGTGTTTTTAAAGGAAAAAGGTCACATTTTTTTGCTATGCAATCTGATGACAGCATGATGTAGGGGTTAAAACACTGAATTCAAGGATGTGTCACTTAATAGGCTGTGTACTGTAGTATATTTATGATAACTGTTTTATCACCAGGGGATAATCACTGGCCGGACTACAAGGCTGGCGAACAGTTGTCTGATCATGACCCTCTGCTGAAAAGCACCTTACTGTTAATGGACAATGTACATTCAAAGCTATAGTGTGGGCGGAATTAGCATCTGAGCTCTGCTACATGCTACATCTAAAAACCCTGATTGTGTCACAATTGCTTCACCCAGTAAGTTAAGTGATACATTCTTGAAATCAGGGTCTCTTTTCCTACATTTTGCTGTTCTCAGATGAGACTGCAAAACCCAGGAGACAAAACCCATTTAAATGGGCTATTTATTCCTACTGGCTTATTTTTTAGTTCTATGGTGAGGTAGCTTTGACATTACTAAGGCAATTTTTCTGTTTGTAACAGGTTCCTTCTCCCATATCACACAATCAACAGAGCGAGAGATGAGTCAGCAATCCAAGAATATTTATTCCAAGCAAATCAAATGGTCCATAAAATAATCCACCCTACAGAGGGTAGAAATAGTAAAAAAAAACGAATATAGTCCAGAAAGTGATAAATAAATGTCCAGGTCTCTCTGAGGAGCCGCACCATCAGCCCAGATGATCAATCCTTGTCCTTCTCTCTTCAAGTTCTCAAACATACTGCTTCTCTCTTCTGCTGCTCAGCCAGACTGACACATTGTTCAGGTAAGCAGATAGTTTGGGTGGATCCCAGGCCCCCTCCCACAAAACTAGGGACAGCAGCGCTTCAAGGAGTTATAACCCTGCAATCAGGATAATCAATACATCGACTAGACAGACCACCCCGCCCAAAACATGAAACCACACAAAATGGTACATGACCCACAATGTCCCACCATCAAAATGTTAAATATTGAAAAAGGTTGGATACAGTCCTAGAAGACCTCACCTTTTTATACATATCTTTTTGGGGAATTGGATCCATCAGTCTTATAAATCTGTGGTTGTTCTGAGAGGAGATAAACTGAGGTCATTGGTCCTTTAAATTCATAAACAGAATATTGAATAATTTATTATTTTGCTTATATAGCTCCACCATATTCAGTAGTGTTTTATCAAAATTATGACTATCCTTATTGGGGCTTTAAATTTTATATCAGTGTGCCTTTGGAGTGTGGGGG
The DNA here is from genome assembly GCF_048569485.1 of Anomaloglossus baeobatrachus. Taxonomy (NCBI): domain Eukaryota; kingdom Metazoa; phylum Chordata; class Amphibia; order Anura; family Aromobatidae; genus Anomaloglossus; species Anomaloglossus baeobatrachus. The sequence continues at coordinate 312,467,440 of NC_134357.1, read as the reverse complement.
GAAACTGTAGTACCTGGAGGAAACCCACACAAATATACGGAAAACATGCAAACTCCTTGCAGAGGTTATATTTGATGAGATGGTTCATTATGGTTCATTTAAAATATACACATAAATCATATATTATTTAATATTTACAACTACATACAAATATGTCCTGTCATTCGCAGTAGTGTAGATAGTAATTGAAGAGCACTGATCAAGGGAAATTAGCTGAGATCCCCTGGGGAATTATTAGCTATAGTATATAACTAAAACCTATTTGCCTAAATAGTGTTACTTAGGAGATGCAAACAAACATTTAAGACGTGTACTAATGCATGAAAATTTTGTGTGTAATACGCAGAAAACTATTTGGTTCAACAGAGCATTACCAAAGAGTAATTATAGATGCGGTAAATGTTGTGATTGTTTACTAGCAAACAGGTCATTATGTTTTGGTAGCTATATTTACTACATTTCTGAACATGCACTATTTTTACATAATGTAGGTAAGACAATTCAGCAGATGGTAAAAGATGTAAGGGACATGAATGGCTGCCTACAATTGTGCTGGGGTCACCTCAGCTGATAGAACATATGAAAACAGTCCATAAAGACAACACAAAAGCCTTGTGCTTTATGTGCAAAAACCATGTTGACATTCCAAAAGGTTGGGGAAATAAACATAATCTGTTATTAAAAATAGAAGCAGCAAGGATTTAAAAATTAAGAGCATTAAGACCTTTGAGTCTTAAGGACACAGTTGAGTACCTGCACTAGCAAGCTACCAATCAAACATTGTCCGGCAGCTGACGTTAGCAGTACCTTGATTGGGATGCATGATAGTGACGTCATGCATTCCTATAGTACGAACACAGATGTCAGGTGCCGGCTACTGCACAATGGCTAAAGAGGAGGATGCCACTCAATGTGGAAGCTTGAGAAGGGGAGTAAAATGTTTATTTTTTGTTCTTTCATGAAATAGAATGTAGACATATATATACCAAGAAGCAACATTTTTATCAGAATGGAGACATATATACAACTAGGGGCCAAGGATAGGGACATATATCCCAGGAAGGGGATATATTTACAAAGACGGGACATATATACCAGGAGGAGCCCAGGATGGGGACATATATACCAGTAAAGGGGACATATATATGTGTATGAGGCCCATTGCCCAGGATGGGGACATATATACCAGGAAGGGGACATATTTTCCATGATGGGGACACATCTACCAGGATGGGGACAAATATACCAGGAATTGACAAATGTACCAGTATGGGAACATATATGCCAGGATGGGGCCCACTGTCCAGGATGGCAACATATCTACCAGGATGGAGACCTATATGTACCAGGGTGGGGCCTAGGATGGGCTTATATATACCAGGATGAGGTCTAAAATGGGGACATAAATACAAGGATGAGACATATATACCAGGATGGGGCCTAGCATGGGAACATATATACCAGGATTGGGCCCAGGATAAATACATGTATATCAGGATTGGGATGTTCAACCTTAATTATTGTTCTTTCCCAAAAAGGACTGGACACAAAATACTATGTATACATCTAAAAAGTCAGCAATGGCAAAAGCCTGCTATATCGGTGTGGTAAGTCTGGATGCAGAAACTCATTACAGCAGCTTGTGACACAGAAATTAGATAGTGAGTTAGATTTTTATTTTCTTAAGAAATATTGTTTTGGCGTGCTTACATTACATGAAGAATGAAAAAATGTATTGAAATGCAGTAGCTATAGGTTACACTGAAACGCTGGTATTGCTGAGCTCGCCCTGTGATTTGAATCTTTGTATTAATCGCTACTACTCACTACTATTAGATTATGCTAATCATCTTCACTGCTTCAGTTGTACAACACACACCATCTCTAGCATTTGTTGAATGCTTTATGGTTTTCTCTCCCTAGATCTTTATATATCTATATAATGAGCTATGAGCTGTGAATTCTTCACTTTCCAGATTCCCTACAAAATAGCTCCTGTATTCCCAGCCTTAGCTTTCATAAGGGCTATGACAGTCCCCCCTGATTGGATGTGCTATACTATATAATATTATAGCTTCACGGCCTTCTGGGAAAGCCTGCTTGCCTTGGGGTAATATGAGTCTTTTAGGAATTTGTGTACATTGAATCACAAATTTTTCGTCAAGTGAGTTTCCAAATATTTGACACACATTTGATTTGCATTGATAGATTCATTCATGTCTATTCTTTTCTCCTTGCCCTGTATGCTGGTATTCACCTGAGAGTTGGCATAGTGCTTTTTGCTATTTTGTGGCAGTTGATTGTTTTATTACATTGAATGGGTAAATAAGGCTTATTTGTGCTTATACCAAATTGTGTCTGTTAATGCACTTTATACTTATTTTATGCTGTTCCCTGATTATTTAATTGCTGTACTTTTTAAGTCAATATTGTTTTATTAGGTTTGTATATTGCTATGATAGCATCAAGTGTACATCTTTTTGTGTTTTTCTTCTTGTGTGTTTTAATTGTTTTTGTACGAACTTGATATATCATATGAACAAAATTAATGGGATTGAGTTTTTATCACATATCATTCTAAATTCTATGGCATTAATATGCGTTTTGCAGCTATAAAACCTTCCTCAAACTGTTTCTACAAAATTGAAATACACTAGGCTTTGCCAGGGATGTGGAGGCAGGAAGATGGTATGTAGAGGCGCACCTCTCACATACCATCTTCCTGCCTCCACACCTCTTGGCTGATATTGAGAAGCTGCAAAAGTGGAGCACCCTTCACAACACTCTTGATGGTCAATCGTTTGTGACCCATGCTACTATCATTCATTTTTCACGTAAAACCTTGAAAAAGGCTCCAGTAGCTGAAACGTTGTTTTTTTTGCTCACCCTGTTTTTGGTGTACTTTTTGCAGAATATCAAAAATGAATAAAAAATGTTCAAAATTTACCTTGCTTGTGTTTATACTGAGACTGTGAGTGCTGGGGTTCTTTATATAGAGTATTTCATTTTTACCCTGAGAGCACCTAGTTATAGTGATTGAGCCAGGCTTATCCTTAATATTAAGTCTACAAAGTTGAAGCCATGTAATTGTTAACAATTATCTTGATTTTTAGGAAACGTACTACTATCATTCACCAAACTAGACTCGTCTAACATTGCCAGATAGAGAAGTGTGATTTGTGACACCAAAAACTGTTTCCATTGCACCAGACTTTAGTGGCAGTGTACTTTATACCACTGCATCTTACTTTTGGCATTGTGCTTTTTGATGTAAGGCATGCATGGTGCTCGTCGGCCATGAAAACCCAGGACATGAAGCTTTAACTTCAGGGGTTTGGCCTCATGTTGATTCCAAAAGAGTTTTGACTTTTTATAGTCTACATCCTTAGAACGATAGGGATTTTTATTCACTTAGTGCATCAATACTCTGTGGCTCTGCTCAGCAACGTTATGTGGTCATAGAGTTGGTTTGGTTCCTACACACATCTACTTTTTGATAATAACACAGTTGATAGGGAGGGAAGACTCTTCATTAGCTGACTTGTTGCAATGGTGGCATCCTATCACAGTACCATGATCAAATTTAGTAAGCTTTTTAGAACAACCTATTCTTACACAAATTATTATAAAGGTAGATCAGGTGATGGGTTTTTAACACCTGTAGCAATTGGACTGAACAAAGAACTCAAATTCAATGATTAAAAGGTGGTTCTGAAATAAAGGGCAATTCTCAAATTTAGTGAGTTCTTTGGAAAAACCCATTCTTACTCTTACATAAATGTTTGAAAATCTAAGATGCATAGCTAAGGGCTGGATTTAATATACTGTATATACTCAAGTATAAGCCAACCTGAGTATGAGCCGAGGCCCCTAATTTTACCACAAAAAAACTAGTAAAACTCGTTGACTCAAATATAAGCCTAGTGTGGGAAATGCAGCAGCTACTGGTGAATTTCAAAAATAAAAATAGATACAATAAAATGTAATGTGCCCCATCCTTGTGCTCCATCCTTGTCCCCCCTTGTAGTAATGTGCCCCATCCTTGTGCCCCATCCTGTAGTAATGTGCCAATCCTGGAGTAATGTGCCCCATCCTTGTGCCCCATCCTGTAGTAATGTGTCCATACTGGAGTAATGTGCCCCATCCTTGTGCCCCATCCTATAGTAAGGTGCCCCATCCTGTACAAATGTACCCATCCCTTAGTAATGTTCTCATTCCGGTCCCCTTCTTGGCCCCTATTATGCTGTTGATCACATACACACACAAAAAAAATTCTCACCTGTCCTGTCCTCAATTCCTGCAGTGTCCTCTTACCTGCTTTTTTGTGATCCACAGGCTCATAGACCCCTCCATGATCGCGTCAGGTGCACGGAGTTGCCACTGCCGTCTGCTGTTAGTGCTTTACTGCAAAAATAAAAATAGATACTAATAAAATATAATGTGCCCCATACTTTTATCCTCTTGTAGTAATGTGCCCTTGAAGTAAAGTAATGATGGCAGCGGCAGCCCCGTGCATCGAACGTGATCATGGAGGGGTGTATGTGCCTGCAATCTGCAAGAAGCACCACTCGATGATTGCGGCATCAGCACTTTACTGAATTTGAATGCTTTGCGCAATCAGCACTTTACTGCAGTTGAATGCTTTGAGCCGAAAAGCATTCAAATGAAGTAAAGCAATGACGGCAAATGGCAGCCCTGGCCCTGTACACCGATGCGGTCATGGAGGGGTCTATGTGACTACGATCCGCGAGAAGCAGGTAAGAGGACACCGCAGGACGAGAGGACAGGTGAGAACAATTTTTGGGGGCAACCTCACTCAAGGATAAGCTGAGGACAGTGTTTAGAGCATAAAAGAATGGGCTGAAAAATTTGGCTTATACTTGAGTATATACGATACCTGTGAAAATGGAAAGGAAAATAATACCTGAATTCAATGATTAAGATAATTTTGTCAATATAGTGTATAGTATATCAATAAAAATGGTGTCTCTATAAGTTCCTACATTTTTTGTTATGTGTTGGTGCTTTATCAAAAGAGATAATTATCATAGTATTAATAAAAATCCTGATGAGTTTCTAAGGAATTCATTATAAAAGCTTCTGGAAGTGTTGGCCGTGACAGATGCTCAAATTCGACTGTATGTTTTTATTTTGAAACGAAAAATTCATGTTTTTTCATGTACTGTGTATATCCACGATATTCCCTCAACGCATACGTAAATTCATTTTATATGTTTGTGTCTCCAAACAGATGAAAATTGTACAAATTAATTAGCCATTGTTTGCTGCCAAATGAATATCTCGACAACAACAGCTGTACCATTAAATGATTTAGTGAATTAGACAAGATAGCAATTCCACACATTTATTTAAATACTTGTAATTTTTTCAATAAACAATAAAATTCTACTTCTGCCAGAACACCTGAAGCCACTTCTGAGTTGTGTTAAAGTCTTTTTATGTTTATCTCATTCCTTGTATAATTTCATGGATGAAATTAAATGTGATTTTTTTTAGTTCTAATAATAATATACACCTTAATAATGGAAGTAATGTGTGTGATAGAAATGAAGCTAAACCGTATAATATTATATTGTTGCCATCTACTACAATGTTTCTTGATCTAATCAATTAGGAGAGTTAATGGAGTTTTCCACTTTTAAGAAAAATGGAACCCAAACACTTTTACATACCCAACATAACAGTGTAGGTTCTCATCCTCTCCGAGCCTACTTCACACTCCCTGACACTGCTCTGGTCTTAATGTTATGGCTACAGTAATAACATAACATCAACAGCTCAATCACTGAGCTCAGGGGCTTGGCCGAGATAGATGGCATGAAATGTTAAGGTCAGGCTTACCACTAGGGCCCTCCTGTGTGACTGCACATGTTGCACCAATAATCTGTCCACCCTGATTATTAGTACTTAGCAGAGAATATTTTGGGTGTTATAACCTGCTGCAAAGGTGATACATAGCCAGTATCCAGCTCCAGCTTCTGTTAGCATTCTTGGGGAATATTAGTCCCTTTTTCATGGCCAATGTCATAACAGTCATTAATATTCTTGGGTTGGCATTCAACTATGGGAGTTCAAGTCAAGTGACAATAATGGCTACTCCATAATCTTCCAAAACCTTTTCCGACTACAAACCTTAGAGTTTTTTGGGATAGACTTGGAATCATTCTCTTGTTGGAACTTCCAAATTCCAGATTACTTGCAGAAGGCATTAAAGTGCTTGTCCCATATTTTCTGTTTGCTGGGAGGATTCATAAGTCTGCAGTTACATTGAGTGATTTCAGACTTTCATGAAAAGCATGGCCAATCCACTTAAGTTTCTTTGTGACTAGGATTGTTCCTTGATGGAATACATCTTACCCTGTACAAGATGCAGGTTTCCACTGTCAGAGGAAGACAAGACACCTCCATTCTTTACTGTAGGCAAGGGGCTTTTTCTTCTCATATGCTTCATTCTTTCTCTTCCGTACATACTGTGTTGACTGATAGCTCTGAAAAGTTCCAGCTTTATTACATTGCTCCACAATACAGAATCCCCAAACATCTGTTGCTTATTTGGTTTTGAGCATATTGAAGCCAATATTTTGGGGTTTTTGGGTCAGTAGAAGCATCCGTCTTGTTGTTCAGGAGTGGAGATCTTCAGCGTTTAGAAAATGCACTATTTGGAAAATGCAAGCCCACTGCCTTCTGTCTCTAACTCTTAGGACTTTTACAGTCAGTATTTGGATCCTGTTCATAGCTCATGAATCAGGTGGCACCCGCTGATGGCTTCTTCTTTCTAACACATAAATCCCTCTGTAAAATTACACTATCCTTCTCTATATTTATAACCTTGCAGTTTAGATCTATTTGCAAATATTGAAATTTTATTTCATGTGCCTTATTTCATAAAACATTGTTAATAATGTGTTAGAAAGGAAAATCCAGATCACCGTGACTTGTATTTAGGAGGCAGAAAGCCGTGACGGTACTCGGATGAAACTTTTGGTCAACATGTAGTCTACTTAGCATAGAAATCCAGTACCACATCCAAATGGATTAAAAAATTCATATTATATGGCATGGCAGAGGAATACAGACTCTGTAGCGCTCATTAATGCACATTGACGAGTTTCGATCATTTTAGATCTTAATCATAATGTGTCTCAACTAGAGATGAGCAAATCGGTCGCGGTTCGGCTCGAGGTCGGTTCACCGAACGGAGGTCTCGTTCGAGTTCGGTTCGTCGAACGTTCAACGAACCGAACTCGAACCAATAGGCTATAATGGGAGGCAATCACAAACACATAAAAATGCATGATAAATGTACACAAACAGTTAATAAACATTGCCATAACACTTACCGGTCCCCGCGATCCCTCCTGCACTCTGTCTCCTGCCGCTATTCCATCCGATGATCGCTGAATCCTCCCGGTGACCAGCACTGCCAGCAGTGATGCAGGACCTATCGTGACGTCAAAATAGCCATGTGGCCAGTCACGTGGCTATTATCTCATTGGCTACAGACTGGTCACATGACTATGATGCGTCATGTAGGACCTGTCATTGCACTCTCCGGTACACGGTGCACATATGTGTATTGCCGTGTACCGGCGACATGCTCTAGCACACGGTCGACTCCCCGTTCCGTTAGGGACCGGCTGACACAGCCGGTCACTAACGGAGATCACTGTTGCCATAGCAACGCAGTTAGCGGTGACGTCACCGCTAACCGCGGCTCCGAGAGCACCGTTGCTATGGTAACGCGTCTGTCAGCGTTACCGCTGTTACCGCTGACAGCCAGCAGCACTGATCTCTCACGGAGTGAAGGCTGCACGCTGCTTCCCGATTGTAGTGAGGATTGTAGTGAGGATGAGGTGCCCCAGCTCATCACTTGATGAGCTGGGGCACCTCATCCTCACTACAATCCTCACTACTACTACACTAGTGAGGATTGTAGTGAGGATGAGGTGCCCCAGCTCATCAAGTGATGAGCTGGGGCACCTCATCCTCACTACAATCCTCACTACTACTACACTAGTGAGGATTGTAGTGAGGATGAGGTGCCCCAGCTCATCAAGTGATGAGCTGGGGGCACCTCATCCTCACTACAATCGTCACTACTACTACACTAGTGAGGATTGTAGTGAGGATGAGGTGCCCCAGCTCATCAAGTGATGAGCTGGGGCACCTCATCCCCACTACAATCCTCACTACAATCCTCAAGTGCAGTTTCTTCAAATTCATTTAAAGGCACTTGGAACGCTGAAATTGCTGCTTATAATTTAAGCCTCTATTAAAAACCTTTTTGCTTATGGATTGAAAAAAACTCTCCAGGTATCTGAAAAATCATATTGCAGTGATAGTTTCAATTGGCATTAAATATCATATGCCTTGAAGCATCACTTAATATACTATACTAGATTTAATAAATGCTCAACTATCGACCGAGGTACTGCAACCAGACACCTGGTATCTGTTTGCTGCACTATCAATTACTTTTCTTTATTTTTACTTTTATTTTTATTTCTACCATATGTGGTTTATTCTTCTTTCTTTTTCCTTGTTCTATTGTGTGAACTGTTTTGAATTAATTTGTGTCTAAAACAAGGATAGCAATAAAAAGTATAAAATATTAATAAAATAACCTCTTATCAGCGCTGGTTTATTGGGGATTTATTGGGCTGACAGGGGGTAATAAAGATGGAGTCTCTAATGTGTCTGTGTATTTATTTCTATTAAAGTATTTTTTCTCTGTGTGGTGTCTTTTTTTTAACCCTTTATTGGAGATTCTTAATGGCCGGGTCCAACGTGCCTGACATTAAGAATCTCTGGCTTAATACTGGCTAGTAAAACAAAGCCAGTATTAACTCATGATTACCCAACAAGCCACCCGGCTCCAGGGCTGTTGGAAGAGTTCGATACAGCGCCAGATGATGGCGCTTCTATGAGAGCGCCATTTTCTGGGACGGCTGCGGACTGAAATTCGCAGCAGAGGCGCCCAGAAACCTCAGGCTAACCTGTGCCGCGGATTCCAATCCCCAGCTGCCTAGTTGTACCTGGCTGGACACAAAAATGGGGCGAAGCCCACGTCATTTGTTTTTTAATTATTTCATGAAATAAGTAAAATAATTAAATAAAATGGGCTTCCCTATATTTTTGGTTCTCAGCCGGGTACAAATAGGCAACTGGGGGTTGGAGGAAGCCCGTGGCTGCCTGCTGTACCTGGCTAGCATACAAAAATATGGCGAAGCCCACGTCATTTTTTTGGTGGGCAAAAAACTTCTGCATACAGTCCTGGATGGAGTATGCTGAGCCTTGTAGTTCTGCAGCTGCTGTCTGCTCTTCTCCATACAGACAGACAGCAGCTGCAGAACTACAAGGCTCAGCATACTCCATCCAGGACTGTATGCAGAAGTTTTTTGCCCACCAAAAAAATGACGTGGGCTTCGCCATATTTTTGTATGCTAGCCAGGTACACCAGGCAGCCACGGGCTGCCTCCAACCCCCAGTTGCCTATTTGTACCCGGCTAGGAACCAAAAATAAAGGGAAGCCCTTTTTTTAATATTTCATGAATTTCATGAAATAATTAGAAAACAAATGACGTAGGCTTTGCCCCATTTTTGTGTCCAGCCAGGTACAACTAAGCAGCTGGGGATTGGAATCCGCAGCACAGGTTGGCCTGAGCTTTCTGGGCCCCACTGCTGCGAATTGCAGTCTGCAGCCGCCTCAGAAAATGGCACTTTCATAGAAGCGTCATCTTCTGGCGCTGTATCCAACTCTTCCAGCACCTGCCTGCTATACCTGGCTAGCATACAAAAATATGGCGAAGCTCACGTCCTTTTTTTGTAGTTTTTTGGCAAAAAAAATAAAAAATGCTTCCCTGGATTTTCCATTGCCAGTGAAGGTAACACCAAGCAGTGGGGGTTAGCAGCCAGTAGCTGCTTGGATTACCCTTAGCTAGCAATACAAACAATGCAACGGGAGCCCATATATATTTTTTTTAATTATTTATTTAAATAACTAAAAACAAAATGGGCTTCCCTGTATTTTGATTGCTGGACATCACAGTGCTGTAAAAATAAATCTTTAAAAAAAATGACGTAGCGCTCCGCGGTATTTTTGATTCTCAGCGCAGATAAAGCAGACAGCTATGGGTTGCCACCCCCATCTGCCTGCCGTTACCTTGGTTGGCAATCAAAATACAGGGAAGCCCATTAATTTTTTCTATTTAAAAAATAGTTAAAAAAAAATGACGTTGGGTCCCCCCATTTTTGATAGCCAGCTAGGGTAAAGCAGACGGCTGTAGCCTGAAAACCACAGCTGGCAGCTTTACCGTGGTTGGGGATCCAATGTGGAGGTCCCCCCAGGCTCTTTTTTTATAATTATTTTATAAATAATAATTACACAAAAAAAGTAGGGTCCCCCCCAAATTGGATCACCAGCCAAGGTAAAGCGGACAGCTGTGGTCTGGTATTTTCAGGGTGGGAAGGTCCATAGGTATTGGGCCTTCACAGCCTAAAAATAGCAGGCCGCAGGCACCCCAGACGTGGCGCATCCACTAGATGCGCCAATCCTGGCGCTTCACCTCAGCTCATCCCGTACCCTGGTGCAGTGGCAAACGGGGTAATAAATCGGGTTGATACTAGCTGTAAAGTCACCTGAGATCAAGCCCAGCAGTTTGTGATGTCATGGCGTCTATTAGATACCCAACATCATAAACTGTCAGTACTAACAAAAAAATAATCGACAAAAGAAATTTATTTGAAAAAACAGTCCCCAAAATATTTCCTCTTTCACCAATTTATTGTAAGAAAAAAAATAAAGGGGTCCCACGACAACTCTGGACCATCTAGAATATGGGGGGAGACACCCAGGGAACGTATCCCCCATTTTGAAGGAGTGCGGACCCTTCATGTGAGGAGTGTGGGTGCAATGAATCTGCACTCACTCTCCCCGGGTCCACAGCAGCAGAGTCCATGTCGTAATGGTTGCTACCAAAGCTGCAATGCCCTGCTCATGAGGTAAGGGCATGCCTAATCAGGAGAACTACTGTAGAGGAAGCTCTGCTCACTGATATGTAGGTGCTCAGAGGTAATAATAGATAAAATTAGTGAGTAACCTCGGCACTCTAAATCTCCCAGAAAGTCAGTAAGTCACAACGGATAGTAATGCAAAATCACTCTTTATTGGTCCGTATTAAGAAAACATTTTTTTTCATAAGCATATATGTTTTTGTCCAAAACAAGTTACAAATGACGTTTCGGCCTGAGCCTTCGTCAGATTGGACTTATCTGCATGTAATCATGAAAAATGACAATAATCAGTATCACATAAGAGTGAGAGAACAATAACATAAACTCGAACAATCTAGAGGTACAATTGGGATGCAGCAAAAAAAATTGCAACACAGCAAGAAATGAAACACATGATACAAATGTCATAATATAGTACAAGGACAATATAGTAATGACAAATATGGGGTCAGAGTAGGCTTAAACAGCTCTGGTACGAAAGAGATGTCAATCATAAAGTAACATGTGCAGTAGGTGTAGAGCTACACTATGCATGGCAGAGCTAATGGGTAGACCGACCATAGAAAAAGAACGGAGAAAAAGTGGAGAAAAAGTGGAGAAAAAATGGAGAAAAAGTGAAGAAAAAGTGGAGAAAAAGTGGAGAAAAAATGGAGAAAAAGTGGAGAAAAAGTGGAGAAAAAATGGAGAAAAAGTGGAGAAAAAGTGGAGAAAAATTGGAGAAAAAGTGGAGAAAAAAATGGAGAAAAAGTGGAGAAAAAGTGGAAAAAAAAATGGAAAAAAAGTGGAAAAAAGTGGAGAAAAAATGGAGAAAAAGTGGAGAAAAAGTGGAGAAAAAATGGAGAAAAAGTGGAGAAAAAGTGGAGAAAAATTGGAGAAAAAGTGGAGAAAAAATGGAGAAAAAGTGGAGAAAAAGTGGAGAAAAAGTGGAAAAAAATGGAAAAAAAGTGGAAAAAAGTGGAGATAAAATGGAGAAAAAGTGGAGAAAAAGAGGAGAAAAAGTGGAGAAGAAGTGGAGAAGTGTTTGTTCATGCCAGATGGGAGATAAATAATTTTTTACCGGCGCTGTCATTTACTGTAACGTGATCATCGGTGTACGGTGTATACCTGTGATCACGTGAGCGGGGACCGGAAAAAACGTCCTGAATCATGATCTCCAGGGTCTCAGCTAGCCCTGAAACCCCGTAGATTTTCTGACGCTGGGGGGCACTATTCACTTATTTCTGCCTGCTGTTTATAAACGGCAGATCAGAATAAGGCTACATTAACACGACCGATCCATTTTTGCGGTCTGCAAAAAACAGTCCGTTTTTTTTCACGGGTGCATCCGTGTGGCATCCGTTTCCGGTCCGTAGACGGTCCGTATGTCATCTGTTTGTCATCCGTGTGCCTTCCGTTTTTTTTGTGTACTGCAAAAAAACTGAAGGAGGGTAAATGCATAAATTTACCCAGGATCCATAGCTTCATCCTACATGAGGCGGTCACATGTTCACTCCAGTGCCATTTTCTACTGCTTTTCACAGCGTAGAGCGCTCTGGTGATTTTCTTGTGCTTGTGCACTTCATATCAGTCTTTTCTGTCATTATAATGGCAGAAAGACACATAATGTCCCACTCTCCTGCATTTTGTAATTTTGCACCCTTTGGTGCCTTTCATGTGGCACTAAGGGGTGCTTAGCTTTGTATTTAGCCAAAAAAATGAAAAAAAAAATTACGTAGGGTTCCCCCTATTTTTGTAGCCAGCTAGGGTAAAGCAGACGGCTGCAGCCTGCAGACCACAGCTGGCAACCTCACCTTGGTTGGTAATCCAAAACTGAGGGCACCCCACGCTGTTATTTTAAATTAAATAAATAATTTAAAAAAAAAAAACACGTAGGGGTCCCCCAAAATTGGATCACCAGCCAAGGTAAAGCAGACAGCTGGGGTCTGATATTCTCAGACTAGGGAGGTCCATGGTTTTTGGACTCTCCCCAGCCTAAAAATAGCGGGCCGCAGCCGCCCCAGATGTGACGCATCCATTATATCCACACTGTCCCAGTCAATGAAGAGCAGGATGATCCCCATTGTCTGGGAGAGCAGTGCAGTGACCTGAGCTAACATCAATGGGTCAGCCCAGGTCACTGCAAGGCATGACAATTGCTGCTGTCAGCGAGGTACATTACCTGCGCTGATCTCCTGCACTGCCGACAGCACCTGTCACTGAGTTCAATGACCGCCGCCTTCACAGCCAAGTATCGTGAGAGGCCCGTGACATCACCGCTAGTCAGTCTCGGGTCGGAAGCGAGAGAAGGTGATTTGACAAGCGGCGGCCATGGAGGACAGTGACAGCGCTGAGGTCGGGACTTCATCACCGCAGGTGTTACGGGGGGCTGTCTGATAATAACTTAAAGGAGTATCAGACAGTCAGGGTCCACCGTGCAAAGACTCTGCTGCAGACTATGGCAGAGTGCAATACCTCTGTTAACTCACAGAAGGATATAATAAGTAAGTAAAGCAATTCCTCCCTTACTTGGAGGGTGTGTGGAATGATCTCTGTTAATAATCACAGAAACAAAGGCAATGTGTGCGAAATGGCACCTACCTAGGTCCGCTCTTCTAGTGGTGCAAAAGAGACGAACAGCAGCGTAAGCCGCACAAAGCTCCTACCTGCGTTCGCTCCACTAGTGTGCGAGGATACGAACCACTAGATATGGCACCTGCCTAGGTCCGCTCTTCTAGTGGTGCAAAAGAGACGAACAGCAGCGTAAGCCGCACAAAGCTCCTACCTCTGTTCGCTCCCCTAGTGTGCGAGGATACGAACAACTGCCAGACGCAGTATAAGGAACGTTACCCTAGCGGCACCGTCCACCTACGAGTCGAACCACAAGGCCCAGCCAGACCATGTGCCTCAGGCACCTGCCTATGTCCGCTCCCCTAAGAGGTAAGGATACGGACAGCAGCCGAAGCTGTAAGGTATAAGAACGCTACCCTGCCGGTAGCGCTCACCTAGCATAGACAGAGGAATGCCTAGAGGAACGCGCACAGAGCGTCTACTCTTATGCATGAACCAAGAGGACTGAGCGCCATGCGGCGTGTGTCAGGGTCTTATATAGACTCTGTGCCTCATCCAAGATGGAGGACACCAGAGCCAATCCGCTGCCAGAACGACAGGAGTGACGTCATGCTGGCCTATCACCGAGCAAGGCATCACAAGCACATGACAAGCGACCAATCGGCATAGAAGGTGTCAGAGACATGTGACCTCGTGTCAGCGATGATGTCACCCGCACATGTGCAATGGCTTCAAGATAGGACTTAGTCTCCGGCGCTTGCACATGTGCAGTAGCAAGAAATCTGGACTTAGTCTCCAGCGCTCGCACATGTGCAGTAGCAAGAAATCTGGACTTAGTCTCCAGCGCTCGCACATCTGCAGTAGCAAGAAATCTGGACATAGTCTCCAGTGCTCGCAGCAACCGTAACAGCAGGTAAGCCGAGCGGGACCATGTGTGCAGAGTGACAGGAGGACGTCAGTATCGTGGACTGCATGGCTGGGGATGTGTGTGAGTGTGTGTGTGTGTATGTATGTATGTGTACATGCCGCGTGCAGGAGGGGGCGGAGTGAGCTGAGCGGGGAAGTGTGGGCTTCCTGCACGTAACTAGATTAAACATCGGGTTACTAACCAAAGCGCTTTGCTTGGATACCCGATGTTTATCTTGGTTACCAGCTTCTGGCAGGCTGCCAGCGATGGCTCCTGCACACTGTAGCTGTAAAAAGCCCTGCTTTTTGCTGCTAGAACCGTTCTCGAACGTATCTAGAACTATCGAGCTTTAGCAAAAAGCTCGAGTTCTAGTTCTATCTAGAACACCCCCAAAAATCACTCGAACCGCGAACTGGAGAACCTCGAACCGCGAACCGTGCTCAACTCTAGTCTCAACATGAATGCAAACTTCCCTCTTAAAGGGAAATACATGGGAGGAGATTCCTCACCTCTTATCATGTGTTCCAATGAACCATTAACAAACCAATGCAATTAAAACAATGATCCAACGTCATATACAAATATAAAGATCAATATCAATGAAAAAAATTAAAAACAAAAAAAAATCAAGCTTAACACAACAAGCTGATAAATATACATTGTTAATAAGTAAGTTTGAAAAAAAGGGCCCAATAATGACCCTTGTGGTTCTCTACTGTTACCTGTGACCCAATCAGAGTTGTTTAATTAATAACCACCTTCTGTTTTAAATTAATGAGCCTGTTGTTATGTCAATTACACATTATGTTTGTGCCAATAATCAAAAAGGAGAAATAGTGCGGCAGTCACCATTAGTAAAATACAAAACCTTTGTTCTTTAATCCATAAAAAAGTCAGGCTAAGTCAAAGGGAGGAGCAGGGGTTGCCAGGACAATGGCCGTCAGATTTGCGCTTCAAGGGGTCCTTACCTTTTTCTTTTATTCTTTTATGCTTCAAGAGGTCCTTACAACAGAACACGTCACACTACTTATAAGGTTAGTAACAAGAAAAAAAATCACCATAATAGACAGAAAAGAGAATTAACAATATATAATATCTACAAGTACACCTTAAAAACCTTAAGTATATAAAGAAAAATTACAAAAACATTACAAAAAACCCGACAGGTCATTTTTCTCATTCAAGCCAAGGGATCCAGTGCTTTCAATTCCAATAACCACTTAGCAGTAATTTATGTAAATTGCCCCCTCCTGCTGTGTAATTAACTCTTTGAAGGCCAACAAAGGAAAGCACTTCTACATTTCCTTTGTGTTCAAATCAAAGTGAGGAGCAAACTGACCGAGTTTGGGTGTGTGGCCCGGGCACTAGGAGCAAGGTTGGCAGACGGTGGTGGCCGTCTGCAGGAGAGGCGAATCAACGCGGAACCGTAGGACCGGGGACAGGCGGTGGCCCGCCGGTACCGAACCAGGGAGCGAAGTGAAGCCAGCACACACAGGCAGGGCCTGCGGACCCCGACCAGGCTTGGAGTCGCCATTAGAGGTCAAATCCGTCAGTGACCGGAACCCCAGGGGTTTCCTAACAGCCAAGACCCGATTGAAGGCAACCGTCCGACCAGCAAAAGGAAATACAGCTACCGCTACAGCTAGAGTTCAAAGGGCCAGGAGCGGGTTACCGGTGGGAATTCATCGGGACTGAACATACACAAAGGTGCATGGAAAGGCAGCCACCACCAACCGTCCGGGAGAAGTCACAGCAGCCTGCTGCGGGACCCGTCCATCCAGCCGTTTGGTTTACCAGAGACTTTGCGTACATTTGTGTCTGAGTGAGTACAACCGTGCCATCCGGCACCACGCTGCGCAGTTCAGGCAACCCTGCACCTTGCTAACCCTTCCTCTCCGTCACCTCTCCGGGCCCCGTGACCACCAACCCCTACCCACGGAGGGGGAAAACAACATCCCAGCTGCTCCCTACCATCGCTCCCGGGATCCCCGTCACCAGCAGCGGTGGTGCCCAACCTCACCACAACCCGTGGGTGGCGTCACGGACCAAATCCCCAAGCCAAACTACCCCCCTTTCACTCACGGGCGAGGAGCGCCGCTCGAGTCCCGGGATCCGGCCCACCGCTCGAGCCACCGAGCAGCCATCGCAGCAGCGCCGGACCCGAGCATTAGCGAGTGCAGCGCAGCAGCATCCTTCCCGCCTGCGATATGAGTCTCAAAAAACATTGAGATCAGTCTGTTTGGATCTGTTCCCACTCACGCAGAAAGTCCAGATCCCCCTGAAAGTGTGAGCTACTTACATAATCAATAGACCCTTCGGTACTCTATTACAGGCATCATGCGCTTTCTAAGACTGCAAGGTCCAGAAAAGTCTTATCTCTTTCCCTGCCAAAGAAATCATTCTAAATTCAAGAGTCTTATTACACATAACTTCTGTATCTTCTTTAGAATTACAGTCCATGAAAAAAGACCCCGCACTCTCCCTTCCAGCCAATAATCCTATATTTGCAGCACCAGTCTCTGAGGTAGTATCCTTGGTATCCATAATAAACTGCATCAACCCACAAAATTTCTGCGGCGGAGAAAGTGGTGTTAACTTTGACAAAAGATAATCAAATGTAACAAAATAATTCTGAATAGAAGAAAAAGTGGCATTTAAATAATTAAGCATCTGTATTCGAAGTAGGCTCCCCATAATACACTGCAAAAATCAGAGTACATGGTACAGCACAACCAATCTGATGGGGGGGTCTTTCACAGGCTTTATAATATAATGGAGTGCAGACAAAGGAATGACATTTTATACCTCTATGGTGTAGCGTTAGGAGAACTCAGAACAGATAGGAAAGGGATAGATAAAAGCTTAATGCGATTGTGGTGTACTACTTTAATGCTGATGTCCAATATTGAAAATGTGAATGATAGTTTAAAGGCTGCTTTACACGCAACGACATCGCTAACGAGATGTTGTTCTGGTCACGGAATTCGTGACGCACATCCGGCCTCGTTAGCAACGTCGCTGCGTGTGACACATACGAGCGACTGCTAACGATGTAAAATACTCACCTAATCGTTGATCGTTGACACATCGTACATTTCCCAAAAATCGTTGCTGGTGCAGGACGCAGGTTGTTCATCGTTCCTGAGGCAGCACACATCACTACGTGTGACACCCCAGGAATGACGAACAACACCGTACCTGCGTCCTCCGTCAAGGAGGTGGGCGTGACTTTCATGCGTCTGCTCTCCGCCCCTCCGCTTCTATTGGATGCCTGCCGTGTGACGTCGCTGTGACGACACACGAACCGCACTCTGAGAAAAGAGGCAGATCGCTGGCCACAGCGACGTCGCTAGGAAGGTATGTGTGACGGGTCCTAGCGAGATTGTGCGCCCCGGGCAGCGATATGCCCGTGAAACACAAATGACGGGGGGCAGGTGCTTTCACAAGCGACATCGCTAGCGATGTCGCTGCATGTAAAGCAGCCTTTAGTCTGTGAATACAAATCCACAGGTAGTATTGGACCACACATTGCATATTTTGTAAATAAATCCAAATATTGAATTCAAGGTTTGCTAGTTTTTCTAAATGTGTAAAAATAATTTATGAATACTATGTATAAATAAAATATATGAAGAAACTGGGCATTGTCTAGGCTGGGGGGCAGAGGGGCATATTCCCTCCCAGACTGCTGCCCTAGCAGCTGTAAAGAGCCACCTGCTGCTTGATGTCAGTATAACAGACATGGCTGCACTCAGCAAATTGCGTGAGGCCATGTCTGCTGCTGACCCAGTGTTCTGACTACTCTATTGCCCTCTGGTGGTTTACCTGCTAACTGCACTCTGAAGTTACATTGCAATTTCAGCTTCTACTAGTGCAGCGTGACATATGTATACTGTATTTTACATGTCCATGTTTCTTGATTTATATGTATGTTTTCAAGATGTGTGAAGGTAATGGTGTATTGTGGTGTTTGTGTAGAACTTTTGTTTATTTAGGGCACATTTACTAAATCTATAATGGCTCCTTGACATATGTGAAAGGGAATTCCATTTGTTTTTCCATATTTAGGAAAAGACAAGAGACATTAGTAACTTCTTGTAAAGTGACATTGTCGCGGGCGGAGGAGGGAATGCTGCGCTCACCCACTGCTCGGGTCCGGCTACTGCTGCTGCTGCTGCTCGGTGGTGGCTTGAGTGGTGGGCCGGATCCCGGGGACTCGAGCGGCGCTCCTCGCCCGTGAGTGACAGGGGGTGGTTTGGGTTTAGGGATATTGTCCGTGACGCCACCCATGGTTGTGGTGAGGTTGTGACACCACCGCTGCTCTGGACGGGGATCCCAGGAGCGATGACAGGGAGCAGCTTGGATGTTGGTTCACCCCTCCGTGGGTAGGGGAGTTGGTTGTCCCGGGGCCCGGTGAGGGGTAGGGATGGATGGCGGGTTACGGGGCCTGGTGAGGTGCAGGGTCGCGGGGGCAGCGCTGTGCCGCACGGCACGGTGGTAGTCACTCAGCCAGTAATTCACACAGAGTCTCTGGTCAAACAAACGGCTGGATGGACGGGTCCCACAGGCGGCTGCGGTTGTTCTCCTCCCGGTAGGTTGATGGTGACTGCCTTTCCCTGCACCTATGTTGTGTTTACGGTTCCAATGGGTTCCCACCGGTAACCCGCTCCCCAGCTTGGATGGGTGCTGAAGGAGCCCTTTTTACCCGCAGGCTCTGGCCCTGGGAACTGTAGCCTTGGCGGTGACTGTGTTTCCCTTTACGGTGTGAGCTGTTGCCTTCAATCGGGTCTTGACTGCTGGGAAACCCCGGAGGTTCCCTTCGCTAACGGATTTGACCAATTTCACGGCGACTCCTAGCCTGGTCGGGGTCCGTAAGCCCTGCCGGATGGTGCTAGCTTCTCTTTGCTCACCGGTCCAGTACTGCTGGGCCACCGCCCGTCCACGGTCCCTACGGTTCACTCAAATCGGCCTCTTCTGCAGACGGTCACCACCGTCTGCCAACCTTGCTGTACCGTCCGGGCCACACACCCGGACGCGGTCAATCTCCTCTCCTCTGCTACCGCTTCACTTCCTAAACTCCAACTCCAACTAAACTGACTCCTTTTCCCGCCTCCAGGACTGTGAACTCCTTGGTGGGCGGGACCAACCGCCTGGCCCACCCCCTGGTATGGACATCAGCCCCTGGAGGAAGGCAACAAGGATTTTGTGTTTGACTTCGGTGTGCCTAACCGGGGTGTGGGGTGTGTTGGTGCAGTCCCTGTGACAACCTGGCTTGTCCAGGGTGCATTCCCCCTTAGTAAAATGCAGACCGTCCACGGGCTGCCCGTCCATCACCGGTTTTATTTTAACTGCAAAAATAGGAAACGGTAAAAACATGTAAAACATAAGCATCTGCATCAATCTTCCCACAACGGGAGGTACATTCTTAAACGTTACCAAACATTTTTAATAACGGTACGGCTTCCGCTCTTCTCTCACCCAAACAACCTGGCCCTGATGCTGCCCCTAAGAAGTGGGCAGCACCCCTTGCCCCAGTTCATCACCAGGCTGCCCAAGCAGGTTCTGTCTCTTTCAGGGGACCCATGTTCATGGGGAACCCCTGAACCCCCGGAGGATCGCCACCGGTTACGGTAGTGGCGGGCCTGGGCCATCCCTTTCCTCCAGGCCCATCCTCCAAATCAGCCTCTCCGGAGGCGGTAACGGTATTAAGCCAAGACATATTTATTTATATGCCACTCAGTTTGTGGTTGCCCTGCAAGTTCTCGGGCTTGTCCGTAAGTAGTTCCTTACGCAACGGTTGCAGACAGTCCCTACGGGGACAACAGTTGCCAGCAACGGCCGGTTTAATCACGGTTCAATCAGGTCACATCTTCAGTTGATTCACTTATCATTCAAAAACTTTCAACAACAACAGTACTCACGGTCCCAACGGGGACAACTGCAGCGGGGCTCCGCTGACTTCACTTCAGGTCCACCTCACTGACCGGGGTAGAGGGCTGAGCGGGCACTTGAAGCCCCTGGCCTACTCTCAGCCGCACACCCAGGGCATACCATCCCCTCTCCCCACAATGTCAGGTGTAGTTGACGAGGTCACCGGGGAGCAGATTGCGGATGGTCTTCCGGCAAGTGATCATTTACATCTCTCCAGGCCACGAAAACTTCGGCCTCCAGGCCCGGTTCGTAAATGAAGCCATACCCCCTTCGGGTATCAAATCTCCGGACCTGTCCTTCATATCTCGGGCCCCGCACCCGGAAGGTGGCTCTTCGGAGGCGCTCTTTCTCTTCAATAGTGTGGGCCACCAACTCCGCCTTCCTCCTCGCCCTCTCGGCAATCTCCAGGCCCAGCGGTGTTGGCTCACTGTCCCAATACGGGGCCGCTGCGAGCCCCTGCGCATGGGTCGGGCCCCACGAGACCTCCTTGACGCTGCCCACCACTGGCAATCTGGGTGGAAGGTCCCGCGGTGACTTGGCCTTGGGTGCTGCCTTACAGCGGCGACCTGGCGCGACCTCAGCCGAGGTGTGGGGAACGGGCACAGGGATCCTCTCCCGCCAAGCCTCCATCTCTTCCTGCACGAGACGGGCTGCCGGGGCCGGGGCGGGGTCAGGCACGATCAGCGGTGCCTCCAGTACAACTTCACAAATGGGCTCGGTCTTTGGCGTCTTCCAGGGGAGCGGTGCTGCACGGTCACAGGCCTCGGCTGCAGATCGGTCCGCTTGGGCGGACAGGCGGGGTATCGCTACCGGTTTGACGGGTAGCAGGCCTAGTGGCGGGGCAGTAACGACTAACGCGGATTGCGGGGGAGGCGGCAGGGTGAGCAGGCGCGGACCGGGCCCCTCAGCTGTAATGGCCGATCCATCCGGAATACAGGGACGTGGGTCTCTTACCCGCTCCTCCAAATCCTCCTCCTCGCGTCTCCTTATAGCCGCCACCACCTCCGCCATGTCGGTCTCCCACTCCTCCAGGAGGAGCTGCATGCGGATCTGCAGCCTTTGCTGTAGCTGGGCGGTCCAGACCTCCACCCACGGCGCGGTCCCGGGCGCGGGGGCTACGGTGCTGCGGGACGAATGATGCATGGCTGCGGCGGCCTCTTCCAGGAACAAAAAGATGGCCGCAGGGTCCTGGCGTCCCTGCTTTTATAGCCGCGGGCTACATGCGGCCAGACGCCATCCGTCCCCCTTAGTCTTTTTCCGGCTTCTCCTCTACAGGGGCGGGGTTTCTGCTTTCGTGCCTCGACTACTCGGGAAGATGCTCGAGCGGGGACTTTTCGCGCCCAAATTGGCGGCTTCTCCAAATTTTCGGCCGGACACCTCTGGCGGTCACAAGGCGCACCTCTACCAGACGGCAAAGCGGTAAGATCCTGTTCGTAACGCCAAGTTGTCGCGGGCGGAGGAGGGGACGCTGCGCTCACCCACTGCTCGGGTCCGGCTACTGCTGCTGCTGCTGCTCAATGGTGGCTCGAGCGGTGGGCCGGATCCCGGGGACTCGAGCGGCATTCCTCGCCCGTGAGTGAAAGGGGGTGGTTTGGGTTTAGGGATATTGTCCGTGACGCCACCCACGGTTGTGGTGAGGTTGTGACACCACCGCTGCTCTGGACGGGGATCCCGGGAGTGATGACAGGGAGCAGCTTGGATGTTGGTTCTCCCCTCCGTGAGTAGGGGGGTTGGTTGTCCCGGGGCCCGGTGAGGGGTAGGGATGGATGGCGGGTTACGGGGCCTGGTGAGGTGCAAGGTCGCGGGGGCAGCGCTGTGCCACATGGCACATGTCACGCTCCCCGGGTCCCCTGCTCCGCTCCCCGGCTCACCTGCCACACTCCCCGCTCTCCAGCCTCCATTGCCCGCGCTTCCCAGGCCTCCTGGTCCCCGCTCCCGGCGCCCGTCGGCTTCCCAGCCCCAGCCCGGCTCTGCTGCTTCCTCCTCACAGCTCCCTGCTCTGGCTTCTGGCACCCGGGCCGCGCGCATGCGCATTAGGGCGCGCGCGCGGTCACTGACCCTTTCTTAAAGGGCCAGCGTCCACTGACAGGAAATGAAGCACACAGGTACAGGGTATAAAGGGGATTAGTGTCCAAGTGGGCGGGGCCTGTTCTTCGTGTTTCCCAAGCTAGGAGTCAGGTCTCCTTGTGTTCCTGTGAGATACCTCTCTCTCTTCTAGAGCCGATCCTGCCTTGCCATCCGGTCCTGCCGAATCCCGAACCCCGTACGCTGCCTATCTGCCATCCTGACAGTCCGTACCATCTCTGATCCCTGCGGTGACCCGTCATCTCGCTCCAACGGTTCCGGACCCCGCCTGACATCATCCCGGCTTCCGAACCTGAGCTCCGTCACCCGGACTACCATCAGTGACTCCGTGGTCCCCGGGGACTTCTCCATTGTGCTCTTGTGCCCGGACTGTCCTGCTACCTATAGTGCTCCGGCTACCGGACCCCTTGCCATCATCGGGGAGTTCGGTCCAGTGGATCCACCTCCTGGGTCTGCCCGTCCACCTGGCCCTAACAGTAAGAACAGGCCATGGATCCCGCCGAAGCACTAGCGGCCTTGCATGAGGAACTCCAACGCCAGCGTGAGTCCCAGACCCGCATGCTGAACTTTATGACTTCCGTGGACGCCCACTTGAACACGCTACAAGCATCGGTCACATCTTCAGCGTCTCGGGCCTCCACTACACAATCCACGGCCCCTGCTCCCGTGGCAGCCTCCTCGGATGCTTCCAGGCTTCGTTTAGCCTCACCACCCCGAAACGCCGGAGATCCCAAGACTTGCAGGGGATTTATAAACCAATGCTCCCTCCATTTCACGCAGCTGCCGCATTTGTTTGCCTCCGACCAAGCCAAGGTCACCTTCATAATGTCTCATCTAGAGGGCGAGGCACTGGCGTGGATGAACCCCTTGTGGGAGAAGGAGGACCCTATGACCAAGAACCTCCAGGAGTTCCTGCAGGCATTTCGTGGCACCTTTGACGAGCCCGGACGCGCCTCCGCGTCTGCCTCATCTCTTCTCCGGTTACGTCAGGGAACTCAGACGGTGGGTCAATACGCCATCCGTTTTCGCACCTTGGCTTCGGAACTCGGGTGGAACAACGAGGCCCTAACCGCCGCCTTCTGGGAAGGACTCTCGGGTCGAATCAAAGATGAGCTGGCTGGTCGTGACGTACCGTCCACCCTGGATGCCCTGATTACCCTAGCGACTCGAGTGGACATTCGCTTTCAGGAGCGATCCAAAGAGGTGTCCCGTGAGAGACGCCCGGTACGGCATTCCTCTCCTCCGCAGAAGCCCACCGTACTCCAGTCAACGGCATCTGGTGTCTCCGTCCATGAGCCCATGCAGATCGACCGTGTGCGGCAGTCTGAACAACGTCGAGCAGAGCGGCTCGCCAAGGGTCTCTGCTTCTACTGCGGAGAGGGCACACACCTGCTATGCTCCTGTCCAGAGAGGCCGGGAAACTCCAAAGCCTAGGGTTGGTAGGAGAGGCCACCCTAGGTGCTGGGACTCTCTCAGACCCGGTCACATGGACTGTGCAAGTGACAACGGGAGAGACGCGGTTCACGGCTGAGGCGTACCTCGATTCTGGGGCAGCAGGCAATTTCATCCAGCAGGCCACGGTGGACAAGTACCAGGTGCCTGTCACTCCACTCGACAAACCCCTCGTGATAGCCTCTGTGGATGGGAGACCCCTCTCTGACACCATCTCCTGGATCACCAGGCCGGTCGAACTGCGTATCGGTGCTCTGCACATCGAGAACATCGCTCTCTACGTCCTCCCACACATGTCACATCAAATCCTGCTGGGACTTCCCTGGTTACGGACACACGAACCATCAGTCAGCTGGGGCACTGGTGAAATCACCCGATGGGGCTCTTCTTGCCATGAGAACTGTCTGAAGACCATACAACCCATCCGGCGACCTCCGGTTCCAGAGTCCCTACCGGGACTGCCCTCGGCCTATTGGTCCTTCGCGGACATCTTTGATAAAAAGGAGTCAGAGGTGCTTCCGCCACATGGTCCTTACGATTGTGCCATTGACCTGCTCCCGGGAACTACACCACCTCGAGGACGGATATATCCACTGTCTCCAGCCGAAACAAGGGCCATGTCTACGTACATCACAGAGAGCCTGGCAAGGGGATTCATTCGGAGATCCTCCTCTCCTGCTGGAGCCGGCTTCTTCTTCGTTAAGAAGAAAGAGGGCGACTTACGCCCATGCATAGACTACCGGGGATTGAACCAAATCACCGTGAAAAACAAGTACCCCCTGCCGCTCATCCCCGAATTGTTTGATCGGCTTAGAGGAGCTCGTGTGTTCACCAAGTTGGATCTTCGGGGTGCCTACAACCTGGTCCGTATCCGCTCGGGGGACGAATGGAAGACCGCGTTCAATACTCGCGATGGGCACTATGAATACTGCATGATGCCCTTCGGCCTGTGTAACGCACCAGCAGTCTTCCAGGAATTAGTGAACGACGTTTTCCGGGACCTTCTCTACGTCTGTGTGGTGGTGTATCTGGATGATATCCTTGTCTTCTCTCCGGACCTCCAGACCCACAGAGAGAACGTGCAACTGGTTCTACAAAGACTGAGAGAAAATCGATTGTACGCCAAGTACGAGAAGTGTGTCTTTGAGCAGTCTTCTCTCCCCTTCCTGGGTTACCTCATCACCGATACCGGACTGCAGATGGATCCAAAG
The DNA here is from genome assembly GCF_048569485.1 of Anomaloglossus baeobatrachus. Lineage (NCBI taxonomy): Eukaryota > Metazoa > Chordata > Amphibia > Anura > Aromobatidae > Anomaloglossus > Anomaloglossus baeobatrachus. The sequence continues at coordinate 312,442,273 of NC_134357.1, read as the reverse complement.
AAGGTCTCTTCCATTCTCAACTGGCCTCCTCCTTCTGGACTGAAGGCAATCCAACGCTTTCTGGGATTCGCCAACTATTACCGCCAGTTTATCCCTCACTTCTCTGCTCTGACTGCTCCTCTCTCCGCCTTGACCAAGAAGGGGGCTAATCCAAAGGACTGGTCACCTGCGGCCGACGCCGCGTTTGGCTCTCTGAAGCAGGCATTTGCCTCCTCTCCTGTACTCCACCGTCCGGAGTTAAACCGCCAGTTCACCTTGGAGGTGGATGCCTCATCCTCGGGAGCCGGAGCAGTGCTCATGCAGAAGTCCTCCTCCGGGAAAATGGTGACTTGCGGTTTCTTCTCCAAGAGCTTCTCAGCGCCTGAACGCAACTACTCCATCGGTGACCGAGAGCTATTGGCAGTCAAACTGGCTCTGGAGGAATGGCGCTATCTTCTGGAAGGAGCAGTGTACCCCGTTATTATTTACACGGACCACAAGAACCTGGAATACCTGCGGTCTGCTCAGCGACTGAACCCACGGCAAGCCAGGTGGTCCTTGTTCTTGGCCAGATTCGATTTCCAGCTCCATTTCCGACCCGCGGACAAGAATGGACGCGCTGATGCCTTGTCCAGGTCTTTCATGCCCAAGGAACAGGAGGAGGAGACATCCCAACCCATCATCTGTCCTAGTAAAATCATTCCGGTGGCTCCTGTCACCCTGGCCCAGATACCGCCCGGGAAGACCTATGTCTCTGAGACTGACAGGCAAAAAGTGTTACACTGGGGCCATGCCTCGAAAATAGCCGGTCATGCTGGTCAGAAGAGAACATGGAGTACGATTGTACGTCATTACTGGTGGCCATCCCTTCGCACGGACGTCGCCTCTTTTGTCTCTGCCTGCTCCTCTTGTGCCAGGAACAAGACGCCCAAACACCTGCCATATGGCCGTCTTCTGCCTTTGCCTATACCCTCAGTTCCGTGGCAACACATTGCGATGGACTTTATTACGGACTTGCCATTGTCCTCCGGACACACAGTCATATGGGTCGTGGTGGATCGGTTCTCCAAAATGGCTCATTTCGTCCCTATGGCTGGACTGCCCTCTGCCCAGGAACTCGCGGACGCCTATATACATCACATCTTCCGCTTGCATGGCTTTCCATCACACATTGTGTCCGACAGAGGAACTCAGTTCACCTCCCGCTTCTGGAGGGCTCTCTGCAAACATCTGGGAGTGACTCTGGACTTTTCTTCAGCCTACCATCCTCAGTCGAACGGCCAAGTGGAACGGGTCAATCAGATATTGACCTCCTTCTTACGTCACTACGTCAACGCCCATCATGACGATTGGTCCACGCTTCTTCCTTGGGCTGAATTCTCCCATAATCACCACGTCAGTGAGTCCTCCTCCAGCTCTCCCTTCCATGTCATTTACGGACTTCAGCCTACCGTCCCATTGCCTGTATCCTCTTCCTCGGATATCCCTGCTGCTGATGCTGTAGCCCGTGACTTCACAACCATTTGGGACTCAGTTAAAGCGTCCCTTGCACGTGCCTCCCTGCGCATGAAGAGACACGCAGACAAGAGGCGTCTGGATCCTCCGTGTTTCTCTCCAGGAGATCTTGTCTGGCTTGCTTCCAAGTACGTCCGATTGAAGCTACCATCCTACAAGCTGGGACCTTGCTACATCGGGCCGTTTAAAGTCCTCAGCAAGATCAATGAGGTCTCCTACAAACTGCAGCTCCCGGCCACGATGAGGATACCCAACTCCTTCCACCTCTCTCTGCTCAAGCCGGTTGTCCTTGGTCCCTTCTCCGCTGCTGCCAGTTCGGCTCCTCCTCCTATTGCCGATGACGACATCTATGCGGTAAGGGATATCGTGGCCATGAAGACCGTACGGGGTCGACAGTTCTTCCTGGTGGACTAGGCAGGGTATGGTCCTGAGGATAGGTCCTGGGAGCCCCGGGAGAATGTGGGCACTCCTCTGATCCGTGCCTTCCTGTCCCGGTTGCGGGGAGGGGGGCGTGGGGGGGGGTGCTGTCATGCTCCCCGGGTCCCCTGCTCCGCTCCCCGGCTCACCTGCCACACTCCCCGCTCTCCAGCCTCCATTGCCCGCGCTTCCCAGGCCTCCTGGTCCCCCGGCGCCCGTCGGTATCCCAGCCCCAGCCCGGCTCTGCTGCTTCCTCCTCACAGCTCCCTGCTCTGGCTTCTGGCACCCGGGCCGCGCGCATGCGCATTAGGGCGCGCGCGCGGTCACTGACCCTTTCTTAAAGGGCCAGCGTCCACTGACAGGAAATGAAGCACACAGGTACAGGGTATAAAGGGGATTAGTGTCCAAGTGGGCGGGGCCTGTTCTTCGTGTTTCCCAAGCTAGGAGTCAGGTCTCCTTGTGTTCCTGTGAGATACTTACCTCTCTCTTCTAGAGCCGATCCTGCCTTGCCATCCGGTCCTGCCGAATCCCGAACCCCGTACGCTGCCTATCTGCCATCCTGACAGTCCGTACCATCTCTGTTCCCTGCGGTGACCCGTCATCTCGCTCCAACGGTTCCGGACCCCGCCTGACATCATCCCGGCTTCCGAACCTGAGCTCCGTCACCCGGACTACCATCAGTGACTCCGTGGTCCCCGGGGACTTCTCCATTGTGCTCTTGTGCCCGGACTGTCCTGCTACCTATAGTGCTCCGGCTACCGGACCCCTTGCCATCATCGGGGAGTTCGGTCCAGTGGATCCACCTCCTGGGTCTGCCCGTCCACCTGGCCCTAACAGCACGGTGGTACTCACTCAGCCAGTAATTCACACAGAGTCTCTGGTCAAACAAATCGCGGGATGGACGGGTCCCACAGGTGGCTGCGGTTGTTCTCCTCCCGGTAGGTTGATGGTGACTGCCTTTCCCTGCACCTATGTTGTGTTTACGGTTCCAATGGGTTCCCACCGGTAACCCGCTCCCCAGCTTGGATGGGTGCTGAAGGAGCCCCTTTTGTCCGCAGGCTCTGGCCCTGGGAACTGTAGCCTTGGTGGTGACTGTGTTTCCCTTTACGGTGTGAGCTGTTGCCTTCAATCGGGTCTTGACTGCTGGGAAACCCCGGAGGTTCCCTTCGCTAACGGATTTGACCAATTTCACGGCGACTCCTAGACTGGTCGGGGTCCGTAAGCCCTGCCGGATGGTGCTGGCTTCTCTTTGCTCACCGGTCCAGTACCGCCGGGCCACCGCCCATCCACGGTCCTTACGGTTCACTCAAATCGGCCTCTCCTGCAGACGGTCACCACCGTCTGCAGACCTTGCTGTACCGTCCGGGCCACACACCCGGACGCGGTCAGTCTCCTCTCCTCTGCTACCGCTTCACTTCATAAACTCCAACTCCAACTGAACTGACTCCTTTTCCTGCCTCCAGGACTGTGAACTCCTCGGTGGGCGGGACCAACCGCCTGGCCCACCCCCTGGTGTGGACATCAGCCCCTGGAGGAAGGCAACAAGGATTTTGTGTTTGACTTCGGTGTGCCTGTGTGGGGTGTGTTGGTGCAGTCCCTGTGACGACCTGGCTTTTCCAGGGCACCACAACATAACTACAGTATCTTACAAAATGGAGTACACCCCTCACATTTTTGTAAATATTTTATTATATCTTTTCATGGGACAATACAGATGATATGACACTTTTATACACTGTAAAGTAGTCACTGTCCAGCTTGTATAACTACATTTGGTGTGCCCTCTAAAAAACTCACTACACAACAATTAATGTCAAAACTGCTGGCAACAAAAGTGAGTACATCCCTAAGTGAAAATGGCCAATTTGTGTCCAAAGTGTCAATATTTTTGTGGCCACTATTACTTTCAAGCACTGTTTTAACTGTCTTGGGAATAGAGCTCGCAAGAGCTTCAAAGGAGACACTGGATCCTCCTCTTCCACAACTCTGTCAACATAATGGATATGGTGGATGTTAGAAACCTTGCGTTTCTCCACCTTCAATGTGAGGATGCCCCACAGATGCTCAATAGGGTTTAGCTCTGGAGACATGCTTGGTAGTCCAGCACCTTCAACCTCAGTTTCGTTAGCAAGGCAGTGCTTCTCTTGGAGGTGTGTTTGGAGTTGTTATCATATTGGCCAGCACAGTATGTCACAATATATGTTGGATTCATGGTTCCCTCAATGAACTGTAGCTCCTCAAAACCCACAGCACTCATGAAGCCCCAAATAATAACACTCCCAGCACAATGCTTGACTGTATGTGTGGCGCCCCTGAGGCTCCAGTCACCACAGAGGTACTGCACCTCAGCCAGAGGTGTGGTATCCCTTTCCTGGGTAATGAGGAGGTCACAGCTCGTTACACACAAACACAGATACACTCTTTATTTAGCAACACTCCACCAGACCAGGGTTTTGGTGGCCAGCTGGGAGGTGGGGTTTAGTTAGTGGGATAACACTGTAGAACATTAGTCAGTCAGGAAGTAGGAGCGGAGGAGCGAAGATCTGTGGTCTGAAACTGGAGCAGTTCGGCCTGGGATGAGGAGAGAAGGTGTCCTAGAGTCCACAGGAAGTGCGCCATAATCCCGTGGTCTCGTTCCACAGCTGGCATACCGGAGTGAAGGGACTTGGCCGCAAAGGGGACCGGCCCCTCTACTAGTGGAGAACTACAAGGCTCAGCTAGCAAGCCGGAGGCTGAGGTTACTACAAGTACCGAAGCCACATCCACACACATCCAGTGAAAAGGTGACCCTATGGAGCCAAGGGATAGAGCTTCAAGCCATCCGACAGGGTCCGCGGAAACCGGCTTGGTGCTCTGTGTGTGTAGGCGCGGGGCAGGCAGGACAGGCCAGTGCAGGAAGACGACCAGGGAAGGAACACAGAAGGGTGTATGGGGATGTGCCTCTGAACTATCCAAGGATTGGCTGCAGCTTATCACAGCAGGACTCATAACTCAGGGGGTGAGATTTGACCTGTCATGTAAACCAGGAACTTTCAACAGTGAGTAAAACTTTGAGATTGCATCCCTGTGTTGCCCAGTTATTTGCCTACTCCTCAGGCCCTGCACCCTGCCTTTATATCTCCACCATTTGTGAAGACTACTACTCCCAACAGCCCTTGGATCCAGCTTTACCTGTGGAGAGCCATACCAACTCAGCTGCGTAACCACCTGCATTAGCGGTCCCATCCCGCAGCATCGGCTACAAGTGGCCGAGCACCACAGGTGGCATCACAAACTATCATCCCCTGTAAATAATCCTCACCATCATCTTAATTAATAACACCAACAGCATCATGGAACCAGGCCTTGCCGCCGTGATCCTCCCAAACAGAAACCGCGGCCCGGTAACGAGTGCCCCCAGGCCCTTGTGGGGCGGGTCATAGACAAGACACACTTATGTTGTAATTGTGAAAAAGTCCCAATCAAAGTGCTGGGAAGTTATTACAGAACTCTCATTTGTAGTGAGTGCTGACTGGAACAACTTGTAAACTGCCACTATGACTGGACGTGAGTGGCTGAAGAGAAAATAAAACGTAATTTTCTCACTGTAGCCAACACTTTTCCAGTAAGCTCCTTTAAGTTCACGTATCTATGAGATAATCTTGGTTCCGTTCTCATATATGTGTCGTTAGTTGGTTCAGTTCCTATATCTCTGTAGTCAGCTGTCTTCTATTGCGGTATCTATGTAGGCAGTAAGCTTGGTACTTCTCCTGTATTTATGTAGCAAACTCCAGCCTGTTTTATAGCCTGTTATCTCTGCTGTTTTAATGTAGTGGCCAGAGATAAGCAGGCTAAAGATGGGTCATCACAAGTCAGGAGCCAGTACCTTGGGATTGCCCCTCTGGCTGGGATGTGCCAGCCAACCCCTGTGAAGAGAAAACAAGTTTTACACTTGCATCTTAAAATATAAGTCACCATTTAAAACTGACAAAAAAATGGTTTTGAGATATTAGCTGACATTACATTTAACTTTAGCAAACATTGCCAGGAAGCTATTGCCAAGGCAAATAAAATTATGTGATGCAAAACTAGCATGGGATCACATGGTGGACTTCTAATTTTGCCTTTATACAGACATCTTGTAGAAAAGCACATTGAAATTAAATCCTGGATCAAAGACTCATTTCGTTATCTACTACAACTAATGTACTATTATTACATTTACATGGGTTTTTACACTTTTAGAAAAGTGGACCCTGAGAGAAAATAACAAACATCCCAGCTCCGATGCCGACTCTTTGCTGCTGTTCTGATGTCAATACTTTGTCTATAATTGCAATATCATATCAACAGCTCACATCACCGCTGCGGTTAATCACTGTGCTCAATTCACCAGTATAAATGTACCTTATCTTGCATCGTAACGCAAATCTACGTATCTCAAAATATGATCTTTTATGTGAAAATTGATTTGTTCAGATCAGTATTATCTGCAAATATTCTTATTTTGTTGTGCAGTCCCTATGTAAGATCATTTCTAAATATATTTAAAATAATCCCTGTGGGGTATTGATCTTGCAAGATACATGCTTATTAAAGGGAACCTGTCAGGTGCAATATGCACCCAGGACCACGAGCAGTTCTGGGTGTATATTGCTATTCCCTGCCTAACTGTCCCTGTATACACTAGCATAGATAAAAGGGATCTTTAGAAAAAGTATTTCTAAAGATCCTTCATTATAAGCTAATGAATCCAGTGACTAGACTAAAGAGTGTTACGGTAGTTCCCTTTGGCTAGTTGGCCCCCTTAGCATGTAAGCAGGCCCCTGTGGGCGTTCTAACAAGCTAATGAATGCACAGCGTCAGAGGCATGGTCACACTCACCCCACCTGACACTGGATTTCGTCCCAGTGTGCATAACCCCGGAGTTTTGGTCATGCGTACTATGAAGTCGGGTGTACACGTACCGGCTTCAAAATAGTGTAGTGCGCATAACCGGAAGTGGCGGGAACCTCTGATCATGTGCATTGATCCTATACCCAGCATTATTAGGTGGTGGAACAGATACAGGTACGCGCGTCACTGCTGATGATGAAGCTGAGTATTGGGCACTGAATAGCATGTTAGTACACCCCTGTGAGCAAGCTAACATGCTAAGAGGGCAGAATGAGCGCAGGAACTAACGCCCTTTCGACTAGTCCCTGTGCTCATTAGCATATCATAAAGGATCTTTAAAAATACTTTTTTCTAAAGATCCCTTTCTCTATGCTAGTGTATGCAGGGACAGTTAGGCAGGCATTAGCAATATGTACCCAGAACTGCTCATGGTTCTCGGTGCATATTGCACCTGACAGGTTCCTTTTAATTGGTAATAAAGGTCTAATACCTGGTGGAACTAAGTTTACTGTAGAAACTTTCCAAACTATGAAGATTTTTTTCAATCATTATTTGATGTATATACTACTAACTTGTTTCAGAATAAATTCAAAATCCCATCTAAACAAATCTGATGAACATCTACACTTATGTAATAAATGAAAGTTATAGAAGTAAGTTATCTTTAATTTATGAAAAACTGCTCTGTAGAATCAAAGAAAGAAAATGTCATGATGTCCAAATTCTGATTATATTTTTATTTTACAACTCAAGTTTCATATTTGATCATTAGTTGACATTTTCCTATAGCAGGGAGAGAATGTTCAGGAAACACCAGGGTTTCACCTTGCAAATTGAATAAACATTTTATAAATGTTATAGTTCACCTACAGTAATGTCCTCCAAAACATTTTTCTGCTAGCTTTCAGCTGCTGTGCTAAAGAGCTGTGCAACCTTTGGTCAATTATCTATAGAATTTTAGTTAACAAGGACTAAAGATGTTTTTCTGTGGATAAAAAATATATATTTAATAACAGTATTTCTTTTTTTCACTGTTCTGCAAAGTAAAAAAACCTTTCAGATTAACAATAGAAAGAGCTGCTAATATTTTGACTACCTATTTTTCGGATTATAAGATACACTTTTCCTCCCAAAAATTTGGGAGGAAAGTGAGGGGTGCGTCTTATAATCTGAATGTAGCTTACTGGAGGTGGTGGAGAGGGGTTGCAAGAGAATGCTGCAGCAGCTGATTAATTTGATTCACTGCAAATGGAATTTGAGTACAATTTTATGAAATTTATAGGTCTCAGTGAATTTAATATATCTGTCCGGGAAGGCTATCTTTGTTTCTGGTTGCGTCGGGGAGTGAGCCAAGATCAGCAAACCTGTGATATGCTGCAGTTGCTGCACAACTTGTGACTGCAGATACATCGCTTCTTGAGATGGACTGTCAAGTCACCGCGAGATTCATATTCAACCCTGAAAATATGTTCGGGCTCGTTATGATGTCATGCTGTTGTGACGCTCTGGCCTATCAGGTCGTCACAGGGTATTGTGCAATCTGCCCTTCTTCACAGTATCCACTCCTCCTTGGTTACGGATCCTGGTCCTTTGGTGTTGCTAACAGCTTAGCCAGTCAAAATCCTAGGAACACTTTGCACCGAACCCACCAGACACACCATTTGGGGGCCTGAAGGGAATAGGGCCGCCCACATGGGGGTTGGTAGGGAAAAGTGAGAAAGTGACGGAGAAGTGAAACAGGAGTGAAAGGAGTAGGAGGTAGAAGGTGACTCTCGGGTAGGGAGAGGTCACCGGTCCGGAGCAGGGCTCCTGAAGTTTACTAGGTGGCAAACGTTGGTCTGGGCCTGGTAGGAGCTGGAACCCCGGCCGCAGGGGATCGCGTCAAGGGGCACGGACTACCGAGGAGGGCAGTCGGCGGCCTTGAGCCATCACTGGGCAGGGGCAGGGCACGAATGGGTCCATGGACCCTAGGCCGGGAAGTAGCTTCACGCGTCCCGGTAATTTACCTGATGGGGTGAAGACTTCCAGATTCATCCCCAACCCGCTCCAAAATCGGGAAACTAGCGCACCAATGGGATAGGACTTTCCCAAATTACAGTCCAAAGAAATCCTATGCGTGAACCCTGAGAGCAAGCTCACTCCTTAGCCATATGGGTGAGCGGGGCCCAAAAAGTTTTAAACTTTAGGGTCCAACTAGTGAGAAGGTGCCACGGAAAAGGCCACAGGCTAACAGCAACACCAAGGGCACGGATCCACACGTGCTCCCTCCATGCTGCAGCGGTGCTCAGAATTATGGTTTACAAGCTGTCGGAGTTGTTATTCTTGGACTGAGTGAGTACACTGAAAAGCCCCTTTTCCTCTACCCAATGGCACCCCAGTCACCAACACCCAATGGGCCCCGGGGCACAAACCCGCTACCAACGGAGGGGTTAAACATCCTGCTACTACACCATCACCACCGGGCTCCCCAACAGCAGCGGTGGTCTCCTACATTACCACACACCGTGGGTGGCGTCACGAACTTACACATCCCCTGTACATACCTATCCCCTCTCTTTTGAATTCGAGTGTCCGCGCGAACCCCCGAGTCCGGAGACCCCTCGAGCCACCGCGGCTCCAGATCCAAACGGCTCGGCCACTGTCACGGGGGCAGTACACTGTGACTTCAGGTTCCTTCAAACACCAGGGAACATCTGACGAGAGCCACCACAAACAATGGTACACCAGGCACACTTTATCAAGGGTGGACACTGCCACTAGGGAGAGGGGTGAGGGGACACCTGCTGAAGTCATATGAAGCTGTTTCTTGAGTGCCCTAGCATTCCTATACAGGTTCTTTCACCCAGTCATCAAGCAGGAAACCTAATCCCTTGCTAGCCCTGCAGTCACATTCAGAAGTTAGATGGCTGGCAAGAGACACTAGTCCCATTGCTGACTAAAACAACATGAGGAAAGGTCAACAAAAAAGGGAATTACAAGAGATAGAAACCAACTTCTTGGCTTCAGCCAGACACCAGGATTACAGCCTACATTGCTTCCACCAACACGATACACCAACATCAAGTGCTACAGCAGCAGCAAAGCTCCAGTGGCTACCAGAGCAACCTTCCTCCACCATGTCTGGTAAGAATGTGGATTCTGTATAATCGGCGCCATCTGGTGATTCATGTTAAAGTTGATGGGTGTGGTCATAAACCAGATGCACATTAGAAGTGGTAATAAGAGGTTGCTAGCAAGGAAAACTGACATTAACCCTTAGTGCAGCAAAAGAAAGGAAAACACATTTCATATCTTGAGTCTCACAAGACATTTGTCTTGTCATTTGTGACAGTTGAATTCAACCACTGTTAATGCAGTGCACGCTCTCCTGGGTTTGATAAAAATAGAATGTTATGCCAGAGCGCCACCTGACTTGCAACATTGTTGCTGGAATTCAAAGTTTCATATATTGGCGCATCTGTGCAAAGTGGTTGCAGACTAGATCAGGCAACAGCCAAACTGGAGTGTGGGTTACTTGGAAATCTGCCATTGGCAGCTAATTTGAGACATGTGTTGTTTACTGAAGCTTTTTGAAAACGCTACTAAATTTGTCAGTGGGGTCAACTGTGACATCAACAATGTCATCCCTTTATATTTATCTTGCAAAAAATGTTCACAAGGATGTAAAAGAGGATGGTGGAAGATCAACAAATTCTAAATATTCATTGTCATCCTGGGGCTGTCGAGAACTTATGTTGCAGTATTTAGAAGAGAGATAGGAGGAGTAAACTCAGCAAGTGGATGTAGAGTGGAAGTGTGCGTATTCCAAGAAAATTATGACAATGACAATAACCATGAGGAACAACGATCGCAGCAGAGTACAGAAGGTTAAGAATTTGGGACCATCAGCCATACTGGCGACCAAGGCAAGCTTTGTACTCTTATGTTAGCAGGATAACAGGCTATTGTTATCATCAAGCAAAGGCATGACTATTGTATAGACATATCCCCTAATATGGGGGAATATTTTCTGAAAGAAGTCTAAATTGATACATTAGTAGGATAAGCTGTATTCCCTGCTCGGCTGCTGAACAATGCTTGGCACATCATGGCTAGTCAGTAGACACCTCTCTACTTCCTGCAGAGCCATAGCTCATGTTCCTATGACTGCGCTGGGGCTACAAATAGCCAAGGCAGCAGCAGTGATTACAGTATATTTGACATGGTTGACCAGATGTTTTATCTTCTGCTGCACTAAGTTCATGCACTGGAGAAAACAGTAAGTCAGGTTCAACCATATTCGGAGTGTGTCTATTCTCTGGTAGATATCCTGAGTCCTGATCTCATTGACTTTGAGGTCAGCAAAATTTAACCAATGGCAAAAACTAGCTTAGTTTGCAATATCCAGCCTCCCATGTGTTATCAGAGATGTTCAGCCTGTGGCTTTGCCATGCATAAGCAGACCAGGGTATCTCCACAGTCATGGGAAACCATACATTTGCCTAAATTAATAAATAAGGCATTGATTATTGCTGACTTTCACTAACTTACGGTTGGCTATAGCATCCTCCTTCCTGCCTATCCGTTGTCTTTTATACTGTTCTGCTGATGACAGTGCTGATAATCGATACTCAGCCAGGTATCTATTTCCAATCTATCTTGTCATCTATACTTTGTTGCTGCTGCTGTTGCTGCTACTACTTGCCCTAGACTAATAGTCATTTCCTTGGCTTCTCAGTCATATTTCTTTATTATGCATGCTTCTGCTACTGCCACTAAACCTCCACACCAGCCACATATCTCCTGCTTGCCCATTGTGTTTTATAGTGTCTTACTGTACTGCTTCCACTGGTACTGCCATATCTAGTACTGTATATATTGCCAGACATCTTTGCCTGCCCTATCATATGCTACACTTTATGATTGCTACTTCTGCTGACGTGCTTCTAGACCCCCACATACATCTCCTGTGCTTTTCAGTGTGTTGTATAAGTGTATTGTGTGTTGCATAGGTATACTCTCAACCCCTCCAACAAGCCTATCCATCAAAGTTGATGGCTGCTCACTCTCCCCAGTCTCGTAAGCTCGTTGCCTCAGAGTAACCCTTGACTCTGCTCTTTCCTTCAAGCCACATATCCAAGCCCTCTTCACCTCCTGCCAACTACAACTCAAAAATATCTCCCAGATTTGTGTACTCCTTAACCAAGAATCAGCAAAAACACTAGTGCATGCCCTCATTATCTCCCGTCTTGTCTACTGCAACCTCCTCTTCTCTGGCCTCCCTTCTAACACTCTTGCACCCTTCCAATCTATCCTAAACTCTGCAGCCCAATTAATACACCTCTCCCTGCGCTATTCCTTGGCCACTCCTCTCTGCTAATCCCTTCACTGGCTTCCCATTGCCCAAAGACTCCAGTTCAAAACACTAACCATGACATACAAAGCCATCCACAACCTGTCTCCTCCCTACATCTGTGACCTAGTCTCCCGGTACCTACCTGCACGCACCCTCAGATCCTTACAAGTTCTTCTTCTCTACTCCTCTCATCTCCTCTTCTCACAAACGCATCAAAAATTTCTCCTGTGTGTCCCCCATACCCTGGAACAGTCTACCTCAGCATATCACTATGGGGAGATAAGGTATGCACACCAGTGACTATGTAAGGGGAATACATGGAATAGCAGAAACTGCAGTTTCTGCTATTCCATGTATTCCCCTTACATAGTCACTGGTGTGCATACCCTATCTCCCCATAGTGATGTTTTTTTAGGTTTTTTGCACCCAGTTCAGACTTAGAATGGTGTTCCAAACGTTATTTGTTATTATTGTACCTCAGCATATCAGACTCTCAGCTACCAGGAAAAGCTTAAAAAGGAACCTGAAGACCCACCTCTTCCAACAAGCCTACAATCGACAATAACCCTGACCAGTACACCACTGCGCAACCAGCTCTGTCCTCACATACTGTACCCTCACCCATCCCCTGTAGACTGTGAGCACTTGCGAGCAGGGTCTTATATCCTCCTATACCAGTCTGTGCCTTATATTGTTCATGATTATTGTACTTGTTTTTATCTATACCCCTTTTCACATGTAAAGCACCATGGAATAAATAGAGCTATAACAAAAAATAATAATAATACAAATAATAATAATAGTAATAATAACGATACTGTTCTACTACTGGACTGCTTACCCTCTTCAAGGTACATAAAACTCCTCTCAAAATAGAGATAATTTTTACATGACTTGATGATAAGTTATTGCTCCTTCGCTTTGAAAACTGCTGACATTTTCTTGCTCCCGAAATAAAATTTTTTTTTGGACAGCTTCATAAAAATCCGTAGGACTTGTTTGTTTATTTTCTGGACCAAAGGATATTTTTCTTCAACCTTAATTGATAAGCCATTGCTTCTTCACTTGTTTGCTCACTAAATAAGGTATAATTAATGCATCATTTATCAATATGCCATTGTTTCTTTAATTTACCAAAAGTAATCCTCTGGCTGATCACAAAATATAGACAATACTTATACTCGTAATAACATCTACTGATTACTTTTTCCATGCGCACAGCATGTATTAACTTTTGCAAGGGAGGCATTTACACCAATAGGAATCAGTTTTGGACTGTTTTTACAAATAAAAAATCCTAAAACCCTGTACATGCCGTTTTCTGTTTCTGGATGTCGGTTATCAGTGATTACAATCTGTTTATATGGTGAGGTAATTTTGACACTTTTAAGCCTGTGTTTTCAAAAGTAGCTTGAAAAGAGTTCAGTACAGTCCTTGGAGACCTGTTGGTGTTACACATGTTTTCTAAGCAATTAAAGGCTTAGCAGTACTGGTGATTCATGGTGAAAAAATATGCCCTAAATTAAAATCTTGGGCAAAAAAGTGACAAATTTCAGAAATTTGACTTTCAAAAGATTTGATAATCTCTTCCAGTGAAGCTAACTCTGCATATTAGACCCAGAAGGAGCATGAAGAGTGACAAAGGATTGTATAGCAGAAGTTATTTCCCTGTAAAGGTTCATTGGCTGATTGGTATGTTCAGTATAGTAAATGTATATTAAAGGGACTCTGTAAGGAGGATTTCAGGCCTCCCCCCTCAAAAAAAATTGAAAACAAATCCCCCAAAACTATTTATAAGCACATGTAGCTCATTCAGTGAGCTGTCCAGCAATGCCTTTACATGTCCAGTACATTCCTCCATTACTAAAAACTCATTACCTTAGATCTAAAGACTTTAGGACTCTAGCTTTATTCCCTGCCAGCAACAATGCTTTCTGCTTGAATGATAGCCTCTATGTTGTGTGACTTCAGACAAAGGAGCTTTCATTCAAGGATTAGGAGGCAGGGAATAGAGCTGGAGTGACAAAGGCTTCAGATCTGCAGCCTCATTTGCATATCAATGCAAACACTGATTTCTCAGGAATGGAAGAGCAAACTGTCTAGGTAAAGATACTCCTGGACTTGTCTTTGACAAAACTACATGCAGTTGTAGATAGTTTTGGGTGTGGAATCATGCTGACAAATCACCTTTAAGACTAGGTCCATACTTCCTGAGCACTGGTTCCAGAGGGCACCTGTTTAACTCATGAATATCAGGTAACAATCTAATTTCTCCATGCTTGCTCAACCCTTGGATATCCTTCTGGATTAGCCCATAGAGTGCCTGATTTCTCCCCTTATCTGTACCATCTCGACTTAAAACTTTCTATTAATGACCAAAATTCCAGGCCCTTATTTTGTTGTTGTTCCTCTTTCCTCTGCTTATGACCCAGACTTGTTTTCCCTCTGCTTTCTCCCTTGGCCAGAAAGTACTCCTACAATCCAAGGTTCTCTGCAGACAAGGTCACATCACTGTATATGGGTTACAGGGTGAAACCAAGGTGCTCCTGGGGCTGAATAAGCAGAGCAGCTAATAGTTTATAGTGTTTAAAGTTGAAGGTAAACTTAAGTCCATCAAGTTCAACCCATGAGCTAACCTAACATGTTGGCTATGAATTCTTTTCATGAATGTTTTGAATTGACGGATTTCGAGACTCTTTTGTTGGTAGATAAGGCCAATTTTTTATTTTCAGCCCTGTACAATTCATATATGTGTTTACTCCTCTAAATGGCCTTTGTAGCTCAATGACATTTTAACTTTTCCAAGCTAAAATAAAATCTTAAAGTTCAAAAGTAAAAATCTAGTGGAAAGTATGACACTTCTGTACAAATTTTCCTTGAGGTCACGCTCCCAATCATGATCAAAGACAAATATTTCTGTAAGCTGAAAAAAAAAATCTTTCAGAAACTTAAAATGTTCTCTACAGAGAAACGGCTTCCTTTAAATATCAAATTGTACAATTCTTTGAAAACTGTAGCTGAGAAGCATGCGGAGTCATTATGATGATCTCTGGCAACTTCCTGCGGTGAGCCTCCTATTAAATTAACACTTAGCGTAGGAGATATGGCAATGTAAAAACAGATTCGCATTTCAAAAATGAGTTCACAATTTTAGAGTTTCTTTAAGGAAAATAATTTCGTTTTACTGTGCTTTAGCAGTAATCCTTAATTTCAGTCAAATACGTTAGTGCCAAAATTGGCTTTTCTCTAGATGCGTAGGTAGAAATATACCAATTGCCAGCTATCTAACATAACTTATTTTTCCCAGACGGCTTGAATGGGTCTTGGCTGAAATATTATCAATGGTTTGGCACAGATAAGTATTACATGACCTTGATGAGATACAAGATCTGCCTCATTTTTCAGCGTCTTCTCAAGCATGAAAAACATTACCTCACTGAAAAAGGGCTGACAGGCCAAAGTGCACACTTAATGTTCTTAATTTGCTAAAATATGGTAAATATACTAAGATTAAAGTTCTGGGGTTTTTTTGCTGTTAGGTTCAACATCATTTATGCTGTAAAAATCTGCTGTTGTTGTATATGAAGCAAAAATATAGCTGACTGCAGATCAGATCTGAGCTGTAACATCATCACTACAGAAGACATCGAAAGCTTAACTATTTATTTTACAGCATAAGTAGTGGTGAAGGATTGATAGGAATGTTGATAAAGCTACATCTAAATCCTTTAAGTCCATCTCAAGTCTTCCAGCATTTCATTTACACCTTATACGTTAAATATGTTACCCAGTACAATTCATTTTTAATAGGAACATGAAAAAAATGATGCTAACTTCCCAGATCAGCGCCCCTTCTCTATATTCCGCTATGTGACCACCGGTGGTCAACTGGCAACAACATCCTATGGGAGGTGCAGTCAATCAATGGTGGTGGTGTTGAAACAGAAGATCAGAGGGGAACATAGCACTGAGTATGGAGGAGCGGTAGCAGTCTGGAAGAAGTTGACGTGACATCACCAAGGCCAACCACAATCTTCCTCAGTAACTGGGCTGTGGGTGGCATTTAACCACTCATCACAGCTCAGCATCACAGCCCAACATACCCCTGCTCTCTCCTCCTTCACTGCAGAGTGACGCAAGCAGGAGTGTTGCCGGGCTGTGACAAGTAGTGAAACTCCGCCCACAGTCCTGTGATTCAGTAAAACTGGCGTCGGCTGCGATGATGTAAGGTCAACTGGAAGTTGAAGTGACATCACCGAACATCAGACGTTACGGAGCCCAAGGGGTCACGAGAAGGGGATGAGCGGACCGCAATAGCACCACTCACAAGCACTATTGGCAACACAAGGTATTTAAGAGAAGCCTTGTTTCTAAACAGTATATCGATGTGGCTTGGAAAAATAATTAGTGAACCACCACTTTAAATCTCAGCAAGATGCTAAATTCTTTGTATTGATTTTAACCCCTGCTCTTTTCATATTAATTTTACCTGACTTGTATTTTACTTACTTTTTAATAGTAGTTGCAGCAAGTGAATATGATAAAAATTCAGGTACGCCACTTATATAATGGATAAACACAGCAAAATGACTAAAATATAACTTTTATTCTAAAAGTCTAAAAACATGTGATCTGTACTAACAGAAAGTTAGTACAGGTCACACCTTTTTAAACTTTTAGATTAGAAGTTATATTTTAGTCATTTTACTTTGTTCATACTTTTTAATAGTCAAGTATTCAAGCTATGCAAAAGAGGACAAGGTTATATTCCTTTTCTTATCTCCTGCACTCAACAATTAAATCATCCTTCTTCTGCAATATTTACACCTTAGAAATATTCTAATACTTATTCCACTATTTATGAACTTGCCTGCTCTGTACACATTCATTCTTCTTTATTGAGTTTTATTCTATGTTCACATGCAGCTTTTTTTATTTTTTTTTTCTGCAGCCAAACCCTGTTCTCTTGGCAGTAAAAAAATACAGTATTTTGCTGCATTTTTGTGTTTGTTTTTTTCTGCAGTATTGTGCCATTTTTTAGCGTAGTTTTTTGGTACATGTTTAAATCATCTACAGTAGGTATACTAAAATTATTTTTTCCCAAAAAATGACAGCAAAAAAAAAAATTGCTCCAAAAATGCAGTAAAAACTGTTTGATGCATTGTTTACGCCATTTTTGCGCTTTCTAATTGCTTTAAAAAATGCTGAAAAAACTGACAGATTTAAAAAACGCTCCAGTTATCAAATTAAGTCAAGAAAAAAGACAATCATATTCATGAGATTTCTGAAATGTCATAGGTCTTGCTGGTACTGTAAAACATAGCTTCTAATATACTTAAAAACATGCTGTAAGAAAAAGATGCAGTAAAATGCTACGTGTGAACATAGCCTTAGATTCTTCTTGAACCTCCTACTAACATTATACCAAATCAACAAGAACTATCACGGTTGTCTCCCTGCTGTTTTGAGACTAGTGACAGCCTTAGGACTAGAGTTTCCCATCTCCATCTTGACTCCTCATTTAAACGAGGGTTCCTTTCCTTTGGCATCTCATGAGTTAATTTCAGGTTTTGTTGCCAGCAGCTCTGAGCAGGGCAGGTCAGCTGTTGCTGCTTTGGGTCGATGCCCGTTTAGGTTAAATACTGGATCCTTCCCAGCAGACCTTGCTGCTGTTGGAATCATTTCTACTTTGGCCAGCTTAGTGGAAGGAACTGCTGAGGTTTTGTCATGTGCCCATCTACCTGCTACTTTAGAGTCAGTCTTCTACAATGAAGTTTGAAGTTTTGTATCATTCTGTTTATTCCACCCACGGTGTTTCCTTTCCTTCCATGTTTATTAGTTTAGTGGCGAGTCTAGTGTATTCATCGGCCTACTCATTAGAGAGGGTGAGTTTAGGGCCAGCTAAGGGACCCAGGTATCCTGTTTGCCAATATTTTGAAAGACCCTGTATAGGGACACTAGGGAGCTCAGGAGTCAGCTTGAGGTGAGTGCAGGAAGTGCCCCTCGCTTTCTCCCTAGCGCCAGGGACCTCCGTTGTATCATGACCCCAGTGTGTCCCTCATTTTGGGGTGTTTTTGGTAGTGCGTCAGATGCCTGTTGGTCTCTGATCGCATGTGATCACAAACTAAAAGTTATTGAACTCAGGCCAATATTATTCAAAGAGGCAGTGCAGAGCTGTATATTTTTTCTCATCTGTATTCAGCGTGAGGAGAAAAAAATCACAGCATGCTGCGATTGGCAATATAAATCAGAAGAGAGTCACCTACTCAAGTCTATGAGTGCTAGATAAAATTGGATGCCACACGGCTCATCCTAGGGACATCTAATTTTTTCCGATAAATTACCATTCTGTAGCAAGGGAACTCTGTAAATGGTCCTGCATATGATTGGAAATTAAAAAAAGGATTGCATGATGACAGAACACTGACAGCACACGGGCCACCATTTTGCTAAATAGATGACAAGGGTTTTAAAAAAAAATCTCATACTCTCCATGCCACTCACCAGTCCCTCTGCACTCTGTCCTGTCCTCTGCTTCTTTCGTCCAGCACATGTCCTGTTCAGCCAGCTTCAATGTGTGCCGAGTTGGCCTTTGTAATCACGATGCACATCGCTATATCACGACATTGCAAACTTCACCACCACCAAGACCTAGTAAGTGCCATTTGCAAGTCACTACTAATAGTATGCTGACTGGATTATACAGGTTGTTAGGATTAGGAAACCAAATATGTCCACGTGATTTATTAGTTTATGACATTTATTTAAATATTTTAATGTAATATAAAAGTGTAAATATTATAATTATTTGTCATTATTTTTAATAACTTTATATGAAAAACAAAAACTTTGACTTTATTTGTCAGGTTTTAACTCCTGTTGT
The DNA here is from genome assembly GCF_048569485.1 of Anomaloglossus baeobatrachus. Taxonomy (NCBI): domain Eukaryota; kingdom Metazoa; phylum Chordata; class Amphibia; order Anura; family Aromobatidae; genus Anomaloglossus; species Anomaloglossus baeobatrachus. The sequence continues at coordinate 312,423,269 of NC_134357.1, read as the reverse complement.
ACAGGTACATAGAGATACACCTCTATGTATCAGTACATTTTGCCTGTAAAGACAGAGAAAAACCATATAGATCTTTTTTTGCTGAGAAAATTATTTTACACTGCCAAGTGTGACTACATGTAAGTGGGAAGTGGAAATCAGAAGTTGGGAGGACTCCAAACTCTCTGACTATACAGGGAGGTGATTAACACAGTACCTTCCTGTATAGTAACTCGGGATGTGTACTGTGATAGCTATGAAACTGCCTGTCTGTATAATTACTAGCCAACTTAGATTATTGTTGAGCACAATTCCAGGCTCCAAATTTGTCCTTGTTCTCTTCAATCTGTTTCTGCCCAAGACTTTTAACCCCTATATGTTTCTCCCACCACACTCCATTGGCAAAAAATAAGCTATCGTACAGCTCAATTGACAGAAAATTGATAACATGTCTATCAGAATATGGCAAAAAAACAAAAATAAAATTATATACATTTGGAATCATCATGATTGTCTTGACCATCACAATAGGGTTAATATTCTATGGGTGCAGCAAATGAAAAGTGTAACATTTAAAATTGTTATTTTTTTACTTTTTCCTTATAAAATATTAATAAAAGTTAGAGAATAAGTTTTATGTAAACTAGTACATATAAAAAAAATGCCTATCCTACCATAAGTATTGGAGCACACAGTTTGCCATACCAGAAACACTGAGGGCTCAATAATTTCAAATACCTCACTGGTATTTACCAGTTACAATGCCGTCCAGGTTGGTTACCATGGACGGCATTGTAGGCATCATTTTCACTCTGTCTGCCTGATCTCATGCTTGTGCCAAGTCTAGGTCCTCTCCCACTTGCACCTGCTCTTCCTTCTCTACTTCTGCCTCCAAATCTTACTGCATATGACATGGACCTTCAGGGTCCCAAACAGATAATAAACAATGCTAAAGAGGTGCAAATTAGATTTCTTCCTCCATACTGTCTTGCATGCTGGTGTTTTTTTCAAAGATAAATATTAATAGATTATGTCACTGATACTACGTGTATCCCTACTGACAAATCTGATTGCCTCTTAAAAGGGCTTCATGTTTGTATCTACAAAATCTTACTGACCTGGAGACTCATACTGTCAGATCAGTTTTATGATAAAATGAACTATGAAGGTAAAATCCACAAACATAATTGCAGAATTTCACTTTTTTTCTATATCGCCACAGTTGGAATTTTTTTCTTGCTTACGATTACATCTTATAATAAAATTAACCCTAGAATGCATACCTGGGGCCTCACAGGCCTGCTAGGTTACTTGTTTTCTATTTTCTGCAAGATTACTTTAGTTAGACTTTTGAAACTCTAGGTATTCCTCAGGTATATAGTTGTTAGTAATTTCCAGTTGTTCTTATAATTTTATGTTATAGGCATTTTGGTAAAACAACTCTTTTTTGGGACTACCCCATATTCACATACCTGGGGCCTTTTAGGCCTGTACTTTATTTACATGTGATCCTCAGTCTTTTTGTCTGTACTGTTGATGGGGAAGACTTTGTCTTTATTACTCAGTCTTTATGACTCTGCTGTTGCTGGGAAGAGTGTGGATTCTGCCTGACTACATGGTCATGTGATCTTGGGAAGGAGGCTCCCTCACAAAGTCATGCGTCTCTGACATCATCACAGGTCATGAACACACAGAAACAGGAGGACAGACAACATCCTGTTCATTGTGTGCTACTTGCTGAAGAGACCTTGGAGGAAGGAGTCAGCTTTCTTGTTTCTGGAAAAAGAAACTTTCTCAGATTCAAAAATCCAGAGGCTCCTACTGCACCTAAAAGAAAATGGTGACCTGCTGAAGGTGAAAGGAGGGGGACTGCACTTTACCTTTAGCACACACACTAACAAAGAGTGCACAACCCTGATTGTGATCATTTTTTTGTTCATTTTAGTTTACTGAGTTTACTAATATCTAAGGTTACATTACACTGGCATAGTCTACATCCAGGGGTTTGACTGACCAAGAAATCGAGGCAATGATTTTTGATAGTGATGAAGACAGTGAACTTTCTTTGTCCGATGAAGAGTACATGCCACCAGTTAATGTCTCTACTTCATAGTCCAGATGATGAAGTAGTGGATTCAGTAGAACGTACAAATAGAACATCCAAAACTAATGTTTTTTGGAAAAGTACTGCTGGGGTTCTTGGACGCACCCCATCACATAATATTATGAGAGTTGCTGAAGGCGCTATAGGAATTCCCCAATTCTTGTCCAAAAGAGATGTTTTCTGTAAAATTTTTCAGATGATATTGCAGATGAGGTAGTTTTGTGTACTAACGTAGAAGGAAAACATGTCGCTTCAGGAAGAAAAAAAACATGGAAAAATATAACAAAAGAGTAACTATATGGTTATATTGCCCTTACTCTTCTGGCAGGGTGTACAAAATCGTACAATGTTCCAATCAGAGAATTATTTCTGAACCATTTTTCAGATCCACGCTATAAAACTACAATGTCAGTCAATAGATTTGAGAATATTTGGAGAAGCCTTCACTTTGATGATAAGAGAACCGTCCGGTTAGAAACAGATAAATTAGCCCCTATTAGGTACATCTGGAATCTTTTCATCAAAAACTATACAAAGCTTCACCATTCTAATGACAATGTGACAGTGGATGAGCAACTTCTTGTCTTTAGGGGAAGTTGCAAATTCATTCAGTATATGCCCAGTAAACCTACCAAGTATGGCATAAAAAATTTCTGGATGTGTGATTCTACAAGCTATTATGGCATATATGGTCTTATTTACTGTGGCAAAGAAGCTGATGCTCCAGTCCAGAAAGACCTATGTTCTGACATAGTAAAAACACTTGCAGTACCAATTTTCAATTCTGAAAATAATATAACAATGGACAGATACTTTACCAATCTGGAACTGGGCACATTTTTACTTCAGAAAAAACACACTTGTTGGTACTTGTTGGCCAAACCGCCGCAAAATTCCTCCAAACATGAAGCACAATCCAAAGCGACCAATTTATGAGAGTGTCTTTGGTTTCTGCAATAAAGCAACAATGGTATCTTATAAAGCAAAGAAAGAAAAATCCGTGATATTACTGAGTACAATGCATCATGATGGAAGTATTGACACCGATGACAGGAAATAGAAACCTGAAATCATACTGCATTATAATAAAACAAAAGGAGTTGTGGACAAGATGGAGGAAATTATTCGAGAGTATTAGTGCAAGAGGCAGACAAAACGTTGGCCTGTAGTCATTTTTTATAATATCCTTGATGTGTCAGCCCTCAATAGCTATATTGTTTATAGTGAAACTCATCCAGAATTCCATGCCAACAGGAAGGACAAGAGACGTCTATTCTTGATGGAACTTTGCTATGAACTTTTGATGCCTACCATGATGGAGCGAAGCAACACAAAATGCTTGCAAGGCAAATTACGGAAGTTATAATCCAATGTGGTATACATTTTCAGGAATATCCAGAGCCAAGAGAAAAAAAAAGAAAGCGCTTTTATTTTTGTCCAGCAAAGAAGGAAAGGAAATCTGAGCATTTCTGTACTACTTGTGGACAAAATGTCTGCAAGGAACATTCTTCCGAAAAAATAGTATGTGAAAATTGTTGGGTTAATCAGTAAGGTTGAAAAGAAAAGTTTTTGAAAAGAAATATTCCTGCACCATGTTTACTGCAACTTTTATATAAAGAACTTTTAGACGAAAAAAATTGTTTTTTCTTATATATATATATATTCATATGTGTATATATATATATATATATATATATATATATATATATATATAAAAAGAATTATATTGAATGCATATATTAGGCGTTTTAAGCCGGTGTAATTACTTTTTTTGTTTTCTGCACATAATTATAATGTTTTGAAAATATTTACATCTCAAATAAACTGTGAAGAGTGTTTCTATTTGAGTTATTCCATGTTATTTGCACACAGGCCTAAAAGGCCCCAGATATGTGAAAGTGTAGATTTCTAATGTTGCGCATTCTAGGGTTAATGGTGTTATTCAAAAGTGCAATTCATCCTGCAAAAAAATAAGCCCTCACACAGCTATATCGATGAAAAAATAAAATAGCTATGGCTCTTGGAATAAGGGAAGGAAAACACAAAGATGAGAAAATTAAAAATCACTCCTTCATTAAGGGGATAAAATAGAGTATAAACTGTTGCTATTTTTATTTATTTTGTGTAACAGTACAGGGCAACCACTTTTACAATATTAAGTTATTAAAATTTCCTAAGATCAGAATATAACAGATTATACACATTTCATATGACACTAAACAATGAAATCTCCAATAAATAGAATTTACTAAATCACTTGTACACCATGATTAATTAGTCTTTCTGCAATCACAGCTACTAGGAGATCAGAAATTTTCCTCTCCCGTTGCTAATTACAAATAAAGCTCAATTAGGGAGGTTGTAACAGTGATTATATCTGAAGAGAGCTCAATGGAATTCCTTTAAAAATAGCATGCTGTTTTTTTGCTAAATGACAAGATTGTACAGACAATGAAAATTCTGTAGTACTAGAAAGCTTTCAGTCAAAAAAAATTTGCCAACACTACCTGATTCTACTCTGCAATAGATTGTATTAAAGGGATCCTGTCAGGTGCAATATTGAGCAGTTCTGGTTGTATATTGCTAATCCCTGCCTAACTGTCCCTGTATACACTAGCATAGATAAACAGATCTTTAGAAAAAGTATTTGTAAAGATTGTTTATTATATGCTAATGAGGCCCATGACTAGTCACAAGGGTGTTAGTTCCCTTGGCTAGTCGGCCCACATAGCATGTTACCACGCCCCTGTGGGCGTACTAACATGCTAATGAATGCTCAGCGACGCCGCACATACCGCACTCTTGATGGCGACCGGAGGAGAATGGATGAGCACTGGGCATGGTCCGGAGTCTCCAGCACTTCCGGTCATGCACACTATACCTCACTGAAGCCGGGAAGCTAACATCTGGCATTAGTTTAGTGCACATGATCGGAAGTCCCGGAGACTCTGGATCATGCGCACTGAACATCCATCCTTCGCTAGCCACCGTCAAGAGTGAGGTACGTGCGGCTTCACTGTGCATTCATTAGCAGGTTAGTACACCCACAGGGCATGCTAACTTGCTATGTGGGCCGACTAGCCAAGGGAAGTAATGCTCTTGCAACTAGTTGCTGGCCTCATTAGTATATAGGAAACGATCTTTAGAAATAATTTTTCTAAAGATCCCTTTATCTATGCTAGTGTATACAGGGATGGTTAGGGAGGGATTAGCAATATACACCCAGAACTGCTCATGGTTCTGGGTGCATACTGGATTGACAGGTTCCCTTTAATATATTGGGTTCTGACATTGCTAATTTCCTAACCCTACTTCTGAATTCTCTTTTATCTGGTTTTATACTTACCGCAGGAGAGTTTGAGATACTGTATGTTTTACCTACCATTCAAAGACTCATATTTATGCTGCATATCAATCTTGACCTGCTTCTGATCTGTTTTCTGCCTCATAACTTGCTTTGAAGTTCACTTTCCTGATATTAGTATATGACCCAGCTCCATTTTGGCCAAAATGTGCCAATTAGCTTAACTGCCAGTCCGTGAGAAGTGCAGTAGTTTTTAAACCCCTATAGTAAACTTCAGATGCCTATAGGGGTTAAAGGGTGGATTGTATACTAGGGACCAACTGCCTGGTTTAGCCAGTACCAAGCTAACTTCAATTTCACTTGCCTTGTCAGTGAGCATAACCTTAGCAATAATACTTTTAGACAATGATTACAATAGAATACAACACTTAATGTTTCCAGCCTATGATAGTATTAATTCAGTTACTGTATGAGAACTAATATAAAGAACCTGATTATAGAGATGAGTACAACAGGCAAAATTCTAATTTTCCAGGGAAATGTGATTCACAAAAAAGAATTTAAAGAGTTACCATCATTTTACTTTTTAATTCATAAATCCATAGTACATGCAAAAATAGGAAACTTTAATATATCATAGAGAAATTTGCTTGTTTTTCCTCCAGAGCTGATCATTCATTCATAAAATTTCAATTCACAGGTAAAATCTGTATTCTGTGAAGACAAATTAAAACATTACTGAGATTAAAGATGGCAGTTGTTTTTATAAAATTCTATGTAGAAGGGAGATTGAAAAGAAAAGAGCTCTCTCCCATCCCTTTTAAGTAGAATATTATCTGGAGCGACTGTCATCTCCTATCTAAATGATGGAGAATCAGCACTAACCCACGCCTGATTTATTGTGACAAATATAAGGTTTTCCACACTTGCAGGCAAAGTCACCTGTCACACTGAACATCCTGTATTGAGGCTGGACATGACAGTATGCTCATTGCAAACTGGGCCAGTTCTTGCTTTTGATCCAAACTGCTTAACCAGAAGTCAAAGAAGACAAGGATCTGGGTTTTTGTTGGATGAAGTACACAGTCCAAATACTGTCTGTTTAGGAGGTGGACTTTTTTTTCTAAAGTGGATCAGGTTGGCATAGTGGCAGATAACACATTAGGCCCATCATGTTATATATACTGCTACTGCCTTGGCTACTTGTTCTAGCACTAGCAATGGTACAGGTGGGGGAGTGTTGGCTCTGAGGAGAGCAGAGAAGGAACTGCTGGGCAGATGTTTGGTTAACAGGAATCCGCTTAGCCAAAGCTTAATCTAGCACGAAACACAGGTTATCTTGACAATGCACCAATTTTGATATTATGAAGCAAGAAAAATTCCCCAATTTTGCTTTTATAGCTAAGACCTATTACACGGTTAGCCAATAGTGATCACTTTGCTTCATGCTAAAGATACACCTGTCATTCCACAAGCAATCAAGGATACAAATTAATAGCTTGACTGGTGGGACCTATTGGTCCAATTTCTGGTTCTACTGCCACAGTTGGTTCTAATGGCTAGCTTGATGCTCATCATCAAATTTTACTTTGTTAGTCTTGCCTGTGCCTGACATGACACAATTTCCCTCTCTAAAGCCTCCTGCTGCTGCTCCTCATCCCACTCCTCCATATCCTGCTGCATGTAACATTGACTTTTAGGGTCCCCAACATCCCAAAGGTAAAGAAAAACATGTGCAAGTTGAAAATCTTCCTACTTTTGTTGCATCATTATGAGTGATTTTTCCAAGATAAGTATGAGTTGGATGACATAGTTCATCCCTCAGTTTTCATTAAAAACAAATTTAGTGGCCTGCTTAACGGGCTTTCGTAAGCAAAACAAGTCCCTTATCAGAAGCAATTAGTTTATTTCAAAGTAACCCAAACTCCAGTCTGCCTGCTAAATGATATAATCAGTCATTGCTTTGTGCTACTCATACAAACACTCCAAAAAAATAGCATTAAATTACAGTGGAATTGACTTCAGGTTTCACCTAGTTTCATCTTTTCTGGTTGTGGTGGTGCATTACTGCCACTCAAAATGTTCACCCAGTAGGCATTGTTTATAGTTGCTTCTCCCTATGTTCACAAAACATTGCACTTTAAAGATCAAAGAAAAGAAAGTTGTCCATGTAATCCTGCACTTTAGAGCTCACAGTGTGTGTGCACCCCAATCTGTGAGAATTAATGGCAGCTAAATATATTTCAGTGAGGCATAGTGCACACTATCATTTCTCAAGAGACAGTGGAGCCCATTTTCATATCATTCATGTTTCTAGTTGCTTCAGTTTTGTAAAGTTACCTTAACCCCTTAACGACCATGGACAGTAATATTACGTCCTAGCGGTCATAGTGTTACTGCCCGGGGTCTGCTGCCGGCAGAATGCCGAGATCGGCGCACATCTCTGCTGATTTTCACAGCTGAGATGTGTGCCTGCTAGGCATGAGCAGAATTGTTATCTGCTCGTGCCGTTTAACCCCTTAAATGGCGCTGTCAATATGTGACAGCTCCATTTTAATGGCATCGGCGGTAAACATTTACTTACCGCCCATTACCGGAAGTCACATGACGTGATCACTTGACTTCCTGTGGTTGTCATGGTAGCACAGGGTCATGTGATGACTGCTGTAGCTCACATTAATTACTTTCGGTTTCACTCGACCCGGAGCCGAGTGTAGCAGAAAGTGAGCGTATCTGCTGTTTACAGCTGTATAGCTGTGATCAGCAGATATGGCAGAGCGATCGTATTGCTGATCCATGTCGTCCCCTAGGGGAACTAGTAAAATAAAAAAAAAGGTAAAAAAAAAAAGTTTAAAAAAACAACTAAAAGTTCAAATCACCCCCTATTCGCCCCATTGAAAATTAGAGGGTTAAAAAAAATATACAGACATTTGGTATCACTGCGTTCAGAAACGCCAGATCTATCAATATATAAAATCAATCAATCTGATCAGTAAACGGCGTAGCGGCAAAAAAATTCCTAACGCCAAAATTACATTTTTTTGGTCGCCAAAAATTTTGCGCAAAATGCAATAACAGGCGATCAAAATGTAGCATCTGCGCAAACATAGTACCATTTAAGACGCCAGCTCAAGACGCAAAAAATAAGCCATCACTGAGCCATAGATCCCGAAAGTTAGAACGCTACGGGTCACAGAATATGGCGTAAAACGTGTGCTACTTTTTTTGGACAAACTTCCGATTTTTTTAACCCTTTAGATACAAGTAAACCTATACATGTTTGGTGTCTATGAACTCACACTGACCTGAGGCATCACACCCATACATCAGTTTTACCATATAGTGAACAAACAGTGAATAAAATATCTCAAAAACAATAGTACAATCGCACTTCTTTTGCAATTTTTCTGCATTTGGATTTTCTTTGCTGTTTTCCAGTACACTATATGGTAAAACTTATGGTTTCATTTAAAAGTACAGCTCGTTTCGCAAAAAATGAGCCCTCACATGACCATATTGACTGAAGAAGAATGGCGAAAAAAAAAACGGAAAGTTAAAAATCGGCATGCCATGAAGGGGTTAATAGAGAAGAGCAGAAAAATTGGGTGCAAATTTGAATTCTTGTTGAATATTATAAATTTGCAGGTTCTAAAGAAAATGAAAAATTTGCAATTTGATTTGTGCAAATTGATACATTAATGACTTCCAGCATTTCAGTATTTTCAGTGTTTTATCTATTTATTCCACTGTTATAGCATTTGAAAAGGTTGACTGTGCAGAGCACTGATCAAAACTGACGGTTTAGCTGTTAAAGGTAACATCATCTGATGTAACTGAGACATTTGATGTGCCAAGTACTGCATTAAGCCCTCTGCTTCCTCCTCATTAATACACTTACCAGAGGTAAAGTGAAGTGGTCCAATTGCGGCTTCAGTTTGATAATACAACCGCCCCAATGGCTGGTGCCAGTTTAGCAGGTGGTGCTGCTCCTGGCAATGGCTCATACATTATTAGCTATGTTGTTTTTTTATCTTTGACTCTACTTTTACCTGCTAATTAGGTACATGTGATCCAAAATGCCTAATGCAACAACAGCCCATAGAATCGGTGTGCGTGTATGGGTCTAAAATTTGTTTACTTAAACAGGTGTACAAAAACAGACTTGCACAGTGAAAATGTGTAGATTTTTTGTTACTTGTTCTCTATATATTTTTTTAACTAATCTCTCTTCTCACAAAAGAAGTAAGAAAAAACACAAACATGCCCAGAAAGAAATATGAGGCAAACAGTATTGTTTTGGAATGTGTGGGGCTTTCCCCATCTGAAATCCTGGTTGCGGTGGGCACCCTAATTCAGTATGTCCTTGGCCATCCTCGGGTCTTTTTTGAGAAAAATTCCTTTCTCCTCGTCATTTCCCTGGAGTTGTTTCACCTTTGGAGTTCAAAATCTTTGGCGGCAACGCTATTACAGCAGATGTTCTATCATCTTCTTTAGCTCTTCTGCACTTTCTTAGCAGTAGGACTTTTCCATTCCTCATCCAGTTGTTTTTCTTAAGGTCCTCATATGTATAGTGTTGTTTTCATTGTATTGATAAAGGTATTTCTAATTTAGCTTGATAGTTTGCCATTAGAGTCCTCTTCAACTTCTCCATGAAAACATAATGGAGCTGGTGGATGTTAAATACTTTGCACTCCTTCACCTTCCATTTGATGATGCCCCACAAATGCTCAGTAGGGTATAAGTCTGGAGACATGCTTGGTCAATCCATCACCTTTAAGCCTGCTTTACATGTTACGATTTCGCATACAATATCGTATGCGATCGTAACCGCCCCCATCATATGTGCGGCACGTTCAATTTTGTTGAATGTGCCGCACAAACGATTAACCCCCGTCATACGTACTTACCCGTCCATACGAACTCGATGTGGGTGGCGAACGTCCACTTCCTGGAGTGGGAGGGACATTCGGCGTCCCATCGATGTCACATGGCAGCCGGCCAATAGAAGCGGAGGGGCGGAGATGAGCGGGACGTAGACATCCTGCCCATCTCTTTCCTTCCGCATTGCTGGCCGGGAGCCGCAGGACGCAGGTAAGATCTGTTCATCGTTCCCGGAGTGTCACACACTGCGATGTGTGCTACCCCGGGTACGATGAACAACCTGACGTTCAATTTATGAAGAATGAACGACGTGCGTGCGATGAACGTTTTACCGTTCATTCACAATCGCACGTAGCTGTTACACACTACAATGTACCTTACGATGCCGGATGTGCGTCACGACGTGACCCCGCCGACACATCGTAAGATATATTGTAGTGTGTAAAGCGGGCTTTATCCTTAGTTTTTTTAGCAATGCAGTGGTCATTTTGGAGGTGTGCTTCAGGTCATTATTAGGGATGAGCGAATGTATTCGCCACTATTCGGAATCTGATGGATAATGGGATATTCGCACCATTCAGTATCCAACGGAAAACATGGTATTCGCTCCGATACTTTAATTTTCATTTTTGCCTTCCTGGCGCCTGTTTTCCAGCCAATGACCACATCTGATATTGCTTGCCCTCACAGTAACACCACAGCAATCTTTGTTGTGGTGTAAAGGCCCCATTACATACAACGACATCGCTAATGAGATGTTGTTGGGGTCACGGAATTCTTGACGCACATCCGGCCTCGTTAGCGACGTTGTTGCGTGTGACACGTATGAGCGACCGCTAACGATCAAAAATACTCACCTTATCGTTGATCGTTGACACGTCATTCATTTTCATAAAATCGTTGCTGGTTCAGGACGCAGGTTGTTTGTCGTTCCTGAGGCAGCACACATCACTACGTGTGACATCCCGGGAACGATGAACAGCAACGTACTTGCGTCCTGCCAGCAATGAGGTGGGCGTGACTTTCATGCGGCTGCTCTCCGTACCTCCGCTTCTATTGGACGCCTGCCGTGTGATGTCGCTGTGACGCCGTAGAAAAGAGGCTGTTCGCCGCCCGCAGCAACGACGCTAGGAAGGTAAGTATGTGTGACGGGTACTAGCAATATTGTGCGCCACGGGCAACGATTTGCTCGTGCCGCACAAACGACGGGGCGGGTGCTTTCATGAGCGACATCGCTAGCGATGTCGCTGCGTGTAAAGCCCCCTTTACTGTGATTGACTTGGCCGCACAGCGTCATAGGGGCTATATAAGCCTGCGACCATTTTGTGAACACGCAGCCATAGGGAGCTGGCAGTCTAGATAGGCTGTATTGTGTGTGGGAGAGCGTTCTTAGATTCAACTAATAAATAGTCCTTGTAAGGGCTGAACACAGTGTCCTGTAGCTGCTAGCAGCTCCATAAATCGCTTTTTTGACAAACAGAAAGCAGGTCTTTTGGTCTCTCTGTCTGTCTGTCGGTCTCTCCCTCTCTCCTCCTCTCTCATACTCACCGATCACTGACCGATCATTGGCGCGACGCTGCACGGCTGTCACACTGCTCCGGCGGCTTCTCCAGCTTTTGAAAATGCTGGCCGCTCATTATTTCATCTCGTATTCCCTGCTTCCCTTGCCCACCGGCACCTATGATTGGTTGCAGTCAGACACACCCTCACGCTGAGTGACAGCTGTCTCACTGCAACCAATCACAGCCGCCGGTGGGCGGGTCTATGTAGTGCAGTAAAATAAATAAATAAATAATTTCAAAAAAACGGTGTGCGGTCTCCCGAATTTTGATATCAGCCAAGATAAAGCCACATGGCTAAAGGCTAGTATCCTCAGGATGGGGAGCCCCCCCAGCCTAAAAATATCAGCCAGCAGCCGCTGACTCTACCCGGCTCATCCCGAATTGCCCTGGTTTGGTGGCAATCAGGGTAATATAGAGTTAATGACAGTCCATAGCTGCCACTAAGTCCTAGGTTAATCATGGCAGGCATCTATGAGACACCCCCAATGATTATCCTGTAAGTGAAAGTAAATAAACACATACACTCGATCACAGGTGAAGGACTCACCGGTGACTGCAAATCCCCTGAGTAACTGAAGTAAGTCACGTAATCAGCGGTGCCATCACTCAGGTGACCCGCGGCCAGCTGGAGTCCTCCACCTGAGAGCTGTGGCAGCGGGTCACCTTAGTGAAGGCACCGCTGATCACGCGACTCACTTCAGTTACTGCGTGGAGCTGATAGAGAGCGGCGGTGTTGTACGGCCGCTCCTGTCAGCTTCATGTAGCAGAGCTGGATGCATTGCGGGACCTCATGAGGATTACGTAGTACC